>NC_135479.1:213982986-214731185 GCF_052094955.1 Ictidomys tridecemlineatus | reverse complement strand
TCCTCCCTCTCCCTCTCTCTCTCCCTCCCTCTCCCTCTCCCTCTCCCTCCCTCTCCCTCTTCCCTCTCCCTCTCCCTCTCCCTCCCTCTCCCTCTCCCTCTCCCTCCCTCTCTCCTCCTCCCTCTCTCTCCCTCCCTTTCCCTCTCCTCTCTCTCCTTCCCTCTCCCTCTCCCTCTCTCTCTTCCTGGTATTGGGGATTGAACTCAGGGGCACTCACCACTGAGCCACACCCCATCCCTGTTTGGAATTGTATTTAGAGACAGGGTCTCACTGAGTTGCTTAGTGTCTCGCCACTGTTGAGACTGGCTTTGAACTTGTGATCCTCCTGCCTCAGCCTCCCAAGCCACTGGGATTACAGGTTTGTGCCACTGTGCTTGACTTTTATATTATCTTGATCAGAGTCTCACTAAGTTGGTGAGGCTGGCCTCAAACTTGGCATCCTCCTATCTCAGCCTCCTGAATCCCTGGGATGTGTCTAAGGCACTCTGTTGCTCAGACTGGTCTTGAACTCCTGTACTCAAGCCATCCCGCCCGCAGCCCCAGTCTCACCAGGCCAAGCACTCACGTTTTTATAAAAGAAGAAGGAAATACCACAGTCCTGGACTTCTCAAAACACAGGTTATTTCTTTTTTTTTTTTTTTTTTTTTTTAAAGAGAGAGTGAGAGAGGAGAGAGAGAGAGAGAGAGAGAGAATTTTTAATATTTATTTATTTTTTTAGTTCTCGGCGGACACAACATCTTTGTTGGTATGTGGTGCTGAGGATCGAACCCGGCCGCACGCATGCCAGGCGAGCGCGCTACCGCTTGAGCCACATCCCCAGCCCCCACAGGTTATTTCTTAACGAACTAGACAGCAAATGCAATTCCAATCAAGTCAACAAGGGCACTGTCTTCAGCATGTGATTCTCTCATTCTTGGGGAAAACTGCACCAGATAGCCCCATGCAGCACAGAGCAGGCCAGCGCAGCGGGACGGGCGCTGAGGCGGGTCTCCAACCCAAGCTTGCCAGGGCCTGGCGGGAGGCGCTGCCTCTGGAGGCTGAGAAGGCGCTGAGCCTTCCACCGCAGCCTCCCCAGAAGACAAGGCACCGTCCTGCCAGCAAACAGCCTCTCGCACATACACAGGGGCTCAAGGAAGGGGAGAGAAAATCAGGCTCAGATGCTTAAAGGAAATAAAGGTGAGTGCGCCCATTACCTCGGGGTGGAGAGAAGCTTCTTCCATCTGACAGGAAGGATGGAAACCATGGGAGCAAAGAGCAACACGGGGCATACGTCCATTTAAACACCACAAGACATTAAAGGGTTAACAAGATGAAGGAAGTATTGGTGACACGGATGTCAGAACTATATGTCTTAGTGTCTTTACTACATAAAGAGCGCTTTCAAATCAATTAAAAAAAAAGACAAATACTCCAGGGCTTAAAAGAAAAAGAAATAGAGAAGAGAGACTTAGTTTATGTGTGTGTTTGGTTTTTGCTGGGTATTGAACCAGTGGTGCTGTACCACTGAGCTACACCCCCAGTCCTTTTTTTAAAATTATTTTTTACTTGTTCTTTCTAGATATACATGACAGTAGAGTGTATTTTGACTTATTACTTATAAATATTTTATTTTCTAGTTGCAGATGGACACAATATCTTTATTTTACTTTCATGTAGTGCTGAGGATCGAACCCAAGGCCTTGCACGTTTTAGGCAAGCGCTCTACCCCTGAGCCCCAGCCCAGCCCATATTTTGACTTATTATACTATTGGAGTATAACTTCCCATTCTCACTGTACACAATGTGTATTCATATATGAACATAGGAAAGTTGTGTCAGGTTTATTCTACTGATCCCCAGTCCTTTTAATTCTTTATTTTTTTGGGAGGGTACTGGGGATTGAACTCAGGGGCGCTCAACCACGGAGCCACATCCCCAGCCCTATTCTGTATTTTATTTAGAGACAGGGTCTCACTGAGTTGCTTAGGGCCTCGCTTTTGCTGAGGTTGGCTTAGAACTCGCCATCCCCCTGCCTCAGGCTCCAGAGCTGCTGGGATTACAGGCCTGCACCCCTGTGCCTGGCCTGAGACAGGTCTACATGGCCCAGGCTTGCCTCGAACTTGTATCCTCCGCCCTTGGCCTCCCGTTAGCTGGGATTACAGGTGGGCACCACCTAGTTGGAGACTTTATTCCACAGCGCAGAGGCTCTGGGGCTGGAATCCAACACCATCTCTAGGGCACTACTTTCCCAGTTTTGATTATTGGACTATGGAACGGTGTAACTCAAATAATAAAACTGGCCTTTCACAGAACAGCCCCACCCGGTGCTGGTGAAATGTACCAGGAAGGTGGCCCCGTAGGCTCTGGTTGGGCTCCGTCATGAGGGGTGGTGGCAGGATTCTCGGAGCTTCAGCAAGGCGCCTCCAGTTGGTCCGATGGCGCCCCAGCCTGGGGCAGCTGCAGGTGGCCAGCGGTGGGAAGGCCCTTTGTACAGCTGCATCCTGGGTCTCGCCCAGGGCAGAGTCCCATCCCAGCCAGGAGATGGGGACGGTGTTGAGGGTGGCACTGGGTTCCTGTGGGAGACGCCTTCTGGAAGCAGTATCTCTTCACTCACTTTGTCACGGTCACGATTTCACGTGGACTCCAGGTTCCCCCTCACGTCCCCTCCCGGACCCTCACGACCTGCCAGGTCTCCGTGTGGCTGCTCCTGGCTGGGGCTGCTGCTCAGGCGCGTTGTGTCGGGGACCTTGGCTTCCAAGGACCCTCACTGGGATTTTCGAGCTTTTCTCAGGACTGGGGGGGACAGGGCTGTGGGGAGGCCCACCAGGGAGGGCCCCCCTCACATCCCACACAGGCCTCCTCACCAGGAGCCGCCAGGGCCTCGCTGCACAGTGACGCCCATCGGAACCGGGTGGGAGTCACGGCTCAGCCCTCCTCAGGTGGGCGCTAGGCTGCCGGGACCTTGCCCCACTGCAGGGCCACTTCAGTGACCTGCGGCTACCACCCAGTGGTGCTCTGGCCCGGCTGACCCCCAACCGGACCCATCGAGGCCCCTCCCAAGGCCTCCCTCCACTCGCCCAGCCCCCGCCCCTTGCTCCCCTGTCCTGGCCCCAGGCCAACTTAACCCACCCCCAGCACCACCCCAGCTCCAACCCCCACTCCACAGCCCCCACTGCGACCCGTCCCGCCCAGCCCCTAGCCCCCCACCTCCACCCAGCTCTGAGCCCTGCTCCCGGAGCTCCACCCCCATGCTGCCCCCACCCCAGCCCACCCGGCCCTGGAGCCCTCCCACGCACTGAGCTGCCCAAGCCCCGCCCCCAGCGCCCCGCCCCTGAGCACCCCGCCCCCACCATCACCCCCATCCTGCCGGGACCCCCATTCTCCAGCCGCTCTTCTTGAGCTCTTAATCCCACCCACTCTGAGACCCCTCCCCCCAGGAATCTCTCCTGCCCCCTAATTCCCCACGGGGTCCTCTGTGCCCTGCAGAAGCCCCTCACCCCTCCCCATACCCCCGCCGCATCAGGCCCGAGCCTACTCCTCACACCTATTCTCAGCTGCCCACCGCCCTGGACCTGGGTCCTGGACAGTCCCCCACTTACTGGGAGGCGCTGTGGCCCGACCTCATGGCCCTCTCCCGCTCTGGGACCCTGACTCCAGACAGCCTGGGCTCTGACCCGGACCCAGACAGACTCCTGGACGGGGCGCAGTGGCAGCAGCGCTGTGAGACCGGGGGCCCTTCTTCCTCCCGGCGGCCATCAGGCTGGGAGGACTGTCCCAGGGGCCCCTGGCAGGGGCGTGGGGACACTGGGAGGCCGGAGCATGGGGTCCCTGAGGGGTCAGAGGCAGCCCGGGGCTGCGGGGGACGTTGGTGCCTTGGTCCCTTGGTCCCTTGTGAGGAATTGGCCCAGCTGGGCCAGTGAGGGGCACCCAGGGGCCACCCAGCTGGCTGGCTGGGTGGGTAGGGGTCACGGAGTGGGGGCGGCTGGCATGGCTGGTGCTCTGTCTCCCCACCGCTGGGCCGGGCCCACTGGGGCTCCCGTCAGAGGCTCACAGCTGATGGCTTTCTTCTTCTGCCTGGCGTCCTGTGTCCCTCCCCACGGTGGCCCCAGTCCTGGACCTGGAGGCTGAGCACAGCATGGATGTCATCCTGGTGGGCTCCAGCGGGCGGTCATCCCCCTCTTCAGTCCAGCTGGGCAGAGGTGAGGGCTCTCGTCCACCTACTGGACCCTCCCCATAGGGTGCTGCCCCCAGGCCTGGACCATCTGGAATATCCACTTGTGGTTCCTCCACCCAGCTGGGCGGGCCGGCCACAGTAAGGCAGGGGAGGGGGGTGAGGTGGCCACAGTAAGGCGGGGGAGGGGGTGAGGTGACTTCAGGAGGCACATTAGTGGCACTCCTTTGTGGCGGTACCCCATAGGAGGTAGGAGGAGGGAGGGCCACTCTTGCCTTCTTTGCAGACCTCATTGCCTATGAAGTCACTGTGAACCAGCGAAACATGGAAGGTGAGCTCCCCACCGCCTGCCGCGGCCGCAGGGAGGATGGAGAAGGGCGGCTTCGGCTCTGGGGAGGAAGGGGGCGCTCTGCGGTGCTGCGTGCTTCCTCCACCTGCCCCCCGACTCCTGCGCCTCGTGAAGGCGCCCAGTGGAGTGGTTCTGAGGTGCTGACAGAGCAGGGTCCTGCAGCCTCCCCTCTGCCTAATCTTAGAGCATCTTCATCATCCCCAAAAGAAAGCCTGTCCCTGCTCCCTGTCCCCTCCCTGTCCCCGGCACCTCTGGCCCTGTGGATTGGCCGATTGCAGATTTCCTGCGTTTCCGTACACATTTCAGGATCAGGTGTCAAACTCTGCGGCGCAGCCAGCTGGGCCTCTTTGTGACATTAAGGGGTCCCATCCATGAACACGGTCGCCCTCCCCCAGGCCTGCCGTCCCTCCCCCGTCCGGGTGCCACAGCTCTTTCTCTAACCCTCGCTCTGTTTCTCTTTAGACATCTGCCTCTGCTGTGGAAGCTTCCAGGTGCACACGCAGCACCCTCTGTTTGAGGGGGGGATCTGTGCCCCGTGCAAGGTAAGCGGGGGTCCAGCAGGGGCCCCACCTCTGGGAGGAGGGGGATGCCAACAGCCTCCTCTGCCTGCCCAGGACAGGTTCCTGGAGGCCCTGTTCCAGTACGACGAGGACGGGTACCAGTCCTCCTGCTCCATCTGCGGCTCAGGGGAGACGCTGCTCATCTGCGAGAACCCGGACTGCACACGGTGAGGCTGGCCCCGGGGTGGCACCTGTTCTTCTCCACTATTCCCGTGGGGGGATGGGGCCTCCCCAAACAGTGCTTCCCCCCTTCCATGCCCCTCTCAGACACCTCCATGGCGAGCAGCCGTGGCACGTGGACTGGTGTCCGGAGGCCTCTGTCCCAGCCAAGACACTGCTGTTCCTCCACTGACCACCTAGAGGGTCATGACCAGGGCCGCAGACGGCCATGCTCACCCCTGCCCTTCCAGCCTGGCTGCGTCCACTGCTCCCCACTCGGGTCCGCGAGGGGCTCTTCCCAGCCTGGCCCTGAGTTCTGCTCTGGCGGCTGCTCCTGCAGAGTTTGAGGAGGCCAGGCGGCTTAGGGGATCCTCAGATAACTGTCATTGTCCCTGGACCTTGCCGTCCTTTATCACTCCAAGTCCCCGGGTCCCCGAGAGGACCAGGGTCCCTTCCAGCCTGTGGTCTCACCTCCCCCAGGCAGCACAGAAGGGCAGGGCCGTTGGTTTTCTCAGATGAGTGGAGGGAGGTCCCTCCAAGGCCCCCGGGGGCAGTGTCACCTGGGTCACCGTGGTTTTCTGCTTTCTGTAGGTGCTATTGTCTGGAGTGTGTGGACACCCTGGTGGGCCCAGGGACCGCAGGCAGAATCCACGCCATGAGCAGCTGGGTGTGCTTCCTGTGCCTGCCCTTCTCGCGCAGTGGCCTGCTGCAGCGCAGGAGGAAGTGGCGTGAGCGGCTGAAGGCCTTCCAGGATCGCGAGGTGGTAAGGAGCAGGCCGCTGTGGCTTCCACTGGCTCCACGGTGCCCATCGGTTGGGACAGGGACAGGGACAGGGACAGGGCTCAGGCTTTGTGCCACCAGACGGGCCATTTCAGTGAAGCATGGTGATTTTGTTTCTTACAAGCAAGGATGAGCCTTGCTCATCGACAGTCACGAAGGAGGGACCCAGGGAGCCAACTGGCGGCCCTCTGCAGGCTCTGAGCCCTACAGTGGCTGCCAGCTCTGGGCCAGCGTGGGCTCCTGGTCCCACCAGGACAGCGAGCCAGACGCAGCACTTCCCACAGCTGAGGCCAGGGACACCAAGCAGACAGGACCATGGGCTCATGGAAGGTGCAGACTTATGTCCCCAAAGTCCTAAACGGGGTGCCTTGAACGCAGCCTTATTCAGAAATAGGGTCTCTGCACATGGCGTCTGGGGAAGGATGTGAGGATGAGACCCTTGTGGATTCAAGGAGGCCCCAGACGCATAGACTCTTAAAGGGGAGGGAGATTCCAGAGATGAAGAGACAGGAAGAGGCCCCGAGAGGTTGAGGCAGAGGCGGGTGCCCGCGTCCGTGGCCCAGGTGTGCCCAGGGCCACTGCCGCCTCCTGAGGCAGAGGTGGGGGCTACGGTGCCCCTCCCTCCAGCCTCCAGGGGGAGCCAGCCCCGCTGGGACCTTGAGCAGGACTCTGTCCTGCTGAGCTGTGTCCCTGCAGTCTGTCCTGGTTTGTTGCTGGCCCCCAGAAGCTTCCCTGGAAGGGGCGAAAGTCTCGCGGGGAGCCAGCAGAGAGCGGGGTGCCGCCCAGCTGCTCGACCGACCTCGGGTCCTCATTCCTGCTCCTTGGGGTTGAGGCCGCCTTTGCTTGCCCGCCAGGCGCATCCTCTGGAAGAGACAGGGAGCAGGGGCTCCTGGGAGCACCCCCAGGCTGGCGCCGCCATCTCCCTGCCCAGCCTCGGGCTCGCTGGTGGGCTGGGGTGCCACAGGCCAGGAGGGATGTGCCCTGATTCGGGGTGGCCTCGCCTCCCCGGGGGTCCTCCTCTCAGGGGCCACTCTGGCCTTGGGGCTCTTTTCTGCCAGGGTCTTGAAGCTGTCCAGCTGAGACCAGGCTCTGCAGGTGCCAGCTGCCCTGTGCCGTGCCCACATGCGTGCACACCGGTGGCACACGTGTTCCAGTCTCACGGACGCCATGTGGGTGCAGGTGTGCCTTGCTCGTAGTGGTGAGCAGGTGTCTTAGGTGCTTCTCAGAAAGCAAGGCCAGCGTGTGCCGTATGGAGCCCCCTTTGGTACCTTGAGAGCAGGAAGCTTTCCTGTCCCTATGATGGAGACCCCTGGGCTCCAAGGCTGCAGGAGGGATTACACACACACACACACACACACACACACACACACACACAGGCACACACAGGCGAAGTGACCTTCAGAAATGTGGCGAAATGCCACCTAGGGCGTGGAGCCAGGGAAAGGTGGAGGTGGCTCCTGGGGTCAACCCTGGGCAGAGGGGGCAGGCCCCCGGCCTTCCTTCCCTTCCTCCAGGGTGCCAGCAGCTGCCACAGCTGTGCAGACACAGAGCTGAGCCAGGACCCTGGCCCCGGCCGCCCCTCCTCCTCCAAGGGCAGCCAGACCCCCACTGCCTACTTCCCGCCTGACGGGATGTCGCATTCCTGGATGTCCCACCACGAGCCCTGGTCCCTGCTCCGTCCTGTCCCTGATAGTCGTGCATCTGACCTTGGCCCTGTCCGTCTCTGGCCGGCACCCTGGAAGGGGAGGGCAGGCCTTGTGCCCCCCACACCACACACAGAGTTTAGAGACATCTGTGTCCTGGGTCCCCAGCCTGGCTCTTGTGCGTCTGGACTCTGTGCCAGTTCTCAGCTCCACAGGTCACAGGTCTGGGCCTGGGGAACCCCTCACCTCGGGCAGCTGTCACACTCCCCAGCCCTCCAAGGGCTTTCTGGCCCGGGGTCCCCACTGCTGTGCACTCTCCCGGGTCTTGGAGCCTAAGAGAGCGGTCTTGGCTGGGATCCCAGCTCCCTCCTCTGAGGTGGGGACAGCCCCGCAGGCCTGCCTCCCCCACAGAGGGGGCAGGACCAGGCCTGCGGCAGAGGAGGCCGGCCTCCGCCTGGCAGGTGCGTCTCAGGGGGCTCCTCCACCCGGAGCCTGTGGCTCTGAGACCAGGGGCTGAATGACAGCCTTTCTACCAGGCGAGTCCCCAGGAGATCTATAAAACCCTGCCAGCCTGGAAAAGGGAGCCAGTGCGGGTGCTGTCCCTCTTTGGGGACATCGGGAAAGGTGAGTGCCCTGACCTGCAGAGGTGGGGGGAGGTGGGGGAGCTGGGGGAGGTGGCCAGCAGCGCCCAGCCTGCTTCCCAGAGCAGAGGAAGGGGAGGCCTCCAGTGAGGGCAGCGGTCAAGAAGCCAGGTGGGAGGCCAGACAGGGGTCAGGAGGCCAAGAGGGAAGCCAGACAGGGGTCAGGAGGCCAGGAGGGAGGCCAGACAGTGGTCAGGAGGCCAGGAGGGAGGCCAGACAGGGGTCAGGAGGCCAGGAGGGAGGCCAGACAGGGGTCAGGAGGCCAGGAGGGAGGCCAGACAGGGATCAGGAGGCCAGGTGGGAGGCCAGACAGGGGTCAGGAGGCCAGGGACAGCAGGGCCAGGTAGGCGCCCACATGGAGGAGGTGGAGGCTGTCGGGAGGGAGGGTGCGGGGACAGAGGCGGCTGGCCAGGGACAGCAGGGCCAGGTAGGCGCCCACCCAGGAGGAGGTGGAGGCCGTCGGGAGGGAGGGTGCGGGGACAGAGGCGGCTGGCCTAGCATGACGGGATGCCCAGTGCTGTGACGAGCAGTGCGCCCAGCGGCAGACAACCAGCCTGCCACCCAGAGGCCCCACCGGCCAGCCTCGGGGGACCCTCCCTGGCTCTCCTCCTAGCCCTCCCGCCCGCCCCCGTCAGGGCGTGCCCCTCTGGCTGCAGCTCTGCCGACCCCCCAGCGGGTGCCCTTGGAAGTCCCCCCTGGCAGGTGCGGGACAGCCCCAGAGACGGGTCGTGGTGGGTGGGTGCCCCTAGGATAGGAGCGGCACAGATGCCCGGGGGCCTGTGCCCTGGCGGTGATCCTGTCGCTGACTTGGGGACAGGCACCTGAGACAGACCGGCAGTGGCTTGGCTGGCCCAGGCTCTCGCTGCTGGTGGGGCCGCAGGGGCTGGGCCTGCTCCCAGGGTTCCCGGCTGGCCTAGTGGTGCGTGTGCACACCGCTGCCCAGGAGGCGACAACGTGGCAGCAGTGCCTGGTTCTGCGGCAGACTGGCCTTGAACGCAGTACTCTGAGGCCTGCTGGTTTTCCGCGGTCACCAGACAGGAGAGGTCCCTCCTCTCCTGGTGCCCGCCACCAGCCTCTGGGCTGAGAGGAGCATCCCGGGTGGGACCTTGGCCCACTCGGCTCCCTGCAGCTCCTCTGTGCCCTTGTCTGTCCCACTCCAGAGCTAACCAGTCTGGGGTTTCTGGAACCCGGCTCCGAGGCGGGAAGACTGAGGCACCTGGAGGACGTCACCGACATTGTGCGCAGAGATGTGAGTAGGCCCTGCACTCCCAGACCCCGGCTCAGGGAGGACAGGGGACTGAGGCCAGGGACAGCAGGGCCAGGTAGGGGGTGGGGAAGGTCAGGGACACTGGGGCCTCCAGGCCAGCGAGGGCTCGGGGCCCAGTGAAGGTGCTCCCTGGCTCCGTGGGCCTGCACTGCCCTCGGCACAGAGCCGGGCAGCGGCCAGACATCCTGAAATCCAGTGGCCCATTTCTGCCCCATGATGGGGTGCTGCCCAGCCAGTGGCCTGACCCCCCTCCACCCTCTGAAATAAAGAGGCAGGGTCTGGGACCCGACATCGTTTGCAAACCTCCCATGGGTGGTGGGACCTGGGCGTCCACGCAGGGGCTTCTCTCCGGGTGAGTCCCACTCTGCGCTGGCGGCTGCCCCCCAGAGCTGGGTCCCCTTCCACCCCATCCTGCTGGGCGGTCGTTACAGGGGGGCACAGCGTCCTGCCACAGAGCTGGGTGCCACAGCAGACCCAGCCGTCCCGCCTCCCTGCCCTCCTCTGTTCGCCCCAGCCACCAGGCGGGGCCCAGGGCGGCAGCAGGAGGAGCAGGAGGGCGGGCGCAGGTCTCCCTGCTGCCCAGAGCTGCCGCAGCGTCTTCCTGCTTGCTTGGGGGTGCCGGGATTGAACCCCACCTATTGCCCCAAACGCTTCACTGCTGAGCTGAACCCCAGCCCAGGGTCCACTCTGGATTGGGCTATCGAAAGTGGGGTCCAGTATCCGGTGTCTCTTGAACTTCTAGGAGAATGACCGGGGGCTGGGTTGTTGCTGACCGTGGGTGGCCCTCTGGGTGCCGAGGCACCTTGGGCTGTGGGTGTTGAAGAGCTCCTTCGTCCCCGAGGGGGCAGGAGTGTGGCTGGCTTGACTGTCGGGGTGCTGGGGCTGTGTGGACTGGCCGCTTCCCAGGCAGCACACCAACCCGTGGCGGGGAGTCCGTGGTCCCAGGGCCCAAGGTTCCACACAGGAGCAGTGGCCATTCTCAGATGGCCCCTGTGCCGGGTGTGCCCCAGAGGGCAGGGTGCCTGCTGATGACTCAGCTCTGTGGGCTCCTCTGCCCCCAGGGATCCTGGGAGGGGTCACCACATCCTATTGGACAGGGCATCTCGGCCCCAGGGCTGAGCGCTGGGCTCACAGTGACAACCGTCCCACTAAATAAGGACATTCTCCAGCGAGCCGTGTCCTGCCCGTGTCCTGTAGGTGGAGGAATGGGGCCCCTTCGACCTCGTGTACGGCTCGACGCCCGCCCTGGGCCACGCCTGTGACCACTCTCCTGGTAAGATGCCCTCAAGAAAAGGGCTGGGTCTGCTCCACTCACCAGGGCCTGTCCCCAGCCCTGTCACCTCTCCTCTCTCCCACCCACTGCAGCGCCTCAGGGAGGGCGGGAACTGTGAACGGTGTGTTTAAACAGTGGAGGGCGGTCACTGACGCATGGCAGGTACATAGCACGTCCCATAGCACCTACAGTGGGTCACCTGTCTGGCCATGACAAGAGAGTGGTTACCGTCACCCCGAAGGCCGCCTCGGGCCCCGCTCTAGGCCCTCCAGCCCACCAGGTGGCCTCCAGGTCATGCAGGCTCTGGAGTCCGAGGCGGAAGGCAGGGTCAGTGGTCAGTGTGGCCCCTGTCCCTGTCCTTGCTGAACCTTGGCCTCTCTGGATAAGGTCGGGACCTGTGAGCCTCTGCGGCCAGGTGCTGCTCCTGGGAGGGGGACAGAAGTGTAAGGGGTGGGACACCCAGGCCCTCAGCCCTCGCCCACCTCACAGCCAGACCGCCCCCCGCAGGGTGGTACCTGTTCCAGTTCCACCGCCTCCTGCAGTACGCGCGGCCGCGGCCGGGCAGCCCCCAGGCCTTCTTCTGGATGTTTGTGGACAACCTGCAGCTGACCGGGGAAGAGCAGGCCATAGCCGCTCGCTTCCTGGAGGTACGTGCCCGGCTTCCAGGGGCTCACGTCCACCCAGCTCCCGGCCTGGCCTCCCCCAGGGCCACGCACAGAGGCCCAGACAGGAGCTGGACACCCACCCCACGCCACCACCGCGCTCTCCGCACGTGCCCCCGGGGTGCCACCTCCTGCCCTGCCTCCCAGCAAGCACACGGGACACACTGGTACTTACACACACACACACACCAGGACTCACAGACACACACTGCACACACACAGCAGGACTCACACACATTACACACACACACCAGGACTCACACACACACACACTGCACACACACACATTACACACACACATACACCAGGACTCACACACACACACTGCACACACACAGCAGGACTCACACACATTACACACACACACACCAGGACTCACACACACACACTGCACACACACAGCAGGACTCACACACATTACACACACACACACCAGGACTCACAGACACACACTGCACACACACAGCAGTACTCACACACATTACACACACACACACCAGGACTCACACACACACACTGCACACACACAGCAGGACTCACACACATTACACACACACACCAGGACTCACACACACACACACTGCACACACACAGCAGGACTCACACACATTACACACACACACAGCAGGACTCACACACACACACACTGCACACACACAGCAGGACTCACACACATTACACACACACATACACCAGGACTCACACACACACACACACTGCACACACACAGCAGGACTCACACATTACACACACACACCAGGACTCTCACACACACACACTGCACACACACAGCAGGACTCACACATTACACACACACACCAGGACTCACACACACACACACTGCACACACACAGCAGGACTCACACACATTACACACACACACAGCAGGACTCACACACACACACACTGCACACACACAGCAGGACTCACACACATTACACACACACATACACCAGGACTCACACACACACACACACTGCACACACACAGCAGGACTCACACACATTACACACACACACACCAGGACTCACACACACACACTGCACACACACAGCAGTACTCACACACATTACACACACACACACACCAGGACTCACACACACACACTGCACACACACAGCAGGACTCACACATTACACACACACACCAGGACTCACACACACACACACTGCACACACACAGCAGGACTCACACACATTACACACACACACAGCAGGACTCACACACACACACACTGCACACACACAGCAGGACTCACACACATTACACACACACACCAGGACTCACACACACACACTGCACACACACAGCAGGACTCACACACATTACACACACACACCAGGACTCACACACACACACACTGCACACACACAGCAGGACTCACACATTACACACACACACACCAGGACTCACACACACACACTGCACACACACAGCAGGACTCACACATTACACACACACACACCAGGACTCTCTCACACACACACACTGCACACACACACACACCAGGACTCTCATACACTCACACTAAAACAACACACACACCAGGACTCACACACACACACCAGGACTCACACACACACACACACTGCACACACACACCAGGACTCTCACACACTCACACTAAAACAACACACACAGCAGGACTCACACACACACACACCAGGACTCATAGACACACACTGCACACACACAGCAGGACTCACACACATTACACACACACACACCAGGACTCACACACACACACTGCACACACACAGCAGGACTCACACATTACACAGACACACAGCAGGACTCACACACACACTGCACCCACACAGCAGGACTCACACACATCACACACACATACACCAGGACTCACACACACTGCACACACAGCAGGACTCACACACATTACACACACACCAGGACTCACACACACACACTGCACACACACAGCAGGACTCACACATTACACACACACACACTGCACACACACACACACCAGGACTCTCTCACACACACAATGCACACACACACACACCAGGACTCTCACACATTCACACTAAAACAACACACACAGCAGGACTCACACACACACTGCACAAACACAGCAGGACTCACACACATTACACACACACACACACCAGGACTCACACACACACACTGCACACACACAGCAGGACTCACACACATTACACACACACACCAGGACTCACACACACACACTGCACACACACAGCAGGACTCACACACATTACACACACACACATACACCAGGACTCACACACACACTGCACACACACAGCAGGACTCACACACATTACACACACGCACACCAGGACTCTCACACACACACTGCACACACACAGCAGGACTCACACATTACACACACACACCAGGACTCACACACACACACTGCACACACAGCAGGACTCACACATTACACACACACACATACACCAGGACTCACGCACACACACACTGCACACACACACACCAGGACTCTCACACACTCACACTAAAATAACACACACAGCAGGACTCACACACACACTGCACACACACAGCAGGACTCACACATTACACAAACACACAGCAGGACTCACACACTGCACACACACAGCAGGACTCACACACATTACACACACACCAGGACTCACACACACACTAAAACAACACACAGGACTCACACACGCACACACATTACACACACACTAAAACAACACACACAGCAGGACTCACACACACACATTACACACACATATCAGAACTCACACACACACACTGCACACACACAGCAGGACTCACACACACACTGCACACACACAGCAGGACTCACACATACACACCAGGATCCACACACACAGCAGGACTGCACACACACACAGCAGGACTCACACACACACTGCACATGCACACAAGGACTCACACACACACTGCAACACACACAAGGACTCACACACACACACTGCACACACACACTGCACACACACAGGACTCACACACACACTGCACACACACACACTGCACATGCACACCAGGACTCACACACACACTGCACATGCACACAAGGACTCACACACACACACTGCACACACACACTGCACACACAGCAGGACTCACACACACACACACCAGGTTTCACACACACACTGCTCTCATACACACCAGTATTCACACACACACACAGCAGGACTCACACACACACACTGCACACACACAGCAGGACTCACACACACTGCACACACACACACTGCACGCACACACACACCAGGACTCTCACACACACACACTGCACACACACAGCAGGACTCACACACATACTGCACACACACAGCAGGACTCACACACACAGCACGCACACACACACACACACACACTGCATGCACACACACCAGGTCACACACACACTGGATACACACTGCATGCACACACACACACACCAGAACTTACACAGACACACACACTGCACACACACATACCAGGAATCACACACACAGTGCACACACACACAGCAGGACTCACACACACACTGCACAAAAACACACACCAGGACTCACACACACAATTGCACACATACACACACACCAGGACTCACATGTGCCACATACTACATGCCACACGCATGCTCCCTCTGTGCCTCACACACATGCTCCCCACACACCACACAGGCAGGGGCACCACGGCCTTGCTCCTCTGCCCACGCGTCTGAATTGGCACCACAGAGCAGCCCCGCGGGCTGTGGCCGAGCCCCGGCGGCCAGGCGTGGCGGAGCTCTGGGAATGGCTGTGGCAGGGGAAGTGCAGTGAGTCGCGGCCACCTGACCTCACCCAGGAAGGAGTTCATGCTCCCCATGAAGGGACGCGACGGGGCGGGGACAGTGTGGCCAGCCACGGGCGCAGCGAGGGCAGCCCCCACTGCCGGGGGTTTCGCGGGTGACTTGAGGGTGAGCCAGGCGGGGGGGGGGGGGCGCCCAGTGTTGGGCTTCGGCTGGGGCAGGGGGAGGGTGTGCAGAAGCACAGACTCAAGTTGAAGGTGTTGCTTTAGAGGGGATTTTAACACCCGGACCCTCCCGTGGACCCCTCCTCACGGGTCAGCCTGGCCAGCCTGGTGCTCCTCCCACAGGGCGCCCGCCCTCGTCCAAGGTCCAACACGATAGGAAAGGCCCCCTGCAGCGCCCTGCTGCTGGACCTGGCCTCCAGCTGCAGTGGCCTTCCCTGGCAGCAGCACCCCTCCGTGCTGCGTGGGTCCCTGGGGTGGTGGGCGCATGTGGCCGCTCCCTGTGGGTGGGTGACCAGGCACTTCCTGCCTCTGGCTCTTACAGAGGTGCCGCCCGTGGCCAACTCCAGAGGGCCTCTCTGGTCAGAGGGTGAATGCGGCTGCCACAGGTGTCACCGACCACCTTGCGGAGTGGTCCCTCAGCAGTGGACACGGTGTGGGAGCGCTCCCTCAGTCCTTAGCGTACCCCGGGGTCTCCTGCTTGCTGCTCCTGGCTGCCACCTCCCTCTTGGCCCTCCAACTGGCTTGGTCTGTACACGTGGAACTGGCCTCTGTGCTGATGGCCCCCGCTGCCCGGTGGCTGGATGGCCGCGTGGGCTGAGGGTTCTCACTCGATTCAGTGAGACTTGCTGTGTGTTCAGACAGTGACGGTGACAGTGTTCCTCCTGGTCCTATACCTGCGATCTCTTTCTCTTCTGTCATGGAGCTGCCAGTCTCGGGGACCATGGCCGCGATGGGGATGCCCCGTGTCCCCCTGCCCTCTGAGGCCGAGGCGCAGCGTGCCGTAGGCTGCGGGGAGTTTCTGCTGATGCTCGCTGGTTGAGGCGTTTTTGTCAACGGTGGTCTCGGGTGTCTGTGGGTTACCTGGGGAGTCTTGTCCTCGAGAGTGACTGAGAGGACGCAGTGTAGAGCAGACTCCTGGTGGTGAGCGCCTGCACTGTGGGAGGGCGCGCCTTCACGGTTCCACCCACAGCGGGAAAGGGGTGGTGGCGGTTCCCTTGTCCCCTGGCCCCTGGAGGGCTGTGGTCTCTATGCTGGACCTGCTCCCTAAAATAACGGAGGCAGACGGTGCTCTGTGCCACAGCTACAGCTGCTGTGGGTCCGTGGAGATCTCCTGTCTCAGCGGTCAGTGTCGGGAGGTCATGTTTCCTAGAATAGGATCCATTTAAACTTTTAGGTTATTTCTACAGAGTTAAGCAAAATGGCCTCACGACCCTGTTGCCTGCTTTCTTCTTTATTAGGAAATCTGAGCATTTAGAAAAACACCAACATAATGTCACGTATCAGCAGTCGGGATCAGATTGGACATTGCATTGTTTTACCAAAAAAAAAAAAAAAAAAAACCCTATTCCTGCCATCAGTAATTGTGGGCCCAACGGAAACACCACGTTGCTAAGCCAGGCACCCGTCAGGACAGACAGAGGGTGCAACAGTACCGCTTTCCCTGTTTGGCACACAGGTTGGGAGTTCAGAGTTAATTGGTCCCAACTCCAAAGTAGCACGGAAGGAAAGTCCTGGGTCGTCTGCCATCGCCACCCGGCTGTGGGCCTCATTCTGCTGAGGGCAAGAAACCTGAGTGTGGCTCTGACCAGCCTGTGCACCCTTGTGACCCTGGTGGGCTGCTTGCTCCCCCGGGAGCTGTCGGATCAGGCGGGTGGAGTCAGGTCACCCAGAAGGGCCTCCCGCCTCCGATTCTCCCTTTGGCTCCCCCGCGCTGTGGCACATGCCGGCTCTGCCTCCCCCTCTCTGGGCTTCTGCAGAGACCATGACCAGCCTTAGAGACAGCCTGTGTGACTGCTGCCAAGAATAGGAGGGTGGACACGCTTTGGGGAGCCCTTGGTGGCCAGCAAAGCCTCCTGATCCCTGAGGGACTGCAGGCCACTGGCCCGTGGGACCGAACATCTGCCGGTTAAGAACGCGATGACCCTGCTTCTCTCCTCAGAGGGCAGTTTGTGAGGACAAAGGTCTGTCAGGCAGAGGAGGCACTGGGCAGCGTGCTAGCCTAGACCTGCAGACCGTGGGACCCACGGGGAGGAGGGCTGTCAGGCTGACTGGTGTCGCCCTCCGTCCCTTAGACGGAGCCCGTGATCCTCCAGGACGTCCGCGGGAGCGCCCTGCAGAATGCCGTGCGCGTGTGGACCAACATCCCCGCTGTGAAGAGGTACTTCCTGGGCGGGGAGGCTTCCAGGCTGGAGGGACGCAGCCGGCACAGGGCTCACGGGGGACACGGGCTTGGAGTCAGTGGGTTGCCAGCAGAGCCAAGCTGGGCAGCCCTGGGGCGTCAGGCTGAGTCTAGCCAGGCCTGGGGCCACCGGCCAACCTCACACGCCCAAGCCGCTGGGTGGTCTCCGCAGGCTGGAGTCTCTCTCTACCCCAGCACTTCCCAGGGTCTTGCCTCAGGACCTCAAGGCGGTGCCCGGGCCCCAGAGCAAAGCCTGATGCTGGGAAGAGCACTTGCTTCATCCTCGGCAATGTGCCCCATGTGGCCCCGCATCCTGAAGCCCCGCACCCTGCACCACCCCCAGGACACCTGTGCATGCTCAGACACACACACCTGCACACTCACACAGGCTCACAGACACGCTCCTGGTGGACCGGCCTGCACACCTGCACACTCACGCAGGTTCACACACGCTCCTGGTGGACCAGCCTGCACACCTGCACACTCACACAGGTTCACACACGCTCCTGGTGGACCAGCCTGCACACCTGCACACTCATGCAGGCTCACAGACACACGCTCCTGGTGGACCGGCCTGCACACCTGCACACTCACGCAGGTTCACACACGCTCCTGGTGGACCAGCCTGCACACCTGCACACTCATGCAGGCTCACAGACACACGCTCCTGGTGGACCGGCCTGCACACCTGCACACTCACGCAGGTTCACACACGCTCCTGGTGGACCAGCCTGCACACCTGCACACTCACACAGGCTCACAGACACACGTTCCTGGTGGACTAGGCTACACACCTGCACACTCACACAGGCTCACAGACACACACTCCTGGTGGACCAGCCTGCACACCTGCACACTCACGCAGGCTCACACGTGCTCAGCCAATGGGACCACGCCTCCTGGGACTGCTAAGTCATTCTCCTCTGCCCAGGAGTGAGTTTCTGGGAACTTCTCCCCACTCCCCTCCAGCCTCAGCATTCTCCTGGCTCCCAGCCCCTGCACAGCCCCAGGGCCCGTGCCTGTCAAGGGAGGTGCTGGTGGCCCCTCCCCACCCCAGCCCTCCTGGCCCTCCCTGACTTTGTGCCAAGGTGAGGTGAGCCACTTTTTCAAACTAATTTTTCTTCGGGAGCCTGCTGACTACAGCGCCGCCTGCATGCCGTCCACCACACCACATCAATATCTGGTGGAGGCCAAGCAGGTCCCTCCCTGGTGTCTGTGTGACTTTGTGGGTCCAAGTCCAGCCGCAGGGCACGGGCATCGCTCGGGCCCAGAATGGCCTGCAGGGGGAGCCAGGCTGCACTCCTCGCCAGCCGCTCACCCAGGGAGCAGCAGTGGGTGGGGTAGGAATGACACCTTAGAAGTCACATGTGGCCAGGCATGGTGGCACACGCCCGTAGCCCCAGTGACTGGGAAGTCAGGCTG
The DNA here is from genome assembly GCF_052094955.1 of Ictidomys tridecemlineatus. Lineage (NCBI taxonomy): Eukaryota > Metazoa > Chordata > Mammalia > Rodentia > Sciuridae > Ictidomys > Ictidomys tridecemlineatus. The sequence continues at coordinate 214,712,116 of NC_135479.1, read as the reverse complement.
AGACAGGAGGATGGCGAGTTCCAGGTCAGCCTGGGCAACTTAGCAAGACACTGTCTCAATATTCAAAGTAGAAGGGTCTGGGGAGGTGGCTCAGGGGTGGAGCTCTTTCCCAGCAGGCGTGAGGCCTGGTCCAGTCCCTCCCACTACCCACCGAACACAGGACCACCCAAACGGAAAACCAGCCCGTGACTAAACAGAAGTCACCTGTGCCAGGTGCTCCTGACCCTGGCCCACAACCTACGCATTTGGCCCCCTTCCCAAGCTGTCCAGAGGCGCCCGCAGGCTTTGCCGTGGACACACAGCTCCCTCCCTCCTGGGCCCAGCCTGGCCCCTCCCTGAGCCAGGCACCACGGGCCCCTCTGGGTCTGGCCTTCACTGTGCCCCTCTCCCTGGCAGCAGGCACTCGGCCCTGGCTTCAGAAGAGGAGCTCCTGCTGCTGGCTCAAGATGGACAGCGAGGGACGCTGCCCGCCCAGGGCCCATCTGCGCTCGTGAAGAACTGCTTTCTTCCCCTACGAGAATATTTCAAGTATTTCTCTCAGAACGCACTTCCTCTTTATAAATGAGCCATTGCACAATGACACAGGGCTCTCCTGGAACTTCCCCCTTCTACCTGTGTTCTCCAATCACTCTCACTTGCTTGGCTCTGGGTGTCCTGTGATGCTGCAGACCCACCTCCTGTTTGGTTCGAGTCGCAGGCTCTCCTGGGCTCCGTTCTGGGTCTGGGGAGAGGAGCAAGGTGCCCTGTGTGGTGGACGGGATCCCGATGTGACAGGGCACCCGAGAGCACACCTGTGTCCCCACTGAGAAGTTCAATAGATGTGTCGCTGGAGGACTGCTGGTCATATTTTGGTGTTCTGTGTGTAAGCAAAGCCCCCAGGTACCAGGTGCCCACCCTGTGCACCCCGTAGATGGGATTTTCGTTGATTTGATGGTTGAAATCACCCACCTATCAGGCTGCCCCGAACGCCCCAGTATAGAACATTCCCACTTGGTAGAAAAGCCAGAGCCAGCGGAGCCAAGGGTGCCCGGGCCCACCCAGATCTACCTGCAAAGTCTGTGACCTTTGGGCTCCTAACCCAGATGGCGTGGCTTGCTGAAGCAGGATTCCCCAGCCCCACACGAGTGAGGAATCTCACAGGACTGTTTCCCAGGTAGCTAGAACCATCCCATCCCCTGAGTCCAGACACAGCAACCAACCAGAGTCAGATTGTCCTGGGCACCACAACTGGGGCCTGGGGACGCTTTCCGTGGTCTGTACAATGCTTTGAGGAAGAAAGGGGGGTTCAAACTGGACCTGTTGAAGATCCTTGGAAACACCTTGAAGTAGAGTGAGGTCACCCTTGGATCAGTGTAACAGGGCACTTTCTCCGTCCAGGAGGACAGCCCTGCACATGGACAACCCTGGTATCGTGTCCAGGGCTGACTCTGGAGGGCTGTGATGGAACCAGGCTAGAGGGCCAGAGACACCCAGGAGAGCAGAGCTGGGCTCAGCCAGGGGCAGACAGACCCCTCCTGGTAGCCCACACTGACCCCGAAAGCTGGCTGAGCCGTGCACACGAACCTGTGACCACAGCTGCCCAGTGGGGGATGACAGCACTGCGCAGGGCTGGTAGCGGCCAGGCTGCGTCCACCCAGGTAACTGGTGGCACGGGCAGAGAGAAAACCAGGGCCTGCTCTCCACCTGCTTGAGAGCAAGGGGGAGAGCCAGGCTTCAGGTCTCCAGACACGCTCCGCGACCTCTCGGCACTCTCAAACGTGCACACAGAATCGTCCCCACCTGGAGATCCTCCTGAGTGCTCTAACCCTCCCCCAAGGCCCCATTCATGATCCCTGGAGTCGGCTGTAAATCAACCCCCAAAAGATGCCCATGATCGACTCCCGGGGCTGTGGGTGTTACCTCCCACGGTAGAGAAGGACCCCACTGCCTGAGTCGACATGCCGCCTGGGTTACCCAGGTGGGCCCATTTGCCATCAGAGTGGGGCAGAGGCAGTCTTGGCCACATGCAGAGGGGACGGCCATTGACCAGAGAGGCAGAGAGGCTCCAGAGCTGCAGCTCAGCTAAGGGGCACCCCAGGGGGTGGAGGCAGGGAGGTGTCTCCCTTCAGCCTCCAGGTGAAGCAGTGACCTCAGACTTTGGCCTCCAGGACTGTGGGAAAACGATGCCCCTGCGGTTTTTAAGCCCCCAAGCCTGCGGTGACTCCTTGCAGCAGTCTCAGGAAATGAGCAGATCCCCAAGAGAAAAGATGGGCTTCCGAGTGTCACCTGGGATGTCAGAGGCACACTGTGCTGTGACTCTCAGGGCACTGTGCTTCCCGTGTGGGGGAAAGACCTGACATTAGGTTGCGGCAGGCCCCCCATCAGTGGGACTTGGGGCCCAGAGCCCTACTGCTCCTGGGTGCAGCTGGGGTTCAGGGGGCAGGCTGGGGCATCCAGACGATCCCATACCTTGCCCCGGAACCTCGGATTCAGGCTGCAGGACTGCATTTCCTCTGGTTCCCACCCCAGCACCAAGCTTCCCTGCCCGCCTGCAGTCCTGGTCAAGGGAGCTATGTCCCCTTCATCTCAGAGTCCTGTTTGGAACCCTTTGCCTATAGAGTATGCATTAATTTAGGACAGTCGCACAAGTGTACTCGCAGGCATGACCTGGTCACTGAGCCACAAGGGTGTGATTATCTGCACTTCCCAGATGGGAAACACAGGCACAGAGGGGCTGACTAACTCGCCTGGTGATGCACAGTTCCAAGGCTGGGATTTCAACCCACCGTGAGCTTACCATCTCTGGTCTTGGTTCTCCTCCCCCACAGCTGCCCGGGTGCTGCCCAACGGTGCCCCCTGTAGTCCAGCTGCATTCCGTGTCACTTCCCTACTGTGCCCAAGGAACAATAGGCCCCTCCATCCAGAGTCTCTGCTGTTTAGTGGGTCCAGCAGCAGTAAGTGGTTTCTGAGACCTCTGTGAGCCCTGGCCCCTACCCCTTTGCCAGCCATGCTTGTGCCACCCGAGCATCTTCTACCACTGCCCCACTGCCGTCAGGCAGCACAGCGCCCAGGCCTGGCTTGGAGAGCTGCAGGGTGGAGGGGGATCTGGGTAGTGCTAGAAGGGGCGTTGCCCCAACCCAGGCATCAGCCAATCAGTACAGTGCAGGCCCCTGGGCCTCAGTGATAGGCCCAGAGGTGGGCACCCAGCCCAGGCCTGCCCAATCAGAGACAGCCCTGTGTGGGCCTCAGGGACTCACCTAACCAAGGGGAGGGGAGTGGCAGCAGTCTGGCCTGGGAGGAGAAGGCATGGGTGGTGCCAGCTGCCCAGCCCGACTGACTGCTCTGCTCACCTGGCCAGTGATGCTGGGCTGGTTCTCCCCAAACTCAGTCTTCTGCCAGCTGGAGCCAAGCTGGGGCGGGGAGGGGACTGAGGCCACCAACACCATGTACCTCTCTATGCTGGGTGTGTGAACCGTGTGCCCCTGAAGAGGCCCTGGCCACATGTGTTCCAGCCCATGCTGGTTCCTGGCTCCTGGAGCTGGGCCCATCCGAGGCACACGATCTGGGTTATGCGGGCACCCTGCTGTCCAGGGACAACATTCACCTTTCCTTCAGGACACTTCCCTGGCTCCCCATCCCCACCCCAAGAGCAGACCCCCTCATTGGACCCTGGAACATGGGCAGGGGTCCTCTAGTCCCTGAGCTTCCTGACAGAAAGGGAAGATGGCCCCTCCCTGAAGAAGTGCCTCAATGCCCACTCTGCTCCCGACCCGGGGACTTGGGGGCCACATGCTCACTATCCCTGCTCTTTTCCTTGGGAACTTCCGTCACCACCTGGCACTCACCTTTTGGGTGTCTTCACTTGGTTGTCCCACAGCTGCATGGGGACGTCCGGTCCAGCTGGCAGAGACTAGAGCCTTCTTTACCGCGTGCTCTCTGCGAACTCGCCAGTGCTGGGTGCTCATGGGGTCTTCATTGAATGAATGAAATCTGCATGGGGACTGGGCTCCGGGAGCTCCCCTTGCACAATGGCCCAGGGACAGGCTCCCAGCTTTCTGCCTTCACAAAGGCTGCCCCTGCTCCACCATCAGCCTGGGCAGCAGGCCTGGGGTGGGGCAGAACTGCATAGAGAGGCTACAGCCCTCGGCTGCTCCCAGGAGATCAGGACCTCCAGACCTGCCACCTACAGGGAGGGAACCCTGTCCCCTCCTGGCCCACCTCCTCACCAGTCTGGCACTACCTCTGTACCCAGCCTGGGGAAGGAGGAGGGAGCACAGAGTCAGCAGAGAGGAGGGCCCAGTACTGTGTGTTGGGGGGGGGGCGGGGAGCAAGTGGGCTCCACCGCAGCCCAGAGCTCAGCAGTCTCCCGCAGACCAGGTGCCAGACAACACTGGCCAGCACAGGAGTGCAAGGTCTACCCAGGTCCAGGCAGTGGGCTTCTCAGAGCCTCTCCTATGCAAAGATGCTGTGCCAGGGGGCCCATCAGACCCCACAAAGGTTAGGGGAACAAACTGGGTGTGCAGGGGGTGTCAGTTCAGGCCTGCCCTCCCTGCCTTTGGTCCAGTCCTAAACAGTCATCGGGTGTGGTTCACCTACTGTCCACCTGGAGAAGCCTACTTGGGCCCCTGGCTCAGATCTGGGGCTTCTCATAACTCACCCTCAGGGAAGGCAGGGCTAGAACCCTGGGCCAGGGTGGGGACCAGTCTGGGCAGCGGTGGGGAAGTGTCCTAGGGCCCAACCGCCACATCTCTGGGCGCTCTGTCCCAGCTACCCTCCCGGGACTTTCCCGGGCACCTACAGCCCTGGCCCAGTGTCCCCGTGACCTGGAGGACCTGGCCCTGTCCAGCACTGGGCAGATTGGAATGCGGGCCTGGGTAGAGACTAACTTTGTGGAGCCAAAGGGCGACCTTCCTCTCCGCCGCGCCCCGCCTCCTCCCGGGGGCGGTCACGGTCCGGGAGGGCCGGGCCGGGGGCGGGGACCAGGGCTGCACCCAGGCGGCCGCGCGCTGGCGCTCAGAGGCTCCGCGGCGCCCTGGGAACTGGGAACGCAGTTAGAGCCGGTCTCCGCGGCCCCAGGTCTCCGCGGTCCCACGTCTCGGCGCCCGAGGTCTCGGCGCCCCAGGTCTCGGTGCCCACCATGCTGCTGAGGTGAGCCCCCCTACGGCCGCGCCTGCGGTGCGGGGAAGGGAGCGCGGGCAGGGCGCGGTGTCCCCGCTCGAAGTGGGGCCGACAGCGCCCCGAAGGCAGCGGTCCCGTGCGTCCCCAGCTCCGGGCGGCTCCCACGGGGCTCGCGGGCTCACCTGCAGGCCCAGGAGGGAAGCGCGGGTGCCTGCGGTGTGGACGGCAGGGGGCGGCTTGGGCCGGCGGCGGGCACGGGCGCGCGGGCGGGGCGTGGGCGAGCCAGGCGGCCGTGCGGAGGCAGGGACCGAGTAGGCTGCGCGCAGAGCGGGAGGCGCACCCCGGCGGGGCACCGCAGGCCGCCCTTCTCCGCTGCTTCGCTGATTTCCCAGAAGGAGGGAGGATGTGACACCCTGTGACACCTCGGAGGCCAGCAAGTGCCCACTGTTTAGTGACACGGCCTCTCCCCACACACCTGGGATCCCCCCTCCGCGTTAACAGTTCCAAACCAGGGAAGGGGGTGCTGCGGGCCGCGCAGCAGGGGGCGGTGGGAGCCGGGACGGCAGCAGCTTCGCACGGCCTTCCGCGGTTTCTTGTGGTTCCCCAGCAAGGCGGCTGCGGAGGCAGAAGCCTGGACCTGGCCGCGGCTCCCAAGCCTTCTTTACTCGCTGTCATGGTGGTCTGGGGGATCTGGGCTGGAAGCCCTGAGGTCTTGCTCTGCGGGGCAGGGAGGTGTGGTCCAGGCCCCTCTCCCTGAGCTCCCGGTGCAGGGAAGCCCAGACCTCTCCAGACGGTGAATTCACATTTCTGTGCCGGAGCCAGAGCCTCCCGTGGGTGGACCCCTGCTCCTGGGAAGGAGAAGTGGAGACCTGCAGCTCACCTGCCTTCCCCCGTTTCTGTTCCAGTCCTGGCCTGCTGTTGCTCCTCCTCAGTGGCCTGCAAGCTGGTGAGTCAGTGCTTAATGCAGGGTGCTCTACCCAGCCAAGCCTTACCCAGCCTCCAGACCTCATGCAGAGCTGTGAGAGCCTCACACCCAGGGCCTGGGGAGGTCCTCATCACCTCCTGCCAGGGTCCTCTGGGCCTCACACCTAGGCTGGTGCAGGACAGAAGGCCGCAGAGGACACTGCCTTTCCAAAGGCCATAGTTCTTTGATTTCATGCTCAGGGTAGGTAGATGCAGTTCCTTTGAGTCAGGGGCTTCTTGTCCCCCAGTCTCTCTGTCCCAGTCAGCCTTTCTGAGGTTTGAAAAGAGCCAGAAGCAATGATGTGGCCCTGAAGCAGAGGGCCGAGGCCCACCAAGCCTTCCAGTCTGAGCCAGGCAGTTAAGTGATTGGGCAAATGGTAGCGCCTCTGTATGTCGCGTGAACTTTTGTCATGAGCACAATGACTTTATAATGTCGAGAAATGGTTCTCTTTTGCATGCCAGATTTTAGAAATAGTGCAGAGCAGCCCAGGCACCCTCCTGGCTTCCCCCAGTGGTGGCTTTGCATGCCAGCTGTGCCCTGTCAGAGCCAGGTCTTGGCCTTGGACAACAGAGCCAGGTGGCTCACCACCGAGCATCCGAGCTGCCACCTGGGCCCCTGGCCCTCCTGGGTGGAGCTGATCAACACATTCCTTTTCTGCTTGAATGTGTCAGGATCAGTGTCTGAGCCTTGTAACCCAGAAGTCTGGGTGACTCCATGGGCTGGGAGTCACCCTCAGAATATCCATCTCATCTTTGGACTCTTGCAGTTATTGAAGCAGAGGAAATCAGGGCCCTGGTGGGCAGTGACGTCAAACTCAGCTGCGTCTACCCGGGAACAGGTCGCTTCGACCTAGATGACCTGTTTGTCTACTGGCAAGTCAGCGAGTCAAACGCAGTGGTGACCTACTACCTCCCCGAGAACAGCTCCACAGGCCTCGAGGACAGCCACTACAAGAACAGGGCACACCTGTCACTGGACAGCATGCAGCAGGGGGACTTCTCCCTGCACCTGCGCAATGTCACCCCCCAGGACGAGCAGAAGTTCAAGTGCCTGGTGTTTAGGAAATCCTTAGAGCTGGGAAGGATCTTGGAAGCCGTGGTCACACTGCACGTGGCAGGTGAGGCTGCAAAGCAGAGCGCAGGTCTCACCCACCTCGTCCTGGAGAAGGCTCCCAGAACCCAGCCGGGGCCCAGCAGACTGCTCCCTTCAGGGAAGAAAGTCCTGTCTTGGTTACTGGGTTTCTCCCACCTGTGAGGCAGTGGGTGAAAACCTGGTCAGTTTTAGGACTTCAACCTGAGACCCCCTGGTTTCACAGAACCCCCAGCCTTGCCAGCTGCCTGGAACTCTTCAGCTCGAGCTAGATTTTTCAAAATGAATTAGAAGACAGTGCTATAAAACACAAAATGAGATGAGAATTTCAGGATTTTGGGGGTTGAACGCAGGGGTGCTTAACCCCTGGCCACAACCCTGAACTCTCTATATATGTATATAAAATTTAGAGACAGTCTCACTGAGTTGCTTTGGGCCTCACTAAGTTGCTGAGGCTGGTTTTGAACTCGTGACCCTCCTGTCTCAGCCTCCCAAACTGCAGGTATTATGGACATGTGCCACTACGTCCAGCAGAATTCAAGGAAATTTTAAAGATAACCACGGTCAGGGCACCGTTCAGCAAGGAGATGGCAGTGTCACTTGTGAGGAACACTAGATCCAATGAGGGGTCTGAACTGGCCCTAGGTACAGGACACGGCCTGCTAGGCTCAGTGGCTCCCCAGTTGGGTGTCCACGCAGGCCTGTGCTGGCAGCTCAGACCACAGCCCTGATCTGGCCGCTCTACCAGGGTGGGCCACAGGGGCCACCTTCCCCGGCCCTGGCCCTTGGCACCTGCACCCTCCGCATCTTGAGGTGCAGAAGCTGGCCTCCCTCACCCCCTTCCCTCCCCTGCAGCCAACTACAGCATGCCGGTGGTCAGCACGCCCAGCCGCCCCTCTGCAGAGCAGGAGCTCACCTTCACCTGCGTGTCTACAGACGGCTACCCGAGGCCCAGCGTGTACTGGATCAACAAGACGGACAACAGCCAGCTGGACAAGGCCCTGCATAACGACACGGTCTCCCTGAACCAGCGGGGCTTGTACGATGTGGTCAGCGTCCTGAGGATCCCTTGGGCACCCAGCGTGAACGTCGGCTGCTGCATAGAGAATGCGCTTCTGCACCAGAACCTCACGGGGGGGACAGGTGAGGCCCGGGCGGGGGGTGGTGGGGACTGGAGCAGGCCCTACAGGGACCGTGCAGTGGCGTCAGGAAGGTGGCTGAGAGGAAGGAAGGTGAGGGCGGGTGGTGGTGACCGGGAAACCCACGGTTTCAGAGCCGAGGACGCTGCCCCGTCCTCCCCAGCTTCAGCTTCACCTGCAGAGCTGTGTGGCCAGCGGGACTGAGGCTCCGAAAGGACTGTGTGACACTTCAGAAGCCACGAAACTAGGCAGCAGCTGGCCAGGGTGGAGCCACCCTGTGCAGCCCCAAGCGCTCTGCCCCGGGCACAGGCCCCCGAGGCCCCTGAGAAGAAGGAGCCCCCACATGGGGAATGGGGCTGGGCCTCGCTGCTGCCGGGTCCTCCTGAGCTTGGGGTGCAGGCTCTCCCAGTCTGTGTCCCTGTCACCACTGTCAGATGGGACACAGAGGAGGAGGTGGGAGATGCTGCAGCCTAGACTCTGTGGGCCCTGCCCGCTGCAGGAAAGGGGTGCCACCCACAGGATCTGCTACGTAACCTGCAGGAGCAGTGAAAGTGGAAACGCAGGTGAATGTCAGAGCAGTGCAGGCTGCTGAGGGGGCCTGGGCTGCCCAGGCCCAGGCTGGTGGAGCGGCCCTGACCACCAGCACCCAGCAGGCTTCTCCCTCCTCCCTCAGTGTCCAGCTGCAGCCCCTCGACTCATGCGCACGGTCTGGGCCCCCGGAGCAGGAAGAGGGCAGCACCAGGAGCTTCTGGCCACTGCCCCCTGCCAGGCAGCCCGGGCAGGAGGAGCCCAGGGTTCTCGCCAGCTCAGTTTCAGCTGCACAGTGGGTCACTGGAGCCCAGCCCGGACCCTGGCATCTGGCAGCAGGACAGTGGTTTTTTGATTTGTTTATAGTCCTGAGCGTTGAACCCAGGGGTACTTTGCCACCCAGCCCCATCCCCAGCCCTCTTTTGTGTTTTATTTAGAGACAGGATCTCACTGTGTTGCTGAGGGACTCGGTAAGTTGCTAAGACTGGCTTTGAACTCGCGATCTTCCTGCCTCAGCCTCCTGAGCTGCTGGGACTATAGACTGTATTTTTCCATGTGAGACAGGGTGTGGCCCAGGCTGGCTTCAAACTTGCCACCCTCCTGCTCAGCCTCTCTAGTCTCTAGGATTGTAGGAGTGTGCCACCCACTAAGACAGTGTTACAAAGCTTCTAGGTGACCTGAGTCACACTGGCATCTGTACCCAGTGCCCCTGGATGGCATGGCTGACTTCCCTGTGAGGTCCACCCTCTGACGGGCCAGGACGCGGGCAGGGCCTCTGCTGACGAAGGCAGACTGCTGGCCAGCGGCTCCATTTCCTATCTGCCCAGGACAGGGACTCAGGCAAGTGCCTGTGGACGCCCAGCATGTTCACAACAGCCACAGGGCCCCAAGCACCCACCACAGATGGCTGGCTGGACACTGTGGCCATCACATGACGGAGTGTCCCTTAGCTGTCAAAAGGATGAGGTGCTGACACAGGCTGCATGTGGTGAACCCCAAGGACATCGTGCCCCAGTGGCCAAAGCTGGTCCACAGAGGCCACACGTGGTACGGTCCATAACAGAAAGGACCCAGAGCAGGCCGTGCTCCGTCAGGGGAGTGGAGGGGCCAGGGGTGGGGCACAGGGGAAAGCAGGAGGGGCTGCCCGTGGGTACCAGGTTTCCTGGGAAGGCTGCTGCCCATGCCGTGAGCACTCGACACACTGACCCGCCCACTGTGCAAGGGCCCGTGGAACGTGAATTTCACCTCCATTTAAGAAGCCCCTCCAGGGCCCTGGGTCAGGGCTGGGCCTGCCGGAGAGCCCCACTGTAAGGAACAGCTGACCGCCAGTGCCGGTCCTTGGGAGCATCCCCTGCCGGGCTCACTCTTAGGGTCTCCTCTGGGACCCCCAGCCACGGCTGTTTCTGTCCCCCTCACAGAAACCTTCGTGGGACCTGAAGCCATGGTGACAGACAGCCCAGCGCGTCCCCACCAGGCGGGGAGTGCGGCCGTCCTCAGCACCCTGGCCGTCCTGCTGGCGATGGTGATCGTGGCTGTGGCCACAGGCTGCCTGTGCAGAACCAGGTGTCCCCGTCGCAGCTACACAGGTGCGCACCAGGCCCAGCTGTCCACTTCCAGAATTCGGAAATGTGGGTTTCTTTAAAAGCATTACCCAGCCCCCCGGGAGGTGGGTGAGAGGCCGGCCATCTCTCAGGGCCGTGTTCCTGATAGGGCCAACCCCAGGGGCAGCCGGGAAGCCGCCCCCTCCCAGCTGCATGGGGAATGACGGGTTCCAAGTTAGAGACTGCCATGGGGTTGATTTCTGGGAAGGCTGACCGTGGCCACCAAGTCACTGGCCAGGCTGGCTGTCTGGGTCCTGTGCTGCGGGAGGAGAGATCCCCAGGGTGAGATGGAGTCGCAGAAGCTGCAGGCCACAGTACTGCCCCGATGGCCACATAGAGGCCCTGCCTGCTCGCCCAGGAGGGCAGAGGAAGGGGAGACGGTTAGTGGAGCCCAGTATGGGCCCCATGGAAGAGCCTCCTGGCAGCTGCTTGCAGGGGTTCCTGGTGTGTGGTCACCCAAAACACTTTCCATGCCCACAGTCCCCCTGCTGGCCCAGACAGGCTGTCACAGGGCCCCTGAGCCAGGACACACACGGGCCCTGAAAGAGCCTCTTCCCTGAAAAGCAGGAGGCCCGGGAGCCCCTCACCTGGGAGTCCACTCCCTGCCCAGGGCAAGACCTGGGCAATGTCTGGGCAGAGGGTGGGGCTGCTGTGCGCTTGGGCCGCGGGGGTCTTTAGAGTGCCCGCCCGACCTCCACGCCACCTGGGTCTCTGACTCGTCCCACAGGTGCCAGGTTCGTGCGGTAGGAGGAAGAGCCCACAGGTGAGTTGCCCCCAGAGAACACAGTTCGAGGGGCCGCCAGGCGGGCACGGGGGGCACCTTCACGCACTCAGAACCTCAGTTGTCTGCCCTGGCGCCTGGTGGTCCTGGAAACGCGGGGAGGTCCCAGAGGTGACCTGGCATTTCCTGTTGGCTCCCTCAGCGCCAGGACCACACGTGCCAGAAACTTCCAAACTGCACACAGCAGGGTCCAGCCAGTCACCCGGGTCCTTCCCTACCCCCTGCACTGCCTAGAGTCTGTGTGTCTCTGGCCCCTCCCTAGCTGGGACCGTGGCCTGCAGGCAGCTCTGTGGCCCTGTGGAGCTGGTGGCCCTGGTCTCAGGAGCAGCAGTAGAGGTGGATTCCCGGCTTAGGAAGAGCTCCGTGTCGGGGGCTACAGCCCCAGGCAGGAGCTTGGACCAGGGGCCGGGGCTCTACCTGAGGCGGTGGCTGCATGTCCCCTGACCTGGGTCTCTTACCCGGGGCCCAGGGACCTGAGCTGGGTGAAGGCTGGCTCTGCAGGGAGCCCCGGGCTGTGTCCAGCAACTCCAGGTCACCTTGGAACAGAACTTGCTGGAACTCCAGGGCCACCCGTGGCGTCAGCTGCCTCCTGAAGCAGCCGTCCTGTTTCCAGGGTCTTCCTGGGTCCTGGGGAGCTGGGTCTCTTTGCCTTCGGGATGAGAAGGAAGGCTGGGCCCGGGTTGGCGGCAGGGTGCTTGCCTGGCTGGTGAGAAGTCCTGGGTTCTGTCCCCAGCGCCGCGAGAAACCAGAGGAGGTGCAGCGCCTCACGTCCCTCTCTTCTCTTTCCCTCCAAGACCATGTTTGACAGGAACTCACTGCCCAGGACGGGGACAGGGCTTCTCTGAGGTGCTACTGGGCGGACATCATACACAGCTTGGTGACAAAGGGGACAGTGAGCCACCTGCCCATGTTGTCTGCCAGGACAGGATCCACCTGGCCAGGAGGGGCCCAAGAGGCTGACCCTGGAGAGACGCCTCAGACACTGCCCCCCCAGAGCGAGGTCCTTCCCAACCGGGCAGCCGCACAAGTGCCCAGGAGCCCGCTGAGCCTCTGCGCTTCAGCACCAGGCTCCTCCCAAACCAGGAACCAGGCACGGGCCTCGCGGGGCACAGGGGTTCCTGAGAGCCAAGGAAGGGCGTTGGGTTTGGAAGGAGGAACGCGCACCTGCCCTTCCAGGATGACCTCTGTGACCGCCGGAGCACTGAGGGTGTTTGCAGGAGACCTGACCCAGGGCCTACCAGCTGCCGCCCTGCCGGGAGCTCCTGTGTAGTGTGCGTTGTGTGTGCACACCTGTGTGCGTGCGTACGTGCGGGAAGTGGCCATGCCGGAAGCCCCGGGAGACCCGCTGGACTTCTCTCTCCTCTGGGATCCCTGCGGAAAGAATACTGGATCTGGCCTGTTTTGTCAAAGGCGCCATCGTCCTCCTCAAGAGACACAGAGGTGGTGTGCTCCAGGGCCCACCTGCCCGGACGAGGGGCCTCCTGGACCTGCCGCTACGCTGGGTACAGGGACCTGTCCCTCTCCTCTCCCCACTCAGCACTCAAAACACACGAGCAGCAGATGTGGGCTGCACCCCTGTGACCGTCAGAGTCCTGCAGGGGGGCTGCCCAGTGGAGGCCGAGGTCCCCTGCCAGCCACGAGGTCTGTCACATTCCAGCAGCAATTCCTCAGAGTCCCCCCCGCCTCCCGGAGGACTCCACAGTGTGAGGCCTCCTGTCCAGTGCCAGTTTCTGCAGCCCGACAGGCCACTCCATGACAGGCATCAGCCCTGGCCAAGCCTCCCAGGGCGGCCTCCGTGTGGCTGTCCAGAATGGATACAGCAGGCCGCTGTTGCTGGGGGCACACCTGTGTGTGCGTGTGCACTTCCAGGTGAGCCAGGCGTGGCTTCCCCTGAGACACAGGTCTGGCCCCTGGCTGTGGGCAAATGCCCGCCCTCCTCCTGCCCAGAGCCCCCAACAGCCCCCGTGGCCAGGGCCTGTGTGTCACGTCCACGGTCGCTGGGTGCTAACAGGTGTGTGAGGGGCACACTTCTCACCCAGGCAGAACAAGACCTCACACTTGTGCTCACAGGCCTGTCACAGAGCATGGTGACGGAGCCACCCACACTTCACCAAAGCATCAGGGAGTGGGTGTCCACTGTGAAAGAATGAGGTAGCCGGGTGCGGAGGGACGCCTTGAGCTCCGTGACTCGGAGGCTGAAGCGGGAGGATCCCAAGTTCCAGGCCAGCAGCTCAGTGAGGCCCTCTCTCAGAATGAAATAAAAACGGCTGGGGCGCCGCTCGGGCAGAGCACTGCCCGGTATCGCAAAAAGAGGTGACGGTGTCTTCATCGTGGCAGTCGACTCCGGGCTGGAGCACAGGAGCCGCTGCGGGTGGAAGGGCTCGGGGGAGCTGGGCGCAGTGCCCGTGCGTGACCCAGGGCTCTGGGAAAGACGCCTGGGAAGCTGGGCCTCCCTTCAGCCTTGAGCCCTGCTGGCCTGTCCCGAAGGAGACCCGGGCGTCCCTAGAGAGGCTTGAGGGCCAAGGACAGGATGGGGACAGTCAGCAGGGAGCCTGAGTCTGGCTTCGGCGTTCCTGCCTCCTCACCGTGGCCAGCTGGGCCCCGATGGCTGCTCTCGCCCGAGCCTCTGAATTCTGCCTGGGCCCTGGGCTCTGGGCAGAGTGGTCATCGTCTCCCTGCTGCCCGCAGGCCCTGCCACCTGAGCCCTCCCTCTCCTCTCGTCTTCCGAGGGCTGCCCCTGGGTGCCTGGGGATGGCCCAGCACTCTGTGGGAGGCCACTGGCCACCCTTGCCCCTCCCGGCCTCAACATGGCTGTTAGCGCCTCCTCTGGGGTCGCCAGGCTGGTCCCGGCGCCCTGACCTCCAGAAACCCCACACCAGGGTGCCAGGTGCCAGCTGTGCCCTCGCCCACAGCGTTGGTCAGCCCAGCTGTCTTGAATCTGGGCAGGGCCGGCCTGTGTCCCTGTCACTGCTCCAAGGGCCTGGCCCCTGCACTGTGGCTCTGCTCCAGGGGACAGTGGGTGGTCACACAGGGGACATTGCTGGCCTCTGAGGAGCAGCAGCTGGGGTGCAGCCCGACTGTCTGACAGCACAGTCCCTGCTCCCCGGGTCTCCTTGCCATGGTGGGCAGGGCAGGCGGGCCCTGCGGCCTCAGGGGCCTGGCGGAGAGGACCTGCCACAGCCAGCGCTGGGGCTGGGGAGGGGGCATGGTTAACAGCCGAGCACAGGCCACGACCTGGGACCTGCCTGGAGCCTGGAGCCTGGGCCCCTGGCATCATGGTGTGGAGCTCAGAAAGAAGCTGGCCCCGGGGCCCTCCACTGCCCTCTACCTTGGAAAGCCCCACCGCTGAGGACGTCCATGGTTCCTGCACCAGCCGCACTGCCCTGCCCGCAGTCGGGGTGCAGAAGCACACAGTAGGGCCAGGGTGGTCCAGCCCAGGGCAAGACGGAGCCAGCCCTGATGGCCCCGAGTGTGCCACCCACCAGTGTCATGGGGCAGGGTCTTGGAGCTGGGTGTGGGCACAGAGGCCGCCCCCCGGGAGGGCAGCCGTGGTTCTATACACTGGCCAGGCCTGGCATCTCAAGAGAGGGCTCTGCCCCTCCTGACTGTGCCCATAGTGGGCTGGGACTCCCGCAGTTGGCTCCCTTGGGATCACTCTGGGCCTGCCTCATCTCCCTCCAGCCGTCCCTCAACAAGAGGGCTGCTAAAGAGGAGGCGGCCGCGCTGCTGGATGAGGGAGTGCTCCTGTCCTGGTACCCGCCCCGGCCACCTCCATCAGCCAGCGATGCCAGGGGCCGAGGGTGGTGGCCTTTTGTGAAACTCTGGTCAGCACTGGGCCAACTCCAAGGGTCAGAAATCCCTGCTGCCCTGCCCCTGGGGTAGACATCCACAGGAGCTCTCAAATCCTGGGGTCCCTGGAGGGCTGTGGAGGAGCCCCTGCTGGCCGCCTCCTGGACAGTCTCCCAGTGGTCTTCATCTGGGGAGTGACGCCTGGGCTCTCGTGAGAAGCTGTGGTGGAGAGTGACCCACGTCCCAGGGCAGGCGGGTCTGTGGTACGAGAAGCTGCTTCTCCAGGTCTTCAGTGTCACGGGCGGGCCAAGTCCTGGGAGGGGGTCCTCCTGCCACCATCCCCCTCGGGAGGGGAAGTGCTCACCTGGGCAGGCCTCCTGCAGGGCCGGCCTCCACCTGAGGACGTGAACCACAGTGCAGAGTGGTGAGGAGATGTCTTTGATCCCAGGGAGGATGGACGTGGCCAGCTGAGGTTCGGAGGAAAGTCGCTGCGGGAGAAGTACAGGCAGCGAGGCCTGCTGGACCAGCACTGGCCACGAAGGCCGCGCAACGTGAGGGGTGTGGTGCTGCTGTGAGCTGCCCGGAAGCCTGTGCGAGACGGGGCAGGACGTCAGGGCGGGACGCCCGGGTTACCCCATAGGACCTGCTGGGTGGGCGCTGCAGGCAGGTGGGGTCCTGGAGAGTCCCTGGGGTGTGCTCTGGGGTTTGTATTTTGTCCCTGGTGGGTAGAGCGCTCTGTCCCCTGTGGCCATGTCCTGAGCTGCTGTCCTCCACCACACCCTCTGCCACAAGGTCAGGCCCAGAGCCGTGGAGTCAGCCGACCATGGAGACCTCTGACTCTGTGAGCCAAGACGAGTCTCCCTCCTCCCAGGGCTCTCCTGGGCCTTTGGGTCACAGTGATGAAGAAGCCAACTAAAACAGATGGCATCCGGGCGCCGTGGCCCACACCTGTGATCCCAGCCGCTCTGGAGGCTGAGGCAGGATGGCGAGTTCAAAGCCAGCCTCAGCAACTTAGTGAGGCAGATTAGTGAGGCCCTGTCTCAGAACTGAGAAGGGCCAGGGGGAGGGACATGGCTCAGGGTACAGTACCCCGAGGTTTACTTCCCAGCATCAATGACCAACCAATCAATCTGTTATGGTTTGATGTGAGGGTCCCTCAAAAGCTCGTGTGTAAACACGTGGGAGGGTCTGGGGGAGATGACTGGGCTGTGGGCCTGACCCCACCAGTGACTGGTCCCTGATGGGATGCGCTGAGTGGTCACTGGAGCAGGGGGTGTGGCTGCAGGAGGAGGGCCCTGGGGGCCACGGGGTATAGATTTGTATCTGGCGAGCGGAGCCTCTCTCTGCTCCTGATCATCATGGGAGCCCCTTCCCTCCACCTCCCTCTGCGGCCACGATGTCCCTCTCATCTTGAGCCCCACGGAATGGAGCCTGCTGTCTGTGGACGGAGACTTCTGAAACCCTGAGCCCCTAAATGGGCCTTTCCTCCTCCACGGCTCTTCTTGTCAGGTCTCCCGGTCACAGCAGCAAAAGCCTGACCAACACCATCCATAGGAAACAGCTGGGGAATACCGCGTGCAGCAGGCTCCCAGCTCTGCCCCCCGCTGGGCTCCAGCCTCAGATCCAGAGGGCCCACCCAGCCCCGTCCAGCCCTGCTCTGCCCGATGCCCCCACCCCCCACCCACGGCCACCCACCCCCACAGCCCCACACCAGCAACAGCAAGGAGCCTTAGGCCACCTGCACCCCGGCCACAGAGGTCAGCAGCCCTGGCCCCAGGAGAGTGATGCAGACTTGATTGCAGACCGCGGAGCCTGGACGCAGAGCCCCTGGTGGACCTCAGAGAAGAGGTCACTCTGGAAATTAGACCAACTAATTAGTCAGAGCAGCATGGACTCAAGGAGGACAGGGCCTTGATCTGACCATCCCTCTACCCTTGTCCGTGAAGTAGGACCGTCAGGACAACGCGGTACCAGGCGCCCTAGGAATCAGGCTCCGGGAGGAGCCCCTGGAGGAGGGCGTGTGTGCAGGGAGAAGCCCCTGGAGGAGGGCGGGTGTGTGGGGAGGAGCCCCTGGAAGAGGGCGGGTGTGCAGGGAGGAGCCCTGGAAGAGGGCGGGTGTGCAGGGAGGAGCCCTGGAAGAGGGTGGGTGTGCAGGGAGAAGCCCTGGAGGAGGGTGGGTGTGCAGGGAGGAGCCCTGGAGGAGGGTGGGTGTGCAGGGAGGAGCCCCTGGAGGAGGGTGGGTGTGCAGGGAGGAGCCCCTGGAGGAGGGCGTGTGTGCAGGGAGGAGCCCCTGGAGGAGGGTGGGTGTGCGGGGGAGGAGCCCCTGGGAGGAGGGTGGGTGTGCAGGGAGGAGCCCCTGGAGGAGGGCGTGTGTGCAGGGAGGAGCCCTGGAGGAGGGTGGGTGTGCGGGGGAGGAGCCTCTGGGAGGAGGGTGGGTGTGCGGGGGAGGAGCCCCTGGGAGGAGGGCGGGTGTGCTGCGGGGCCCTGGAGGAGGGTGGGTATGCAGGGAGGAGCCCCTGGAGGAGGGCGGGTGTGCGGGGGAAGAGCCCCTGGAGGAGGGTGGGTGTGTGGGGAGGGGCCCCTGGAGGAGGGTGGGTGTGCGGGGAGGAGCCCTGGAGGAGGGCGGGTGTGCGGGGAGGAGCCCCTGGAGGAGGGCGGGTGTGAGGGGAGAAGCCCTGGAGGAGGGCCAGTGTGCTGCGGGGCCCTGGAGGAGGGTGGGTGTGCGGGGAGGAGCCCCTGGAGGAGGGTGGGTGTGCAGGGAGGAGCCCCTGGGAGGAGGGCTGTGTGCTTCGGGGCCCTGGAGGAGCCCCTGGGAGGAGGGCTGTGTGCTGCGGGGCCCTGGAGGCCCGGAGCCTGAGGCCTTCCGTGGTTGGGGCTGTGAGCTGCACTCCTAGGGGCCACAAGGCAGGGGTGTGCTGTGTGGGGTCTGTGACCCTGGGATGCTACGGCAACCACGGGAAACCAGGACTACCAGGCTGGTGGCTCTGGTGGACTGGGCACAGCTCTGGAGGTCCAGGTCTGGCTGTTGTGACCACCTGCTATGGGAGAGAGGGTCACTTGATGCTCCTGTGTGGCTGTGTGAGACTGGGGACTTTCCCATGGTGCCCTCCCCCACTGCTGCCCCGCCAAGGTCCCGCCAGGCCATCGGCACAGGTGCAGCACCTCAGACTTCCAGTGACGCGGCGGTCTCCACCTGCGGGCTCATCAAGACCCGGCAGGCTGGGCTTCTGCTTTCATGAATGCTTAGCCTCTCTGTGCGCTTTCTGGTGAAACTACCTCATTTGAAAGGAAAAGAAAGGCTTCCCCTGCATCAAGGCGCCTGTTTAGGAAGAGGGGAACGTGTCCTCTGCGGGGACCAGGAGGGAAGGGGACAGAGTGGGTGTGTGGAGTGCAGCTGGGCCCTGGAACACCAGGCCTGACGGAGTCACCGCCTGCTGAGCCTCCCTGGGGCAGCAGGAGCCCAAGGCACACTGAAGAGCTGTCAGTCACGGAGGCCAGGCTGGGGCAGGGCCAGGGCTTGGTCACAGGGAGGCCGCCACGCCCGGGGTAGGGAGTTGGCTTGGGTTCTCAGGATGAAGAGTCAGGACTGAAGCTCAGGACCACGAGCATGGCACCTGCCTGGCGTTTCACGTGGGTCTGCTCCAGGCAGGCCGCTGGCCTCGTCCCCGGCACAGCTGGGCTGTCCACTCAGGAACGAGAGCCAACCCATCTGCCTGTGGGGCAGGGTCCTGGGCTGGGGGAATGTGGTCCTGGGCCTCTGGGAGGCAGAGGCTGCTCTGCGGTAGGCCTTACCCCGGTGGACATTCGTGTGGACCAGAGTGGTCCTTGACAAGCACCCGCCAGCCGCCCGTGGAGAACCACGACAGAACCCCACCTCTAAGAGGAAAGAGCAGCAGACACTTAGTTAAAATGACGTCCTGACTTCCTGTCTGCTTTAGGAGCCTAAAAGAGGAACCGACACTGTCGTACCCAAGCAGCTGTCACCCCAGGACCCCGTGGAGAAGGTTCCCGTGGAGGAAGGCCCCAAGCCAGCAGAGGGGCAGACAGGCAAGCCCCAGTTCCCACACGCAGGGACAGGGACCCCACGACCCCAAGAGGAAGAGGCCCCTCTGTGCAGACCAGGCAGGGCCACACTGACCAGCTCAGGGAGGGTTCCAGAGGGGGTGCTACAAAGTGACGGTGGCTATGGAGGGTTGACGGCCGAGCAGTGGCCACATTCCCAGCCACCGGCTGTCTCTGCATCCCTTACTGAGGCCTGCAGAGGACAGATGCCTTGGGGCTGCCCACACAGGCCCAAGGGATGGCCTGTCCAGGATGTCCAGCCACATTCTGGGGTGTGGGCGAGACACGGCTTCCCAGGGCGGGTTGGTGGGTCAGCCTGTCCGTAGGGTCACCTACAGACCGTGTGCATTAGCAAGCAGGCCACCAGCCAGGGCCCAGGCAGAACTGCCCAGTGGGTTAGGTTTAGATGAGACCATGGCCCCCTGATGTCCACAGACCCACCATGATCTCCCTTCTCACAAGAGACAGAGCTATTCAGGTAAGAAGGACCTTCGAGAACTGTGCCCAGGCCTGCCCTTGGCCTGGGTGGAGGAGGGAGGACTGGGCGTTCAGCTCACGCCCCAGCAGGCAGCCGTGCCCCTGCGGCAGGCGGCCCCTCCTCCCCACGCAGTCTGACCGCTCTGTCCCTGTGGATGCCCCAGCCTCCTCCATTGAGCCTCCAGATCTTCAGCCACACGCCAACGTGGGCATTTGGTTTGCATGGCATGGTGGCGGGTCCTGTCCTGCAGGCTGGGAGGCACAGAGGTGTGGCACCAGGGCGAATGCTCCACCCATGCACAGTGGGATCAGTCCTTTCTGAGGGATCCACACCTGGCCTCTCCCTGCTAGGTCCACCTGCTGCTCTGCCTGGCTCCAGGTGCCACCTGCTCTGAGCAGGAGAAATTGCCAGGACACACTGGGGTCATTTCAGGACGACCTGGGGGCTGCACAATACTGAAGGTCCCGAGTGCGACCCGGGCATTGGAATTGTACGCTGTGCCCACTCCTGGCAGACCCAGAACAACATGACCATGTGGGCCACTTCCCACGACGAGCGTAGGCCCACCCCGGAATTTACTGACCAGAAGTGAGTTCATCTGACCCGTTTGTGACCCAAAGCAGGAACCGAATCCGGTCAGACCAGAGCTCGGTGAGAGTGTGAGACCAGCGAGGCCGGAGTCCTGCCAGGCTCAGCCTGCGCCTGCACCTGTGCCTGCTACAAACCAGGTGTGCTCTCCCCGTGTCACCTTGTCCTGCCCTGCCCAGAGCCCAAGCAGTGACTCGGTGACACTGTGTGTTCCTGAAACAGCTGGCAGCTCACAAATGCAGTACAGGACCCTGGGGAGGGGCCCACAGCGGCTGGCAGACCCGCAGACCCTGCAAGCAGGGTGCAGTGTGAGGTTGGGTTTTGGAGAGCAGGGTCCAGCGCAGGCTGCACCCTGGCCTTGAGGCCCCACTCTGAGCCCTGGACCTCTCCAGGTCACCTGCAGTAAGTCCTGCCTCATGGAACACTGTCTGTCCAGAGTCCCCAGCACAAGGCGGCTGAGGGCATTTTCCGTGAACAGCAAACTTTCCACAGGGCCAGGGCTTATTGGCAAGGTCCGCGAAGGAGGTATCCACATCTGTGGGATTATTATTATTATTATTTTTTTTTGGTACTGGGGATTGAACCCAGCGTGCTTTACTACTAAGCCACGTCCCCAGCCCTTATTTGTTTTAAATTTGGAGACAGGGTCTCACTAATTTGATCAGGGGCTCACTGAGTTGCTGAAGCTGGCCCAACTCCCAGGCCACTGGGTAACAGGCGTGCACCACTGCGCCTGGCAGTCTCTGTGTTAGTGGCTGTTGAGTGACTATTTTCCCAATGCTCCCCAAAGCTGTGCCGCATCAGCCAGCCTCCAAGAGCTCTCTGGCCTTGTGCAGTCCCCAGGGGGAACTGCCAGAGCCTAGCAGCCCTCAGCTCTGGACATGTAAATCTTGTGGCTTGGGTCACATGGCTCCTTTTAACAAAGAGAACTTCGCCTGGTTGGTTAAAACACTTTGTTAATGGTGTCTATTGTCAACACTGTCATCTGGGGCCCCCACATTGGTCACATGGGCCCAGGACCAGGCACACCTCCCTTCTCTGATTATCTTGCCGTGGCACCTGGCTCCCCTCGTTGGCCAGTGCCCCTTGCTCTGCAGCCATTCATCATGCAGCGCTCACCCCTCGCTCAGAATGCCGAGCAGGCGGCGGGGGCGGGTGAGCCAGGCAGCAGTCAGTCACACGTGGTGCTGTTGGGGACCAGGCTCTGGAAGAGGACAGACAGCTGGCGGGCTGGGCGCTGGTCCCCCACATCCCTCCTTCGTTCACTACTCGTTCACTCACATGCCCCGTCTGGGGTCGGGAACACAGTGACGGCAGCATCCACACTCCTCGCCTGCAAGAGAGATGGACATGGCCTGTCAGACGTCGTCACCAGAAGAGGTGGCCCGGGGGCTGACGAGACACCAGAATATTCCTCCCCAGAGCAGGGCAGGCCCGTGGAGGAGGGTGGGAGGGCAGCCAGGGCGAAGTCTCCCATGGCAGGCAGGAACATGGGCCCATCCACCATGCCCCAGATGGGGACAGGGGCTCCTCCTAAGGTCTGTGGCCAGTGATGGACGGAGCTGGAGAAGGTCATGCTGAGTGAGATAAGGCAGACCCGGAGAGTCAAGGCCAGGCAGAAGGCTGACCAGGGAAGGGGAGAGTGGGCAGAGTGGCACTGTAGAGGGGAGATCATGGGGACAGAGGGAGGTGGAGGGCAGGGGAGGGGAGGAGATGCAGAGGACCTGGCTGTGCACGTGTAGACGCCCACCCTCGTGCACATCTGCAAAGCACCGACCAAAGCAAATAAGTAAACGAGCGGAAGGAAGAAATCTCAACCTCCCTGAACTGATGGAGGTGCCCATTACCAAGGAATGCTCCTTCCTGTCCTCTACTTCCTGTGGGTGGGGGTGCACCTGGAGACACTCTTTCTCCTGGTGAGGATGCTGCCGTGGGCTGCCAGGGCCTGGCTCCTGCGGGCCTCGCCCCACCCGCGGACTTGTCTGCATAGGTCCCACTTCCCAGGCCACACGGGCACCAAGGGTGTATCCTGGAAGGGTGTTGGCCAAGGGACAGGGCCAGGCAAGCGGAGCCCTGCTGTCCTGAGGAGCAGGATCCTCTCCTGAAGTGACCACTACTCCCAGCCAGTGGGCAAGCCGAGGGCTCCATTCTTAGCGGTCTGAGAGCTGCCAGCTGCGGGCTGTGGGCAGAGGCCTGGGCTCTGAGTCATGCCCGTTTCCCCTGGAGGTGAGTGGGTGGCTGACCCTGCAGGTGGAACAGGATGGGGAACCTTCTTCCCCGATCTCCTGACTCCTGAGTGGTCGGACACAACTCCAGACGACCTGCCAGAGCCTGTCCATCCTGGGGAGCCCGGGTGTGCAGGAGGCCTCCCGTACGCCCCGGCCTCCCGTACGCCCTGGCCTCCAGTAGCCACCCCATCTTGAGGATCCCGGCTGCCTTCCTCATTCCTAGTCCTCTGCTGCCACCTTGGCAAGATGAGGTCCTCGTCCCCTGCCTGCTCCAGCCTCAGGTCAGCTGCCCAAGGTGGACCTCATCCCTCCCTTCCTCAGTCCAGCTGTATGGGCCCATCCCGAACCCACCAGGATCCTTCTTGCAGGACAAGGCCAGTCTGTCAAGGTCATGCAACTGGTCCGTGCCCACTGCTCCCTCCTGGCCCCTCTGGACCCTCCCTTCTCCCTCTCTGGCTCTCTGAGAGGCCCTGTTGTGGCCCTTCTCGGTGTCCATTCGCCAGCCTTGGTGGCCCTCCTCTCAGGCACCCACCCAGCTCCAGGGCCTCAGGCCCCTGGAAGCCCTTGTCTCCAGCAAACCTGACCTGAGGCCCCAGCCCTTCCAGGCCCGGGGCTTGGTGCCAGGACCCCGGGCCTCTGCAGGAGGTCAAGGCACCAGCCTGACCCCTCCAGGTCCTCAGGGCTAGCGGGTGTGGCGCTGAGCTGGGCGCGCACCCTTGATGTGGTCACTAGCACTGTGTCCTCCGGGGTCCGTCCTTAAACTCCAGGAGCAAACCTGTGCCTCCCAGGACAGGAGGGCAGCAGACAGAGAAGGGATGGAGGAGGGGCACAGAGGACAAGTGCATGCAGGTGTGAACAGCGTCCCCACTGCCGCCGGACTAGAGGGACAACGTGAAGTTCTCTGGAGATTGCCAAGTATCCTCTGGAATTCAGTCACCGCAGGTGAGAAGCCCTGGTCTGAGCCATGCCTCTGTGTCCCTGGATGCACTCTGTGCCTGAGCCCTCTGTCCCCGGGCTGCAGGTGGTGGCTGTTCTACCTGTGGCCCGGCTACCGTTGCTTCCCAAGCCTAAGCCTGACCAAGGACAGGAGGATGACACCTCCCCAGCCACAGCTCCCTGCTCAGAGAGCCCCATCTGCCCCATTCTTTCCTGGGGGTGAAGGAGCCCACTGTGGAGATGCCCCCAGAAGAGCCGAGCGGGCAGGTATGTGGCCGGCTCAGGGGGAAACAGCAGCCCCAGCACAGATGCTTGGCCAGCCACCCGCACACTGTTTTAGGCCACCCCCCCCCCCGCAGGCTCAGGGGTGCTGGGCTCAGAGCAGCGACTGCTAGATATTTGGGTGGCCAGTCCCTTTCTGACCAGGATGCTCGGTGGGGCTTCGGGAGGCAGGGTCAGGGTGAGAAATGGCTCATCGACCAGGCCTGCAGCTGTAAGGATGACTGAGGCAGTCAGCTGGACAGCCTGGGACAGAGGTCCTCGAGAGGAAAGGGCACCACCCCGGGCGTTGAGGCTGAGGCTTCTGCAGGCCTGCAGGGCCCCCCAAGCCTGTCACTGGGACCCTGGAATGGTGACTGCTGCTGTTGCTGGTGAGAAGGGGCGGGGGCTGGCTGTGGGCGTGAGGATGTGCAGGCTGGCACATGACCGCTACAGGGGGCAGAGCCTCGGCTGGCCACTGCCCAGGACTACAGCCAAAGGGGAAACGGGGGGCAGCCATGGCGCAGGGTAAACCCACAGCCACATCCTGCAGGGACTCGGACTGACCCCCATCTGCAGTGGCCTTCCGGCGCCGGCACCGCTGTTTCCTGAGCTCACCCGTGTGTGTCTCCTCCACAGCCCGCACATCCGGGGCCCCCAGACCAGAACCAGCCTGCTCACAGGGCCAGTTCCCTTTTGGCTTAACGCTGACGCACCTGGTGGGACCTGAGCCTGTTCCTCTGCGGGCACTCTGCCTTGTTACTCTCTGAAATCATGAGTAAGTAGGACTGGGCAGGGCACAGATCGGCTCCCAGGGGCCGCCTCAGACCCACGCATGCTCAGAGGTGACCTGTGAAGGGACCGAGTCATGACTGTCGCACACAGAGAGAAGGATGGCACGTGTTTGGGGGGAAATCCGTCAGAGGTTGGCGAGGTCGAGGGAGAAGGAATAGGCACGAGTGGACGTGGAGCAATGGCCCCTCAGGGATGGGGTGCCTGCTCACGTTGGGGTCCCCGCTGCCCACCACGCCCTCCTGCTCGGTGGCCGCCATGGCGTGGTGGGCTGCACTGCCGGGACCTGTCCTGTGCACCTGTGTCCTCTACAGCCACCACTGTCCACGACGTGCCCATGATGGGGCCCCTCCCCCACCCACCGTGCACCTCTAGCGAAGACCCACAGCTCTGTCCTTGGGGACGGTGGGTCAAGGGTGTGTGGGGTGCAGAGCCCGGCACAGGGCAGGCCTCCCGGGTCTGATGATGGCATCGAGCCGCCCACTTTACAGAGGTCCACAGGGTGCGGGCTCGGGGGCAACCCCGGGTTTGCAGAGGGCAGAGGTGGGGGCAGCCTGGTGGGGCAGGAGGGAGGCCGGGGAGGCGTGATGTGGTGGGGGAGTCTCCTATGGAGAAGGATGACATCAGAGGACAGGGCAGCAGCTGGATCCCGCAGATGTGGGCAGGTACTGGGCTGGCCCTCCCCGCACTGGGTACCCTCTGTCCTGTGGTGCTGGGCAGCCGGTGCCCACCTCCTGGCCACTGTGCAGCAGGGCCCAGCTCTCTGCTGTGCTGTTGGGGAACAGCTGTGTCCCAGGGGCAAGGGTCCTGAGGAGGCCCCCGGAGGGGGATGGACCTCAACTCAGGCCATAAGGGTCCTTGGCGTCATCACGGAAAGGACTCTCAGGACAGGTGAAAGCGAGGCCAGGCTGACCTCCCTGAGAGAGGAAGCCCGCTCTGAGAGGGTGCAGAGTGGGTGTCGGGCAGCGGAGCTGTGCAGGCCAGGCTCGCGGCGCCGTCAGATCAGCATGGCAGACAGAGGGCGGGGGGGTGTTTCCAGCGGGCCCCTGGGCTGCGACTGGGCAGCTGACCACAGGGCTGATTTCCTCATTGCCGATGTGTCCTGCTCTGCGCACACGGTCCCTCTGTGCGCCTGGGCGTGAGGCCTCGTGGTTGACTCAGCTGCTGTGTGTGACCAAGCGTGTGCACGTGCCTGGAGGTCTGGGTTGGAGTGTGGCCCCTCTTGGTGGCCCCACAAGCCTCCTCTCCACCCGTCCTTAAGTCCATCCTCCTTCAGTGCAGCCCTGGGGCCTGCGGCACCTCCTCAGTGGGCAGTGGGCAGTGTCTTGACACTGGCCCATCCCCCGTGGCCCAGGCTGGAGCCCCTGCCCTCTGCTGGGCACTCACGTGGTCTCAGGTGGTCTCAGGGCTCAGCAGAGTCTGGCTGGGGTCGGCCATGGCCCCCGGGGCTGGGCATTCTCTCGGGCCTGGGCTGTAGTGGACTGGGACCTCTAACCCAGGGATTTTCAGGACACGCATGTGTGTTCCTTCTTCCCCAACATCTGCACGGCCGGCGGGAGCCCCAGACGCTGGGACACTGGGGCTGATCTTCCAGAGAAGCACATTCCAAGTCTGCACTCTTGACCGTGGCTGAGGGGTCAAGCCTGTGTCCATGGCTCCCAGAGAAGCAAACAGAAGCAATCCCTCCCCTCGGCACGGGACGCCCACCTGGCCAGCACTGGCCAGCACTCGCCAGCCGAGGTCCTGAGGGCTTGGCCATCCATCTCTCAGCATTCATTAGGCACCTACTACATGCTCCACAGGGAGAGCTAGAGGCAGATTGTGCATCATCCCTCTGGTTCAGAGAAGCCGCTGGGTCCAGGATGAGCTGAAGAGCCCCTGCTACCGACCCAGCGCCCACGGCTCCCACGGCCCCACGGCCTCCACGGCCCCCATGGCCCCTGACCCCCACAGCCCCCGGCCCCCATGGCCCCATGGCCCCCACGGCTCCCATGGCTCCACGGCCCCCTCAGCCCCCACGGCCACGGCCCCCATGTTCCCCCTCAGCTCCCACAGCCCCCACGGCCCCCATCCCCCCTCAGCCCCCACGGCCACGGCCCCCACGGCCCCCATCCCCCCTCAGCCCCCACGGCCACGGCCCCCACGGCCCCCATGTTCCCCCTCAGCTCCCACAGCCCCCACGGCCCCCATCCCCCCTCAGCCCCCACGGCCACGGCCCCCACGGCCCCCATGTTCCCCCTCAGTCCCCATGTTCCCCCTCAGCCCCCACAGCCAGGGCCCCCATGTTCCCCCTCAGCCCCCATGTTCCCCCTCAGCCCCCACGGCCCCCTCAGCCCCACGGCCACGGCCCCCACGGCCCCCATCCCCCCTCAGCCCGCCTTGGGCTGCGTCATGCTGGATTCGATGCAGATGTGCAGGGGCAGGAGGGCCTGGGAGCAGACCGGGCCTACACCCAGGGGAGCGGCTATTAGTCACCCTGGTGGAGAGGGGAGGAGGGAGGGCAGGGCAGCCCAGCTGGAGGCGGCCAGGGATGCAGGGTGGAGCGCAGTGAGGACTTCCAGCCCTGGCAGCTGGACAGCGTGTCTGTGCCGGCCAATGCAGAGAGGCCTTGGGAGCGCTCCTCGCGACACCCCTACCTGACGTTTCCTGCGGCCCGGAGCCCACACTGTGTTCTGGCCTCCTGTGCTGGCCGCACGGATGGTTGTGTCCAGCTTGGCCAGAGGGCAAAGGGGCCGGTGGGAGGCCAAGGGACAGGGACACTCTGGGTTCTGGCACACACACACACACACACACACACACACCCGCCTGGGGTCTTTTCTCCAGACGCCTGCTCTGTCAGGCTCTGCAGGTGGCTACAGAGGTGACAGTCCTGGTCCGGCTCAGGCGGCGGTCACAACCACGTGGGTGGTTCTGTACAGAGCCGGGGGCTTCCACACCCTGAGGCAGCTCAAACCCTGAGTCTAGTGGTCAAGTCAGAAAGATTCAGGCTTGTCACTCAGAGTAGGGGGCATGAGTTTACCAAAGGGGCAGGGAAAGGGAGCAGGGACACTCTCAGAGGAGAGGGGGTCCTCTCAGAGAGGAGAGGGACAGCGTGCCACTCTTGCACTCCAGTGTTATTGCAGTCCAGAGAAGTTTCCAGAAAGTCCCACCCAGGTCCACCTCTTGACTTTTGATTGACAGCAGGATGACATCAGACTTCCAAGTCCCCACTGCCATGACCACTCTGGTCACCTTGTCTCACGCTGACCAGTAGTAACTGGATTTCCTTTCTGGGGCGGGGTACTGAGGATTGAACCCAGGGGCACTCGGCCGCATCCCCAGCCCTGTTCTGTATTTTATTTAGAGACAGGGCCTCACTGAGCTGCTAAGAGCCTCGCCTCTGCTGAGGCTGAGTCTGTATCTGTGATCCTCCTGCCTCAGCCTCCCAAGCCACTGGGATTACAGGTGTGTACCACTGTTCCTGGCTCTAATTGGATTCTTAACATAAATCATTTCAGATTTTATGGTGAGGAAGAACGATCCTTAATATCCTGAGTTCCTAGATCTGGTCACAGGGCAGGCTTATCGACATGATTTTGCGCCTGCATTTCTCCAGCAGATAACAGTGCTGGGGACTGTGTCTCCTCGTGGGTCCACTCCAGCCAGCAGGGCTGCAGGAAAGTGCTTCTGACAAAGAAGGCTCGTGTGGGTCAGCACGTGGGCCACTCACAGAATGAGTCCCTCCCTCCTGCCCCCACCCCGGCGCCTGTCCCCTCGCCGTGCAACACCAGCAGCTGTTTCTCCTGGTTCTGGACTGGAGGTGCCAGCAGGCCCGTGTCTGGGGAGGGTGGTGGGTGGCCACTTTCTCCTTGTGCCTTGACGCAGCAGAGAGAGGACAGCGCTGGGTCTCCTCCTGCAGGCCCACGTCAACACCAGCCCCCGGGGGCATAGATGCCCGTGTGTGGACGGGGACGCAGACATTCAGTCTATGGTGGCGGGTTCTGATTCTGAGCTGGAGGGACACGTGTTGCGAGGCCACCAGGTTCTAGAATTGAGGCCTCTCCTGCACCCCAGCCTTGTGTCCCCAAGTCTCAGGAGATCCTCGTGGGTGGTTACCAGAGAGCAGGCCACCACTGAGTGCCTGGTGACGTGAGGCAGACGGGGCGAGAGGGAAGAAACAGGCAGGTCATGGGTGGACAGTGCTGGCCGTAGCGCCCCTGCTGCTCCCGGCCCAGGGGACAGGCTGCCCCACCACGCAGCACAGGCCCAGGACAGAGCTGGAGGTTCAAGTGCAGCCACCATTGAAACCCAGTGGACAGTGGGAAGGTAGGGACAAGGGCCTCTGACAGAGAGGACAGGAAGCCAGACAGGCAGAGGCTGGGCGTGTGGCCAGCGGGACCCCAGCCAGAGAGCCCAGGCAGGACGGGGCAGAGCCTGTGGTTTGGGGGGTTGGGTGTCCCCCGTGGCACCCTGCTGAGATTCAGTCACCACCGTGAGCGTCAGGAGGATGGAAAGGCTACCCGGTGTTGAGCGTGGGGCCTTTGGAGGGATCAGGATTAGACGAGGCCACAGGCTGGGGCCCCTATGACCCATAGGGGGTTTATAAAATAGGGAGGGAGACCAGAGGTCACACACGCACACACACGCACACACACACACACACGACATGGTCTTCTCTGTGCTGCCTCAGGACTCTGCCAACAGGAAAGCCATGACCAGAGGCAAGCCCTTCACCTTGGACCTCCAGAACCGTGAGCCAAAATAAACCGTTTTATAAGACAGCCTGCCTTGGTGGTTTTGTGATAGTAACCCCAGGCTGCCTGACACAGAAGAAATAACCAGAGAACCGGAGTTTCTGAATTGAAGGGATGTGAATTTTCAGGCCAAAAGGTCCAGTTGAAAAGGAGCCACAACCATGAAGAGTAACAATGAATTAAAATATTGTGAGTTTCAGAACACGAAAGGGAAAAGAGGGAGACTCTTAAATCTTTCTGAGGAACATCTCCCTCATCCCTGAAAACGAAGTTGTCACCAGGCCCCCCACGGGCAGGTGGAGCTGCTGGAGCGGGTGGGCAGCCCCAGCAGTGCCCTCAGGAGGTTTTCTGCTGAGGATTTCATCCCCAGCCAAACTGTCCACGGGGCACGGAAGGGGATGGAGGTCTTCAGGCTCCCGGGGACGGGAGGTACGCCCTCGAGCCTCCTCCAGGACATGCGTCAGCAAAGTGAGGAGGACCCAGGAGCTGAGCGGGGCTGGGCCCCAGCAGGCTCTCCAGCTCTCAGGACGAGGGGACAAAGCCTGGTGGCGAGCCAGCAGCCCAGAGGACAGCAGGAGGGCTCTGGAGAGGGGACCCTCAATGAGTGAGAGACATGTTGGGGTGGAGTTGTGCCCCGGAGATCAGCTGAGGCCACCAATGCCGAGCCTGAGGCTGCCGTCATAGGATCAGGGTGGCCCTGGTCCAGCCACAGGAGAGGGGCACATGACCCCAGGCTCCCGGGCAGAAGGGGCCGTCAGTGGCGCTGAGGGTCTCTGGCTCCTCAGCCCCTCAGGATGGTGCCCGGTGCCCCGCCAGGCGCAGGGACATGCCGTGGGCGCTGCTCTGTCTAGGCCTGGCCTGGGAACCCTCCCGCCCGGCACCATGTGGGAGATGTCAGCCTTTTGCTCCGGGCCATCGTGGATCAACTTTGTTTTGCTGTGAGAGGCAGCGAGAATGGTGACCATGACCCCAAGCACCGCTGACAGCGCTTCCAAGGGGCTTGCACTGAGAAGGAGCCAACCCGGAGCAGAGCCCAGCTCCACCCAGGCCTGGGCTGCCCGCCGACTCCTGCAGCTGAGAGGCCCGAGGGGCATGGGGGGCGGTGTGTGGAGGGGACTGTGACACCCAGGTGCTCCTCGGGGCTCCCTCACCTGCACACACGCATCCTGCAGGGCTTTGGTTTCCTTTGCGGGGACTCCACAAGGCCCAGCGATGTGGCGGGAGGCGCCCGGGCCTGCCCCCTGCCTGGTCTCAGGCCCTTCCCGGGGCCGCCATCACCACGGGGAAGCAGAGGCCGCCCGCAGTGCTTGGCTGGGAGGGTTCTCCCCACAGCTGCCAGGAAAGCAGAGCGGTGTCGAAACCTCCTCCGCCGGGAGCCAGAGAGGGCTCTTGTCCTCTCAAGTGGCCAAATAAATAGGGGCTTCAAAGCCCTGGCTGGGGGCCATGGCATCTGTTTTGCAAGCTGTGGTTTAGTACACAGCTTGGATCATGAATCACTCTGGTTCTTATGGAGCTTTCTTTAAACGTGGGCTTTTAAGAGAGGCCTGAGAGAGGACGACCCTTCCAAGGCACACCCCAGTGACATCCTCCCTCCACTTGGGCTCAGCCATCCATTCAGCCAACAGCGGATTGATCCACTGCTGAGGTCAGAGCCTCGTGATCCAGTCACTACTCCCCCCGTCCCCAGCATGCATGAGACTCTGGGGGACATTCCAGACACAACCCCTAACATTCCGTCCCTGGCCCCAGAGTCTCCCGACGATCGCCCGGTGCAGGATGTGCCTAGTCCATCCACTGAGTCCCCGCAGCCTCAGCAGTTCCGCCACGGCTCAAAAACCCAAGTCCCAGGTCTCCTCGGAGACTCAAGGCAAACTTCTGGCTGTGAGCCCCAGAATCCAAAGCAAGTTACTTAGATACCACATAAAACGGCACCCAGAACGTTCCCATTCCAAAAGGAAGGAAAGAGGCAAGTCAGAAAGGGCCGGGTCACAAACCAACCAAACTCAGCAGGCGGACCCTGCGGCTCCGCGTTGGGCTCCACGACCCTGGGAGGCGGAGGGTGGGCCCGGGGCTGGGGAAGCCCTGCCTGGGCGGCTCTCTTGTGCTGGCTCTGCTCACTGCCTGGCTCCCTCTGCCAACAGTCGGCCTTCCCGCACCCCTGACTTCTTGGCTTCTCCATCACAGCCTGTTTTCAGCTTCCCACGTCACCCCGTCAGGGACGGCCAGCGAGGACCCTGAAACGCTGTGTCTGCCCCTGCGGACCTTCCTTTAAAATATCAGGGGAAGCCTTCAGGACCCCGAACTCCAGCATCTTGCAGAACCAGCACCACGTGGGCGACGCCAAGGTCTGTCACCAGCTGAGCAGCAGCAGGCCCCTGGGGCCATGACTTCCTGGTGCTCTCCTCTCCGAGAGCCTTCCAAACCAGTGGACCCTGCTCTGCTTTGGAGCCAGTGGGTGTGGCCTTGGTGTTTGAGCTGCCTCGGGGCCACCTTCCCACCGTCCCTGGCTTCTCTTTAATCTGCTCTCCTTGGCCCCAACTTTACATGCTCTTCTGGACAAACCGCTAGTTTTTAAGCCTTTCCCCTCTGTTTTCTGCTTCCAGTTCTCATAGTGAATCCGGCCCAAAGCTGCCCACAATATCTACGCCAACATCTCAATGGATGCTGCCTTGAAATCTCCTCCACTGATGTGTCCATCACCTGAAATTCAGCCTCACAAATGAATGGAGAGAAGTTATTTTCCAGAATGTAACAAACGGCCTCTGGTCCAATTCCCAGCAGAGACCTCATCCCATCCGAAGGTTCCTGAGCAGTCGTACTGTCTGCGTTCCCACCGGCATTCTGGATTCTGGGATCCCGTCCAATCACCCACTAAGTTCTCCTTACGTTCGAAGGAGAGTCTCCAGCCTGCATCTCCGACTTTTCCAAACTCCTCCTACAAACCAGTTCCAAAGGCTTCCAGACCACAGCGCCAGGGGTTCACAGAGTCACAACAATGACCCCACTTCTGGAACCAATTTTCTGTATCAGTCAACACTGGGTCACTGTGACCAAGAGACTTGATGAAAGCCACTTAGAGGAGGGAAGACTGATTGTGGCTCATGACTTGAGAGTTCTGGTCAGATGACTCCATTGCTCTGAAGCCGAGGTGAGGCAGAAGGTCCTAGTGAAGAGCCGCGGGAAGGAGAGAAGTGGGGGACGGCGGAGAAGACGGAACTTCTAGGGCTTCCCAAGGCTGACTTCTCCAGCCAGGTCCCAGCTCCAGGACTCTCTCAGCCGTCTGTGGTGAATCCACTGCTGCGGTCAGAGCCCCGCGACCCAGTCACTTCCCCAAAGCCCCCTCTGCACCCAGGAGACTCTGAGGACATTCCGGATCCCCATCACGACAGCAGCAGTGCGGCTCCCCCTCTCTGGCCTCTGCTCCTGCCTCACATCTTCTTCCTGAGTCCCAGTCCCTGACAGGGACCCTGTGGTGACTCCAGCCCACCAGGATCACCCAGGCCAATGTCCCCATCTCCGTCCCTAAGTCAGTCCCACCTGCTAAGACGTCCCCAGGTGTGGGCCCGTGTTCGCAGGTTCCAGGATGGAGCCGTGGATCTCTTCAGCCCACTGCACGTAGATCTTGTTAACTCTTATCAAAGTTTCCTAGTGGAATGGGAAGTGTCTGAGAATTAAAGAAAATACACCATAGCAGAGGTGGCCCCTCAGGGCGGAGTGGGTGCGGCCACAGAGGGCTTTCTTTATGAGCTCCTTGCCGTGTCGCCGATATTATTACTAGGTAATTAAATCAGTGATTGGATTACCACAAAGAAAAGATGGCTGCTGGGTGTGGTGGTGCACCCCTGCCCAGCTACTTTGGAGGCTGAGGCAGGAGGATGGCAACTTCAAGGCCAGCCTGGATAACTTAGCAAGACCCTTTCTCAAAATTAAGAAGAGCTGGGGACATAGGTAG
The DNA here is from genome assembly GCF_052094955.1 of Ictidomys tridecemlineatus. Taxonomy (NCBI): domain Eukaryota; kingdom Metazoa; phylum Chordata; class Mammalia; order Rodentia; family Sciuridae; genus Ictidomys; species Ictidomys tridecemlineatus. The sequence goes on along the minus strand of NC_135479.1, from coordinate 214,679,101 downwards.
TGCAAGAGTGCCCCTAGGTTCGATCCCAAGTGCCACCAAAGAATAACTTATTAAATTAACTAAGAAAAGATGGCAATGTCTCAGGTGCCCAAGACCCTGGCCCCTCTGGGGGTATGCCTGGGTTAAAGGCTGTGAGGTGGAGACCCTGCGTGCAGCAGGCTGTGCTGAGGTCAGGTGAGCCGAGTGGGGGCGTGGGGAGGAGGGGCTCAGTCCAGGGCTGGAGGGGGCTCTGGGCTGGTGGCCTTGACATGGGGGCAGAGAAGTACCAAGCACTTCCTCCGGCAGGCGGGGGCCAGGCACCAGAGCCTCAGCTTCCCAAGGGGTCCTGCCAAGAGCCTGTGGCACCCAGTGCTCCAGCCCCATCTCTAGGTCCCCCAGTGGCCAGCACTGGCCACAGTACACGTCCTCGTCAAGGATGAGCCGCCCTGGACCAGGCTCTGTGGGTCCTTGCAGGTGTCACGGGTTCCAGGTGACAGGGTGGGGTTTTGCAGAGGGGCTCCGGAGCCACAGGTGAGCAGGGTGTGATGGCCCGCCTCCCACGCACCAGGTGAGCCATCTCAGCTCCCTCCACCGTGGCGCTGCTGAGGGTGATGGGCAGGGAGGGACGGCACAGGCCAGCCGCTCGGGCACCGACAGGTGTGGGGACAAGGTGAGCTGCTCAGCTGAGGTCCCCAGCTGCCCAGGACAAAACCCACATCTGACTCAGAGAATCCACTAACAAACCCGCCAGCCCCTTCCCTCCCGCTGGGAGACTCTCAGGGGACACTTGGGAAAGCCCTGCCCCCATGGGGCTGCCCGCGTGGTCCTAGTAACGTTCCCAAGCAGGGTGCCAGGGTGCACCCACTCACACACCCCCCACACACGGGTACACACTCCCACACGCTGAACCCCAGGACCCCGACTCTCATCGCACGGCCACTGAAGACGGGAGGGAGCCGGGGACAGCGCACCGCCAGCTCCGTTCACCCTGGCCGCGAGGTGACGCCTGGTGCTGCCGACCCTGGTGCTGCCGCCCGCCACGGCTCCTGGGATCCACCTCCCACGCGGACACAGCAGACAGCCCATCTGCAGCTTCTCTGAGAGAAACCTTGAGTGTCCACCGCGTCGGTGAGCGCCATGGTGACATGCCCCTCGCGAGGCCGTGGAACCTGGAGCACTCGAGGCAGGGGATGGCCTTGTGCCACTGTGCGGCGATGGGGGGAGGGGCGCTCCTGGAGGGCTTCCCGGAAACCACGCCCGCTCACGGTCACACCTGTGTCAGGAACTTCCCGGGGACTCTGAGGACAGGGCAGCCGAGCCCACCTGGCAGATCCACCACCTGTCTCGGGGTGTCCGGAACATGGCTAGGAAAGGACTTGATTTCTCTTTCGTTCTTTCTCTGCTACCATAAAACTCCGTTCCTCTCCATTTGCAGAACCCAGGAGAGACCCAGCCATGCTGAGCTCCGGTGATTCTAGCCATAACCAAGTCCAGACAGAAGGAAAAACAGGCCTTGCTAGGAGACGCTTCCCGAACAATCTGCCTCTCACCTTCAGACATCAGCCAGCGGGGGAGGCGCACACCTGTAATCCTGGGGAGGCCGAGGCAGGAGGATCACAAGTTCAAGTCCAGCCTCAGCAACTAAGGCCCTAAGCAACCAAAACCCTGTCTCAAAAACTAAGAAGGACTGGGTATTATGGGCATACAACTCAGTGGTTAAGCACCCCTGAGCTCAATCCCCTGTGGGGGGTTATTTATCTAATGTTGATATCTGCTGGTTGCCTTCATCAAATGCATATTAATTATTGCACTGCTGATAATTCAGAAAAAATCTTACACCCAGAGCCTCGTGGTGACAGTGAACGTCTCTGGCTCTGGTTCTCCTAGTGTGTAATTTGTTGCAGAAAAGTAAGACAGCGGTCGGGAAAACACATTCAAGACTAGAATATATCAGGGTGACTCTAGCTCTGGGAGGAGAGAATGAGGTGAGGGAGAGGAAGAGACAGAAGGCCCGAGGGGCGAGGAAGCTTGGCTCACGGCTTCTGAGTGTCAAACCGCGGAGGCATTGGGACACGTGTACAAGTGTGAAATCACAATCACTTTTTAAATGCCGGATTTCACAAGATGTCAGAATTTATCTCCTTTACAACGACTTGATGATGGGAAAATTCAGCTGTGAGAATCTGAAAGTACAAATACGGTTCCGACCCACACTGGCCCATGCGCCCAGGAAGCAGCCCACCCTCCCCTCTGGCCAGCCCAGAAGCCAGCCCATCTCCAGCCCAGGCTGCCCACCGAGTCAGGCCTAGGAGCTCCAACCCCCGTTCCGCCAACCCAGTAAGATGTACCCCGTCCCAACCGGCCCCACGGCAGGCACCTCATCAGTAGATAAAATAATGGATAAAGGCAGTTAATTAGCCTTCTGGGTTTCTGTCCCCACTTCCATCTTAGGGCAACTCTAAGGAGCCAGACACATCCCTCAAATTGGTCAGCAGCAGCCTTCAGTGTCGCGGGCCCACAGCCTCTACCAGCCACACCTGGGCCTCCGCCTCCCCACCGGGAAGCTTCCACTCCCCAGCGGCTCTGCACACCAGCCCCTGGTCAGGTCTTTGCTTCTGCTTATTAAGTGTCCTGGCCACGGGGTTTCAGTTAGGGGTGTGTGAACCGAGTCTGGGGGCCTGAGCAGGGCTGGGGGGCAGTGTGGGCATCGGGGCGTAGCCTCCCCCCGACCTCAGACTTCCCCAGGGAGCCGTCGGGGTAACAGCAGGTCAGCAGCTCCCCCAGGGCAGGTCCACCTCACAGCCTTGGGGCGCCAGCCCCTGCCCTCAGGGAGAGCCCTCCCCACGTTTCCAGCGGGAGGTGCCTCGTCTGCACTTGGACGTGGGGCTGCACCAAGGGAGGCTCAGAAGGTAGAGGGCAGAGGGACACGAGGCCCCTCTCGACGGTGACCATGGAGACTGCAGCCATGTGACACTGCCGCTCCAAGGCCACTGTCCTGGGAGAGCAGGACACAGCTCAGTCGGCTCGAGGACAGGCAGGCCAGGGCGGGAGGAGCGGCCCTACAGCCTGACTGTGGACAACAGCAAAGTCAGGGCCCAGGCACTGTCCCCGGGTCCCCAGGTCCCCACTGAGGAGAGGAGCAGCAGGAGGCAGGACCCGCTGTGGGTCGCACGTTGGTTCTCTGCGGTCTGGACGTCGGCCATCTCCAAGCGCATCGACTTGAGGGCAGGCAAGCTGGACAGAGGCACTGCACTACCGCTCCGCTGGGTCCCGTCTGCACACGCCAGCACCTCCCAGCCAGGGCAGGACAAGGCCAGCACAGACCACAGGACCGAGGCAAGGCTGGCTCTGCCTTGAAAGCCCTTCAACTCTCCACCCGTAGGCAGAGGAGTGGAGCTGGACCCCCGCCTCAGCCACGTGCAAAAGCCAACTCCAGAGGAGCAGAGACCCTCTTGAGGACGACGGGGAAAGGGAGGCTGGGAAACATGGAGCAGAAACCTCCTGACACGGGGTTTGGCAGAGATTCCTTGATGTGAGGCCCAAGCCTATGTGTCAAAAGAGAGAACCAGAAACACTGGACTACAGGGAAATGCGGGCCTTCTGCTCCTCCAAGGACGCTCTCAGCAGAGTGGACAGGCAGCCCACAGACAGGAGAAGGCATTTGCCGATCACATCTCTGATAAGGGTTCAAACGGGCCAAGGAACTGAACAGAGACTGCCCCAGAGGAGACACAGCGTGGCCAAGAGGCACAGGAAAAGACCCCCGCATCACTGTCACTGGGGAAGTGCACACCAAGACCACACACCCACCGGGAGGGTGATCACCCGAACAACCCAGCACTGGCCAGGGTGTGGGGAGACGGGGCCCTGCGCCCCTGTCCTCCCGCATGGAGGTGCCGTGGCCGGCCGTGGGGAAGGGGCTCAGAAGCTCCCCAACGTGGGTGGGTCTGACCTAAGAGGATGGGAGGCACAGACGGAGCCGACACGTACCCCGTGCTCACACAGCAGGCCACACACGAGGGGACACGGGAGGGAGGAGACCCCAACGCCCACTGCTGCGCAGATGAACCCGAGACCCCAGGCCGAGCGGGAGTCGGCCACAGGGCAGCACAGGACACCACCTACCGGGTCCCGAGCAGGCGGAGCCACAGCACAGGGGCACGGTGCCAGGGGCCAGGGGAGGCGGAGGAAGGTGGACTCACAGGGGCGGGTTCCGTGGGGGAAGGTGGAGAGATCTGGGCGGCACGTCCCTTCCACGTGAGCCGGGCAGGCTCTGCAGGGCGCTCGAAGGCAGAAGCCAAACCCAGGACGGCAGGACCTTGGTGACACCTGGGTGCTCTCAAGGCAGTGAAGGTCCAGGGGCTGTGGTCGTGGGCTGCCTGCTGCACAGCCCGGGCCTGGCAGGTCCAGGAGGGTGGGCTCCACAGTCTGGGCTCCGGGCTGTCGGAGGCCCACGGCAGGGAAAGACCTGTCCTGGGGCGTGAGGGCAGCAGGGAGCCCATGTCGGAGCCCAGGCAGGAGCAACCACCCACCTGGACTCCGTCCCTGCTTCCCCAGAGACTGGACACCACCCTGTCGCCTCCAGTCCCCTTGATCTAGTCCCTGGGACTGGGGCTGAGGCCGACGAGTGGCCAGGAGCCTCCAGTCCCTCAGCAGAGGCCTGGAGCAGGTGGGCTCAGCTGCAGATCTCAGCCTGAGGAAGGGGTCTGACCGGCCTTCCTGGGCCTGGCACCCACCCGGGGCCTAGGTCAGGGACGGCATCCTGTGGACAGGAGCTGTGGGTCAGAGAACAGCCCTCCTCCCCATATCCCCCCGCCCCCCAGGAAAGGCAGGGAGTGTCACCCCAGCACACCAGCACGTCACACCTGGTGGGCCTGCAGCACAGTACTGTCTGCTGTCCTCCTTTCAAAGTGAGCAGAAGGTGCCCGTGTGTGTGTGTGTGTGTGCGTGCACGCGCGTGTGCACGCGATGGTCTCCTCCTCACACCTGCCCACCAGGTGCCCGTGTGTGTGTGTGTGGTCTCCTCCTCACACCTGCCCACCAGGTGCCCGTGTGTGTGCAAGGCCTTCTCCTCACACCTGCCCACCAGGTGCCCATGTGTGTGTAGGGCCTTCTCCTCACACCTGCCCACCAGGTGCCCGTGTGTATGTGTAGCCTTCTCCTCAAAACTGCCCACCAGGTGCCCGTGTGTGGCCTTCTCCTCACACCTGCCCACCAGGTGCCCGTGTGTGTGTGTGTGGCCTTCTCCTCACACCTGCCCACCAGGTGCCCATGTGTATGTGTGGCCTTCTCCTCACACCTGCCCACCAGGTGCCCGTGTGTGTGTGTGGCCTTCTCCTCACACCTGCCCACCAGGTGCCCGTGTGTGTGTGTGGCCTTCTCCTCACACCTGCCCACCAGGTGCCCGTGTGTGTGTGTGGCCTTCTCCTCACACCTGCCCACCAGGTGCCCGTGTGTGTGTGTGTGTGGCCTTCTCCTCACACCTGCCCACCAGGTGCCCGTGTGTGTGTGTGGCCTTCTCCTCACACCTGCCCACCAGGTGCCCGTGTGTGTGTGTGTGTGGCCTTCTCCTCACACCTGCCCACCAGGCGCCCATGTGTATGTGTAGCCTTCTCCTCAAAACTGCCCACCAGGTGCCCGTGTGTGTGTGTGGCCTTCTCCTCACACCTGCCCACCAGGTGCCCGTGTGTGTGTGTGGCCTTCTCCTCACAACTGCCCACCAGGTGCCCGTGTGTGTGTGTGGCCTTCTCCTCACAACTGCCCACCAGGTGCCCGTGTGTGTGTGTGGCCTTCTCCTCACACCTGCCCACCAGGTGCCCGTGTGTGTGTGTGGCCTTCTCCTCACACCTGCCCACCAGGTGCCCGTGTGTGTGTGTGTGGCCTTCTCCTCACACCTGCCCACCAGGTGCCCGTGTGTGTGTGTGGCCTTCTCCTCACAACTGCCCACCAGGTGCCCGTGTGTGTGTGTGGCCTTCTCCTCACACCTGCCCACCAGGTGCCCGTGTGTGTGTGTGTGTGGCCTTCTCCTCACACCTGCCCACCAGGTGCCCGTGTGTGTGTGTGGCCTTCTCCTCACACCTGCCCACCAGGTGCCCGTGTGTGTGTGTGTGTGGCCTTCTCCTCACACCTGCCCACCAGGTGCCCATGTGTGTGTGGGGCCTTCTCCTCACACCTGCCCACCAGGTGCCCATGTGTGTGTGTGGCCTTCTCCTCACAACTGCCCACCAGGTGCCCATGTGTGTGTGGGGCCTTCTCCTCACACCTGCCCACCAGGTGCCCGTGTGGGGCCTTCTCCTCACACCTGCCCACCAGGTGCCCGTGTGGGGCCTTCTCCTCACACCTGCCATGAGGGAGGCTGTCACATAGGTGGGGAGACCGGGGCAGGAAGTGGCTGCTGGCTGTCCATGAGCCAACGACTGGTTGCCTAGGAGACCTGATGGCACCCCGTGGCCAAGCCCACCGTCCCCGACCCTGGCGGGTGAGGACAGTGCAGGGTAGAGAGTGGGCTCCAGCAGGGAGACAGGACACTCGGAAGCCAGCCACCCACACTCAGGCCACGGAGGAGACCTCAGTGGACACGGGGCTCGCTGGGTCTCAGCAAAGGTGAGGAGGAGCAGCCCGGCACCCCTCGCCCCTCCAGGGGCTCCCCCGTTACAGGCACAGCCCGCCACCCCTGCACACGGGACTTCTGCTTCCTGCTGGTCACGGTGGGTCACTGTGGTGTGTGTCCAGGCAACAGGAAGACATTCTCAGCGACACGGTGGCTCAGCAGCTGCCCGAGGGACCGCCCCTTCTCGAGGAGACAACTCAAAACTAACCACCCAGGAAAACAGGAGGTGACTCAGGATCAGGGCCCAAGAGCAGAGCGGCAAGGGGCGGCCGGGGGCCTGGCGAGGGCCGAGGTCAGCAGAGCCGGAACCCCTGCTTCTCTAGGACGAGCCGTGGGGCAGGCCAAGGTGGACCTCGGGCTGAGGCTCCAGCGGTGGTTTAAAGTCGGATGTTGAAGTTTGGCAAGATGATGTGAGTCAAAAGGAATCCCCCGTCCCTTTCTTTCCCAAGGAAATGGCTGTGTAACAGACAGACAGCATCTGCAGGGAGGGTGGGGACCCTGCCCGCAGCCCCTCCTGCATGTCACCAGCAAGTGTCAAGCGTGAGGGGCAGCAGGAGCCTGTCTGAGCCCAGGCCAGGAGCAGTGGGCCCACCCAGGGAGACGGGCCAAGGCCATCTGTGTCCCTCCTTGGCAGCCCCTCTTCTCTCACCTCCCTTGCTGGCCCCTGGACACCACCCTGGGCCTTCCCACCCGCAGCCACTCGGCCCCAGGGCTCCGTCTGTGTAGCGTGAAGGCAGTTGGGTCAAGCCCCTGGCAGAGAAGTCTGAAAGCCAATATTGAAAAGTGACCACAGGGCTGGCAGGGGGCCAGGCGCACCCTACCGCGCTCCCCAGACCCCACCCAACACTGTGGGCCTCGTGGGCAGGGCCGTTGGCACCCTGAAGCACATCAGGGATCCCCGCCTCCCAGCTCTGGAGCAGGCTGCCCTGCGCGGGCCTCACCCAAACCTGAGCCAGCGCCTGTGTCCCAACGGGAGGCGACCAGTGCCACTTCTCAGAAACCTGCCGTGGACATGGCTCTGTGGAAGGGACAACAGGGCACGTGGGAACAGAGTTCTGCGGTCAGTGCTGCACCTCGGTCATTACATTCAGGTCAGAGGGACCGGGAAGGTGGGTTAGGGTCACTCATCAGCTGACCTGAGAACAAGCAGGGAGGAGGCCTGGACAGACCCCCCAAGGAGGCCTGGACAGACCCACACCTGTGTCTGACAAGCAGTACTAGAGAGGAGAGGCCAGAGATCTCAGGTACCACAGCTGGCTCCTGGAGGGACGGGCCCAGGAAAGGCCCGAGAGTGACCCCAGGACAGGAGTGCAGGCAGGAAGGGGACCTCCATCCGGCATCCACATTCCACTGACCACTGAATGAGTCAAGAGGGGTCCTGAGCACCCAGAGAGAGCAGACTGGTGACATTTGGGGTCAGCCCCTGATTCCTGAGCAGAGCACCTGGCCAGAATTCTGACCCCAGGCTGGGATGTAAGAAAGGGTGCAGTTGTCGCCACTGGCTGGTTGATTTTCCGGGAAGTAAAATACCGAGGAGGTAGAATCAACTGTTTAACATTTTACAATACACAATTCAGGGCACTCTCACGATTGGGCAACCACTGCCCTCTCTAGTTCCAGAACATTCTCCCCTCCCCAAGGAGACCCGTCGGCAGTCTGTCCACCTCACTTCCACCCTCAGGCCGAGACACCACCACCCACTTTCCTTCTCTGGGTTTGCCTTCTGTGCTTTCCGTGTGGGCAGGACTATGGCCTGCCTTGCCCCTCCGTCCACCAGGACGCTGCCCAGGCCCCCTGGAGCATCAGCGTGACGATGCCCTCTCTTCATTTGTCAGTAGACGCTCGGGCCATTTCTGCCATCTGTCAGCCGCCTGCTCCCATTTCTGTGGTGCGTGCCCATCCCCAGGAGTGGACGTGCGGCTGGCTGAGGAGCCCAGACGGGCCTCCGCACAGCTGCTGCACTTTGCCCGCCCCTGCAACACGAGAGGCAGCCCTGCTGTCCACGGCGCAAGGCTGTGCAGGAGGAGGTAGGAGACAAGCTCAGGGGGTGGTCAGGCTTGGGCGGTGGGCAGCCACGGGACCTCCCTCGTCCCAGGCTGCCAGCCTCCGCCCCAGCTCCCTGAGCCCCCAGACGGGGCCAGACAGCCCAGGGCTGTGGCGAGACCCCAGCACACAGGGGGGACAGGTCTGACTGGCAGACAGCAGGAGGACCACACTGTGGGCAGCTGGACCAGTGGTGGAGCCCAAGCCCTGCCCGGCTCTGGGCGAGAAGTGCCCGCCAGTGCAGGTCCCCTGAGCCCGTGAAGGTGCCTGGTCTGGAGCTAGAGCTGTCAGGTGTGAGTAGCTGAGGATCAGGAGGGGCTCTTCCCGGAGGGGAGCGGACCCCACGCCCAAGCTCACGTCCTAAGAAGGCTCTCAGGCCACAGGAAAGGAGGCCACGGGCAGAGAGCAAGGCTTCCCAGCCAGGAGGGAGGACAGCCTCCAGCCAGCCACACCCCTGCGCACCGCACTCAGCCAGCAGGGGCGGGAGGGGCAGGAGGGGGGAGGAGGGGCGAGGAGGGGCCGGCTCCAGGACTCAGCCCAGAGAAAGTCTGTGGGTCTCCAGGAACCCCCTCCGGCCGCTGGCTCCCGGCCTCGCCGCTGTGGTCTCCAGTAAAGCCCCCAGCAGGACTTTCTCCAGGCCAGGGAAACCCCGCGCCGGGGTTTTGGGACTCACTTTCAGGAGCACGTCCTACCACAGACCTCAGGCAGGGAGGAAGTGAGTGACCTTTCCCCAGGCCCAAAGGTCTCAGGTCTGGCGTCTGGCAGGAGGAGGAAGAGGCTCTGTCCTGCCAGACCTGGGACAGCAGGGCCGCAGGTCTCTGCCCAGGATGCTCCCCGGCCTCTCGGTGGCCACCCTGCGGCTCTGAGAGCTCTCCAGGGGCAGCAGGAGCGGGCGGCAGGAGTGGGGCTGGGTTGCAGAACTGCCCCCTGGCTCTGGCCCTGTCACAGGTCACCTCTGACCTGCTGGGCCCCATGGAAGTGTCCAGCTGAGGAAGCCTCCCCCCTGGAGTAGGGCCTGCTGACGTGGCCTCTCCTTGCCTGGACCGCACGTGTGCACACCCGGGCTCGCACGCGCACACACACACACGGCAATGTAAACAGGAGGCAGTGAGCCAGCCACAGAAGTCCAGCAGGCAGGAGTCAGGAGCAGAGGCCACTGTTCCCACAGGGAACCAGATCAGGATGGCGGGGGGAGGTTTGGTTCCTCCTGACCTCTCAAGAAAGGGTCTTGTCCTAGAACCCTCTTTCTGCCCATCTGAGTACTGGAAATGCCGTGGACCAGTCTGCTCCCCGCCCACCGTCTTGGCCGTGGCTTCCTTGCTGAAAAGTGCCTTGAACTGGCCTGGCTGTGGCCTCGGCGGGCCGGCCTCCACCCTGGTGCTCCAGTTCTGCCCACACCTGTGCAGGTGGCCTTGCTCGGCAGGGTCTGCCGTGGATCGGGAGAAGCGGCTGGCCGGCAGCTGAGGGCTCCAGGAACCTCACTGTCCCAGCCCCTGTGGACCAGCGCTGCAGGTTCAGGTGTGGCCACCATGGGGGTAAAGGGAGGAGGCTGGGCACCAGGGCAGGGCCCAGTGTCCACACTGGCAGATGCGTCTGCCACCCTGGGACCAGGTCCCAAATGCAGATTGCCTGGCTTCTACGAAAACAAACCAAATATCTGATTAAACAGAAATTTGGAAAGTACAGAACAACACGGAGAAACATCTAAAAACCACCAGCCCACTCAGCCTTTAAAAAGACGTTTCACTTGACAGAACTGAGCTGAGATGCTTAAATGTGCACCCCACCGTGCCCACAGGAGTCTCGAGACGCAGGAACCGCAGTCCACACCTGTTCTGGCCCTGGGGACCACGTGAACATAGAGATGTGGCCAGTGCCAGATGGGCAGGGCCAGGGTCCCAGACTAAGGAGGCAGACTGAGGTCCCCAGCGTGTGGGGAAGGTGTGGGGAATGGCCGATGGGGCAGAGGTGGGGGGGTGGCTGGCAGTTTGGCTGTCTGGGCTGTGGGCCCCCCCAGCTCTGGAGTCCTGGCTTCTCCCCCAGTGCCCCTGCAGCACCTCCCCACCTGGTCCTGCCGTCCCGCCGTCACCTCTGGAGCAGCTACCCAGACCCAAGGTGCACCCCAGACCCAAGGTGGGTCCTTCAGGACCCTGGGTGGAGTCCCATGTACAAGGACAGCTCTCCAGTCCCCAGCGGGCATGGCCCCTACCCTGCACCTGCCCTCTTGCTCAGCTGGGCCTGTGGAACCCCACAGGAAATGCCCCCAGCATGGCCACCCCCTCCTGCCCTCACCCCTCGGACTCACCTTGGGGCAGCGCCCCACACTCCACCCTCGCCGGCAGCCAGGATCTGGGTGCCGTGGGCCATCCCAGATTTTGTGGACCCCAAACCATGTTATCAGTGGCCATTTCTGAAGCGTGCACAATGAAGGGGTGAGTGTGGGTGACAAAGTGGGCCGGTTCCCATCTGCTTCCTAACCCAGACCTGATTATAAAGAGAAGTTGTAAGAACACCAGGATGAAGACCCAGAGCCCGGGAGGGTGCGCTTCCCCGCCTCCCTTCAGGGAGCCTGATCTGGTAGGAATGGCGCCTTCCTAACTCTAGTGTAAATCGCAGGTCACTCGGCCAGTCACCGCCGTGCCAGCTGTAACCTGGCGGGCTTAGCTCTCAGGGAGGTGGACTCAAGCCAGCTGGAGTTCCTGCTGCCCGTGGTCGCCCACCAGGCGACATGCTGTCCGCTCTGGCCCCCAGCGGGAGAAGCCGGTCTGCAGGTGATGCCGTCTCTGGCTCCCGTGACCCACGCAGAAGACCCAGGCGGGTGCCATCTGCAGAGGAGCCTGGGCGCAGGTCTCTGGGACAGAGGCGGAACCATTCAGGCCCTCACGCCCAGGCACCCAGCAGGCCCTGCTGCCGGGGAGACGGGGTCAGACCCACCCAGGCAGGCCGGGAGGGCACGGAGCCTCCCAGAGCACTCAGGCTACAGGAAAGTCACCTGCCAGGCCCGGTAGCCGCCGAGGCAGCGCTGGCTGACCAAGCTTCTTCACCTTGTTTGGGAACAAACATGAGCCTGGAGGGGTCACCTTCCTGAGACCCAACAGAGGCCCAGCCTGCTCCTCTGACTTCCTCCTCATCAGAGGAAGGAGGACTCGGAATGTCCCCTGGACGCCCTGCTGCCAGGCTGGGAGGGGGTGGGCACATACAGGGCAAGGGGGATCCAGGCCCCGGGGGCGGGGGTACCAACAGGCTCACTGTCCACCCCAGCAGCCCTGGGCTGCAACTCCTCCACGTGTCCTCTGCAAGTGGTGTCAGAAACTGAGGCCCAGCAGGGTGGGGGAGCCAAGCCCCCAGGCAGGAGGAGCTGGCCCAGGCCAGGAGCCAGGGCAGGGGGGCTGAGCTCAGGGAGCGCGAGGCGGATCCCCCCCACCCGGCACTGAGGTGTGTCCCCTGGGCTGGGCCAGCGGAAGGTTCTGGGAGAAGAGCTCACTTCCTCCCAGCCCGGCCTCGCCCTGGCAGGCAGCAGCTCCAACCTGGAGAAACCAAAAGTCGGGCAAGTCCCACTGCTTCCCAGGAAAGTCCCCACAGAGTCCCCGCTCCTTCCCAAAGCTTGCAGCAGGAAAGGGGATTTCTTTCCCTGAGTCTCAGAGCCACTCGGTGCCTGTCACATGTCCTTGGTGTGTCTTCTGGCTGTGGTCCAAGCCACAGGGCTGTGACACCTCAGGGAGCGGGAGGTTCGGCTGGACCGGGACCTGGAGGGGTGAAGTGGAGGCGGGTCTTGCCCACAGGCCAGCACCCACCCACCCACAGTGAGCAGCACGGACACTCTTCCCGGCTACGTCAGAGCCCTTATGCCCGCTCTGGGGGGTGTCTGCCCACACCGGAGCAGGACGCCCCTCCCACCCACCAGGGCCCACAGCAGAAAGCCAGGCCAGGAACAACTGCCCGGGAGGCCAAAGCTCCAGAGCAGGAGCGCACCCAGGCTCCTGGCCAGAAGCCCCAGGACCCCAGAAGGGGGCAGTCCCCAGGGAGGAGCTGAGCATGTCCCGGGCCCCGCCCCCCGACCCCTTTCCTTCCTCTGCTCCCAACTCCAGGGAGGCCGTGGCTCCCTCAGCTTCTAGTTGACAGGCTGAGGTCTCCCTGGGCCCTGGGCAGTGGGAGTCCACCAGGCCACATCTCTGGGGGACGCAGAAGAGGCAGAGACGGAGACATGAGTGTGGAAGACAGCAGAGGCGGGGTGGGCAGCAAGAGAGCCTCAGCAAGCAGGTGACACTGGAGGAGGGACCCAGAGCTGGGAGCCACCTGGAGCGTCTCTCCGGGAGGACACGCCTTTCCCGGCAGAAGCACAGCTGTGCGAAGGTCCTGGGCAGAGCTGCGCAGACCTGGTGGAGGGCTGCGGTCAGAGGGGTGGGAGTCAAGGTGGGGCTGGAGGTGGGAGAGGCCCCTGGAGTGCAGCCGCCCGCCCAGCTGTAAAGGGGCCCTTTGGCCCCAGCAGCTCTTCCACAGGGCACTGTCCCATGCCTCTGCTGATGGGCAGCTCCACTTTCACACACACACACGGGGGTCTCGGAGCCCTCTCAGTGGCAGGGAGTCTGTCCAGGAAGTCCTGGACCCGGAGTGAGACTCAGGCTGTGGCCAGGCCAGTCCAGGGTCTTGGGCAGCATGGATCTCCAGCCCCAGGCTGGGGGCTGGCCCCTGCCCAGAAAACACCCTGGAGGACCTGCAGACCCCAGCTGCACCTGGGGCTCTCCCCAGGGACGGCAGGACTCGGCCGCACTGCCCCTTCCTTCCTCTCCGCTCCAGTCCTCAGGCACAGGGTCCCCGCTTCTCACGCCACCGGAGGCAGGGGTCAGGAGCCTGGCCCGTGGGCCTGGAGGGCAGACGGGGAGGGGCAGTGGAGGGCAAGGTCATAGTGGGTGTGCCCCAACAGCTGGCCCCTAGGGTGGGCATGGTGCAGGACAATGGAGTGGTGGCAGAAGGCAGGGACTCTGGCTGGACTCTAGGAGCCACAGGGTGCTCCTGGGGGTCTGGAGCCAGCAGCCTGGGCAGGAAGCGACAGAGCCTGGGGCTGGGAGTGGACGGGGGAAAGTCTGGAGGGGCAAGGAGACCAGGCTGAGCCAGTGCACAGGCAGAGAGGGGACGCATGGGGCCCTGAGGGAGGGGCTGCGTGCCTGGCCTGGGCTGGAGCGGACCGTGCCTGGCAGAGGACCTCTGTGCCCTCCAGCACGGCTCAGACTCCCTGGGTCCTGCCCAGCAGGGCTGCTCCCTAGGGTCTGAGTGGACACAGGACTGAGTCTGTGACTGCAGACCAGGGGCGAGGCCGAGGCAGGGGAGGCCACGTGGACAGGCAGTGGGGGCCAGAGAGGGGGCTATCAGGCCACCATCCCAAGGCCTCTGGTTAAGGGAGGGCAGGAGACCATGAGAAACCTGTCTGGAAGCAGCCCACACCTGTCACTGGGAAGGGGAGGGCGGGAGGAGGGTGCCTGGGAGTGGCGCGGGGGCATTAGGATGGTCCCACCCCAGCACCTTCTCCACTGGCCTGAACACACCTGGGCGGAGCAGGAGGACACGTCCCTCCCGGCAGACTCAGCAGTGTGCCTGGCCAAGAGCCCTGTGGCTCTGCTGACAGTGCCGCTGTGTCTGCAGGGTCACTCACTGGAGGAGGGCAGAGGTCCCCACACAGGCCAGGCTGGAGGCCATTCCCACCTGCTGAGGGGTGGCTGACTCTCCCACCAACAGCCTGCTTCCACCTGCCGTGCCCAGGGCCTAGGAAGGGGCCAGGCTGGGAGAGAGGGCAGGCAGCGTCCACGGGGAAAGGGCTCCAATCTGGAAAGGTGAGAAAGCTCTGGAAGGTGGTGACGGAGGCGCAGCACCGTGGTGTGGTCACTGTGGACCGAGACGCTGAGGAATCCACATCCTGAGCAGTCTGTGACCACAGAACTTTAGTGTTGACCTCAAATCTTCCTTCACAACAAAACCATCCGAGCCCCAGCTCCAGGCAGCGGAGTGGCTTCTCTGTGCGATGCCAGAGCCTCTCAGGGATCCAGCCCGCACCCCCCGGGGCAGTGTGCCCTCACAGGAAGCCCTGTGGGGCGGGTGGGCCAGGAACTGGCTCTGCTGCTTCTGTCCCGGACCACCTGGAAGGACGGCTTCTGGCCAGCTTGGTCCCCCCGAGAGCCAGACCTCGGCTCATCACCCCTGCATCCCGCACGCACGTTCCCAGGACGTGTTCAGCGAGAGGGGCTGGGCTGTGGGATGCTCGGGGCCAGTGACCCAGCTTCCAGGGGCGGCTGCCTCGTCCACCCCAGGCACCTGTCCTATGCCATCTGTCGGGCCTTTCTGTTCCTGCAGACTTGGGGGACCCCGTTTTGCAGAGAGCTGGTATCTGCAGCCACCGTGGGGCAGCCTGATGAGTGTGGTCAGCAGGGACAGCTGGCATGGCTGTCCACCTGCCAGGAGAACAGGGGAGGGGGCATCCACAATCAGAGGGGGACCGCGGGGGCACTTGCTGGAGGGGTGACTAGCTCCAGAGGGGGCCCTGTCGGGGGCTGGGCTCTCTGGATGGACCTCCAAGGAAGGGCACAGGCCGAAGCCCAAGGGCGAGGCCCAGCGGAGAAGAGGTTCAGAGGAGCCTGACTGTGAGTGTGCAGCCTCTGTCCAGCGTCCTCTGGTCAGTGTGAGGTCCACCTTACATGTGACTGGCCCTGCAGCCACAGTGGACCCTGGGAGAGCCAGAGGCCGGGAGGAGGGGCAGGCGCAGTACAGCAGGAGGCATCTGGAACGGAGGTGGTCGGGGCCTTCCGGGAGCCCCGGGGAGCTGGGGTGGGGCGGCCCAGGCTCCCAGAGCAGAGCCCAGGGCGTCCCGCAGCTCTGAGGGAACCTGAGGGAACCGTGCAGTTCTTCAAGCCTGAGGGGCTGAGAGCAGACAGGTGGCCATGAGTACAGGTCCTGGGGGTGGGCCACCTGCCTGTGCCCAATTACTGACACAGAGCCCAAACCCAGGGGCACACCCACCCTGGGGGGACCCTGCCCTGGTCCAGCCCGGCTGACCTGGGGCCGTCCGCCTACTGTGCTCCTGTGGCCTGACACCACACTGCCCACTGGCACTGAAGAAAGGAGGCCCTACCTGGGAGCAGCTGCCTGCCCCAGCTCCCTGTCGGCTCTCCTCCCCTGGGCCCCAGGGGAGGAGGACATAAGCTCCTTTCTCCTCCCAAGCCCAAGTGCCCAGACCTGCAGCAGCTGGCCATAGCAGCTGGGGAGAGGGGTCGGTGGTGCAAGGACACCCCTCAGCTCATAGACACGGGGACCTGTGGAGGACCTTCCTCTGCAGGCCCCAGGGAGGGCAGGGCAGAGTGGCCTCACAGTGCTGCAGCCTGGCTCCTGGTGGCAGTGACCACAGAATGACAGCTCATGGTGGCCAGCGGCAGGAGCTTCAGCAGTGCACTGGGCTGAGCACGCACAGCCCTGGTGGCAGGACCCCGCTGCTGAGAAGACTCCCTGTTCCTCCGACTTTGCTGTCACCAAGAACAACACCAATCCCAACAGAACCTCCGAGGCTAGAGGTTGTGATAAGATGTATTATATACAATAGCAACAACAATGGTCCACGCAGCAGAATCATCACAAGCAGGCAAGCTGTCCACGCCCCCGACAGGCAGGGGCAGACTGCAGCCCCTGGGCTGGCGGGCTGTGGCCACACCTGCTTCTGCGACTTTCTCCTCACTGATGAGGGGACACTCAGCACAGAGCGCGCCTTCCCCGCCTTCCCCGCCGGCTGGGAGAACCGTCTGGGAGTAACTGAGGCCTTTCCAGGGTCACCAGCACCTCCACTGCCCACAGCACCCCAACCTCATCCTGAGGCCCCTCCCAACTTGCTCCCCAGGGGCCCAGAGAGGGGGTTGGGCAGCCTCATGAGAAGAGGGTGTCAGGAAAGTCCTCCACAGAGGGCACTGAAGTCCAGGCATGCCCACCTCTGCCCCGGAAGGCAGGACGGGGTCAGTAGAGAATCTGAGGCCACGCCATCCTGGGCTTTGACGTCTGTTCTGCAGGGCTGGGGTGGAGCGCGGGAAGCTGGCCCACGCTGGGCAGGTGCCCCGGGCTGAGCTGCAGCCCCGCCCCCTCTGGTCTCTGCTTAGCTTTGTGCTGACTTTGGCAAGGGGCAGAGAGGAAGCTGGTCCATCCTGGAGACACAGTGTGCCCGGCGTGTGACGCCTGAGGGCCCCTGGGCTCCTGCCCTCGTGTGCCGGGGAAGCAAGTCCTGGTCTGCTCCAGCGAGCCAGGGCTGGGCCACGGGCAGGCTGACCTTCCCTTGAACCTGGACAGACCCTCCTGGCTGCAGCCCTGGGCACAGCCCTGCTGGGGACCTGCACTACGGTGGTCTGTCTCTCTCCTTTTCTCTGTCTCTCTACGTCTGTGTCTCTGTCCCCACCTCTGGTGACACGTCTGATAAAGCACAGCTCTTTCAATCACTGCGCCCACAATAAAAACGGTGCCTGGGCTGGAAACCCCCTGAAGAGACCACTTCCTCCCCAGAGTGCGATGACTGTGGCAGCACCCCGTCACCTGCTCTTGTGGGCAGGTGGCACCTGCCCTGTGTGAGTCCCTTCCATAGGAACCGCTGGGTCAGGTGAGGGATCAGGGGTCAGGGCTGCGGCAGGTGCGGGAGGCTCGTGGGAGCCTGTGGGCCCCTCGGCTCTGTCCTCCACGTGGCAGCACAGTGTCCTGGCAAAGCCACACCATCTGCTTCCTGACCACGGAGGGTACTGGGAGGGGTGACGTCCTCCCCGGAGCCCAGGCTCCTTGTGCCCCCACCTGGCCTGTCCCTCGGTGGGCACTGTGAAGCCAGGCCCTCTCCCCCCCAGACAGAGGAGGGCTCCTGGGACTTTGCTCAGGACCACGGACAGGAGGCCACGGGAGCCTGCCTGCCCCGTCCACTCACCCCAGGTCTCCTGCAGGATCAGCCGGAACCCGAGGGCCTGACTTCCCACTGCCCCTGCGCCCATCCTTCTGCCAGGACAGCTGGCCTGGCTGGTCACCCTGCTGGGGAGCCAGGCTCAGAGAGGAATCCCCATGGGAGCTCAGAGAGCCGAGAAGAGGAAGGTCTGGGGCGTCTGGGGGACCGTGCAGGGACGGCTCCTGCTCCGAGACCCTGGCCCCTGGCTGACATCCATGGCCTCCCAGCTGCCTGGCCCCTGAGCCCTGTGAGTGCTCACGGCTGGAACTGGGGTGCATCCCTGCTCCCACGGCGGTGGCGCAGAGCAGGGCCTGAGACTCAGGCGGCCCCTGGTTCATTACTTCTTCCCGAGGACCAGCCAGGAGGTTCCCCTCAGCGGGGTGGCTAGTCCTTGGAGACCGCACCGGTGGGTGTCGAGGGTCCTGCAGCTGCCCTGTGCAGACTGTGGGCCTGCTGAGCCACGGGAACGGCCAGACGGTAGACTTCATGCTGTGCGCGCCTGACCCCAGGACCTCAGCACGTGAGTGCACGGGGAGAGGGGGCTTTCAGGGGACAGAGGTAACCTGAGGTCCCTGGGGTGACCCTGATCCGACCCATGCCCTCGAAGGCCAGGGCACAGACGCTCCCAAGGATGACCGTGAGGACACAGGAGTCATCGTCTACAAACCATGGAGAGGGCAGCCCTGTGGCACCTGGATCTCAGACTCCCAGCCCCAAGGACTGAGACCACGTCTGTGGTCCCCAGTGTGGGGTGCTTTGTCATGGTGGCCCTAACACATTAACGTACAGAGGAACACGTCTCTCCCCCAGCCGCTGTCAGCCCAGGTGGGTTCAGCCGTGCCTCCCAACCGCTGGGGTCCCTGTCCTGCATCCCCCGCGCTGGCCCCTGCTCGGAGCCCGCAGGTGGGGAACACCCACTTCCCCGGCAGCAGGCCGTGCAACTTCCTGTTTCAGGCCCCATCAGAAACACCATAAGATGCTTAATGAGAAAGACCTCGGTCCTTCTGCTTTTTGGCTTTGGCCAAAACCAGGAAGTCAGGACTCTGGGAAATGAGAACATGAGAGAGCATCCAAACCGTGGGCCGTGCTGTGATCTCCAGACCCTCCACAAGCCTTCCCGCCACAGCGCCCCCTCCCTTTCCTTCCAGAGCCAGGAACGAGGGCCATGTCCACCGGGTCCACAGGCCTCCGTGGCATCCCAGGCCTCCGTGGCATCCCAGGCCAGCTGAGGGCAGAGGGGCCGAGGGCCGGGCAGAGGGGCTTCCTGTGGGAAAGGGTGAGCAGACTGCCGCAGAGGTCCGGCTGCAGCTGACCCCTCTCCATGCTGGGCCTGAACCAAGCGGCTCACGGGATTCCTGACTCAGATTAGGACATGACCCAACCCCCAGGGCAGGGGTGGGTGCCTGAAGGGCAGCCCCCCGCCACTCCTCCACCCAGAGCTGCGGTGACGTGAGCACAGGGCAGCAAGCAGGACGAGCCACAGCCCTGCTGAGAGCCCAGTCATGCCCGGTCTCCTTCCTGAGAACAGGATCGCTCTCCGACTGAGGGGCTGAGCTCCGTCCTCACAAATTCCTGCGCTGGAGGCCTCAGCCCTGGGACCGAGGTGCCTTTCTCTGGAGGCAGGGTCTCCAGTGAGGTGAGAATGAACTCATGGTCAGGGTACTTGTGAGAAGGGAGGTTTGGGCAGAGACCTGGACAATGCTGCTACAAATAAATTGAGGAAGGCCCAAGAGGACAGCAAACACCAAGCTGGGGACAGCCTGGACCAGCGCTCCTCAGAGCCTAGAGAGCCCAAGATGCGGAGCTCAGGACCCAGGCCTCCAGAACTGGACACTCTCTCATGTTGTAAGATTGTGGTGATTGGGGCCGGGCGTGGCGCACACACCTGTAATCCCAGCAGTGGGAGGCTGAGGCAGGAGGATCGTGAGTTCAAAGCCAGCCTCAGCCTCCGCCAGGCTCTTAGCAGCTCAGTGAGACCCTGTCTCTAAATAAAATATAAAATAGGGCTGGGATGTGGCTCAGCGGTCTAGCGCCCAGAGTTTAACAATGTGACGATTGGGAAGACGCTGCCCAGGGACGAGCGGTGTGAAGGCTGCAGCTCAAGCCCGTGTCGGAGGGGGCCCGAGAGGCCCAGGCTGTGGGAGGAGAGCAACAGGGTCAGGATGGAAAACCATGAACCACGGGACACATCAAGGGGAACCCCATCCCTGATATCGCAGCCAGAAAACTGGGCACCCCCCAGAAGCAAGAAGGCTCCAGCTGACCACAGAGGCACACTAGGACCCAGTGCTGCTCTGCGGCCTGACGGACGTCCTGTGGCCCGTCTGCACCTAACAGGCCCAGCCAGCCACTGGCTCGCCCAGGGCAGTGCTCCCTGGGCTTTCACCTTTACTTTCTGTGTGGTGCTGAGAGTGGAACCCAGCGCCTCACCCGTGCTAGGAGGCCCCAGCCCAGCCTCCCACTTCCGACACGATGCTTCTTCCAGGTCTATAAGTTTACCTGAGCGCAGGTGGCCTGAACTGTGAGACCTTTACCGCCACGAGGGGTGGACGGTGGCCTCGTTTTAGGAGGTCTGTGCCCTGTCTTCTTGGAACCTGTGAATGGTGGCCTGGCAGCCAGGTATCAATCAGCCCAGGTGCCAGGGAGGGGAACAGGTGCTCCCACTGGATCAGAATTCCTGAGCCTATCTTCAGACACGATCCCTCCGACTTCAGACTGCGTGCAGCAGACCTGGCCTTCACCATGTGAACGGCTCACAAAGGCCCTTCAGTTACCAAAATGTGGCCTAAAAATTCACTGATTTTAAGCAAATATGTACACAAAAATAAAATTGTAAAGATAACCGGTGTCTCAAATGTTGAAAATAAACAAGACTTGTAATTAAAAAAAAAAAAAAAAAAAAGAATGTGGCACTTGGTCACAGCAGTGACCAACACGCCTACTTTGCAGTCTGTAGTGACTGAGTTAAAGTACGTGTGGCGCCTGGCACGTGGTGGTGTGAGCAGCAAGGCTGGAAGGTTCCAGAAAGCCTACAGGATGGGGGAAGAATGTGGGCCAAGCCCTGGGACTGACCAAGGAACCAAGAAGGGGCCTGAGCCAGGGCCCAGCAGGTCCAGGCTGGGCTGACCCCCGCACTGCCGCCCAGCACCCCACGTCCAAGTACCTCCAGCCCGTGGCTCGGGGGCCGAGGCTGGGCTTTGAGGAGACAGAGGCAGGACGACTCCCAGCTCACGCATGACCCTCCATGACCCCTGGTGGTGCCCACGCTGTCCCTTCCGCACCCTGCTGACTGAGCCATCTGGGCTGTGGGCTCCTGGGGGAGTATGCCAGCCACAGACACATCTCAGGACAGATGCCATCCACCACACTCAAGGCCAAGGAGGAAAGGGCCTCAGAACGGGCACGAATCAGAATCCAGCCCCAGGGAGGGTGACCGGGGCCCTCACTTGCCGCGCTAGTAGCCCCAGAGCTCATCTGGGGTCCTGCTGGTCAGGACCCTGTGGTTTCATACTTGAGCACATCTAGGCCCCGAGACCCCTCTGACCTCCAGGTGGACAGTGGGGAGTGGTACCGCAGAGCTGTCCGAAGCCTCTCTGGGTGGCCACAGCACCAAGGCCAGCAACCAGGTAAGGACTCAGCCCAGAGCAGCAGCCTTCTCCCTCCTGTCTCCCCTGCAGGCTCTGCTGCCGGTAGCCGCAGGGCACAGCGTCCGCCTGAGGGTCAGCCCGTTTGGCATGGACGTCCTGTGGCTATGGTGTGTTCTAGGAAGTCAACTCACGCTTCCCTGACACACCAGGGCCTGGTGATGGCCCTCACCCCACATGTCCCCGCAGACACCACTCAGCTCCTCACCCCCTCATCATGGTGTCCAAGGTCAATCAGCCATGCGTGCCGTGGGCTGGATCTGGAACGGGGCCCCGCTGGCCGACGGTGCCTCCAACCCCAGATGGGTTTTCCCTGCCCATGAAGCCTCCCATGGTGGCCACAGGGCAGGCGCCTTCACAAGCCACGGAGAAAACCTGCTGCTGTCCTCCCGCTTCTGTTGGTCAGACGGGCAGCAGCAGTCACCGGGTGCTCTCCAGCTGGCCCGGAGCCACCAGTGTCAGAAGCAGACATCCGCGCCAGCTCAGATGTCCACAGCCCTCCCTCAGGCCTTGTGAGCAGCTGTCCAGGACGCACAGGTAGGACCTGACGGTGCCCCTGACTGGCAGGTCTGTCCTGAAGAGGCCCCCAGCCTGGTGGCCCATCTCCAGGGTGACCCTGTCCTGCCCACACAGCGCCGTGTCCTCTTGTTTTCCAGCAGACGGGCTGTGGCTCTGCCTTTCTGCTGGTGCACGAGGCAGGCCTGTCCTCATGTCCACAGGGCCTCGCAGGTCCAGCTCAGGGCGGCCCAGAGCGACTGCTCCAGTCATGAATGAGGGTGCCCCTGGGGCTCCTGCACTCCCACAGGAGTCCAGGGTGGGCAGTGAGACCACCACCAGCGACCGTGAGGCCAAGAGCAGCTCCCTGGGAAGGGCCCAGCCACGGCCAGCAGGAAAGCATCGCCGTGGGCAGGACGGCCAGGGGCAGCTGGTGCGTGGGCAGTGGGGGAGGCAAAGGCACGCGGCCCGCGCTACACTTCTCTGCCTCACTCCAGGGGTCAGGGAGACACCCACACACCCATGTTCACGAGAGCCACTGCGGGGCGTGACCCAGGTGGCCCTGGCTGCACGAAGGGCAGGGGAGCCGAGGCTCACGGTGGAATGTCATTCAGCCCAAAGGACTTGACACCGCTACACGTGGGTGGGCCCTGAGGACTGTGCGCACAATCCCACAGTCCCTGGAGTTGGGGTGCCCAGGCTGGGAGGGGAGGGGCGCTGTGCTCAGGACTGAGCCTCAGCTGGGAGGATGGAGACCTGGGGATGGGGGGTGGCAGGGGCTGCACAGGTCCTTAATGCTGCTGAACTGTGCTGCTGAGGATGGCTAAGGGATGCCTTTCATGCTGTGTGTGTGTGTGTGTGTGTGTGTGTGTGTGTGTGTGTGTTGCTGGGGGCTGAACCCAGGGCCTTGTGCACGCAAGGCAGGCACTCTACCAACTGAGCTTATCCCCAGCCCCTCATGTTGTGTATTTAACCAAAATATAAAAGCAAGTAATCCAGGTGCGGTGGCACACCTGTAATCCCAGCAACTTGGGAGGCTAAGGCAGGAGGATCACAAGTTCAAGGCCAGCCTCAGCAACTTAGTGAGATCCTATCTCAAAATAAAAAATAAAAGTCCTGGGGATGTAGCTCTGGCACTTGTCTAGCATGTGTGAGGCCCTGGGCTCAGCTTAATCCCCAACATGGAAAAATATAAATCAAGTCTGACAAGACAGGGTGGTAGCCCAGCCTGAGCCTCCCCACCTGGAGCCCCCCCCCCAGGAGCCCGCCTCTAGCCTGAGTCTCTGTCTTGGCTGATGGATCCTCTGGAACCCCTTCCCTTGAGGCCTCCTCCTAGCACAGGCCCTGGCCCACCTAGACAGACGTGATGCCCACACAGGTTCCCAGTGCTCCGTCCAGCCCAGGCCTGCTGCCCAGCCACCCCCTCTCTTCTTTTTTACACCTGCCTGGACAGGCAGGCAACGGGTGACCTGCTCACGCCTGGCCCTGGCAAAGCCAAGGGAGACGTGCAGCCAGTGCCCCGGGGCTACCCAGGGGGCTCCAGAGAGCCCACCCCCCATGCCGTGGCCCTCCCCCAGCTCCCAGCCCCTCCACCCAGGGACAGAGGACAGCAGCACAGACCTGGGGAGGGAAGCCCCCCCACCCACTGGAGCCAGCAGTGTATCCCTCCAGGTCACAGGAAGTCGCTTACCCCGCAGCACCAGGCAAGAGAAAGCCAGGGCTCCCAGCCAGCTCCCTCCTGCCAGGGTGCCCTGCCCTGGGGCTGGCCCTGCCCAACTCAGAGTAACTGGAAGGGACACTGTCAGGAAGCCTAGAGCCAGGTTCAGAGCATGCCAGCTGCCGGAAGTCAGAAAGACAACCTGGGAAGGGGCAGGGAACACACCCTCCCTGTAGGGAGTCCTAAGAGCCCACAAGGACACAGAGGGGAACACCAGCCAGAGTCCGCCCAGGGGGCTCAACCTCCAAGGGAGGCCGTCTCCAGGGAGAAGGAGGGCCGCTACCGCTCAGACCTCAACCGGAAGAGCCTCGCAGGGGGGGGGGGGCGGGGTGAAGGTGGGGCGGGGCGAAGGTGGGGCGAAGCGAAGGCGAAGGCAGGACGAAGTAAAGGTGGGGCGGGGCCAAGGCGGGGCGGAGTGAAGGCGGGGCGAGGCGAAGGTGGGGCGGGCGGGGCTAAGGCGGGGCGGGGCGAAGGGGCGAGGGCGGGGCGGAATGAAGGCGGGGCGAGGCGAAAGCAAGACGAAGCGAAGGTGGAGCGGGCGGGGCGAAGGCGGGCGGAGGCGGGGCGGGGCGAAGCGAAGGTGGGGCACTCCCCTTCCCCGAGGCGGCCGGTTCGCAGCCAGGGCAGGCAGCACTGAGCCTGAGCACACCTGCCCTGTGTACCTGTGCGCACTGGAGCGCCCTGGGCACACCTGCCCTGTGTACCTGTGCGCACAGGAGCGCCCTGGGAATGCATGATTACTGACAGACACTGACGCCACCCCTGAGTGGCAGTGTTATTTGAAAGTGGGTAAATGTGTGTGCAAATCCTAGAGCAAACTTTAAAAAAGTTAAAAAATAAGTAAAAGTGGTGCAACTAATATGCCACAAAAGGAGGGAAACAGAACCAAGGGCCGAGCGTGCTCACCACGGGCAGGCCTGGCTCGTCCTCCCATGAAGACACAGACAGACCCACAGCGGCCAGGGAAGAGGGGACGACAGGCGCAAAGACCCACGGGAAGACACAGAGGCAGTGGACGTCAACCCAACTCGCTCAGAAACACGGAAACGATCAGGTCTAAAGGCACCAAATGACAAAGGGCACCAGAGTGGATCAAAAACCAGATCCAATTATATGTGCTTACAAGGACCCCACGTTAAACACGAAGGCAACGCAGAGTTAAATAGAGATGGGCTGGGTGTGGTAGCTCAGAGGCTGAGGCAGGAGATCACAAGTTCAAAGCCAGCCTCAGCAATTTAGCAAGACCCAAAACAGGCTGGTGATGTGGCTCAATGGTAGGGTGCCCTTGGGTTCAATCCCTGGTACAAAAAAATAAAACAGAATAAGATAAAGCGATAGAGAGAGAGAGATCCTACACAGTCATCAGGAGAAAGGGGGAGGCTGGAATGGCTCCAGGCAGCAGACTTGGGCAAGGAAGCTGGCCAGGGACGAGGAGGGTACTGCCTGGTGACAAAGGACACCAGAGGTGGCTCCATGGTCGCTGGGACAGCAACAGCTCTCAGCAACCCCAGACCCACAGGCAGGAGGGGTCAGGACGTCCCAGCCCAGCGGCAGGATGGGTCCCCTGGGTTCGATGGACAGCTACGGCTGGCCCATCCCACGAGGGCAGAGCCCACTCTTGAGGGCCCACAGACACTCACCAGGATGGACCAACATCCAGGTCAACAGACACACCTTAGGTGCAAGAGAACAGAAGTCACACAGGCCTGCTCTCAGATGGCCAAATTGAACAGACCAATCAACAGCAGAAAGCTGGACACCCCCACTCAGACCAGAGAACCGCTGAGGCCTGCTGCACTACGGAGAACGCGCTGACGCTACTCAACCCGCAGCGAGATGCGGTGAGAACAGTGGCCAGGGGAGACCGACAGCAGGAACCGTGCATGACAGAGGCCAACCTGAGCTTCCACGGCAGGCAGCTCGGGAAAGAAGAGCCAGTTAAACCCACAGAGAGAGGACAGATGACGGACGGGGAGTGAAATTAACAAAACTGAACACAGGCGCTCAACACAGAACTCAGTTCTTTGAAAGGATCAGTGAAATGGATGAGCCTCAGCTAACTGCAGAAGACGCGAACCATGAACGTCACAAATGGGTGTGGCCAGAAGCACAGCCTTGGGCTCCCAGATGCCCCGACAAAGGGAAGGGACCAGCTCCCAGAGACAGCAGGCGACACCCACGAACCTCAGCCACAGACGGCCTTCAGTGGAGAGCACCAGGCGGGTCACTGCGAGCCCAACAGCAGCTCTCCACGGTGGCCGCAGAGGTCAGAGCAGAAGGAACACATCCGAATCCATGCTGTAAGGCCAGCATTACATCACCGCAGCCAGACATAGAAGTCCAAGAAAAGGAGACCACAGAACAGCATCTCCACGAGCACAGAGAACCTCCTTGAGAAAATACCAGCAAATCCAACCTAATAACATCTAGAAATAGTTACACACCAAATCCAAACGGAGCTGTCTCAGGAAAAGCTGGCACAGCTTGTGAAAATCAATTAATGTAGCCCACCACATCAACAGGTGAAAGAGCACACGATCACATCAACACACCAGAAAACCACCTGCCAAACCCCACTACCCATCCATGAAACCCGAGAAAGTTCACACACATTCCTGCTCAGGAAACTAATACCAGAGGAAAACTTCCTCCGTGGGATACAGAATACCTACAAAACACCGACAACTACATCATTCTTGTTGTTTTTTTTAAGTGCCTAAGGTTGATATGATTCCTCCTTCACTGCTAATATCCTATGTTGTGTTTTTACTTTTTTTAAACAGTAGAATGCATTTTGACACACTGTACACAAAGGAGCACATCTTCTCCATCCTCTGGCTGTGCATGGTCAGAGTCACTCCAGTAGTGCACTCACACAGGTATGTAGGGTAGCAATGTCTGTCTCATTCTAGGGTCCTTCTCATCCCCACTGCCACCCCTCCCCTCCCTCACCTCTGCACAAGCCAAAGTTCCTTCACTCTTCCCTACCCTCTCCCCCTGCCCCACTATGGATCAGCATCTGCTTATCAGAGAAAACATTCAGCTTTTGGTTTTGGGGATTAGCTTATTTCACTTACCATGATGTTCTCTACTTCATCCGCTTACCCACAAATGCCATAATTTTTTTCTTCTTTATGGACGAGTGATATTTCATTGTGTATGTACACCACAATTTCTTTACCCATTCATCTGTTGAAGGCCACCTGGGTTGGTTCCATAGTTTAGCTATTGTGAACTCAGCTGATATAGACATTGATGTGGCTGTGTCACTGCAGTGTGCTGATTTTAAGTCCTTTGGGTATAAACCTAAGAGTGGGATAGCTGGGTCAAATGGTGGTTCCATCCCAGTGTTCTGAGGAATCTCCATACTGCTTTCCATAGTGGTTGCCCCAATTTGCAGTCCTACCAGCAGTGTATGGGTGTGCCTTTTCCCCACATCCTCACCGACACTTATTCCTGCTTGTATCCTTTTTTATTTTTTTTTATTTGTAGATGGACACAATACCTTTATTTATTTTTATGTGGTGCTGGGGATCGAACCCAGTGCCTCACATGTGCGAGGCAAGCGCTTTACCACTGAGCCCAGCCCCAGCCTCTTGCCTGTATTCTTGACAACTGCCATTCTGATTAGAGTGAGACAAACATCATTCTTAATGCTGAGAAACTAGGACATTCCTGCCAAGATGAGGACATGACGAGTACATTCCTTCACCACTGCTGTTCCACCTCATACTGGAAGTCCTCGCCAATGCAGTAAGACCACAACAAGAAATAAAAGGTATGCAGATTGGGAAGAAATAAAATCATCTTTGTTTGCAGATGAAATGATTGTCTATGTAGAAAATCCAAGAGATCTGGCAAAAATACCTCTTGGAACTAAAAGGCAATCATTCCAACGTGGCAGAACACATGGTTAATACACCAAATTAATTGTTTTCCTATACACCAGCAATTAACAACTGGAATTTGAAGTTAAAATTAAAATACATCTGCATTAGAATCCCCAATGTGAAATATTAGGTATGAATCTAACAAAATGTGTATAAGATCTATGAAAAACTACAAAACTCTGATGAACGAAATCAAAGATCTAAACAAATGGAGGGAAGACTTAGTGCTGTTGAGACATCAGTCCTGCCCAACTTGATCTGTAGATTTAACACAATTCAGTAAAAACCCCAGCAAATTATTTTATGGATATGATACCAGCAACTGGTTTTACAGTTTATATAGCAGCAGGGCATGGAGGTGCACACCTGTAATCCCAGCAACTTGGAAAGCTGGGATTCCCAAGTTGCAGGAGAATTGAATCCAAGGCCAGTCTCAGCAACTTAGTGAGATCCTGTCTCAAAATCAAAAGGGATGGGGATGTGGCTCAGTGGTAAAGCACCCCTGGGCTCAATCTCCAGTGCCAAAACAAGGGAAAACAACAACAACAACTTACATAGCAAGGTGTAGTCCCCAAAGAGTCGACACAAAACTGAAGGGAACAGAGTTGAGGAAGCAACGCTACTGTACTTGGAGACTCGATGTAAAGTCTAGTAACCAAACGGTGGAGAAGTGGCTAAGGAACAGAGGTCTGTGGAGGAACTGGGCCCAGACATGGACACAGCCAGCTGACCTTGACAGGCAGAGAGGCCTTTGTCAACACAGGTGCTAGAACAACCAGACATCCACGTGCAGAGATCAGGGAATGAAGAAGGGGAGCCAGACACAGACTTTCCACATCCAACCACTGCCAGGAGAGGTTAAAATCAGATTCCTGCTGAGAAGACACCATCAGGAGACACAGGACCAGCAACTGACTGGCAAAAAATGGCAAGAGATGGGGACTAAAGGACAGGCAGCTCAGACTGCAAAGAACTCCAACACTCCACAGGAGGGAACGGACCCTGATTAAAGATGGGTAAAAGACCTCGACAGACACCTGCCAAGCAGGTCCACACAGGTGGCAGGAAAGCACACCACACGTCCCTAGGGAACTGCAGATTACAACGAGAAGCCATTACCCGTGCAGCAGAACAGCCAAAGCCAGCACACGGCATTCCTTCCATTCACCCACAGGAGCTGACCACTCACTCCACAGAAAAACCCGCACAGCAGTTCACCTCCTGACGGCTGAAGGTGAGTGCGAAGTGTCCTTCAGCAGATGACGACAGATGGTGTGCGTCCAGGCAGCGGAGCAGAGTGCAGTGCCAAATAGGAGTGAGCTGTCAGCCATGAGCATAGGGAGAAGCCAGTCCGAGAAGACTGGGCAGGTAGGAGTGAGAGCGCCAACCTTCTGGACAAGGTCCAGCTGTTGGCAGGGCTGGGGGTGGATGCAGAGAATTTGGGGGGCAGTAAAGCCATTCCATGTGGCACTGCAGAGGTGGACATGACATTGCACTCTTGTCCAGGCCCCAGAACATGTGGCTCTGGGCGATGACATGGCAATGTAGGCTCACCCACCAACAGATGGGCCGTCTGGGGGGACGGCGGTAGTGGGGGAAGCTGTGGGGTGGTGCACCTTCCCCTACCTCCCTCCGTCGACCTGGGAGTGGGGCCCAGCCAAGACGGCTCTGCCAGGACCCCTGGTGTGGAGCCCCACACCACAGCCCCTCCAGGCCAGTGCAGGCCTGGCTCCAGGCAAGCTGCCCCCTACTTCCCGGCTGGCTCCCTCCTCCATGAGGCCTGCTCCCTGTCCTGACCTGTTCCCAGCTCATCCACAGGCTCACCCCTGCCCATGGGTGCCCAGCCCTGAGGGGCAGTACTGGCACCTACAAGAGTGCACACAACAGGGCCTCAAATACTGTCCAACAAGTCGCTGGCTGAGGCCTCAGTTCTGCTCCGGTGCAGCCCTGCCCTGGGCTCCCCACAATCCAGACCACCTCTACAGTGGGGTCCTAGTGCTGTCCTGCCTGGACCTGCGTTCCCCTCGGCTCCAGCCCCCCAGGAGCTCCGTGAGCAGGGACAGTGCAGGGCACAGACACGGTGACTGCAGGTGTGCTCTGGACACACTTGCCAGTTGGGTGTGGCCACGCTTGGCCACTTCAGAATGAGGTCAGAGAATGTGCACCTGGACACTTTGGACTGGACAGCCAGCTGCACACCTGAGCACAAACGGACAGTAACATCTGTCCCCAGGGCTTGTGCAGACCTAACTAACTGCTCATGTCTGGGGGCCTCTCCCAAGTCCTCACATCCCTCAGTGGTTAACTGCCCTTGGGTGGCCACCAAAGGCCACACAGCTTCTCCACTACTGCCGTCCCATTGGATGGTCCATCTGTTGGGGATGAATCTACATTGCCACGTCATCGCCCAGAGCCACTCGTTCTGGAGCCTGCGCAGGTGTGCAATGTCATGCCCGCCACTGCAGTGCCACAGGGGAAGTGGCCACTCCCTGGGCCTCTACCTGAGCAAGTGGGATATGGACGAAGTGCTCACACCAAGGGCCAAATGAAAGGAGCCATCCTCATGTGGACGGCGGCTGGCAGGATGCACAGGGGACTCAGGGTCAGCACTGCCACTCTGGAGACCTGTGAGCGCATGTGTAATCTGTGCACTTCTCCAGATGCCACGTGTGAACACGTGTACACCTGTGTGGGTTCAGCACACACACTCAGGAGGAAGGGAGCCTGGACCCTGGCCTCCTGACTCTGGACAGCCCAGGAAGGCTCCTTGGCTGCCTCACACAAGGACCAACCTGCTGCCACCCAAGGCTCAGCACTGGTGGAAAGACAGGCCACCAAGAATCACGGTCCCATGGAGAAGAACCTGAAACTGTTTTGCAGCGTAGGGAGCTGCAGGGCCCCTCCCCTCAGCTCAGCAGGGCCTGGCCAGGGCCAGAGGCACTGTAGTGGGAGGGGGCTGGGGGTGTGCAGACACTGCACAACCAGGGCCCTGTCTTGCTCTGCACAGGGCCTACGGCCGGGTCTGGCTAGTGCCCCCTGCACATGTGAACAAACAGCGCTCTACCAACCAAGCCCAGGCTGCAGCCACTGCCCCCCGGGCCCGTCTGTTCAGGCCCACAGAGCAGAAGGACGTCCAGGTGAAGTGTGCAGACTGGGACTTCCAGCTGAGAGAGCCCTTCGCCAACCAAAGTCATCTGAAGGACACCAGCACACAAGCAGCCTTTATTCTTCCCCCTCCACACACCTGTGAGCTTCTGCCACCCGGGAATCCACAGTCCACCCACCCAGTCACAGAGGGTGGCTGAGTGACATCAATTTCCCCCTACCCCCCAAACTAAGAGAACTGAGGCTGATTTAGGAAACCTCATGGATACAGCCCATTCACCAATTCCAGAGGGCCCAGACATCCCTGTCAGGAGTTTCCAGCTTGGACAGGAGCCATGCTGCAGCTAAAGGACTGCCTGCTACAGAAAGTCCCTCCCTTAATCAGCGTCCACTTGAGACCAGAGGGTCTCCACCCATCAGCGTGCACTTCTGGTCTCCTGATTATCAGAAAGGTAACATAACAATTCGTTTTCTTCCAAACCCAGACCACAGCGTGGTATTTCCCTCAGGGTCTCTCCTGGACAGGGACAGTTGCTAGGGGAAGTGGCGACTGCTTGCTCCTCAGGGGTGGACAAGGAATGCTCAGCTGCCCAAGGTGTGGCTGGCCACCCTCCTGTGTCGAGGAGCCTCAGGCCAGACCCCTGTCCCACAGCAGAGCTCCCTGCTCAAGCAGAAAACATGAAGTCAAACAGAAAGGCAGCTCTGGCCCTGTGCCCAGCTGTCATGGATGGCCGCCGGATCCGCGTCATTTCCCTGTGAGTTCCAGCACCTTCTTCACCATGGCCCCGATCCCGTCGTGGATGTGGTGGAGGGCGGTCTCACACATGAAGGCCGGGGTCGTGACCACCTTGTTTTTCTGGTCCACGTGAGCTTCGTGCGCTGAAGTTAAGGAAAAATCGAGCCTCGGCGGGCGCAGACTCTCCCCAGGTGTCCTCCCTGCCTCGGGGCCCCTGCTGGCCGCTGGGCCCCTCGGTCAGGTGGAAGACTGGTTTCCAGCTCCTGTGTCCAAGAGGACAAGGAAGCTTGGGAGCCCAGGGAGCAGAGAGCTGCTTCCAGAGGCACCGCTCCAATGTGCTCCAACGCGCTCCACCTGGGAGGAGGCTCTCCACAGCCCCAGCCCTCCTGACCGCCGGGTGGTGCCTGGGCCCCCAAGGTCCCCACAGGCACCTCCCCTCACCGTGCTCAGGACCACAGACCAGGCGACCCAGGGTTCTGCCATTCAGGGGACGCTCACTGACCACTCAGTGAGCAGATGGGCAGTGGGCATGGACACACGGACTTCCCTGGCCAATGCAGGCCCATCCTCCAAACACATGGCATTAGGCTTGCCCTCCTGGCCAAGGACATCCACAGCAAAACCAGCAAGTACAGTTCTTGGGGACGAGGCCCTCTGCCAGGGGACCCTGCAGGGCCAAAAGAGTGTCCCATGTGCACCATGTCACCACAGAGGCCATAGCCACCAAAAAGGATATGGTCACATCCTTCACACAGTGCTTGGCGCCCAGGGCCTTGATGGCCTCGGCAGTCCCTGCGTAAGGCCACTTGCCACCCTCTTCCTGCTCATGGCCCACGGTGACTTCAACACCTCTGAGCACTTTGGCCGCAAGGACAGGCGCGATGCAGCACAGGCTGAAAAGAGAAAGCCCCCCGTGAGCACAGGGGCTGTGGAGCTGGGGCACTGTCCATACCCCGCAAACCGGTGCCTCGCAGGACAGGAACACGGCTGCAGCCGCGATAATTCTGACCTGGGGCTCTCCGTGAGCCAAAAGACCCCTCGGGGCACCCAGGCACTGGACAGTCCTGGGAGAGCCAGCCCGTGAGGACCACAGGGCACAGTGAGGCCAAGCTCCCCCAAGCCAAGGGGCTGCCAGCCGCCCAGAGCCCCTGTGACACCCAGAACCCTGGCGTACAGGAACACAGACGTCCTCCTACTGAGAAAATGGACGAGGCCACTGGCCTCGTTGATGGTCTCCACTCATCAACAGGGAACACATCTGTACCCACTGCTCAAACCAGACCCTGTCTGGGGGCACGGCTGGCGTGGGGACACACAGGTTCTGCTGGCAGTCTTGCTTGAGCTCTGACCTGTGCTGTGACCTTCAGTGTGCACAGCCCAGCTGGTGTGCATCAGAGGGCCCCAGGCACAGAAGGCCAGGGGCTGTGACAGCCCCATCCACCCCCAGGACAGAGCCTACAGTGCTCCTGTGGTGGCCAGGTGCCAAGGACAGGCCCGGTTTAAGGCACCAGTGCCTGCCCTAAGGGACCTGCTCTGCTCTCCACCAAAAAGCTCTGACCCCAGACAGCCAACGCAGGGAAACCCCAGGCCCCTGGGTAGACTGTCGCAGTGCTGGGGTCCCCGCACAGCCCGCACCCTGACCACTCCTCCCATAGCGCACCTGGGCTTGCTCTGCTCCTCAGGGGTGCCCAGCCCAGGGGCCGTCTCCCGGGCAGAGCCACCTCCACACTGCACCACCTCCAGCCGGGGAATGAGCTGCAACAGGGCTGGAGGACTGAGCAGCAAGTGCAGTGGCAGCTGTGGGCTGCACTGGGACGAGTCCACGTGGGACACTGAGCCTGGGCTGCGTGGGATTTCCTGAGGGAAACTCGCAGCACTGCCCGGCCACTGTGACCGCACCAGTGAGAGAGTGGGGGGTGAGCTTGCACAGGCTCAGGGGCTGCTCTGATGGAGGACAGGAGGTCAGGACAGGGACACGGCTGCAGCCACGATAATTCTCAAAGTCCCCACCAGAGGAGAGGAGCCCCTCCTTCCTGGTCAGTTCTCAAAAGAAATGGACTCCCGAGGACAACAAGTGAGTGGTTTTGGAGCCCATGGCTCAGGGGGGCGGCTCCAGCAGAGGCTGTCCAGCGGCAGGTGCACCTACCCAATGGGCTTCCCAGCTCTGTGGAACTCCTTCAGGACCCGCTCCACATCCTGGTTGACTCTGCAATCTTTCCCGTCGACAGCGAATGTGCTCCTGCCAGAGGAGAGGGCCTTCTCAGCGTGGCCTGGCAGGCCGTGGTATGGTGTGCCCACGCATCCACACTCCAGGTGCGACCCCACCCTCAGGGCCACCTCAGCCCACTAGCAACCCAAGCAAGCAGTGTGTGTGGATGTGCAGGGGTGCACGGCTGCCCACGCCCACGTGGCCACAGGCACGTTCCTGCTTCCCATAGAGCAGCAGGAAGGCAAGAGGCAGCTGGGAGGCCGCCAGGCATGGACAGAGCCAGTCTGCAACTACACCCAGCTCCAGGATCCAGGCACAAGCCCCAAAAAGTTCCAGAAAAAGAACTGCAACTAGCCCAAAAACAGCAAGAGATGCTTGCTTCACCAAAAAGGACTGAAACGACCTTTGGCAAATGCCCACTTTCCTGCCTTTGAGAGCAGGCCACTGGGGAGGCCTCTGCACTGGGGGTGTGCAGCTGGCAGAACCTTTCACACTCACACGCCCTCTCCACGCTCTGCCTCCAGAACCTCGGCCTGCTCTGTGTTCTCCTCCCACTCTGGGTCCTCACTCTTTGGGTGGTGAGGGACACTCAGAGTCCTGTCGCAGCCACTATTCCAGAGGGTACATAGTGTGCTGAGCTTGCCAAATTCACCCTTTAAATGTGTGCCTGTTAACTGTAACTCCAAACACCACTAAAAACAAACATCTAGAAACACCTAGTGACCACCAGCAGGGACAACCTATCCTCCCCAGCAGGGCCGTGCTGGACAGCTTACAAACCAGCTCTGAACTAGACCATGGCCAGTGGGAACACAAGCACAGAGCAGGCTTCCCATGTAAACAGGGCGCTGGCAGTGGTGGCCAGAGAGGGCCTGAGGTCAGGAGGGGGAGGGGGACTGGATCCCCACCGAGCCTCTGTCACTGCGGGACCCTGCCCTGCAGGCCCAGCGGCAGCCATTCTATGGAGGGCCTACCTTTCTCCTGACAAGGTCACAAAGAACACCGCAGCGTCTCCCAGAGCGGACTGCGAGCCCAGACAACAGTGTGACGGAGACCCACAGTCCTCAAACACCGAGGACTGCCCCAGAGTTTACTTCTAAGAAACACAGGGGACACCAGCAAGCCACACAGGAGGCATGAACAGACCCTACCGCTGGCCTCTCACCCATGGGGCGAGGTGCCGATGGGCAGGGGTACGGTCACGTGAACTCTTCTGTCTTTCAGGGGAACACTGGTCCCGTAGGAAGCGGAAACCCAGCTGACGATGCGCACACCCTGCTGTGTCCCCAAAACCAAAGGACACGGGAATCCAGGAAAGGCACGTGTCTGCTGCCTGCCCAGGGGGCACTCACCAGCTCCCTGGTTTGGGGACAGGGAGTGCATGTGAGGCAGGACAGTTCCTTGAGGGAGAGCGGTGTGGGTGCTGCAGCAGGGGTGGGAGCGGGAAGAACCCAGGAGCTGAGTTTCTGTATCAGGAAGGCCCAATGGGCCTGTCCCTCCCTTGTAGGTCCAGGGTGCCCAGAAGGTGAGTGGCCAACCAGGTTGCTGTGTTGTTGCCAGCTGAATAAAGGTCAATTTGTCATTGACCACAGTGAGAAAAGGACAATCAGCAGGTACCCGGCCTCAAGGCAGCTGGCTGCAGCACCCGGGTGCGCCCACTCCTCCCGCACAGAGTCTTAGGGCCTCAGGAGCTGGTTCAGTGGAGGTCAAGGCAGTGGAGGGGAGTCCGCTTTCAAACATTCAAATGACTCCTGCTGGACACGTGGGTCAGGAAAGCCTCATGCCTGCAACCTAGGTGTGAATGCCACATGCAGGGGGAGGACACACGGGGAAGGGCAGCCAGGTGGGCGGGGCAGCACGAAGGGCACCCAGAGATCAGCAGGCGAGGGGCGGGCGGCCCGGGCTCTGGGGGTGCAGCACCAGAGGGCTGGACATGGGGCAGGCAGAGGTGCAGGCAGCTGGACTCTGGCTCCCACGGGGCACTGTGGCACTTGATAGCACCAGGGAAATGGCCTGGGGACTTGCTCTGTTCAAGGCTCTCCCAGGAGAATCAGCATTGCCATCTCTAGGCTACAACACACCTAGGCCAGCCCCAGGAGGACTTCCACAAATGACCAGGGACAGAGAAAGGACCTCTAGCGAACCTGATGAGGACCTCCGCCTGAGACTCTGGCTGCATGCCAGGCCCTCAGTCACCACGCTGCTTCCTACACAGCAGCCCAGGAGAGCAAGCAAGGCCCTTCCCTCTCGGGCTACAGAGACCAATTTTCCCTGCTACAGGCTCTGAGAGAACTGGTCCCGGGAGGGAATACGCATCAGTGGCTGGTTCTGCCCAGACGAGATCCACCAGCATGGAGCCTAGCTAAGAGGGCCACCAGGTGCCACGAGAGCTCAGAGAATGCAGGGAAAGAGACACGCCTCACTGAAATGCTACCTGGGCCCCAGGCCAACGTGGCTCCCTGAGCTGGACACAGGCAGGCACACAGCCAGACCTTCAGCTCAGGGCAGGTGTGCATGCTGCTTAGACCCTGAAGCTTAGATACGCACAGATTTTTGGCAGCTCCAAAGCCTCCAGGGAAGATGGCAGCATCGTGGTTGGCTGCATTGAGCTGAGCCAGGTCAGAGATCTTGCCTCGGGCGATCCTGGCTGACTCCGTCAAGACGTTCCTGGGAGAGAACAGAGGGATACAGAGGAACAGTGTGCAGTCAGGAACAGAAAACAGGTACCCATGGGGACGCGTCCTGCGTGCAGCCTGCAGCACAGAGGGGCTGTGTTTGTGTGTGAAGACTTGATGCTTGTCAATCAGCACTTAGGATGGCCACCCAGAGGAGGTGAGAGAATTCCAGTGGCCCTAAATTTATGTCAGAGGTTGGCCCTGCCCAAGGACTTGGAGCCAGGAGCCACCAGGAGTGGAAACTCATCAGGAGGTAGGAGAGAGGAGGGTGGGGAAGGCACTACTACTCCAGAGGTGTGAACCAGCCGAGGCTCAGTCGCGGCAGGAAGCAACCGCCTGCCCAGGCTTGTGGGGCAGGTGCAGGCTTTAGGGGCCAGGGTCTCAGGAGGGGAAACGACAGGGGTCCTAAATGGGGCTCCCAGGAAACACAGCAGCAGCACCTGAGAGGCACCACCTGTGTGGAAAGGAAGGCGTGAGCACCTGGAGTCACAAGAGGCAGCCCGCGAGGTGCTCCCACTCTTCCAGAAAGCATAGCGGGTGGGGAATATCCCGAGCAAAGCAGGTGCTCCTGGACACACCTGCTTTCACTCTCAGAAGGCTGCCCCTTGGTGTGATCGACCACGTGCATCTGACGGACATCAGGGGCAAAGATCTGGACCTCAGCCCCGCCACGGCTCAGGTGCACCAGGATCCTACAGGGAGAGAACCACAAGACCACAGCTTGGGGCGTGCCCGATCCAGAAGATTCATGTCAACATGCTTCTGAAAATGGATTTCAGCTAAGTGACAGACAAAAATTCCTAGTGTTTATGGATACCATATTTGCTCTGCAAAGTTAGGGTCACTTTGCTAATGACCCAAATGCCAGTGGTGCCAACTCACCTCCCCCTGGTGGACCACAGCAGAACTGCAGAAGCTGGCTTTCAGACAAAAGAGGGGGCAGCCGGGTGGCGAATGGGTGGGCGTCACAGCCCAGAGGCATTCAGGTTCCTAGGCACCCTTCTTCACTCAGAACCTATCTGACCTCCTGCAGGCTGCCCACATGAGCCTCCAAGTGTTAGGGGACAAGCAGAAGAGGATGGTGGGAGCACAAGTTTAGGAAATAATTCTATAAAATGGGCCCACTCTGCTGACCCCCACATGCTTTCTTCCTTTTTTTTTTTTTTGGTACCAGGATTGAACGCAGGGGCACTTAGCCACTGAGCCACATCCCCAGCCTTTTATATTTTATCTAGAGACAAGGTTTCACTGAGTTGCTTATGATCTCGCTAAGTTGAGGCTGGCTTTGAACTCACAATCCTCCTGCCTCAGCCTCCTCAGTCACTGGGATTACAGGTGTGTGCCTAGCCCCATATTTATTTTCCAAGAATCAATTTACGTGAAGCCCTGCCTGGCCTGAGTGGACAGGCTATGTCACATATTCCTCAGCAAACTACCTGCATTAAAAATGCAGGACTGAGATAATATTGATGGGAGAAACCGAGGTTACCCTGAAGGGGGAGACTTTTGTGAGCCTTTTCATAGACCAGATTCTGAAACTGAGGGAGATAAGAATAATTCTTCCAAACTATAAAATCTATAAGAATGTATGGTTAAGAATCCAATTAGAACTGGTCAGCATAGGACAAGGTGACCTAAGTTGTCAAGGCAGTAGGAACTTGAAGGGTCTGATGTCACCTTGCTATCAGTCAAAAGTCAAGAGGTGGACCTGGGCGGGACTCTTGGAAACTTTCCTGGGATCCCAAATAAAACTGGAGTGCAGGAGAGGTACTTAGTCCCTCTCCTCTCTGAGACTTCCCACTCTGTCCCTTGAGAGTGTCCCCTTTCCCTTTTCTTACCCTGCAGTAAACTCATTCCTGTTACCCTAAGCAGCATGTCTGAAACCTTTCTGACTTGATCACAAGAACGGGGTTTGGAAGGGGGGGGTGTCTTTGTGCTGCCTCAGTTTCCTGGAAGGCCCCAGCCCTGTAATAGAGGGGCCAGCGGCAGGTATGCAACACAGAAGAATGAGGGGGCCTCTGGTTACCATTTAGGAAGTCCCATTCCTCATCTCCCCTAACTTTCCTGCATGAGTAGTGGGGGAGAGGTGCAGAGCTACATAGGAACAGGATAGAATGAGGTCCACCTCCCCAAGGGCACTAGACCACAGTGGGGGCAATACTGGAATTGCTAGGGTTTTCCTCTGTCTGCCACAATTCCAAATACCAACAAGTCCAGGTTCCCTAATCCTGCCCAGAATGCTACTCTGACTGCCCCCCCCCATACACAGAGGAGGAAACTGAGGCAGGAAGGGTCATAACTTGCCCAAGATCACACAGTGCCTGCAGATAAGATCTGGTCTTGGTCACCTTAATGCTTCAAACAGTGCCTTGCCAATTAGCCCAGGACATCCCCATTCACTGGCCAGTTCCTGCCTCATCTGCTCTTTCTATCCATGCCCAAATTAGGAAAGGCATCAGGCCCTTTAGCACACCAGTTCAATCACTCAAGAGGCTCCTTATGTCTGGGCCAACTCCAGGCCCAAGCTAGCACAGTGTAGCACCCTCAGGGTGGCTGCCCTGCAGAGCCACAGCCTGGGGCTCCTAGTGGATGACGTTCCTTTCTAACCTATGAACCAGAAGTGAGGTGGGGGATCTGCCTGTGGGCACTGAGCCCCCTACTGCCTGCCTACTTTTCCAGCAAAGCAAAAAACCCCCAGTCACTACCTCGGCCACTAGAAGATTACCTTCTGCACCCCACCAACAGATGAAGTTAGCTTCCTTGCAGAGGAAACACCAAGTGCACTAAGCCTGATCCCCAGGTTTCTATACGTACTAAAAAGCAAGTGAAACGTCACCGAAGTGAAGACAACTTTTGCCATTTTTAATGCAAGAAAAGGTATGGACAATAGGAGCTTCTCTAAATCGCTGGAGAGCTCCCGCTGAGGACTTACGCTGAGGCCTCGTGGATCTCCGACCCGTCATAGACTCCGCAGCCCGACAGCACCTGCAGAAAGAGGGGAGCTGACCAGGGGGCGGGGACCGTGCAGGGCAGGGGGCGAGCTCGGCCGGCGGGGACCGTGCAGGGCAGGGGGCGAGCTCGGCCGGCGGGGACCGTGCAGGGCAGGGGGCGAGCTCGGCCGGCGGAGCCGCACTCACTAGCGCAACCCTGGCCCCGGGGCGCGGCGCCGAGCCGTGGAGGGCCGCGCGCGGGGAGGGGGCCAGCCCACAGAGAGACATCGGCCGCAGGAGCTCGGGGAACGGCGCAAACGCGGAGGCGACCACCAGCCTCGGGGCCACTAGGGCCCTCACGGCCGCCATGACAGCGCAGAGACTTCAGGGTCGGCGGGTCACGCGTGGCGGAGCCCTGCGCAGTATCCGGAGCTGCGCAGCTGCGCCGTGGGGCGGATCCCGAGTGCGCCTGCGCAGTGGCCAAGCTCCTTCGCGCTCCACCCCTCTGAGCGCGCGCCTGCGCAGTGGCCCTGGGAGCGCTGCTCCGCCGGCTTTAGGCCGCCCCATTGGTGGTATGCGCTTGTTCCTGGGCACGGGTCACTGTCTTGTAACTCTTCAGCGCCGTGCCCAGAGTAGCCGCGCACACCTAGTTTGTGTCCACCCGCTCTCGCGCTTGCTGCCCGCGTCTCCCAGTTGTGACCCCATTGAGTCCCCGCTAGTGGCCGCTTTCCGCTGGCCCGCAGTGGATGGCGGGGCAGGCTGGGCAGCAGCCTTCTCCCGCATTTACCGGATGCTCGCTGTTGGAGGACTCTGCACCAAGTGATTTCACCCACGGTCCTTCCTATCCTAAAGTGACCGTCATTAAGACTTACTGTTAAACTCTACAAGATTGGGGGTCTAGAATAACAAGCACGAGGCATGGGGGACATGCCCTCGGAAAGTTCCACTCCTTACTCTTGGGCCTCTGTTCCGACTTCCTTATTTCTGGGGCAGGGACCTGAAGAGCCCCTTGGAACCTTCTCCTGCTGCTGGGGAAGGTTCCCTGGAGTGTGCTGGCTTCTTATGGCTCCTAGGGCACATGACACCAACTGCTGGGAGTGTTGATTTCATTTAGGGTCCCAGGATGGAAGGCACCTATCCCTTTTGTGATTAGGCAGCCAAACGCACATAAAGATTATTACAAATGCAGGGAGAGCAGCCCATGTGGAGTCAGTTGTGGCGAGGGCCACAGACTTCCATCGGGGGAGTTAACTGGTGGCTTAAAGCAAGCAGGCCAAAGTTCCAATTGCCATTGTGGCATATCTGCCCAGTTTATACTGGGTGTGGGGAGTCAGTGGGGCCAGTCAGGCAGGGAGATGGTCACTAGGGAGTAGCAGTGTGAGGCAGAGATACCTGGATAGATCACATTGAAGAAAGGGGATGAGGGAGCAAATAGTGGAAATAGTCCTGCTCCTAGGAATTAAACTTCAAAATGCATCCATTTTGGTTATCACCAGGATAGGGGTACAGCTAAGAGGTAGAGTGCTTGCTTAGCATGCATCCATGCCTAGGATGGCCCTGGGTCCCATTCCCAGCCTTATAAACAAACAAACAAAAAGAAGAAAGAAAAAGGAAAAAAAGATGAGGTAACCGTGGCAGAGTTCACTACCACAGATGGGTGCTAAGAACAGGACATGTGCAAGGCGAGGCAGACTTTGATTCAGTGGGTCTGGGAGACCAGAGCCCCACCCACAGGCTTGGGACACAGGGCAGAGGCTCCTGGGCCCTATTGCTGAGCTCCACCTCTAGCATGTCACCCAGAGCACTGCTCAGCTAGTCACTGGACATGGATATCACCAAAAGCCTCAGGTGAGGAGGGAGCCTAGAAATCCTATATAGGGCAGGTAATAGCAAGGGATCCTATTTTCCAGTCTGTATTGCAGAGATTATATAGGATCAAAACCAGTATTACCAGGCCTGAGCGCTTTGTTTCTAATCTGCAAGCTTCTGTGTAAGTGCAGGTGGCTGAAGCACTTGGGTTAGAATACCCTGTGAGTCTAATGATGGTCTGGTGGTAGCAGCTCCCAGCATACTGGGTGTCACATGAATCATCTTCCCCAACCTGTGGTGTGGCACCAGCTGGAGGCAGGTGGGCATGTTATCAGCTCCAGCAACTAGAAGAGGTGGCTTGGGTGCACCATCCACTGACCTGGATCTCATTGCTGGCAAAGAGGCTGTTTGGTCCTGGTAGACAGCATACATATGCTACAAGGGTGAAGCACTGCATTGGGGAATGGTG
The DNA here is from genome assembly GCF_052094955.1 of Ictidomys tridecemlineatus. NCBI lineage: Eukaryota > Metazoa > Chordata > Mammalia > Rodentia > Sciuridae > Ictidomys > Ictidomys tridecemlineatus. The sequence continues at coordinate 214,637,843 of NC_135479.1, read as the reverse complement.
TCCCCTTCTGTGTTGTGGGGAGCCACTCTGAATGACCATGCCTTCCAATACTGATGCATCAGGCTGACCAATCACTGCACTCTTTGTGGCTTGGGTGTTGACTCAGCTTGGATAGCAAGGCTGTCTTCTTTGTGGGTGTACCCCTGGGGTTGAGTTACCCTCACCTGTTCCCTTGTAGCCCTGCCCCTTCTGCCCATTTATGGATAGAACCTTCTAAGAACAGTGTCCCCCACAAGAATTAAGCTTTCAATAGCTCTATCTCTCTCTCTCTCTCTCTCCAGCCTCTCATGACTTTCTCTTTTTCTCCCTTTTTGGGAGACTGAGGTCAAGAGCCAGGGAAAGTGTCCTGAAGCTTGTATAAAGTTGTGTCTGTGTCCCTACAAATTCACACAAGTGACCTTAGTTCAGCTGCCCATACTGGTGGGGAGTGGCAGGTGGCGCCCAAACAGGGACATTGGGGGGGGGGTGAATTTGGAAGTAGACTTGGGTGAGCATGCTTTAGAAATTCAGAGAATTGGGCTGGGGATGTGGCTCAAGCGGTAGCGCGCTCTCCTGGCATGCATGCGGCCCGGGTTCGATCCTTGGCACCACATACAAACAAAGATGTTGTGTCTGCCGAAAACTAAAAATAAATATTAAAAAATGAAAGAAAGAAATTCAGAGAATTGTGGTGTTTGGGGGTTGTGAAAAAAGCAGACAAATTGAGAGCCAAGGACGTTTAAAAATTATTATTGGCAACTGCACATTTTCAGAAAGATTTATCTGATGATCCTGGACACTTTAATTAACCAGAGAGGGAAACAGGTGAAAAGGGCCCAGCTGGCTCAGTTCCTAAAAGCAGTGACACATGCCCCGTGGTTTTGTGAAGAAGATTCGCCAGATTTGCGTACTTGGGAAAGGCCAGGTAGAAAATTGCCTGAAGGCTGCCTCTCTGCCAAGCTATCCAGGGGCACGATAGAAAATATTCAAAAAGTCTTGACTGCTCTAGAAATGTGTCTTTTTGATAACCGAGACAAAGACCAATGGTTTTCAGAAGATTTGTTGAAAGGGCTGCAAAAAGCAATTAGAAGACTGGAGCAAGAAAACAGCCCACAACTGCTCCCAGGCGGTTTTCTCTATCTGTAGCAGAACTGAGGGCAGAGTAAATTCTCGCCCAGTCTGCAGCTCACAAACAGCAGACAGAGGGCCTTGGGGTGAGACCAAATGTTCAGTCACAGCTGAACCAGACAGAGACAGTGACTCACCAGCGGCCAGCAGAACTCATGGGTAGGGGCATGTGCTAGAGAGGAAGCCAGCCCTGATTGGGTTTCCATGAGGCTGATCCAGGATGGAGGGAAGGAAAACGGACAAGAAGATACTGATGAAGCTGAGCCGCAGTCTGAAGACTCCCAATCAGAGAGTGAGACTGAGCTGGGGGAGGGCCCTGCGTCCACCATTCTGATCTGGCCACTCTCCTCCAGGAGAAGGAGGTTCAATAACTGACTGTAGCCACACTTTTGCCACGCCAGTGTGGCCTTAGGACAGCAATGGAGGCGGGGAGGACGTTGCAGGTTTTCAGCTTTTCCCAGTTTTTGAGCAGGTCAACAAGCAAAACCAATGTGTCCATGTGCACGCTGTGGTTCCTTTTAAAACTCTGAAGAAATCAAAAATTCTTGCTGTACTTACAGTCTAAATTCAGCATTTGTTCAAAGCCTGCTCGAGTCTTTATGTAGTGAGCCTCTGCCCCTGAATGACTGGATTACACTGGCTAAAGCATGCCTTTTTTTGGGGGGGGGGGTTATTTATTGTGGCAGCCCAACTGGACCAATTATTGCACCGAACAGGCTGAGAGAAACTGCAGGCAAGGCTTTGAAGCCCCTCTAGAGATGTTAACTGGAACTGGAGATTTTGCCAAGTTGAAGAGGCAGCTAAATTATGATCTGCTAGTTTACGATCAGATTAGCTATTGTCGAATAAGCTCATTTATCTATTAAGCTATAATCACAAAAACAGAAAGGGGGAGATGGGACTAGAACCCCCCAAATAACCTCAATCATGCTGTTAACTTTCTAAACTGTGACTCAGAAGGTCGCACTGCAGCTGAGCAACACGTCTTCCACAGCAATAGGCCTTTAAGGAAGGGTAGAAGAGTTGCAGACTGGCCAATGGAGAGGACCAGATCCAGTGACTATGTGGGGCAGAGCTCATGTTTGTATTTTCCCAGAAGGTGCTTTTCTTTCTATTTGGGTACCTGAAGGTGCCATCAGACATGGAGGACCTAGAACCAAGATTCAAAGATTGAAACAACTGAGGATCGATCCAGAGCCACCAGACCTATCTCCCCCCAATAAGAGGAATTCAAAAGAAGAGGGGAAAGAAGATGGCCCAGAGACCCAATAGTGAAGCTACCCTCATGGAAACAGCTAAAGAGTCTGATGCTGCAGGCTGAGCAAATGACTCCGCAGCAAGGAAAAACTAGGTCTCTAACTATGATGCTCGCCACAATACTAGCTCTACCGAGCTGTGAGGTAAAGGGGAATCAGGGAGAAACCTGTTGGGCATATTTTCCAGATCCACCTCTTGTACACCCAGTGGTGTGGACTGGAGAATCCATCCCAGTATTTACTAATGACTCATACACGATGGGAGGATTTACAGACACCCATATCACTGTCACCCACATGACTGGATTTACTTATCTGGCTATAGTGCTCAATTTCCTAGGTGTTGGTCCCATGATAAACATGCTGGCTGTCCAAAAGTATCCTTTGAGGAAAAGACAGCAGTTGGGGGACCTAGACCAGCTAACCGTACTATCCCCAGAGACTCAAAGCATTAAATCAGATCAGTTATTAAAATGGAATTTTCTCATAACAAGCCAATCATTTCAGCAGAATGTCCAAGAATACCTCACTGTCCTAACTGTTCTGCAATACAAATTGGTATCTTTCCTAAGTGGATGGATTGTAGAAATACTTTCCCAGTACAGTATAAGGTGTCTAGAAATAGACCTCCTAGATTTGACAAAAAGCATTTATGCAAGGGTGCTGCCATGACCCCTGGAAAATTTTAGTAACATCTTGACCTGCAGAAAAGGTGGCATTCAGAAAGATGTCTGGTGCTTAATTGCTGCCTCAGAATTTTTACATTTTACTGACAAATCTTTACCAGACTTTGTAGGCAAAAATTGTAAGGAGGGTTACTGTTACAGCCTGTGTCCAATCTCCTTTAATTACTAGAAATGTGAAAGTTAAAGAATAGATATCTTGTAGCATGTAATAACTGTAATTTTACTCACTGTATCACCAGATATAGTAGAGGGAAAGGAGCGCAAATACAATATGTCATCAGCCCTGTTTGCTCTCATTGCCAGCTGATACTTCAGAGCCAGGGTACGCTGAGGCTGGTTTCCAAGTCTTACAACAGGCACAAGCCCAGCTAGCAAGACCTAATGTGCTCTTGGACTTGGAGTATTGGGAGTAGTTGCCTTAGTTTCATTTATTGCTTCCATGGTCACAGCTTCGGTGGCCAATCTCAAAATATTCAACATACAGATTTTCTTAATAATTTGACTAAGAACACTTACAAAACTCTTCATAATCAAATATTGATAAAAGGATTGTGACTAAGCTAAATGCCTTCGAGGCTACTGTCATAAATATTGATAATGAACTTTCAGCTTTGAAATTCAAGGAAAGGCTCAAACATCACGCTGACTGTGTGTGTATTAGTGGTGCCAAATACAGTGCTCCCCAGTGGGATTGGGAGAAGGCTAGAAACCATTTGTTAGGTATTTGGCAGAATAATAAGAGCAGCTTGGATCTTTTGGAGTTACATTACTATATACCAAGATATACAAAAGAGTAAGATTGATTTTTCGGATCCTACTTCTTTAACTGATCAAATACCTCGAGAGTTAAGTGGCTTTAACCCTGGAAGCATTCTTAAACACTCTGCATGGTACATCCTTGTACTGTTCTCCTTGCTACTAATTCTCTCTTATGTTGTAATCACAAGATGTCGTGCCTTCAGGACAAGAATCTAGGGACTCATCACCTGCTTTTTCAAAGAAAGAAGGGGAAATATGTGGGGAGCTGCAGCTTTGAATGACCACGCCTTCCAGGCCTGATGCACCAGTCTCTGACCACATTTGTTGCGGCTTGGGCATTGACCCAGCTCGGAGAGCAAGACTGTCTTCTTTGTAGGAGTGCCCCTGGCGTTGAGTTACACTCACCCGTTCCCTTGAAATCCTACCCCTTTCTGCCCTTTTATGGATGGAACCTTCTAAGAACAGTGTGTCCCCAAGAAAAGCTGACTCGCTTGCTCTCTCGCGACTTTCTCTTGCTCTCCCTTTTTGGGAACCTGAGGCTGAGAGCCAGGGAAGCCGTCCTGAAGCTTGTGTAAAGGTAAGTTGTGTCTGTATTTTGTTTTGTGTCCTCCGCTAGTCGGGGGTGGCACTGTGTGGCCGTGCAGGCTGGCACAGCAGCTCTGAGCGAGCTCCCCCATGTACACCCTCCAATGCCAGCGTTCTGAGGGGCTCCCTGCCCTGACCGGTGCAGACAGATCACCAGATCACAGGCCCAGGCAGGCGGCCACTTGCCCTGCCTTCCCTGCCTCATCCCGGGCGTGCCGTTCAGCTTCTCACACCCACTAACAGTATATTAACACATTTCCAGAATCTCATGTTTCTAATCCCAAGTTTGTCTTTAGAACTTTGTATTAAAAATATAAATAACTCCCATTAAGTTTATATGAGTCCACAAACATGAACCTATTTACATTTCGTGAAGGCAATGTTAGAAAGTCCTCACTGAGGGATCCTGGCCCATGGCACCCAAGTGCCTGCCTGGGTGCTAGCAGGTTGGCTCGCTGTCCTGATGGGCTGTGTGCTTCTCAACAGAAAAGGGAGACCCCGTGACAATATTCCAGCACTTTGGATGCACTCCCATGTCCTGGGCCCAGGTGACAGGAGGTTCCATCCCTCTGGAAGGTCTCAACCAAGACAGTCAGGAGCCGCAGTGGCAGGCTCATCTCCGGCCCCTCCCAGCAGGTTCAGACTGTCCTCATCGGATGCTTCCCCGTCATCCTCAACTCCCGGCAGGTCCAGGGGGCGTTTCATACCCTGCTGCTTGGAGATGGCCAGAGCATACCGCAGGTTGTAGCGGTTCCAGTCACAGCTGTGGGTACAGGGCATCACATCAGTACAGGCATCAGCTCCACTCCACCAGCACCCCGGCCCACCTGCTCCACAGGATCCTCTGCCCTCCCTGCCCAGATCTGGGTTCTGCCCAAACAAATGGCCTCCCTGCCAGGCCCTCGCACCGGTCATTTAGAAAGTCAATTGGTCACATCACACATTCCTGACACCAACAGCTCCCAGGAAGATAGCAAACCGACTCAGTGAAGGATCACTGGGGCAACGGGCTGGCTAGCAGGGTCCTCCCCCAGACCCACAAGTTGGAGCACACCAGCAAATCAGCAACAAGCCACCAGATGAGGAATGGCACCCTAAAGCCCCAGCCTTCCTGCAGGGAAGCCTTGATGCCAAGGAAGCAGAGGCATTTGGAGGAAGGGCTTGTTCTAGACTGAGCCCCATTATAAAGATGGGGGACAGCTCAAGGATAGAACACCACTGGGACCAGACTCGAGCGTTGGCCCAGGGACCCAGACAGGGCAGGGAACAGACCTGTCACCAGCCCAGATGGGCACCAAAGAGAAGCAGACATCCCGTCAGGGCAAGCTGGGAGATGCAGTCAGGTTGTCTAAGCAGAAGGGGTGGCCTTGCAGAGTACCTTCAGTATCCAGGTACCATCCAAGCCCCTTAGATACACTCTCATCATCAACACCAGGCACCCTGTCACCAGCCAGCTCCTACTGCTCATGCAGGAGACATGCAAATCCAGAACAGACAACCCCGTCCTAGGACTGTGACAAATGCCCTGAGGTTGGAGGTTCAAGCTGCACCTCAGGCACACCCCTTCTCTGGCTCAGCTCCTTTAGCACCAGCTGCACCAAAGCTGTGCTTCAAACCCAGCATGGGTGGCACACTCTCCAACACTGGAACCTCTGTGTCCAGGTCAGGTGGTGCAGGGAGCAGTCCCAGGCACAGAACCCACGACAAGAGCTCCAACCCCACCCTACCGCCAGCCCCGCACGTACAGCTTTGCCAGATCATCCAGGTGCCGCTGGAGGCTCTTCTGAAGGAACTGGATGGCAGGCAGCAGCCGCCCTGCACTGGAAAGGAGACACCCTCAGGGTGCGGTGGTTACTGGGGGGCAACACCAGGCCCAGTGCATGCTGCTCCTGAACACAAAGCTCCCCATCACCACCAGGATCAGCTGGCCATGTGAAAGGTCACACCAACAGCAGGGAAGCCCAGCATACCTGGGCTTCAGCTTCTGTCCATGGGACATGAGCAATTTCTGTGTCCATATGAGGTAGAATTCAAGGTGACGAGACACTTCAAATGAGGAAGCTAAAAACTCAAGTGCCTTTTCTACATACAGCTCAGGAAGAGAAGCACTGACAACTTCAACTGCAAAAGAAAAGCTACGCTTATTCTGTGACGAACCAAAGTAGCAAAGAGAGCAACACCTCGGGCCCCTGAGCTTCCACCTGACCCGGTTCCTGCTCACTGTCTTCCCGCGGCACGGCCTCCAGGACTTCTTGTACCAGCTTCTTCTCGTTGAGCCGGAAGGCCATAAGGATGGCCCGAGTGAACTCCTGCTGGTGTAGGGCCTCCCGCACCCGCCCAGGGGTGATGCTGGTGTCCAGCTCATATGGGTCGAAGAGCATCTGGGCATCCAGGGAGAAGATGAGGAGCCCTTCTGTGCTGGTGGCTGCCCAGCAGCGCCCTGGGGGATGAAGAGTGAAAGAGATTTCTCAATCTTTAAAAGAAAGGCAAGATGGTAAGTACATGCTCATGGTCCAAACACCGAAGTGCAGGAGGGCACCGGGACATCTTCCTTTTGCCACCCTGCCCCTGGGGAAGGAACTGCTTGGGTCACCCTGGTGGATGGCACCCCAGGCCTACTGCCTGCACACGTGAGCAAGGACACACGTGCCTGTTCCCTCTGCTCGCACCAGGAGCCTGTAAACTTTTCAGTATGAGAGAAGCCAAATGGTCCCTGCTGTAGCTGCACAGTGCCTGGGACACGATCACAAGTGATTTGTCTCAGGAAAACCTGAGCAACAAAACTAGGGTGCTGGCCGGGTGGTGGTGCATGCTGGTCATGTCAGCGACTGTGGAGACTGAAGCAGAAGGATCGTTGATTTCAAAGCCAGCCTCAGAAACTTAGCAAGGAACTTAGCAATTCAGTGAGACCCTGTCTCTAAATAAAATATAAAACCATACTGGAAATGTGGCTCAATGATTAAGCACCCTGAGTTCAATCCCATTACCAAAAAGTAAAAACCCCTAGGTGGCTGGGCAGAAGTGGCCCTGGGGTCCTCTGGTTCACAGGATGCAAGGCTCATGAGTGGTTCTGCACCTGACTTTTTTGCTTCATCCATTTTGGAAAGCGCTGGCTGATGATCCTCACCTTGCTCTGCCCAAGGGGACCACTTGTTCCCGAAAGGCCCAGATGGACCCTCCTGCACGCCTGAGTGCGCTTAATAGGCTTGAGGAGGCCACCTCCCAGGATGGCCCTGAGCCACCACATATCAAAGCTTAATGTGCCTGGGGCAGGAGCTCTCAATAGCAGTCCCTTCTCAGGGACAAGGAGACCATATGGCAGCAGGGTTCATCACCACATTCCCACTTGTAAGGGACAGAGTGCAGTGCAGAGCCTGAGGGCAGCACTGACTGACCTTGTCCCTGGGAACACAGGTCATGACACATTGGGACCAACAACCCTTCACTCAGGGCTCACCAGTGGGAGAGAAGCGCAGTGAAGTCACTCTGATTTCAGGTTTAAAGTGGCGAGAACTCATGTCACCTGGGAAGAAAAGAACAACTGCAGTTACTGGGGAGCAAGTACATTCAGATTGCTCCCCAGTAATCAGAAGATGCACAGGAACCCCTGATCCACCCTGTACCCCCACAGGGCAGAGTGGCATAGCTGCGTGCAGTAACTCACAGGCCAGTCTTTTGTGCCCGGCAGGGATGATGGCACCAGCACCCCACCTGCTGGGTCTTCCCCAAGCACCCCCCCCCCACCCATCCAGCAAGACACCAAGATGCAGTAACTGCTGACTCCGTAAACTGCAGCCCCAACCAAGAGAGCAGAAACACTGCCACAAAGACGACCAGGTGACAGGCAAGACACAGAAGGGGACCTCTGCTCACCTTTCTTCACACCTGGCAACGGAATAGCAACCCCGTCCTCTTCCCCAGCATCTTGGTCAATGAGCGCCAGGTTGCCAAACTCCGTCATCTTTCTTCGATTCAGAAATTCCTAGAACAGCAAGAGCCATGAACACCTTCTCCTCATCTCCCCCTCTTGCTTGTGTGCCAAGCAGACAAGCCGCCCACAGCGGACAAGCCTCTAGCCATGAGTGGAATGGAGACTAGACCACAAGAGGGCCCTGAGAACACAGGACAAGGCCAAGGGGCGCTGTTCCTGGTCCCCAGTCTTCCTTCAGGACTGGCTGCACAAAGTGCAGGTGGAGGCCACTGGAGCCAAGTGTAGGAGTCCCACTCACCCTTGCACACTGGACACCACTGCCACCATTACAGGGACAGGCCCTTGCCCACAGTGGACATCTGCTTGTACATGAGGGCAGCTGCTCCCCGAGGGAAATGTGGATACTTTCTCAGGAGCAGGAGGGTGGCTTCTGGTACCACAGAAGACCCTCAACTCTGCCCAGAGCCTCGGTTCTCCTCAGTCCACACCCTGCACTCCTGAGAGACCAGGGCACGAGGAGCGACTTGGACCACAGTCTGAGGTGTGCAGAGGGCAGGCACCTGTGGGCAGTGGAGGAAGAGCCCTCCCACACTGCAACCAGATGGATGGCCCAGGTGCAGGCAGCCCACCAGCACCTTCCACCTCCACTCCTTCCCTTATAGGGCTTAGTGTATGGCCCAAGCCAGTGCATTGGGCACTCCAGCCCTGGCTACCCGCTCAGGTGGGGTCAAACTGTAAAAGTGGGGAAAGTGACAGGCCCTGGCAGGTACTGCAGGCATGTGACTCAGGAACCGCTCAGCCAGTCACAGCTCTATGTTGGTGCTGACCTCACAGCTTGGCTGGGGCCCAGGTTGTCAGAAGCACCTATGTCAGGGCCCACACAACTACTCACCTCCATGGCGTCCAGAGAGAGGTTGCAGGAGAGCTCAAACCGCTTCACCAGGATCTGCTCCCGGACGTGGTAAAGGCACACAAACCTGGACATGCCCCCCGCCAGGATACTCTGGCCGTCTGCAGAGTAGCACAGAGTGGTGAAGGCCCTGGGCAGAGAATAAAGGCACTCGGACTCATAGCAGGCCTCTTGACGTGCAGCTCTGAAGAAGTCAGAGCCCCACACCGCGTCCCCAGAGGGGAGCCCGCTCTCCTCTCCAACGCCTCTGAGGCTCCCTGCCTGACCTTATGTAAGACGCGCACAGCCACGGCCTCCAACAGTGTGTGCACCCACTCTGCCAGGAGAGAACCAAATACATGTGCCAGGAGGCACAACAGGACCACGTGGCTAAAACCAGGTCCATATTGGCACATATACTCACCCGCCCACCTCCAGCTCTCCCACAGCCCCTTGGTAGGTCTGCAAAAAGCAGCAGCTATGCCCTGACTGCCCTGGGTGCCAAAAACAGGGAACAATGGCCTTGGGACAGCAACGGTTTTTGAGATATGACACTAAAAGAACAAGGGACAGCAGAAAAAAGAAAAAAAAAAAAACAAAGAAAAAAACTGGATGCCACCCAAATTTATGACACCACCACAGAAAGTGAAACAACTCAGAAGAGAAGGTATCTGCAAATCCCCACCCGCAAAGGCTTCATGCCAAACAGGAAGAACCACCACAGCTCAGTAGACACCCGTGAGTACGCACCAAGGTCCTACCCCTCCTCCACGGAGGGCAGAGCCAGCAAGCGCACCACCTCTGCTGGGCAGAGGAATACCGGCTCTGGACACCGATGCACCCGAGCAGACTGGCTCTATCTAAGGAAAGGACGTTGGTGACAACACAGGGAAAAGGGACCTGGTGCGTAACTGGTGGGAATGCAAAACGGGACAGCCACTGCAGAAACAGCCTGGTGGTTCCCCACCAACACAGAACCAGGCCCGGCAGATGCCTGCCAAGCACCTGGAAGGCAGCTGGTGTATAGAGGCAGGCTGGGTCTGCTCTGTGCAGGGCAGCTTTGGGCCTTTTTGTTTTAAACACCAGGCTGATGACATCATTGGAGAGAGGGAAGTTTGGAGTTGGTTCAGACTTTGGGTTATGTACATTCACATTCAGCAAATCAAGACGGCCTCCCCAACCCCTTTCTCCTGCAGTGGCACTCTCAAGAACTAAGAATTACACCAGAAAGAAAGTGGCTGTAGGGCTGGATGTGGTGGTGCAGGCCTGTAATCCCAGCGGCTTGGGAGGCTGAGTCAGGAGGATCACGAGTTCAAAGCCAGCCTCAGCAACAGTGACATGCTAAGCAACTCTGTGAGAGCTCGACTCTAAATAAAATACAATATACGGCTGGGTGTCTCTGAGTTCAATCCTTGGTACCCCCCCACCCACAAAAAAGTGGCTGTAGGAACTTGGTCCCAGGGTCCTGGTTGGGGGAAGGCCTCAGAAACCACCAGTCCCTACAAGCTGCAAGCCAACAGGAGCATGTGAAGCAGCTCTGGCCTGTACCCTGCTGGCACTCACTTGCCCTTGGCCGAGTGCTTGGCCGTAATCTTGTCCAGCTCCTTCCTGCCTGTCTTGAGGTCATGTCTGCCTTCGATGGAACCCGTCTGTATCGCGTTCTCAGGGTCCCAGAAGGTGATCTGTGAGTTTAGCGTGGCCACAGCTAGCTCTGCACCATCAGGCCGAAAAGTCACAGCTAGAGCTAAAGAGAAACAAGCCTCAGGCTCTGAGAAAGACCCCCAGCTTGGCAGACAGGCCATGCTCCACACCCCAGGAGACCCACAGCCCCTCTAGTGCACAGGAAGCTCCCCCCAAGGGAGGTGCCAACGCCAGCAGGCAAGGGAACTGCACACCCTGGCTGGGAACAAGCTGGAGGGGACAGGGAGACCCCCAGGACCCCGGATCAGGTTGGACTGGTCAGAGGTGAGGCTGGCAGCTGAGTCACAGAAAGACCACTCAGGGGTAAATGGACAGGCCAAGTGCAGAGAGGACATGTAGCGAGGGCTGCAGTTGCTGAGCCTGGACTAGGGGTGGGGGGTGAAGCAGGGCCTAAGGTCTGATTCAGGAAAAATGAGGGGTGGTCAGGCACCCCCACAGCGGGCTCAATCCCAGGCGCATCAGCAGTGCACCAGCCACTGACTGGTCAAGCACAGCGACAACTCTAGAAAGCAGGGGGAGCAGCTGCTCCCGGGAGCCCTGTGCGCAGCAGACTGGGAGCCCAGCTGAACCCCCCAGCCCCAGGGGCGTGATGCTAGAAGCACTGCCGCCCAGTATTGGCTAAGCACCGTCAGCTCAGGCTGCCCTGCACTGCGGGGTCTGGGCTATTCTTCTCACCTGCTAGGCTCATGTCACACACACAACCAAGAGCCAGGCAGGCAGAGGGATGAGATGAGTTAGACCAGAGCAAGACACACTTTGGCCCCTGGTCACTGTCTGCCAACCCCAGCTGCAGCTCACCATCCGATGTGAGGGTCAGCGTCTCCTTGGTTCTCCAGCTGTCGAACATGTCCCACAGGCGCACCGTCTTGTCCCAGGAGGCACTGGCCAGGATGGACTTCATTGGATTAAAACACAGACCACTGATGGGCCCCTCATGGCCAGACAAAACCTACAGAGGCACAGAGGCGTGAGAAGGGCCGACACAGTGCTCCAAGAGCTCCACACCACACCTGAGAGGGAGGCCAGCTCCTTCCCCATCAGGGCATGGTCCCTGACTGATCCTGACCCCAGGTCAGCTGGGGCTGGACTGCCCTGATCATAGGCACTGCACACATAGGCACTTACGTCAAGGAGCCTGCCCGTCTGCATGGACCACACAAAGATCTCAAAGGAGTCCTGGGCCCCGGCAGAGATGATCTCCCCACTTGAGTCGACGGCCACACAGGAGAACTGGGTGGGGCGCGGAGATGTGAAGGTGCGGAAGTTCCGGTACCTGTGGGGAAAGGAGCCCACGGCTGGCATTACAGGCCCGTGTCAGACACCTTCGCCTGTACATGGGCAGCCACACCCTCGGCAGAGGCCATCACCTGTGGAGGTCGAAGGCGCGCACGGTGCCGTCCAGGGAAGAGGTCACGATGACAAAGCCGGTGGCAGTAAATGCCACACCAGTGACCCCACTGGAGTGTTCCGTGAAAGTGATGAAGCAAAAGCCACTGAGGGTGTTCCACACCTTGACCTGTAGCGGGACCGAGGGACAGTGTGAGCACAGCCAGCCACCTGCCTCCAGGTGAGCGAAGCCTGAGGCAGAGAAGCAAGCACCTGGCCACCTCAGATCCACCTGGGGCAGAAATGGGGACACAGGGATACCCCAGCCCTCGCCATTCAAATTCCTGTGCATGTCCCCAGTCTTCAGAAGCCAGCAGGAGCCACCCACAGCTCTGCATGGATGAAGGCCCACCCAGCTGCCTGCTTCCAGTGCTGGCCAATGCCCACCTTGCCGTCGTCCCCACCAGTGACGATATACTGCCCGTCCGGGGAGTAGGCCAGAGATACCATGCTGTTGAAGTGGCCTTGCTGCTTCAGCACATAGGACTCGCTCTGCCATTCCCACACCAGCAGCTGACCAAGGCCTGTGGGTACAGGACCACAAGTCCCTGACTGATCCTGACTCCAGTCAGCTGGGGCTGGACTGCCCTGTTCATAGGCACTGCACACAGCACAGACCCGAGGACCAGGGCAGAGAGCAGCCCCTGCCTGGCAGGTGGCTGGTGTGCAGGCCACTAGCCATGACTGCAGACCGAGAGACTGAGGCCATTCAAGGAGCTGTGGGCAGGACCACAAGTCAGACAAGAAACCCCAGGCCCCGGACTGGAGAGGAGCAATCACTCTGGAAATCACTCTCCTGGCCACGTAAGCCCCTGAGGAGCTGTTCTGCTCACAGCTATGGCCTGTGCCTCGTGGCCTGAAGCCCACGACACTGAGGGGCCTCAGTGGTCCTCTGGCAGACTTTTCTAGGACATTCGATATCTACAGCTCGGCATGGAAACAAACCTGAGCAGCCAAAGGCAATCCAGTCCCCAGAGCTGTTGATGGCAACTGAAGTGATCCTCTGATCTGAGATGCTGAGCAGAAAAGGGCAAGAAGAGATGAGCAGAGGAGTGCCCGTCGACCCAGGGCCGCCCCTCTCCCTGCAGCATCCTCAACCGCACTCACTTGTGGAACTAGTATTTTAATTTTTTCTGTTTCAAAGATGAAGAACAGAAGAGAAAAACCAAGGATAAAGAATAAAAACCCCACCTCTGAGACCAACATCCAGGGCCACAATACAGGCTACAGGCTGGTGGGAGCCACCCCGGGGACTGTAGCAGGCTCCCTGATGGCCCCCCAGCAATCACTAAGCCCCGGGGCAGGTGCACGAAAGCCCAGTGAGCAGAGGATTCACCTCAGTGAGTGGATGAGGTTGAATTCTGGGAGCTCATGCAGATGGAAGATTCCAGAAGCAAAACCTGTGACCAAGAGGCGAATCTTCTTGTGATATGCTGCAGCTGTCACGCTGTTGAAGTCTCCTTCTTTATTGAAGAAGTACCTGGATTGACAGGTGGAGTACTGTAGAAGGAGGACCATGGACCTAGCTGGCAGATCACCCTGCTCACTTCAGATGGCCACACCCCGGCTGTACCCGGGCACCGGCTCACTCAGCTATGTTCTGAGCTCAGGACCAAGACACCTCTGATTGTGTGGATATGAACTGTCCCCCAAAAGCTCCAGCCAAGGCAGGGATATTCACTACTGGACTGTGAGAGCAGTGACCTAACCAGCCCACCCCAGTCTGAATGGCTGACTGGGTGCTAATCGTGTAGCAGGAGAGGGTGGTATGTCTGGAGGAGGGGCCCCTGGAAGGGTGCCTGTTCTTCCCTGCAGCCTTGGCCCCACTCTGCTTCCTGCTGGGCCCTTCCACTGTGATGCTGCTGCCTCACCATGGACCCAGAACAATGGAGTTAGCCATCTATGGACTGAGACCTCTGAGATCATGAACCAAAAACACACTTCTCCTCCTGGAGGTGACCCTTGACAGGTATTTTGGTCACAACAACACAAAAGTAAACAATGCCTCTTAGATGGTCTCCCCTCCTGCCCCTTGCCAAAGAGGGTAGGGTGTTCTCAGGGAACATCACCTACAGGGAGGCAGGGAGTAGGTGCCCATCACTTCCTGCCCATATAACCAAGGTGACCCTGATGACACCTCTGGCTCTCTGTGATCTAACCCGTTCCTGGCTCCACATACGCACAGCACAGCTGTCCTCACCTTTCCCTCTTAAGGTGACTGATGCCAAAAGGGCCATCCCCCGCACTCTACACTGGTGACTGCAGTCCCTCCAGTGAGTGACCCTCACTGGACAGTGCCTTGCAGCTCCTCCTTCCTGGGGTCTCCTTCAGTCCTCACCCAACTCCTCATTCCAGCTGCACTGTTCTGAGACTCCCACGGGCACCCAAAGTCCAGCCAGACCCGCTCCCCCATCTCCACCTCCGCCTGCCCACGGCCCAGCACGCTCCCTCCTCTCACATCCTAAATTCCTTCTTAGCCCGGCACCTCCAAGGCCAGTCTAGTCCAGCTGCCTCAGCCCCAAGGTCCTGCCCTTGTCCCTCCCCAAGGTCCACTCTCCTTCAAGCCAGGGAACCTCCCAGAACAGAACTGAACATGGACACCCCCACCCCATGGCCTAGCATGAGTCCACCTGCCATCCCACACAGCCACACTACCACTGTGCATCTCTCATTCTGCCTGCCTTTCAACTGGGAGGGAGCCTCACTAGACAGATAATAGGTCCAGGCCCACTGCTGGATGGAGACATCTAGGCTAGTAAAATCACAACAGGGCAGGTTACAGGTGATGCATGGTCCTCAAGTGCCCACAACCTACCTAGGCCCTGTACCCTGACTCTAGGACAGTTTCCCAGCCACCCAACAGACCTAGTTTGGAGAGGCCACAACCCTAGTCTGTGAGGTCCTGGTCACCCACCTGGGTGTGTGCTGCTAGAGAAAATGAAGTGCGTGGAGCTGCCCAGCCCAGCCGATGCAGGGATGTTCACAACTGTAAGAGTAGTGACCTAACCAACCCACCACAGTCTGAATGGCTGACTGGGTGGGTGCTAATCATGAAGCAGGAGAGTGTGGTATGCCTGGAAGAGGGGTAGCCCAGAGCTCTAGGGGACAGGAGCCAGAGAACCCACCTTTCACACCCAGCCAACATCCACCAGTGCGTCCTCCTCGCCTTCGTCTCATACCTCATCACCTCAGCCCAGCTCATGCTGAGCGCACCACGGACCCCTTGTCCCCCAGGCAGAGGAAGGCTCACCTGCACTGAGCAGTGCAGGGGCTGGCAAAGCCACAGCACTCTCAGGCACACCCCCCTCTCTGCCCCAGATCACTAAGGCAGGCCAGGGCTCTGGCTCCTGGGCATGGTCTCAACACCACAGTACTCATGGGGTCTCAAACCCAGATCCAGACAAAGGTCTGTCCTCTGGACCTCCACGTGAAGCCCATGTTTACATCTGAGGGTGGGAGACGCCACCACCGCCCTCAAGACCTACTTGGCCAGGCGTGAGTACTTCACTTTTCCCTTCTTCTCCTCCTCAGCAGGTGTGGCCTTCCCTCGAATGGTGATCTCTCTCTGTCCTTCCTCCTCCTCCTCCTCCTCCGCCTCTTCTCGCTGCAGCAGATCTGCCTTCCAGCCTGTGGGGGCTTTCAGCCTCAGGCCCTCTGGGGGTGTGTCACACTGCCACACACACAGGGCTCCATCCTGGCTGAGTGAGTACAGCTGCAAGGGAAGCACATGGCTGGGCCTGAGCCAACCAACCTGAGCCAGGCCAGCCACAAGCCTCTACACCAAGAACCCCCTCTCCCGCTTAGCTTCTTGGCACAGTTCCACTCAAGGCCCCTCAGAACTGCAACCCTAAAGGTCTTCCCGACAATTAGGACAGCCAAGCAGCAGCTCAGGGAGGAAGGACCTGCAGCCTGCCCCAGGGCATTCCCCCATCACTGCTGGCCTAGGGATCTGGGGCCCAGGGCATACATCCAGGCTGTTGGACTCGAAGAAACAGGCCACGATGGCATCCTTATGTCCCCCCAGTGCGTAGTAGATGAGGTTGTCCCAGCGTTCAGCTCCAAACACCCAGGTGGACATGTCTTTGCTTCCAACCACAAAGCACCTGGAACAAGACCACACAGCTCCTCAGCGTTTGTGACCAAGTGCCACTACCACCACAGCAGTCCATGGCAATGGAGACTCATCTGCCCTCCATCATGAGCTGTGCAGAGACCACCTGATCCCCTGTGAGGGACGGAGAGGTGGCTCGGGTGCCTGTGGGCACAGGAAAGGCATCCCAAAGCAGCCCTGTCTCCTCTCTGGAGCTGTTGCACCCATCATGTGCCTTTCCTGGGAGGCCACCTCCTTACACCCTCCAGTGCAGCCAAGACTCAATTCCAGTGCACTCTATATATGGCACAAATAGCCGTACGCATAGGACTTAGTGGCCCTTGGTGGAAGGAGGGCAGCCACAAGGTACATCTGCCCAAGCCTGACCCACAGTGTGGGAAACCATCCTTACACGTGACTGAGTCACACTCCCTGGCTGGGTGCTGAGGCACTCAGTCACAGAAATGTGGAAGAGCTTTCCCCACCCTTCTTGGGTGTGAGGGTCAGTGTCTCGTGCATGGGTGTGTCTTGCTACAGCCCCATGGGTGAAGCTATGCTCACCTGTTCCTTTGTAATATAATCCCTTGCTCCGTTTAGGATAGAATCTTCCATGGAAGTGCCTTGTGTGTGTCCCCTTCTCTTACTGTGCCCTTGGGGGTGGCCTACCCAGGTGTCAGTCAACCTGCTGACACTGGACACCATGAAGATACTCAGCTCCCTGAAACCTGATCCCTTGCCTCATTTGAATAGCTTCTCAATAAAAGGGATCAGCGCTCGCTCTCGATCTCTCTCTCTTTTTGCGGACCCTTAAGGTCAGAGGAGCCGTCACAGTAAACCCAAAGAAAAAGGTATTCTCTTGTGTGGTTATTTTGTGCAGCCCAGTTAGCCCAGTTTAACTGGAGTGACCCCCGACCGAGTCTTTTAGACTCGAGAACAGAAACCCGGCACCACAGGACACTCAAGCATGCTTGGTGCATTCTCCCACGCTGCAAGCCTGTCCTGGGTGCAGAACAAGGTGGTCCTGTGAACAAAAGCCATGCCACCTCTACTAGCTGCCGACCCAATCGAATGCACACTATCTTTAGGAGGCCAGGAACTCCCTGGTCACCTCTGGAGCAGGAACAGCCGTGGACACAGACTTGTTGTGGCAGGGCCTCAGGCAGTCAGCCTGCACATCATGACACTCACCAACTCCTGGCAGCACAGCTGCCTAGGGTGTGCGGTGACTCAGACTGAAACTTAATTCTCATTTCTCCCCAAGATCCAGATTCTGTTGTCTGATTTCTAGTAATAAAATGCCACATCACCGCAGACCTGACAAGGAGCTAGCCACCCAGGCCTAATACTGTGGGCCATACCCACACCACACAAGGTTCAGGTGAAGACATTTCAAAATGCAACCCTGGGGGCTGAGAAGGAAGCTGTTTGCTAGAGAGATCGGTCAAAGGCACCTCAGCCCCACCTGGAGTCATCAGTCCAGTCGATGCATGTGGTCTCATCATATGGCCCAAAGTAGGTCTTGTCTAGGACGAATGCGTTGAATTCTCGCTTCTTCCCAGGGGCATGGTACATCTGAGCGAGGTTGCCCTTTGTGATGACAAACTTTCTATAGGAGATAGGGGCACAGACAACACTCAGAACCAATGACAGCCATGATGCCGCAGAGCCTCAAGACACAGCTTGGCCGTGGGAGGGAACATGAAGAAACAGAACCAAGTGGCATCCTGCAACATAAGCCTTCTGCTTGCAGGACACCAGCAATGCTAGAGGACCTAGAGCCCACCTTCCTCTGCCTCGCGGCTGCCCCCTCCCTCAGACAGATCACGGGTTCCTATGCCCACTGCTGCCGCACGCTGCTCATTTTTTATAGAAATAAGAAAATGCAAAGAAACAAACAAAAAAAAAAAACTAGCAATAATGACAGAGTATGCCTCTAAGTGTCAGAGCTAGGTTCTGGGCTATGTGCCCAGGTGACCGCCTTGAGCCTGAGTGGGAGGAAGTGGGCAGGTGGGCTGGCGATCCAGCCACCCTTACCTGCCATCTGGAGAGAAGGAGACGCTGTGCACAGAGCCCTTGAAGTGGTAGTGGTGCAGCACCGACCTGCAGACCAAGCTGACCAGGAGTGCAGCACCCCCTGCAAGAGGCCAAGTACAAGCCTATAGCTACTTGGGGACCCCCAGACACCATACAAGCCTCATCTGCAAGGTCAAACCATAGCAAGGTCCTGTGCTAACCATGGCCCCTGTGTGACTAGAATTCTGGCCCCAGGGGAGGCCAGAGAGGATGCAGAACCCATCCTTGGTACACGTTTGTCCTAGAGACCCACTGGAGTATACAGTGGATGTCTTAGCCCCTGGCCCACTCTCAATGGACCTGGTGTTTGCTTTATGCCACCTTCACACCCTAGTCCTTCCTCCCATCCTCTTACCTTCATCAACAATGATGGCGAGGCGGCCATCTGGGGATAGCCCCACACACTTGATGTTGTACCTAGTGGCCAGGGGTAGTGTGTCAGACTTGTTGCTGAAAGAGACAAAAACCACG
Organism: Ictidomys tridecemlineatus; assembly: GCF_052094955.1. NCBI lineage: Eukaryota > Metazoa > Chordata > Mammalia > Rodentia > Sciuridae > Ictidomys > Ictidomys tridecemlineatus. Next base: position 214,618,909 of record NC_135479.1, on the reverse strand, counting down.
TTGTGCAGTGGGTCTGTGTCATCAGACAATGGAGACAGGGCTGGCTTCAGACCAGAAGCCAACCCTCCCCACATGGCCTCGTCTCCATGCCACTGATTCTGCACAGAGTTCATCTCTCACACTCCCCACAGAGGAAGAAGGAATGGCACTGTCCCTGGAAGAAGCTTGGCAAGACACACTAAAACCCTTAAAAACAGGTTTTGGTTACAATCAACTTTGCCTCTAGACTGTTATCCAATTAGATTCTGTACCAGTTCAAAGTCAGGAAACTGGAAACAAGCTGAGTGCCCATCATGTTGGCACACTGCTCATGTTTTTATAGAAACAAGAAAATGCAAAGAAACAAACAAAAAAATTAGCAATGATGACAGAGTATGCCTCTAAGTGTCAGAGCTGGGTTCTAGTTCTGTTGTTTTATTCTTAGTGAGCATGTTCTCCTAACTCTGGAGAGCCCCCCACTAGATGTTATTTAAACAAAACAGTCCTAACAATACAGCAGCCGACCTGACCCAGGGGTCAGCAACGTCCTTCACCAGTTACTGCTTGCAGGCAAAGCAGGTACCACTGCCATCTCATCTTACAGATGGAGAAACCATGGCCCAGGGTCACCCACTTGGAACAGCCTCAGAAAGGAAAAGATGCCACTCAGAACATTGTGGAGGGTTGGCCCAAGGACTTCCCAACACTTCTGGGAAGGAACTGAGTGCTGCCTGTAATCAGACAGAGAGGAACTATGCACGTATTCAGAAGAAACATTTAAACCTGAGCAACCAGAAATGGTCTCCAGCTGCCAAACTGGAACTGGATACCATGGGACTGCCCATCCAACTAGGAGGCAAGGCCACTCGGGAGGCCTCTGAGCAGGGGTTGAGATGGCTTTTGCTCCCCCAACCAACATCTGGCCTTAGAGAACTGAGGCACCTCCACCAATGGGGAGGTACTAACCTTGAGCCATATACCACCTGCCTGTACCTCATAGGAGAGGCAGGGCCCTTTCCCATGTTACTGACCTGAGTGACACAAAGATAATGTCAGCCTTGCAGACATTAGGGGCTGAGCTAAGACACCAGAATAAAGAACAAGGAACTGGGCAGGCAGTTCCACTACTGACCCTACTAAATCCTTGATCTGTCTCAGGCCGCTTAACTAACGGGTGTGCCCCAAAAGGCAGGCGAGAAAGATGCCAGCTGCCTTCACACACAGGTTACCACTGTTATTAATGTCACTTCAGCATACTTACTTCTTAAGGTCAAATATTGTGACTCTATTCCCCACAGGACTGATAACTGAATTTCCATCGCATGTGAAATTTAAGTTTCCACGCCGATAAACTGTACCCAGCAAATTTGAGAACTGAAAGGAAAATAAAGCCTTCTTAACAACAACAAAAAATAGTCTCAATTCCCTGAAGGGCAAAGTGAGGGTACTTGACAAGAGATGAAACCGAGGGCCAGGCTGCAGGGTTCCTGCTCATGTCGGGGGCATTTCCTGGGCAGGAGCGGAAAAACCAATCCTCAGGACCTCAGGGCTCCCCCAAAAGGGTAAGCTCCCAAGAGCGGCGGCGGCCTCTGCCAGGGGGAGGCTACAGAATTCACATTTCATGAGATTAAAGCTGCAACGTTGGACCAGGGCGAGGAGCATCCAGGGTGCAAGACACCCCCAACAGTGTCACATGACGGCACGGGCCGTACAGGAGAGGCTGTCAACCCCGCAGACCTGGACCTCGCGCGCCGTCTAGAGGGGCTCAGCGCACACACAGCGACCCCCAGCAAGGTGGTGGGGGGCTGCTTCAAGGGGCCGCCGAGGGGCGGCCTCTGTGGGCAGGAGGGCCATCTGTCGCGGTTGCAGGGCCCTCGGACCCTGTGGGGACGGGCAGGGTGGGGGCCCGACGCCTCGGGGACACACCGCCACGCCTGGTTTGCACTGCTGGGTCCTGCTCCGGCTGCGACTGGCGACACAGGGAGCGCTCGCAGGGACGGAGACGAGCACAGTGCGACCCCGCCTTCCTCCGCCTCGCGGCCGCCCCCTCCCTCAGGCCGACCAGGGGTTCCCGCGCCCACCGTCCTGCTCACCCGGTACGCGAACTTCATCCCGGCCACCACACGTGCCGCGTCCCAGTCCGAGCGCCGAGCTCCTGCCTGCGAAGGTGGGCGCACACCGTGCACTTCCGGGGCGGAGCCAAGGCCGACTTCCGCCGCGCGCACTTCCGGGGGCCGTGGGAGGGTTCCGCCGCGCGCTTACGGGGCGTCCCGAGGCGCGGGTGTAAGTGGCAGCCCCCTGGTGGGCGGCCCGGGAGGGCGAGAGCGCGAGGCACCGGGCCCGGAAGCGGGTTCAGAGAAGCACGGTTTGTCACAGTGCGGGTTTCAGCGTTTTATTACGTTTACACGGTTTGATACAGTGGCTGCAGCCCAACAGTGTCGCCGAAGGGTGTGACGGTGACTCCCTGGGAAGCTCGGGCGGACCCCGCCCTGCGGAGCGAGTCCCGGGAGCGGCGACGGACGGACGGACTCCGCGGTCGACGGTGAAGCCGAGCAGCGCAGCCGCAGAAAAAGCAGCGTAGCCTTTACCTCAAATCAAACAAGCCTGCGTTTACTCCGTGTTAGAATGCAGTTTACCGTCTACACGAACAGCGCGTAAAGCTCTGCGTGTCTATGGGTTCCCAGGCTCAGGACCGCGGACGCGGCGACGCCCCAGGGGCTGAGGCGGTTCAGTAGTTCCCACAGGAGAACCAGGAGTTATAATTCTTCCAGTCACAGGGGAACCCATGAAATTCACAAAAATTATAACCATTTTCTTTTCCACTTCCATGATCCACAGGTTCTCTGTACAATGGCCACGTATTCTTTGTTTTTGATACACACATCCCATAGAATTCACAACTGTTCAACAAAACCAGCCTCCTCAACGCAAAACCTTGCAACAAAAATCCAGTGACAGCCTCTTGGTTACTCGTATGGTGAATTAAAGAGACAAAAGATGTTTTTGTTGTTTTTATTGTTTTCTTTGAGTGACATTCTTTTGTCAAAAAAAAAAAAACACCAACATTCATCTTAGTTGGCTAAAGATCTTCTAAGTGATTGGGGAAAACTGGTTTCACTCATTTTCCAGATCAGAAGAGACACCATAAACATTTTGAACCTCCCCTTTGTTTTCCTCCTGTAGATATATGGAATTAGAAAATTCAACCTGAGAAAGCAGACGCCAGAAAACTGAAATAGAATAAACTATAGACACTGAATTCTGCCCCTCTCCCAAAGGGTAAACAGGGGAACTGCATATCAAAAAGGCCTGTTTTTTTGGCTCTAGGCTAACAGAAACCTTTGCTCAGGGTCTGGCAGGATGGGAAGCCAAGCATCATTTATATATATATATATTAAAAAAAACTCGTTGGAGATCCTGGAATTTAGCGCCTGGAGTTCTAATTTGCCTACCTAGTTTGACCAAGTTTATATGAATATCTTTTTTACACATTTCTCCAATTTCTAAAAAATGAAAAAGGGGGGAAAATCACATCACCTTTATTTAACTGAATGAGTTAAACGCCAACGTACAGAAGTCTGAAAATGACTGCTCAGTTGCTTGGCTTCACTCTGGGCTCCGCGCTCCCTGACCCCTCAGCCTCCTGAGCGTGGCACCTGCTGTGGTCAGCCTTGCTGAAGAGGCTCCTGATCTCTCAAGTTAACCAAGGCCCCACCCTCTGCTCCCACTGATGTTGACAAGTTCAATTCTAAGCACACTGTACCAGTGAATTCAGAGAACTATTTCATATGTACAAAAATACATCGCTTTGGAGAGCTGGAAAAGGTTTAATACATACAACACTTATTTACAAGCTGTAACTTTCACACCAATAAAAACAAACATTTATTTTGTCCTTGATTTTTGGTGCAACTTATACATAAACATTACATTAGTTAGTCTGTACTTTTAAAAATAATAAATCAACCATATATACAATTAAATTTACAACTGAAGTAAATTAACTTGTTGGTATGGTCTGACTGCAACTGAGTGGACCAGCAGAGGTTACCCCAGGCCCTGAGTCCTACACACAGCCTGGAACACACCAAGAAGACCCCTCTAATCTGTACTTTAGATGGAGCATCTAAGCTTCTAAGACTTAAGGTGCAAAAGAAAGATGCTGATTATACAGTTACAATTACATGTACAGACTTTAAAAGTGAGAGAAAAGTAAACAATATTAACCCTCACATATGTAATGACAATTAAATACATATTTAATTCCAAGTGCATATGATATTCAATCAACATTAGGGGAAATGGGTCCAGAAACATTCTTTCCTAAGAGCTTCCAATGCTGCGTTGTTCCTTATGCCCTGTTCTAGACTTCCTCAAGTACCTTTAGCAGGCTCAGCCGTGGACCTCCCAGTCAGCCTGGCTCTGGCATCCCAAGGCACACAAGGGGTTTGCTCTCTCCCAAGCCCACCCTGCACCCCGCCTACCTGCCCTAGGAGGTGTTACTGTAGAAAAGCACATAGTAGTGGTCTGGAAGGAAGGGTTACATTTCACCCCTTAGAAGACTCACAGTCCTCCCGGTCAGGAGGCCAGGCAGCTGTGTGGCCAGAGGGCACACAGATGTCACAGGAAGACTGCAAGGCTTGCTGAACTTCCATCTGAAAGTCAGATGGGCCTGCACACAGAACCAGCAGAGGGAGGCTGTGGGGGAGACCCAGGGTAGGTGTGTTAGGAGCAGCGAGTGGGTAGGTGAAGGAAGCTGGGGCTCTGGGCAAACACTGGACACCAGCACAGGGAAGGGGAGGGAAGACAACAAGAAATCCTGTTCCAAAGACAACACAAAGGACGCTCTTTCTCCACTGAACAGCTGACTGATGCCATTCCCCGACACCTCCCTGGCCAAGCAGAACAGCCAAAGTCTGGTTAGCACTAGCATGTTACACCAGAGAACAGTCCAGGCACGATCCCTCAAGTGCACTCACAGCCAGTCTGCGGTGTCGGCCGATCCGCAGGTTGTCATGTCACACTGACTTCTAGGACATGGTCATCTTGACTGGGAATGACCAGGACCTGCATGCCCATGCTGGAGTTGAAGACTTGCCCAGCAGGGAGCGCCTGGAGCCGGGGCATGGGCAAGCCTTTGTGCTCGCTGCTGGCGACTGAGGCTACACTGCCTCTACTCCGCACACTGCTGCAGTCCAGCTGGTCGTCTGGGTGCTTGTCCACCGACAGGCTGTCGTTTTCTATCCAGCTGTCTGTAGAACACACAAAAGTGAGACCAAGCAGAAGCACCAGCCCAGAGGGGCAAAGCTGCCCTGTGCTGACCTGTGGGTGTGAAAGTCTGTCACCCCAGGCCCTGCCTTAACAGAACCCTGTGGATAGAGAGAGGCTCAACCCTCTGAGCGAGGCCAACTGTGACCGGGGACAAGGTTCTGTACTAGTTCTATCAGCTCTGAAAACAAGTTGATTCTCCAGTATGCCCTGCATACAGAGAGCACTTCTCCATGAGAGGCTATAGCCTGCTTACTGAACTGACATGGACAGTCCTTTCCTTACAATGGTTCCACCTATGACCTTTTCCGCTTTCCAAAGGAGTGAAAGCAGTACACATTCAGTGGAAACCACCCTTCAGATTTTGAATCTTAATCTTCTCCCAGGCTGGTGACATGTGGTCTGACCCTCTCTTGAGAGCTGCAGCAACCAGCAGCCTGTGATTACCAGGGGACAACCAGCCCCAGGGTGCACCGTGGTGCCAGTGTCTTCTGGGTACTGCGTTTTGAATGCTCTGGAACCTGCACTTATCTGGAACCTGAAGCTCACAAGGCTTCAGGTCAGAGGAGTCTGCCCTCCCACAGGCTAAGGACTGTGCTGAGCCCCTGAAGGGAGGCCTGGCTAACCAGATGGCCGGTGGGTCAGGCATAGTGCAGGCATTTCCAGCTTACGATACTCTGGCCTGATGGCGGGCTGTCAGATGGCCTGTCATAGGTCAAGGAGGTCTGTGCCCTCTCTCCCGAAGTCCTTACCAGCATCCAGCTGTGAGGAGTGTGCAGAGTGATGAGGGAGGTATTTAAACAGCCGGACGTCAGGCAAGGGCAGGTAGCCCGCAAAGAGAGGCATGACTTCCATGTGGACTCTGTGAGTGGCCTGAGCAGCCACAGGCATGGAGACGACACCACAGCTCTTTCCGCACACAGCCCAGTTGCTGCTGTTGTCAACAACTGAAATAAGGAGACACAGGACATTCAGTACTCACGCCAAATTGAGGACCACCATACATTAGCCCTTGCACCCCTGACAGCGGAAGCTCCAAACGAGGTGGCTGCTCCTTAAAATGCCGTTTGTGCTTCCGTGGCCAAGTTCAGCATTTCTGCTAGTCCAGTGCTCATCAGCCCCGATTCAGACTGGATCACACTGGCCCGCACAGAAAAGCACTTTTTCCTTCTGAATAAAGAATGGTTAAAACAGCCAGGGGCAGCAGTACAGGTAGCAGTTCTCTCTGATGAGCAGCAGCATCAAGACCAGCAATCTGGATCCAGGCCCTGCCACTCACACAAGCCTCCCGGGCCTCAGGTGCGACCGCCCTGTAGAGGCCACTTCCTAAGAACGAGAAAGGGAGATGCACAGAAAGCACGCAGCTCCACGCTGGGACGCAGCAGAGTCCCAAGGTCTGACAGCTGCTGTCATCAAAAGCAGTGCTCAAGACAACCTGTACTGGCTCAGCCAGGTCTAGCACACCAGCAGGCACTGAGCAGGACCAGCCTGGGAAGGGACAGTAGCAGGGTGGAACCTGGGGACAGGAAGGCAAGCAAGACAGAACTTGGCCTCAAGAAGGAGATGCAGCAAGGGGGCTGCAGCTCCCCATCCCAGGGACATATGGAGGCACAGACTCGCTTAGTCCTGACCTTCCTGTTCTTCACCACCACGGACCTAGAGGAACAAACTGCAGCTTAACTAAAAGCATCCACCACGAAGCAGCCACCACTGTCAACCCAATCAAACAGGGAGCCTGGGTAGGCACCTTTAAAAACCACGGAGGTTTGTGGAGCAACAGTGGGAAGAGGGTGAAGTCATCACCAGCCGCCAACCTGTGCCACCTCACGTAACAACAGGATTCAGACCCTGGACAACACAGTGACCAGACTATAGCCCTCCTGGGAGGCCCAGCTTCTAGAGGTACTTGTGGCCTGGTCTGCCCTTGGGTACAATTCCACAGCATCTGCTCCCTATGTGGAATCAGAGACCAAGCACCACAGCGCAGGCACAGAACCGTCTGCTATCACTGTCACCAGCCCCCACTGCCTCCCCACCCACACTGACCTTGTCCACACTGACCCCCTCTTGCTCCCTGTACTGCTGTCGTTATGAGAATATCACAAGGGAACGGCAGCACCTAGTTGGCGGGTTTGTCAGACTACCCAGGGTGCTCAGCCCCTAGGAGCTGAAGGACATCAGGGTCCCCAGGTCCTGAGCAATTGTGCTTTCACCACCTCTGGCCTCTCAGGGGGCATGTGCAGGCTGCGCTGTGCGCTGGGCTGGCTGCTGTTCCCAGGGAACAGTCTTCTTACTTGAATCAGTGACAGAGAAACACGAGTGGTCTTGGTAGTCAGCAAACATTTCTTGAAAGTGGACCATATGAGGCTGTCACTTCAAAGAAAACCTAACAGTATTTGTTGCCAGTGATAGAATTTAAAACTTCTTCAGGATTTGGAGAAATTTGCAATTACCACTGCAGCCTGGCAAAGGTAGTGCTCAAAGACTCAACAGGTGAGCTTCCAAATGTGGACATTTTTTTGGTACCAGGGATTGAACCCAGGGGCTCTTCACCACTGAGCCACATTCCCCAGCCCACACCACACAGTGTGTCTCACTGAGTTGCTTAGGTCCTCACTAAGTTTCTGAGGCTGGCTTTGAACTTGTGATCTCCCTGCCTCAGCCTCCCGAGCTGATGTGATGTGCGCCACACACCCAGCTCAAATGCAGACTTCCAAAAGTGTGGAGTGGAGCATGTCAATGCTAGAAGATCTGCCTGTTTTCCCAGTGGCCAGTGCTCGGCATCACACAGGGAGGGCCAGGAAGAGATTCACTCAAATGCAGCATGAGCAGAAGGGTTTACAGAAATGAGGGCCTCAGGGGCACCCATGTGAGTTCAGACTCCTGGCACACCGGGTCTTAAAACCCACAGCATCAACAAGAAGAGCCCAACAGCTGAGAGGCTGCTCAGGTATGTCCTTCTCCCAGCAACAAGCCTGAGCAGCTGGAGATGCTTCGTGTTCTTCAAATAATCAACCCATCACCTCAGAGCACAAGTGAAGCTTCAGTGGCTTCTATTAAGCTAGACATCTAAGAGATTGCCATGTCATTCTTCTCACTGTTTTGGGGCAGTTACTTTCATGAAAAATGCCATGCTATGGGGTTACTGTTGTTGTTTTAAAGTAAATATGTACATATTTGGCTCATCAGTCACATTTACAGTGGGTCCGAGAACTTCTGGACTGAGAACTTCCGAGCCAGGGCCTCGGTGGAGGAGGGACGAGAGGGCCTGGGAGAGAGCAGTGTGGGAGGCTGGCAGGCGTGTGATCCTGGAGACTCAGCAGCTGAGCAGTGGGGAGCAGTGGTCAGACCCTGGGACCCAGGTAGGCAGGAGTGCCACTGTATTCTCCATGTAAGCCCTGAAACGGCCACATAAATCCTCACTAAAAAGCACTCCAAGTAATGAAGTTCAGCACCCGGGAGCCCAGGCTGCACATGAACCTGTCAGTCGGCACTTGTCATTCTAGAACACTCTCTCCTAGGACTGCACTGTGAGGGAAGGGGTACACCTGATGCAGTGGACTGCCACAAGTCAGGAAACAGCAGCCTCGAGACCTACCTTCATACATAAGCTTTGTCGAAAAGTACTCATCAGACTCTGTCAGAGCTTCGTCCTTGTCCACCTCCAGCAGGTCTGCGAGTCGTGTGATGGACACTTCCAAGGAGCAGAGTGAGCCTGTTCTGCAATATTCTGCCCCCACTGCAGGGGATATCTCAGCCTTCACGGTGTACAGCGTCTGGGAAAGAAGGGAAAGAAATGACCTGAAGAAACGCTGCTGGAGGTCAGCACAGAGTTCCCCCCACATGCTTGAGAGCAGCCGAGCAAAGCAGCTGCCTGCTCAGTCAGCTAGCAGGGCAGCTGCACCCTTGCCCTACACAGCTCCTGCTGGAGACGCCATGCTCAGGAGTCCTAGTGCCAGGGCCTTGATGCCTTTTTCTAAAATTATGGGCATTTCCAAGCACAAGAAGAAAGGAGAGTCCAACAGCTCTTCATGTGCCTCCCACCTGGATTCAGAGACTAGCATTTTGCTTTGTTTCCCCCTCTGTATATAGTTATCCATATTTCTGAATATGCCTGAGGTATTTTGAGGCAATACTGCTCACCCTGTCGTTGCACCCTCTGTGTTTAGCATGCGTTACTAACAAACAGACACTTTCTTACCAAAACACCATGCTATTACCACAAGAAGCAAAATTAACATGAATTCCTCAGTATCATCCATTCAGTTCACACAGAAAATGGCAAGAGGCTCATTCAACACGCCCAGGGCTGAAGGAGCCTGCAGCGGAACACAAGCCCATCTGAGGAGGCCCAGGGAGCACACCTGGTCCTGAATGCTCCTGAGCCCTGGGAAGGAGATAGGTGAGCTCACTGAGCGTGGAGGGAGCTCAAGTCGGAGTGGTGATGGCGAGTCTGCTCCCAAGCACATGTCCCTATATGCTGCTTCCTGGCCACCTCTGGGAGGGAGGAGTGTGGCCAAGGACCAGCGGGGTCCTTCAGAGAGGAGCCGGGCAGCGCCTCTTGCTGGACAGCAGCTGCTGAGGCTGCGGCACTGATCAGAAATCAGCCTCTTCGGAAAGGAGCTACAACAGGAATGGTCATCAGATTCCTGACAAGGGTGTCCAAACCACCCCATGGGGCAAGAGGTCTTTTCAATCAGTGGCATGAAGACAAGGGATGAGCCACCTGTAAAGACTACACTCGGGCCCTCCCTCTCAATACGCAGAAATTAAACTAACTGCATACATAAATGGAAGCATTAAGACTATAAAACTCTTAGATGAAAATGGAGGAGGAGAGCTATGACCCTGGGGGGTTAGGAGATGATTTGTTAGATCCTATATCAGAAGGTCAAGCAAAAAAAGAGAGAAACTAGACTTCATTAAAATTAAAAACTTCTGGGCTCAAAGGACACCATCAACAGAGTAAAAACACAACTTACAGAATGGGGGAGGTATTTGCAAAGTATACATATGGTAAGGAACTGATACATGGGATATATAGCTTATAATTAAATAACTGTGGGGTTACAAAGAGCTCCATTTAAAAATCAGCAAAGGATTTGAATAGACATCTTTCCAAAGAAGACATACAATGGTCCGTCAGCCAAAACATGTGTGGCATCAGTAGCCACAGGGAAATGGACATCACCATCATGAGATGCCATCTGCATCCCCAGAAATGACTGCACTCAAAAGGAAACAGGAGGGCTGGAACACAGCTCAGCTGCTAGAGCGCTTGTCTCGTATACACGAGGCCCTTGGTTCAGCCGCCAGCACCACACCAAGGAAAGGAAACAGAAGCTAGAGTTGGTGAGAATGTGTGGGAATTGGAGCCGCTGGCTTGCTGCTGGAAACAAGAGTGGTGAGCAGCCCTCTTCCACCGACCACCGACAGTTCACCCCCAAGGGGTTTACCCAAGAGACCTGAATACATCTGTCCATGCAAAAACCAGCACACAGATTTCCCCTAAGTGGAAATACCCAACCCCAGCCACTGGTAAATAGATAAACACATAGTCTATCCACACTGGGGACTATCAACCAGCCCCGAAAGGAAACAAAGTCCTGACGCATGCTTCAAAATGAATGAACTCTGCAGGGCATGGTGGCACACACCTGGGATCCCAAAGACTCAGAGGCTGAAGCAAGAGAATCACAAGTTCAAGGCTGGCATTATAATAACTTACACCATGTCCCAAAATAATAAATAAATAAATAAAAAGGGCTGAGAGTGTAGCTCAGTGGAAGAGCATCCCTAGATTTCACTCCCCAGTACCAAGAGAAGCAAAAAAAAAGAACTTTGAAGACACTCTGCTATAAAAAGCCAGTCACAGCTGTCACACCTGATATGATCCCATTAATGCATTAATGTAAAAGGTTCAGCAGAGGCAAATGCAGGGATGCCAGGTCCCCTTTCCTGGCTGGGTGATACCCGCTGTGTGAGTGGGCCACATAACCACCTGTTTATCTACTCGGCGGCGGCTGGAGTCTGGTGGCTTCACTTTGGGGAAATCTGGGTATCAGTTTTTACATGGACAGATATATTTGACTCTCTTGGATAAACATCTAGGAAATAATAATCTGCCCACAGATTATAGATTTGCCAGGGGAAGAGAGAAGGAGGAGAGAGCATCTGCATCCTCACTGATAGGTGCCGGTTTCCTGTGGACTGATACAGCATTCCAAAGTATGACCAGACCCAACTTGTGCACTTTAATGGGTGAACTTAACGGCACATGGGTAACATCTTAATAAAGCTATTCCAAAAGCAAGTGGTCCGATATATATTTCTGGTCTCAAAACTCCAGTTTTGAAAAGAGCAATAATTACTAAACACTTTCCTCTACCTTTCACTCAACCTCCACAGTTCCCCACAGGAAACTCTCTGCACTCTTGACCTGAAGAGGAAGAAAAGCACGGAGACAGTGCTGCCTAGTCACAGCCATGTGTGCACACCACACTGATTCCACCGCAGCTGCTCACAGGCCACAAAGGCACCTGTCTGCTCCAGAAGGACACGCTATGCCAGTGACCACACGTGGCTCCAAGGCAGACCAGGCAGCTAGAGAGGCGGGGTGAAGGCTTCCTGCCAAGGACTGTAGGCACAAACACCTTCCCAGCAGCCTCGAGACCAGAAAGCAGGAGCCACAAGCTGAGCGCTGCCTCTGGGTCGGCCCAGCACTCAGCCACGCAACCTCCTGCAGGGACACGAAACCCACTGGCTTGCTCACCCAGCTGAGTGCCACGTCCACACCACACTCAAACCGCCTTCTACCAAAAGAGGCAAAGACGGTAAGAAGATGTGCTATGTTCCACAGAAAATTTTCTAAAACATTTTGGCTTGGGCTGGGGATGTGGCTCAAGTGGTAGCGCGCTCGCCCGGCATGTGTGCGGCCCGGGTTCAATCCTCAGCACCACATACCAACAAAGATGTTGTGTCCACTGAGAACTAAAAAATAAATAATAAATATTTAAAAAAAAAAACAACAAAACATTTTGGCTTTTCATCTAAAAAAAACCAGACATGCCTTGGAAAGCAATGCCCCTCTGCCCCAGGAGCTAGCAATCAAGATGGAATGGCTCCAACGAGGGTTTCCATGGAGTGCAAATCACTGCGAGGAAGAGAGGGGCATCTGTGCCTCAGGTGTGTGTGCCCCTTGGGGTTGCCACCTGGGAAGGACCTGGGTTCCGCAGTAAAGACAACCAGTGACTCAGTTACCCCAAGAACTGGCAATTTTCCTTGAGTTGCTGCTTCATAACACTGGATAATCAAACAACTTGAAATCTTGAGGATATAAAAAATACGCCACCTAGCTGGGTGTGGTAGGTCATGCTAATCCCAGCATGAGGCTGAAGCAAGAGGATCTCTAGTTCAAGGCCAGCCTCGGTAACTTAGCAAAACCGTGCCTCAACTAAGCAGGGGATACAGAACACTAGTCTAGAGTGCAAGAGGTCCTGAGTTCAATCCTTAGCACCACAAAAAAAAAAAAAAAAAAAAAATTTCTTTGCTTTCCCCTCCCAAATAATACATTACATACAAAAAAGTTTTCCACTTGAAATTCATAAGTGTAGGGCTTTAAGGAGATGGACAGCCGTTCCTCAGAAGCTGGGGAGAATCCAACGGAGAACTGGCAGTGCAAGGCTGGGGGAGGCTCCCGCGTCCACCGTATCTCCCAGACAAAGAACACCGACTGCTTGCTGTGGATGTGCTGCAAAGAGAGCCATCATTGTGATGTCACACAGCACGGGGGACACAGAGGACCAGACACTGCACTGCACACAAAGGGACCTGTGCTTCGGAGCCTAATCACCTGCCTACACATGCTGCCCGTGGTCCTGTGGTGCCACTGCCACCTCGGCCTGGTCCCACAGGACTGCACAGGACTGGAAGAAGGTGCTGAGGGCTTGGGGGCCCAACTTCACAGCACCAGTGATCACAAGAAAGGAGCTTCAAGAGTGTGTGAGAGTCTGCAGTACCCCACACACCTCTCGCACAGGGGATGCGCTAGGTGTGAGCACGTCACGTGTCCGTGGGAAAGCCCTGTGGAGACGCTGAAGGTGCAGACATCCACAGGAAACACACGGGAGGGCGGACCAGCTGCACAGCACCCAGCCAGGCAGGGAGGCCCTGACACAACCTCACAGAACTGCACCGGGACCTGGGGCCCTCCTCCCCGGCACAGGCAGTTTTACTTAGAGGCAGAAGGGAGCCATCTCCCAGGGGAGATGCAAGCACAAGCCTGCATCTGCATAGGCATGTCTGGAGCAGAACAAGTTGAAGAGGAAATTCTCCCAAACGCGAAGTTACATCCGTTTGTGGTCCATCAGCTGCATCCCCCAGCCCACCCTAATAAGCCCGACACCCCACAAGGGTGCTCACACAGCACTATGGCGTCTGCGAGGCACCTTAGAAGCTCCTCCCGCTCCACACGGGGACTCTTCTCTGCAATCACAGGCTCTGCCTCACAGAACGCACACTGCAGCCTGACGTGGACCGCTGCTGAGAGCCGGGCTCAGCCCCCAAGAAGCTTACCTGCTGGCACTGTGCATTCAGTGGAGCCAGCTGCAGGTCAGTAGCGTTGCCGACGTCCATGAGGCTACTGTCCGACAGCTGGAAGTCCAGTTCTGACAAGTTCTGGACACACACCTGAACATACTTCCTAGAGCAGAGACAAAATGTGACTTTGACATCTGAGAGTCTTGTGAAATACATTTCATCTCTGTTAGGAAGACCCTCACTGACTAGGGAGCCACTACAGCAAAATTAGAGTGAGTTGTTGCATATATTTTACTTCAGATTCCACACATAAAAGTGCCAGAAAAAAATAAATCTTTTAAAACAAGCTACTTCAGCGACAGAGGGATGGCGCCATGCTCATGACGCAGCCTCTCTAGCAGACAGCAGACTGCGAGGAGGGCCAGGAAGAGCAGCTGCCTCCTCCCGGGAAGCCCAGGTCGGGGCTCCCCCAGCGCCACCCCATGGAGCTGTGAGACAGCTCGTCCTCAGCTCTCTAATGACAAGGTTTCTCACATGTGCCACACAGCACCGTGGCTTCTGTTTAGCGCACTGAGCTTCCACCATTAACATCTACAATTCCCTTGCTAATGTCATTTCAATTCTGACACTTTCGTCTCCAATTTACCCAAATACCATCAGTGGATGAACAAAAGAGAACCACACAGTGAGAGGCAGGCTGTGCCCGAGCCCCGTGATCAGCGCAGCACCATCACTCCAAGCAGGACAAGCAGATGTGTGCCTCCCCAATGGTGTCCCCCGTCACCTCCAAACTCTCCTGTCCCTCCTGTCTCTCTAGAGGCTGAGAGGCCTCTAGAGCAGCAGGGCCTGAAGACGTGTGGGGTGGGGGAGGGCTGCTGCTAGCACCTAGAGGAGAGCCTGGAGACGCTGCTGAATTCCCTGGAGTACACACGGGGCAGCCTGCAACAGGGAACCCTCGGGCCCAGGCCAGGTTCTGGAAATCCCTCTCTGGAGACAACTAGCAACTGACAAGAGATCCAGGAACAGGGAGCCGAGTTACCCAAATATCGAGGATACAACCAGCCAAATCCAGAATGGCAGTCCTTCTAGAGGTCCCAGAGTCAAAATACAGGAGGACAGGTAAGAAAAGCTACCAGATGGGCTTTTATGGACTCCAGATCAAATAAACCAACTATAAAATGTCACTTGTGAGACAGGCAGGAAAATCGGAGCACACACTGGGAATCTGTGCCTCAGAATCAGTCCCTGCACTACAGGGCGTGGACCCCTGAACGAGCAGGCTGCAGACAGCCTGTGTGTGGAGAATGCACCTCACTCTCACTGGAGCCATGCTCTCAACCAACAACCGCCCCTCAGCAGAGTCCTGGGCCTCCTTACCGGGTTCCAGAGGAGAGCAGGGAGTGCGTGGTCCTGAAGGGCACACTGAATGTCAGTGCAATGACAGTGGAGTAGATGGACCATGGGCAGTCGATTGACACCTGTGGAGGACACAGAGGGGCACACTCAGCCTGCCTGCCCACCAGCACTCCACCACCACCACCCGTCCGGCTCTGCAGCGCTGCTCATGCCCTGGACATCTCACTATGGCTCATTTTACTCACTTTTCAGAAAGCCCATTTCTATCAAGCACATGCACAAACAAGCAAGTAAGAAGTTAATCACACAGACAACAAAGACAGATCGGGCAGGCGCGGTGCGGCTCTGCAGCGTGGCCTGAGGGGTCCAGGCACCTGGCAAGCAGGGAGCCTGCCAGTTGCCCTCCCACAGTGAAGCTGAGACCTCAGACACATCTAAGGGCACCATCTAGTCACCTTGTCCAAGTGCTGTGCACTGAGAACTCAGATGAGGGCAGGAAGGAAAGTGGCCTCGAACCTCCTTGTGTCCCCACGTGGAACAAATGAATACACCAGACACAGAACATGTACCCATCCAGTACCAGCCAGGCCTCCTGCAAAACACCACCTGCACCTCCCAACTGTATGAGGTGAGGAGAAAACTTCCTTGTGTGCTCTTCTCAGATGCTGGCTGTCTGGTACCTTGAGCCCCTGACTCTTCCAAGTGACTGTGTATGTCTTCCTATTCGGTGCATGTGCTACAATTTGCGGGCAGTGGAAAAAACCCTCAGAATCAGTCCCTGCACTACAGGGTGTGGACCCCTGAAGGAGCAGGCTGCAGGCAGCCTGGACCTGGGACCAGCGCCAAGGATCTCTTCAGTAACTGTCAGCAAACAGCAGCCCCAAAGCCTGCCCACAGAGTTCCTCATGGTTGAGTCTCACAAGATGCACACCTGACATAGCTGCTCTGCCGCTCATAAGACCAGCAGACTCCCCTCACTCTCTCAGTGTGGCGCCTGCAATGCGGCCAGGAAAGAGACGCTTCACAGGCACAAACGGGAGCAGAAGCCACCTCATACGACAGGCAGGCAGACAGAAGCTGCCAAAAACGCAGCCAGCCTGCAGCCTCCCTACCTTGTGGTCTGTGGTAACCATGCAGTGACCAGTTCTCTGTCTGTCCTTCTGCTTCCTGTGGATCTCCGGTGTCCCTTGAGTGCCCCTCTCCCCCACAGCTGCTGAAGCTGAAGGTAAAGACAGAACCTCTAGCTCAAACTCGATCACGTGGTACGCAGGCGCAGCAGGCAGACCGATGCTTGTGACCTTGTCAGAGGCCTGGATCCGGAGTGAGGCGACAGAAGACTCCTCTGTGGGGGGTGCAAAGAGCCCCCTCAGACACACGCATCCCCTGCTAGCCCCTCTTGTCAGCAGGTAGTGGGCCCTGCATGAGTTCCCGCTGTCCTGTGCACCACAGGGAAAGACAACGGGGCCAAGGGAGAGGCAGCAAGTCCAAGAAAAGCCCCAGGACAAAATGGGTCAAAGGGGAGTGGCAGGGTGGCCACTGCTCCCAGGCTGAAGACTTGACAGGGCAGGTCTTTCGGGCGTGGCCCCGTATGCCTGCTGCTGCATGCCTCCAGTGGACCTGGCCCGCCCAACAGCAGAGCAGGCCTTCCTGTCGCACGCCACGGGTGGTCTGTGGGCCCTGGGCATCCTCAAGGGCTCTGAACAAGGCCTACAAAAAGGGTAACTGCTCAAGCTTTCCAATGGTGGTGGTCGGGGGTGTCCCTGTGGAGTGGCATGGCTGTGAAGCTGCACCATGCGTCACCAGCAAGGTCACACCACCTGGCACCAGACCAGGAGCCGGGTCAGTCCACTGAGTAACCTCCATCAGGTGCCTGTGAGGACAGCAGGGGCACTGGGAGGCATCAGGGCATGCTGACTGGACGGTGGGACATGGGTCACTTTCCTATGATCCACCACACCACCCACCTACCTCACGACAGGTGGCACCAGGAGTCTTACCTCTCGAGTTGGAAAAGATCGTGGCTCTGTTCTCGGTCTGGCACAGGATCAGCATGGCCTCCACGTTGCTGAGCTGGAGGCTGTCCCCATTTTTTACTGTATAATGGCCAGTAGTGACAGTGAACTTGACCTTCTGAGGAATACCCGCCAAAAGGCTATCTGAAAGAAACGAGATGGCAATCAGCATCCCTCCCCCAGGGAGCAGAAGCTCACAGCCTTCGAGGAGGCCAGAGGAGAAGCTGTTATCCGAGACCTGTGCACGGGGACACTCCTTGAGTTCACTCAGTCTCCGTTCCCTGCTGCCCTGACTTCCTCGCAACAGCCTAACTGCAGAATCAAGGGTGACCTTGCTGGGAACTGAGAACTGTGCGCCTGGTCACAGACGGGGGGTCTCAAAACCCACCTGCCAGTCAGTGAGAGAGAAGCAGACAATGAGGCTCAAAGACAGCCACAGTAACAGAGTGGCCAAAGCCATTCAGAAGGTCCCCATGTTTGATTCAGAAGTAGCCTAGCAAAATGGCTGGCCACTGCTCACCCCCTGCCAGAAAAAGGGTGAAAGTGGACTGGAGGTTCTGAGCACCCCATCTGGGGTTGGCAGGAGAAGGCAGAGACCAAGAATAAGAAGGAACAGATGAGTCCAGGAGGCCATGGCTGGAAGGCAGGAAGGACAGTGAGGGGTTGAGGGCAGCCCTGCCCAGCTGCTACTACTTGGTCCCTCAAAGGAACAGAGCTCAGCCTGTCTCCTGATCCTTCTGTGTGAAAAAGCCCCTTAAGAGATGGACTGTTGACTGTTGTGTGTGGCATCTGAGAGCCTCTGCTGGTGACTCTGGCAGAAGTTTGAAAGAATAAAAAAAAAAGGCTTTCCTTGGTATTGTTTCCAAATGGAGGAAACAAGAACCAAGCTAAATGACTAAGACATCCCTTCACCAGTGTTTGAGGAAGCACCCTGTGGTCTTCCGTCATTTTGAAAACCAACCTCTTCTAGTTTTAGAACTTATCTAAAAGGACAGTAGCTCCAAGTTTCTCAAATGCCATGTAAGAGGGTGAGGCTTTGGCAGCACCTCTGAAGGAGAAGGCTGGCTGTGAGCATGGAGCGTGACTACGTCCAGTTGGGCCCCTGCAGCTGACCTTTGCTGACACTGGCTGACTTTCTCCTTTCTTGTTTTCAGATACACCACAGCTACCATAAACATGGAAGCCAGCAGTGATAGGAAAATGAATATTCTGACCAGCAGCAGAGTGACAACGGGTTAGTGCCAGGCACATTTCCACTGTGCTACCACGGTGCCGCTTGCAGACAGACACGGCTAAGGGATGTGAGAGGAACCTCTCGGCACTGCCGCAGCAGCCTCCTCAAGGGCTGCAGGCCACTCACCAGCCAGCGGCTCCACGTGCAGCTGGGGCTCCTGAGAGTACACATCGTACTGCACGATGGGGTAGATGTGCGGAAGGACGAACCACACGGGGCCCACTGAGGCACACAGCTGGCGGAGTGTGTATGTTCCAGGCTCCTTGGCCTAGGGTTAAATCAGACATTTGGAAAGATAGCCTTTTGAGGTTACCAGTTTTCTAGTAAGGCTGGACCATAATCTCTCCCAAATGCTTCTCTTTCTCCCTTCTAACCCTCTGCCCTGTGCATCCGCGCCTGCACTTGGGCTGTTCCAGGGTGCCCTCTGCATCTCCCATTCCCTGATTTTCTGAGCTGATGCTTCAGGTGGACTCCACACTTCTAGTTCCAACATGAGCCCCTGCCATGGCGTTCTCTGTGACAGCACTCAGTGGACATGCCCAGTAGACCTACTTAGTCCACGGGCAGCCAAGTGCTCCTCCTCCAAGCTTGGCCCCCTGGGCGAGCGAACTGTACTGGGCGTGCTGCGTCTAAGACGTGTCTGAGCAGCCAGAGGCAACTGCTTTGACACTGAGGGGCCACAAAAGGAAAACAGTTTGATGTGAGCGCGCCATCTCCTTCAAAATCTTCTGACAACAAACGAGCATTTTAATACTCAGGGAAATAGCTAAACTCCCAAATAGCTACACAAAGAACTTCACTCAGAATTTATCCACAGCTGAAAAACTGTATATATATATATAGAAGATTTTTTTAAACACTAGTGTATCTTTCCTTAGGAACAAGACTAAACAGGCGAGCCAGGCAGGGGGCTCCCCTGATTCTCACACTTGACCATCCTCTCCACCACCCCCACATCCACTTCCCAGTCAAGCACGTACCTGGGTCCTAAAGGCTACCCTGTTGGCCCCAGGCTGCAGAGTCACACTGCTGCACCGCAGCACATGGGCCCCGTCCTCCAGGGCCACCCCCGAGGGTGTTTCTAGAGAAGAGCCGCCTTCCTGCTTCCTCAGGAGCATGTGGACATTTCTGCAAATAATCCCTGTTGTGTTCAAGGAATTATCAGAAGGGCTGCGCTCGAACATCTCCGATAGCTCCAGGGCAGGTGAGCTGTTCTGGGACACAGGGAACAGTGAAGTCTCCGCTGGAAAGTTAATAATCCCGTTGGACATCTTGTGCTTGGTCAGCCACTCAGCAGTCTTCCGGTAACTGTTTTTCTCTATGTTGAAGTGGACATTGACAGCAATCTGGTCCATGTGGACGGGGACAGGCATCTGGCTGTACAGGGTTATCTCTACAGAGAGAGCGCCACCCGCGTGGACCACGGCATTGGAAGGGTCGAAGTGGAGATCCCTCAGTTGTGCAAAGGAGTGCATGGGCAGCAGGATCCTGTGACCTGTGAGCACACACCACCGCTGCCCCTGAGCCCAAGGCACGCCTCCTTTGGCACCAGGAAGCAGGGCCTGGCATGGCCAGGGCGGAAGCACTCGCTCAGTAGGAGAAGCAGCAGTGACCTTCGCGGGAGAGCAGGGAAACCATTTTCTGCCATCTTAACCCCTCAGAAGCACTTTGTTAAAAGCAGAACATGAACTGATGCCCAGATACTTCTGGGGAATTATAAAATCAACCAAAATTCAGGTTTACAAATATGCTCCAGCAAACTTGAGATAAATAGGTCAACTAACTTCCCAGTTTCAAAACAAACTCTGTCAACAGTCTAATTCCTAGAGTTGTTTTCAGGGGATCCCAACTCCTTCTCTTGATTCAAGGTATTCTCAGGCCCCTGTACACCTGCAAGTGAGCACCAGTGTTCGGGGCCTCTGACCAGAACCGCAGCCAAGGGTGGCTGTAGTCACCCTGCTGGGCGAGAACCTGCCACTCCGGCCTTGCAGCCTCCTTTCTACAAGCACCCTGGTGGGGAAGGATGAAGAAACCACCACTCATCAGCCTCAGGACAGGGCTGGGTGCTGTCCACTGGCTTGGACTATGTGAGGCTCTGGCTTCCATCCCCTGCTCAAAAAAAGAAAAACAAATCATTTTTGATTACCTAAAGGAGACCTGCTGAGACAGGTGGCATAAGAGCACGTGGTAAGTACCGATGGGATGCCCTTCACACAGGGTACCAAGTGCCAACATCACCTCCCACACCACAGCAGACATGGGCACCACACTAACAACCTGGTCAGGCACACTAAATAAGGCCACAAAGCCAAACCATTGTCCTGTGGCTCCTGAAGCCCATGCAGGTAGCCCTCTTGGAGGAAACCCATCCTAGCTGTCAAGGATCAGGCAAACCTGGAGCCAAAGCCTTTGGAAAACTCAGCTTTCACGTGATAACTACCATGAACGGAGCTGTGCCCTGAGACGCCTGTGGTGAAGCCCTGACGCCCTGCAAGTGGAATCTGGAGAGGCCCTGTCAGGTTAAAGATTGGGCTGGCTCAGATCAGGAGGGTGGGACCTTCTGATGGCAAAGTGCCCTCTGAGACAGCCAGGGACACCAGAGAGCTGCTCTCTCCTGCTCCTCCACATGAGGACACGGCGAGAAGGCAGTCATCTACAAGTCAGAACCTGCCCTGCCGCACTGACCTCGACTTCCACCTCCAGAACACTGAGAAAAGAAATGCTCGTGCCGTGACTCCATCTCTAGTATCTTGTTACAGCAGCCTGGGCTGAGCAGTAGAGTGACCGATTCAAAAGGTGCTCCTCTTGGTAAGCTCAACATAAGGAGTTAAATGATATGATACATTTAATCTTGCCACACAGCATCATCATAAAGTGTACTTGCCAGAACATTTAACCTGGGATCAATTCCTGGTACCAAAAAAAAAAAAAAAGTCAACCTGCTTTCAAGCATTGCAGTCTCACTTCCATTTAGGGGTAACCTTGATGAAACACTGAGACAATTCCAGAAGGTGGGCCAGTCTAGGGGAGCAGCAGGGGGACCTTCTGGGATGAGGACAGCGTTCTGCAGTGGCCTGCAGTGGTGGCTGCACGCAGCGGCTGAGTAGGGCGCTTGTAGTGAGAGGGCCACAGGCACATGCACTCCACCTCCACAAGCAGAAGCCAGTGTCTGGACAAAGAAAGAGACGGGAGCAACCGAGACATCACAACCAGATGCAGCACGTGATTCCTCACTGATCCTGCTAATAACTCATGACGAGAGAAACCTGAACACAGACCTTAGCAGAACCCCTTGGGTGAGGGTAGAGACCATCCATCTAAACTGCTCTCAGACTGAAGCATTACACCATGATCTGGAGTTTCTGTGAAGTTCAGCAAAAGTGAAAAAGGCAAAAAAAGACATAGACATACGCTTGCTGTACACCAAAACGTTGACTGCTGACTCTGGGAGGTCAGTGTAGCTTGTGTTATTCTTCTCACTTTCCTCTAATATTTGAAAATATCCATAATAAAGTTTAAAATGTTAGTCTGGGGCTGGGGATGTGGCTCAAGTGGAAATGCGCTCGCCTGGCATGCGCGGGGCGCTGGGTTCGATCCTCAGCACCACATAAAATAAAATAAAGATGTTGTGTCCATCGAAAACTGAAAAATAAATATTAAAAAACTTCTCTCTCTCTCTCCTCTCTCTCTTTAAAAAAAAAGGTTAGTCTTACCCGGGCTGTCCACCTGTTGCTTGGCAAAGCTGAGTATCTCTTGGCAGAAGTGTGCCCGCTCCTCCTGGGTGAGGTGACCATCGCTGGCCAGAAGGCTGCTCGTCTGCAGATAGCTGGAGTGGAGAGTTAAGGGGCCAGAGGACCTCACACAGGGAATGCTGGAGGCAAAAGGGCTTCCAAAGTCCTCTTTGGCCTTCCAAGTGTGGCCCAAAGGGCATCCTTCATTTTTTTAATTGTGATTGTTGTGTTTTTAACTATCAGAAACCTGAAGTAACCCGAGTTTAAAAACCAGGGGCCAGGCATTCAGTTTACACTAGGATGCTGTAAACAACCTTCCTCTAAGAACAGAAAGCAACAGTCCTAGTCCAAAAAAGGATACTTTTCGATTTGCCCAAGGTGCTTCTGGCACTCGGCCAGCTGCTTCCTCGTGTGAGTGACGGGCAGGGCCCAGCCCTCGGCCAGGTAGGTTTTCAGAGCCCCCTGCAGGTGAGCTTCCGCCTTCTGTGCAGACCTTTTCCTCCTGGCAAAGTCAACAAGCACAGCTCTTGTGAGAAGGGGATGCGCTCCTTCCGGGGAGCACCTGCTGCTCCTCACACCCTGCAGGACACAAGCACCACCTCTGCGTAGTTCTGGCTGCTACCTCTCACTCACGGGAGAGCGCTCTAGCCCAAGATCCACCCGGGGCTGCCAGGCGAGGGCTGAGGAGTGGCTGGCAGTAACAGGACCACCTCGCTGCTGCCAGCGCCAGGCATCGTTCATCAACTTGGGTGAGAGGTGAGAGCAGAAGGGACTGCCAGGGCTGCCCAGCAGTCATGCCACCCCAGACACATGCAAACAGAGCCCTGAGGCCCAGTCAGGGGAGCTCGGGCAGAGAGTCACAGAGAGCCAGGAGGGATTCAATCAGCAACATGTGTCATTAGGAGGAACCTGCCCGCTCCCAGGGAAACTGAAGAGGCTCACAGTAAAACCCAGAACAGTTCAAGGTACAAACCACTGGGGCCTGCCCAGTTCAGAAAAAAGCTGGATCCCCTCCTTCCCCACAGGGCTGAGCTAGGGGAAGGCCAGCACTGCCAAGCAGGCGCCAGGGCACTAGGGGACATTCCCAAGTCCGTCAATCTACTCTGGAAGTGGGAAGAGTTCACCTTTCCTAATTACACACTTAGGATTAGGGTTAGGATTAGACGTGGCCTTCCTGCTCAGGTAACAGGCGCACCAGAGGGGATTCAGGAGAGCCTAGTGCTAGCCTTGGCTCTGCCATTGATGTTCCGGAAAACAGAAGGTGCACTCGGACCACCCACCTGTGAGCCCCTTCCCAGCCGCTCACATCAGCTCACACACTCTCCTCTCTTGCTTCAGCTGCTGAACTTACTATAAGCACAGATTTCAAGACCTCATTTCAAATGAGTCTTTTTTTGAGAGAACATTAATGAATACATGGCCTTTATGTCTTTTCCTTATACTCTATATCTCTTTCCAACTGAAACAGCAATTGCACGGCCAGCCAGGCTTTCTTCTCTTCTACAGGCTGGTTTTATCAAACACCCTAGAAATAGATTAAATTCGTGGTCTTTTCTTTGCACTCAAACTGCAGCTGGGACAGGAACAGAAATTCGTGTGCTATCTGAACACACTTAGCAATCACCTTGGATTGCCCTCCAGCATGCGCCCAACACACGCAGCTGCTCCATTCCCATCCTGCTGAGACACGAGGGAGGAACTAGCGGACACTAGAGAATAACACTTCAGTCCACGTTCCCTCGGGGAGAAGATTCCCAAATACCCCACACAGATCTTCAAAGTTACTTATAATATTGTGTGTGCGTGCGTGTGTTAGAGAGAGAGAGAGAGAGAGAGAGAGAGAGAGAGAGAGAGAGAGAGAGAGAGAGAGAGAGATTAAATAAAAGAACTTCAAAGACCAGTAAGTTATTAGGAATAACAAGCTAAAAGCCTCTCTTTCACTTTTCAGAAAAAAATTAAAAACCAAAATGACGGTAGCTGAAGAATAGATTCTACATTTAGGTACTCTTGACATTAACTCCACACCCAAATCTTCTTTCACTATATATGTGAAATGTTTAGAATTCAGAGAAAAGTTCAAGAGCAATTACATGTAGAATTCTGCTACGTCTTTCCCAACGAGTTTGGCAGATCGAGTCCTCCCGATGCTCGTGTACATTTCAATGGTAGCATGGGAAAGATCCTGTGGAAAAGGAAAAGCAGAATTACATGCTTGAATTTGGTTTTCTTTTGTTTTTTAGTACTGAGGATTGAACCTAGGGGAGCGCTTAACCACTGAGACACATCCCCAGCCCTTTTTTAACATTTAGAGACAAGGTCTCACTGAGTTGCTAAGTGCTTTGCTAAGTTACTGAGGCTAGCTTTGAACTCACGATCCTCCTGCTTCAGCCTCCCAAGCCACTGGGATTACAGGAGGGTGCCACCATGCCCAGCAAAAGTTCTTGAATTTTTAATGCTAGACAAATCCTATGTGTATTTATCCAAAGCTATAGCAAAAGACATTGTTATTAATAGTAAGATCATTTTTTACTTGGCATTTATTTTTGTGTTGTTTTTCTGTAACACATAACCAGTATAGTCAATAACGTGCACGGGTCCATACATACACATAAATAATGAAGGATGATAATAAATGCCCATGAATTTGTTCATCACGAGAGTAACTTTTCAAAGTCCTTTTGTCTGAGGGTGCTCTTTCTCTTCTTTTCCTTTTTTACAATTCCTAGAGCAGGCCCTTTAACAACATTTCTGAGGGTTCCCACCCATCTGTACCCCAGGGGACACGCTCAGAACCTGAATTACCCACAACCCAGGAACCGAGTGGATCTCCACGCTACTATCCATGCTGCTTTCTGAAGTCTGTCTAATCAAATCTTGTAAAATCAAGCATAATAGCTCTGCCCAACAAATGGTTCCCTTCATAATTTCTACTTATTAAAGGGCAAACCCATTTTGAACAAAATTGTAAGTATTCAAAGATGCATCCATGCCTAATTATGGCACTGAGGTATTAATAAACATTTGACAAACAATCATTCCATGTTTTGTCCACAATTCCCAAGGATGCCAAAGAAATAACCCAAGCACATCCCAACTCCAAAGGTCAGGCTAAAGGGCAAGTCTCCTATAGGCGGAGCTGCCCCACAGGCACAGGGAGCACTGTCAGTACTCACCAAGTAGTGCTTTTCAAAAGCTTCCACCGAGGACAGGGCTTCTCTGAGTTTCTTGTAAGGGCTCTGAGCTGTGTTGGCTTAAACCAAGAGAGACAAGATCCTTACTCATCTGCATTCACATTTCCCTTCCAACAGGGCAGAGCTGCATCTGACTCGGTGGCATTACGGACGCAGCCAGGCCAACCAGAACTGTACTGTCAAGGCCAGCATCCCTCTGCCTCTGCCCTCGGCCCCCCTGAGCTCTTTCCAGCTAGCACACTCATGAAGTAGTCTAACCCCTTCATAACCTCTCGCTGACCTCTGAGGCCAGACTTTTCAGAAACATGCATTACAAACACTCCAATGGATTAAATTATTAAAATGATCTGAGACGGCCTCAACTCCAAACAGTGTGATATAGATACTATTCATTTTTTCTGAATTCCACTAGTAGGAGTGCTCTCAGTTCAGCAGGTGTTCCTTACCGTACTTCAGCAACAGTAGTACCTGTTTCAGGTCGCTCGGCTCCCAAACCTGCCAAGAGATCGACTGTCCTATTGAGATCTTCTGAATTAGGTCCTTTCTCTGACACGAGTCCACAGAGGTAGCCCAAGGCTTTTAGCTGTTGAGATAAACCCACAATTTCAACTGATTTCTCTTAAGAGACAGTAGAAAATTAATGAATTCAAAGATAAAAGATTGAAATTCAGCTTTCCTATCCAAATGTCTCAAATCTGGATACAGAAATCCACACCATTAGGATCATCTCAGACCCAGACACTCCCTAAGGTGGTCCCTGGCACGGCTCTGAGCCAGCTAGCCTCTGGTTCCACCCTCCATCCCCTGTGCCAGCGGAACTCCCAGTCGGCTGCTCCTCTGCTCCCCAGCAGCCCGCCTGAGTGCCACCTTCTGCCTTTCCGCACTAGGTGGTGAGCTCCGCCCTTCTCATCCACCCCTTCCTCACCTGCAGCCCCGTCTTCAGCACAAGCACAGGAAGCACTTGCTATCTACTGGGTAAACTCACAGCAGTAGGGAGCCCTGACCCCAGAGCCATCCAGGCACTTCAGGCTATAAGAGCACCTGTCGCAATCTCAACAAGCAAGACTGCTCCAGACAGCTCAGGGCACCTGCCACACAACACCATGTGGACGTCGGGAGCACTCCACACCCAGAGGCAGTACCTTTTCTGTGGCATAGCTCCACAATCCCACTGTGTGGGCAATGTTGGAGTCTATCTGTGCCCGGTCGCAGCAACCTTCTATCCTCTGCAACACCTCCAGACAGCTCAGAAACACCCAGCAGTCCAGAGCACCAGGTGGCACGGAAACCTGCAAGGACACAAGTGCAGGCAGGTCAGGGTGCTGGGGAGAGCAGAGACCCATATAGGCCACGTGGGTGTTCAAGACTTCCAGCCCGGGAGCACCCACCCAAACTCAGGGCTGCAGCCTGCAAAGCTGCAGGGAAGAAGTGCCACTGCAGGGTCACACAGGGAGAAAGGACGGAACTTATCTAAAGACAACTGTGTTTGTTATTTGATGTTATTGAGTGACTCAGCTGGGACACGACTTCCAGTTATACAATTAAAAACTTAAACAAGCTGGGAGTGATGGTCACATCTATAATCCCAGAAACTCCAGGGGCAGAGGCAGGAGGGTCATTAAGTACAAGGCCAACATAAGCAACTTAGTGAGGCCTTCTCACAAAATACCAAATAGAAAGGGCTGAGGGAGCAGCTCAGTGGTAGAGCACTCTTGGATTCAATCCTCAATACTGGAACCATATTAAGAAAAGAAAGGCTTCCCAAAGGCCAGTTATGCTCACTTACACTCAGTGTGGGACCTGGCAACTTCTCAGTTTGAAGAGAGGACTTCAGAAGACTGGTCACATTAAGACAGACTACACCCGACAGCAGATATGCAATGGCTCCCAGGAATGACCCAGGGACGCTCAGCCATGACCAAGGCGCGTGGGGATGGGGTACTAAGGAACTCCTGTTGCTTAGTTAGCTATGTACTAGAATGTTCCTGACAACTCTAATGCAACATCCAGGGTGTGCCTGGAAGACTGTCTGGGGGATGTGGATGGGCACACAGACTGGCCAGTAAGTTCCCTCGACTATCCTCTCTAATTCCGTGCTTATTCCCTTTCCACTTAAAAGACAAAAAAGTTCTATTATCAGAAATGCAAAAGCATCTACTGTACGTATGGTAGATGACTCTAAGACACTGCCCCCAATCCAGCCTCTCTGAAACAGGACTGGGTCTCCCCATCAACCTTCACTTACAATAACGGCAACGCTAGTTTTGGTCTTGGTGGCACTAACTTCACGGAGTACCTTAGTTCTGGTGAAATAGGCTACTGGGTAATACTCAAATGGGAACGTGAGTTCTACCAGGTTCTGCACCAGACCTAGGAAGAGCTACCTCATGTTGAGGAAATGGTCACAGAAGGTGTCCTCGAGACACCTGGGAACAAACAACACAAGGACCGGGAATCAACTGGAAAGAACCAAAGATGTCTTACAGACGCCGACCTGCCCAGCTCTGAAAGATGGAGAAAAACCATTAAAATCCTTTCAAATAAAGCAGCATAGAAAAATATGCACCATCAGAAGCTCTGTTCACAAAGTTGTGAGACTCTCTCAGCAGACAGCAGGCCATGCCAAGGGTATGACCCCAAACAGCAAGACCTTCACCCATCAAGCCAGGGCGGAGCAGGGCCCCTTCATTCATGGGACATTGCCACCCTGTTCCTGACCCCGAGGCCTTCTGTAAATAAGCCAACTTACCTGGGCATGCAATGGGCACAAAAGGACCTCCTAAGAGAATGACAGGCTTCTACAGAGGACCTACACGACACTTTGTGTGGAGTCTCTACACAGACAAATCCAATGAGGGAAAGACAGCACTGGAGCTAGAGAAGAGGCACTGGGGCCGCGGCGCACCAGGAGCACACATCAGTCTGAGCACACATCAGTCTGAGCACACAGGGGCATGCTGCATCAGCACCTCTGGCCACAGCTACTCTCCAAACTCAAGGTCAGGGCAAGAGCAGTGGAGAACCAAAGAAACACAAGGGACAGCAGACGCCCAGAAATGACCCAGAGGCCACACCAAGGTGGGAGAGGGCGCCGTGAGCAGACAGATGTTTCCTTGGTGTATGTTTCTGCAAAGAGCAAGCCCTGCTTTGGCCAGCCTCAACGACAGAGACTAGAAGCCACTGACAGAGCAGCAGCTGCCTTCCTAGGGGCAAAAACGATAACCCTGGGGCGGCCATGGGCAGTGAGGCCCACACCCACCGAGGCACAGGGAACATACAGGGTTCGTTTCACCAGCTCAAAGCTGGAGCCTCCCCACAGCCCTGCCGCTTGGGGCCCAGCACCCATTGTAAACTGAGGTTTTACTGAAAAAGCAAAGAGATACGCATGCTCATTTGCCAGCCAGGTGGTGTCTTCAACTCCTGGCGCTTCCTTTTGCCTCTCAAGCTACCGAAGCTCTAAGTGTAGCTGTGAGCGCCCCTCAGGGCTCCAGCAAGACCCCAGCTAAGCACCCCAAAGGGGAAGGCATCCTTTTTCTCCTCCACACATTCCAAAGGCCTGATGGAAATGGCTGTATAGCATTATCTCTCCTAAGACTTTCGGAACTTTAATGAAACACATTATTAAAAATACAGTTGTAGTGATATTCCCTCATTGCTTTTAAAAAATACATTTCAAAGCACATACACTGAGATATGTAAAGAGCACAAATTCTAAATCTAGAACTCAATGAATTTTTCCATATGTAAGCACCACCCAAGGAATAAAAACCTTCTGTCTTACTAGAAGGTTGTCTCGACTCCTTGCTCCAGTTAGTATCTACTTCAAGAGATAACTACTAGTTCTGGCTTCTGGCTTGTCTTTGAACTTCAGATGCATGGGGTCAGACACTCTATCCTCCCTAGCATGCATGGCTCCTTCTTCAGCATCATGTCCTTAGGACCCTGTCGGTGGCTTCTTCTCATGCTGTGCCTGATATTCTATGAATTCATCACTGCTAAATAGGGGGTGCTTCCTGTCCACTCTGGGTAATGCCGTTTGCAAGGCCACCCCACCTCCTGGGGGAGCCTTCACACACTCAGAAGCTGTACCTGTGCTCCGTCCACTAGAATGGCCCTGAGGCTCAGGCTCCTCCCCGCCATGCCCTTGCTGTGTGCACACTGAGAGGAGTGAGCTGGCGGCACAGGAGGCTCCCTGGCTCCTCCAACAGTGCCCCACACCGCCAGGGTGGTGCTGGGAGCTGCCCCCAAAGCAGGGCCTCCCAGCAGCCATCTGTAGGCACATGTGACCTCTAGCTAAGCGTCAAAGCCACCGTGCCCAGGAACACATCTGCACACTGCTTTTATTATTATTATTATTATTGGTTGTTCACACTGCTCTGTGCTCCAGGAGAAGAGCCGTGAGATGAACCAACACTGATTCCCTCACCAATGTACAAGCTTCCAAGTGAGTCCCTTTGCTCGTCTTATGGCCAGACACGCTTTTCTTGGGGATATACCTGGGGATAGAATGGTTGGGTCAAAGGACAGGCTATTTGAAGCATTAGTCGAAGTTGGCAGAGAGTTTTCCAATGTGGTGGTACACACCAACACACACAGCATCTAGCTCATGGGAGTCCTAGTTTTTCTATGTCTTTACCAACACGTAGAACTTCAATCTTTTCTTAAATCTCATTTAATCCAGAATGGTGGGACTTGAGAATAGAAAAGGTGCCACAAACTTTGGGGAAAAAAATGATTCCACAGCCACAGTTTTAAATCTGTCCAAATGAGCATCTGCTCCCTCCCCTGCAAGGTGGCTGGTGTGGGAGGGTGTCAGTGACAAACATGCACAGAGGCGACGGGACTCAGTCTTGGCCTGCGTCCCTCGGTGCACCTGGAACTCCCTGCCATCCTGACACAGGACTCTGCTCTGCTCTAAAAGGTGGGCACCTAAGTTGCCCAACTGCAACTCTGGGGCTCACCTAGGAGCCAGTGGTGGCCTCATCTGTTCCCACTGGCAGGACGCTGGGCAGCCCCACAGACTCCCGGGACTCTTCACTCTTTGTCTTGTGTGAACAACACACTTCTAAAATGAATTTCTTAATATATATATTCTGTAATTTTTGTTAAAGTCCCTCCTTGATTCCCGATTCCTGGAAAATAAGTAATGCAAAGAGCCATTGTCATATTTTCCAAGCATAAAATCAAAGCCACTCCTGTCTTCTTTTTTGTGAATACAGCCTACAGAATATGACGCCCCCAGAGTGTCCACCCTGGATAGAGACTAAGCAGCAGCCCCAGGAGCTCCAAGCCTGTCACCCTCCCTCCGTAAGTCCCTAGCACGACAGCTCGTCAGAGTGGTCCTGTCCACAGCGGAGCTCGGCGTGTCAGGAATCCAAAGGCATGGTTCTTACGAGTCACACATCCGTCCACTCCTTCCCGTGCTCCGCTTGCTCACTTCATGCTGCTCCTCTCTGCATGACCACCAGGACAACGTCACCCTCACACGGGGTGGGAGCTTGGGTTTTCCCCATGCCAGGCCGTGAGTCAGACCTACGTGTGTTCCTGCCTGGTGGTGGCGAGCACGTGCCTGCCTTGCTGCATCACACCTTTCCACATGGGTGTGGCATTCACACCACAGTAAGTGTAAACCCTGCACTTCCGCTGGCCACCACTGCTGAGCTGTCCGTTGGTCCTGGTGGTGGGCACGCGTGCTCTTCACGTGCCCAGAAAGACTGAGTGTTGCTCACACCTCCCGGCCAAGGCTGTCCAGTGCCTGGCAGCTGGTCTTTGCCCTGGGACCCATGGGAGCTCATCCTCTCCTGACGCGCGAGCTGCCACTCTCCTGCACCACAGATGGCCTTCTGCTGACCTCTGTGTGCTCCTGAGAAGCACCTGCCCACCTCACACACACTCTCCCACGCTCCCTCCCAGAGCTGGCCTCTTCCTCTCATGTTGAGTGGCAGATCCTCCTGGAACACACTGTGTCCACAGCTGAGCTACAGGCACCCTTTATCTGCGGACGCCCAGTGGGCTCAGCGCCACTCATTGGATTTCTCCAATGAGTTTTACTTAAAACCTACCCCGGCAGTCTTACCTCAGAACCTCGCCCGTCCCCCTGGACCCCCGCACAGGTTTGTACGCTCTTCTGGCCTCCGGCTGTGCCCTGCTCCTCCTGCCGGGGCCCCCAGCTGCTAAAGGCTTCTGTGGCACGTGGCTTCAGCCTCAGGGGGCACCTCACTAGCTGTGGTGCACAATGCACCCGTCGGCCTCCCATGCCTCCCCTTGGGCCTCCTCTCCAAGCACACCTGCCCCGATGCACTGGCCACGCTGAGCTCTTTCACAGCTCTTCAGGGACACTGTCTGCTCTGCCTGAAATCCACTCCTATGAGCAGTCACCTGGGGAGTGCCCTCTCACTGAAGTACATGGGCCACAGGGGTAGTGCATGGTTGGCTCTGGACTGTCCCCCACAGGTCCGTGTGTGGAAGCCTTGGTCCCCAGGGCAGCAAGCCTGGAGGCTGGGGTCTGGGGAAGCGATGGGGTCACAGCTTCATAATTTGAGTGGACAACTGGGAGGTGGTGGGAACTGTAGGCAGGTGGGGTGCGGCTGGCTGGAGGACACAGGTCAGCAGCCTGTGCTCTTGGGACTGTATCTCGTCCCTGGTCCCTTCCTCTAGCTCCTCTTCCCAGCCACCAGGAGGTGAGCAGCTCTCCTCCCCACGCCCTTCCACCATGATGTCCTACCTCACCGCAGGCCTGAGCAGTGGAGCTGGCCAACCATGGACTGAACCATGAAACCATGAGCCAAAATAAATCGTTCCTTCTTTAAATTGTTCTTGTCGGGTATTTAAGAGCTGATTCACACAGGTGAGTGTGTTCTCTGCTGGAAAGAGAGCCTACAACACTTGGCACAAAACACAACCAGCAACCATCAGTTCGAGGAATGACTTCTAAGATGACTCTTCCAGAACCTTCCCCGTCACCCAATATGTGCTGCGTGTAGCCCACCCTCCCCACTTCATGCCGGAACCACATCGCTGCCCAGCAGGCTGGGCTCTAGCAGCCCCAGTGGGCTGACGGTGGTTCTTGCAAGGGGAAGGGGCTTCCTCTCCACTCACTGCTCTCTCACCACAGTGCTTGGCAGGCAAGCAAACGTTTCCTGACTGTTCCCGAGGGCTCCCCTCTCTCTCCCAGGGAAGAGACCACAGACAGCCTCTCATCAGCTGCCACCCTCCAGTTCTGGTCCCCCTGGCTCCATGTCACAGCCCTAAAGTTGCACTTGTCCCTCAGGATTAGTGTGTGCCACCACAGGGACCTCCCCACTCAAGGGACTAGTGAGGTGTCCACTGTGCAACGCCCAGGGAGCTCTACTGCTCTGCCTCTGCCAGGCGGAGCCCACCGCCAGCTGGGACTGCACCCTCGCCTCTTTTCCTGCTTTGACCTGGGATCCCAGGCTGACCAGCTGACCGCAATGATGTGTCATGCCACAGCCTGGCCACCACACCTGTGACTGGCTGGTTCCTCTGAGGTCACAGGGGGCCCTGTCCCATTTGGCCACACTGTTCCACAGCAGAACCTGAGCTGACAACGGTTAAACGCCTCAGAGAAAACACAGTTCAAAACAAGCAAACAAACGATGAGCCGTCACTGTGACAGACACACAGTGGCCTTCTGGAAAACACCTTCCTGTAGCCCTCCATGCCCCTTTGGTTAAAAAAAAAAAAAAAGTCTCACGTGTCATACTGTTCCTGTGCCAAAGGCACTGCTGGGGTGGCTGAGAATGAGGAGGGCCTTCTAAAGGCCACTGGCCATTTGTGTCCCTGGCCTCACAAGTCGACCTGTACCAATGTCTTCCAAAAATGTGAATATAGGACACACACTGTAACTCGAGGCTTCCGGACAACGCAGCTCTTCCAAGAGCAAACAGGAGCCCAGGACTGCAGCTCAGCAAGCACAAGAAGGCCCAGACCAGAAAGGGACCCACGAGGAAAGACCCCTCACAGGTGCTTTTGTATGCTGTCACACAGGGAATATATTCGCTTTTGATAAACGGAGGGAAGTAAGACACAGCTGGAGGGAAAAAAAGAGTGGGGGGAGGCCCTGTGTAGACACACGACTCCTGTGGGACAGGTGCAACTTCAGGGCTGCCCCAGCGTGTTGCACACACAAGGTGGCACGATCTCCCATTTTACACATTTCCATCAGGCCACTGGCCTAAGGCTAGGAAGTGGCTCCCCAGGTGGGCACCCCCAGGTGGAGGACCACTGTGGTACTGCTACAGCGGCAGGCTGATGCCTGACATCCGCTCCGCTGCCTCCTAGTCTCTGAGAGCCACTTTACGTCAACAGGCAGACTACACAGGAGGCTTCTGGGACACGGTGCACAAGCCACAGAAGCGCACACAGAGCACCTTGTGCTGCAGTGACCTCATAAGTAAGGAGCTCGGTGATGGAGGACTGGGTCACAGCCCAACCGCAGGAAAACACAACAGTTGCCAAACAGCTTCATGCAGGCTCTGTGTCCCTGTGTGCTGACAAACACAAGCCTGAGGAGCCACACGCCTGCCGGCGCTGCTGCTGAACAAGCCCCACCTCTCGTCTCCCCAGCTCGGCTCGCCAGGCCCTGCATGTCAGAACTCAGCTTTGTGTTTTGTTTTGGTACCTGGAGTTGAACTCAGGGGTGCTCAACCACTGAGCCCCATCCCCAGCCCTATTTTATGTTTTATTTAGAGACAGGGTCTCACTGAGTTGCTTAGCACCTTGCTTTTGCTGAGGCTGGCTTTGAACTTCTGATCCTCCTGCCTCAACCTCTCGAGCTGCTGGGATTACACGTGTGCACCACCGCCCAGTTCCACACCAGCTTCTTGACCATGGACATGAACACAAGAAACAACCCACAAGAAAGCTAACCCAAAATGGTAAACGGCTTTGTTTTTGAGAGTAGAGGCAACTTGTAGAAAAATTAAATAAGTTTGAGTCTTCTGAATCTTAAATCTTTCCACAAAAATTTAAAAGAAATTATAATAAGTTTTTCAAGTTACTTACCAACTGCCAAACTTAAGATATAACAGCCTCCTCCCTGCTAAACAAACACAATCTCACAGAAAGACCCCACCTCAGACGTGAAGGGTGGAGATGAGCTGGTGACAGGCCCTGCACGCCAGCCAGCACCAGCAGGCCCACTGAGACCCCCGAAAAAGGCCCCAAAGTACTCACCTTGGGCCTCACACAACGCAGGGCTGGGCACTTCCCATGCCCCACCTCACTCAGTCCTCACCACCCCAAGGACAACTGGTCTTCACCCCCACCTCAAGGGTGAGAAGAGCGATACCTGGGGGAAAGGTAAGGGAGCCCCGGTTCCCAGCAGAGGCAGTAAGTCTGCACCCAGCCCACCCAGGTCTCCTTGCTCAACGGTCATGTGAGAACCTGATTCTCACACAACTGTCAAATGGGGCCAGACGACCAGTACACAGTGGAGCCACTCCTGACCTGCAGGGGTCACCACAAACAGTGCCCACCTCAGTGCTGAGAAAAGGGCAGACGGTACCAAGGGGACCGTGGGTACCTCAGCAGTAGGGACAAGTGAGTGGGACAAGGAAGGTACCAGGAGTACCCATCCATGGGCTGGGGAGAAGCAGGAACCAGAAGTAGGTCACTGGGAGGGAGAAACTACCAAAGGGGATGAGGGACAGGGTGGCACGCCCTTGTCTGGACCCAGCATGCAGCTTGGTCTGATCCTCCTAAAGGGGACACCGCACAGCTAGAAAAGTGCCACCAAGTGCCATAAACATGACTCAGAGAAGGGAAAGTCAAGACGACAATGACAATTCCACTTCACAGGGACAGGCGGTGGGAGACCCACAGTGGACAAGAAGCACCTGAAACAGCACACGGCAGTCAAAGGCCCAGTGCACTTCCCACCAGCAGAGGAGGCCAGGGGGGCCACTCCCCCACCAGCAGAGGAGGCCAGGGAGCCAAGGGCAGCATGTGCTCAGGGCCAGCCCAACACTCCCCAGGAGGCTCGGAGTCCTCATAACCTCCCAGCCCTCTTTCCAGGGATCAGGGGTAGCTGACAGGCTCCTTCCCCCGCAGCCAGAGGCTCTGCAGAACTCAGCGCTGCGCAGCGATACAGAGGCGGGAGCATGTTGCCTAGTAGTGAACGTCTTCCACAGCCACTGCACACTCTGCAAACACCACGGGCAGAACCGTGGCACATGGGAGGCCAGAGCAGCCTTCAGAAGAAGGGCCGCCAGGCTACTCCCTCTGTAGGCCACAGCCCACCTCTCGGGCCACTTCACACCCTCCCTACTGGCCCTGCTGGGGAAGCTGGAGGTACTCATCAGTGCACTCAAGGCCTCCCAGCATTCACAAAGCCTGGAGGGGACAGGAAGACAAGGTCGCAGTGGCAGGCACCTCACTCCTTCCCTGAAGAGCTGCCTGGGACCAGCAGTTCCCTCCCCAGAGGCCACAGCTCCTGCACACACTGTGGGCTCTGCCCCGGTCCCACCTGGCTCTGGGAGCTCGTCCCCTCCTTTGGCAGGCTGGAGGGTGTATTACTACTGCGCTGGGTCCGAGGCACAGAGAAGATACGAGGGAGATGGTTAAATATTGGAGTTATGACTGGGCCACAGACTGGTCTGCACCATCCTTCCAGGCTTCCCAACGCTCACCCCAAACAGGTCACAGCCGTGGGCTTGTGCTGGTTTCCATGCCACGTCTAAGCCTCCTGGGCGCTCCCCTCGGTGATGAGACCTCCATCAGGTGCTGACTCCTGCACACATGGGCCAGGGAGCTCTGTTCTACCAGGCACTGGGGCCCCAACACCCTGAGGGTGGGCACCAAAGCAGACTCCTTACAGCCATACCGTCCTAGGTGGCCAAGTATATCTCATTTCAAGGTGAAAAGTGGTTGAAAAGTGGCATTTTTCCTCATTTGCTTGACTTACAAGAAAAATACTTGGATGAAAATTTTAAATTCTTGAGTTTGTGACTCGGCTGAGGCTCTGAATTAAGAATTTCTCCATTAGAAATCAACTAAAATAATTTCTCTTCACTTAGGTTAAAAAAGTATTTAAGTGCTGGGGTTGTGGCTCAGTGGCAGAGCACTCACCTACCATGTCTGAGGCACTGGGCTCGATCCTCAGCACCATATTAGAAGTAATAAAAATAAAGTTATTGTGTCCATCTACAACTAAAAAAGTTTTTCAAATGATTAAATCTTTGTTTTGTAATTTTTTTCAGTTAAAGATGGACAGAATGCCTTTATTTGTTTTGTTTTAATGTGGTGCTAAGGATCAATCCCAGTGCCTCACATGAGCTAGGCAAGCACTCTGCCACTGAGCTATAGCCTCAGCCCCTGATTAAATCTTTTTTAAGAGGATTTCAAACTAAGTATCAGGCCTGTTATTTAGTATTCTAGGGTACAAAAAATAAGTTATTCTATCATAAAATACCCTCCTGCCAAACTTTTAGTCAATAGAGTAAATGCAAGCTCTGAGATCTTTCCCCAAGGGCTTGACAACAGCTGTGTCCCTGGGCACCCAGGGGGGACTCCCATGATGGGACTTGGTTGGCCTGGATGCTGGCTGGGTCCAGTTCCTAGACCTGGGGAAGGCATCTCGCCCACTCAGAGGTCTAACAGGGCAATGGGTGGGGATGTGTGTGAGTGCTCAGAACGGCAGGTGGCACTCCACATGGGCATACCTGTGCTCTTCTGGGTACAGAGGCTTACGAAACCCTCTCACACCACAGCCCATGATTCCATGGCAGGGAGGGCCCGCAGCCCTGTGTATCAGCACAGGTGATCAGTCTAAAGCCTTACTCTTCAATGCACATACACACACCCCAGTCATCCAGTAAGCTTTATGTCACTGTCACCAACATAGCTTGCCAGGTCACTCACGCCCTGTTACCCACACGTCCATGCCCATAACCAGCTATGGGAAGGGCGTCCTGAAAAAATGTCCATATACAAAATCCAGCGAGTACCCTGCAGGTGAGTGACATCTATCAGGGAAGGCTGCTCCTCTGGTGTCACCACAGTCACTTTACAAGCTACACGGAGACCCCAACCTGAGAGGCTGACTTGGCCAGCGTGGACATCACCACGGGGAGAGTAGAAACTAGACTTCTGAGCAGCTGATCTATACAAAAAGTGACTAAGCAGATAATCAACTAAGTCAAGAACATGCAGAAAAGGCAGCCGGTTCTGCAGCAGGGAGAGTCTGGGGAAGGCCACAGTTCAGTTTCCTGTGGGGAGAGTCCAAGGCAAGTAAGTGGGGAGAGGAGCTAACTCACTTCCAAAAGCTTCAGCTCCTGCACACAGCTGTGCAGCAGCTCCAGGGCCCGCTGAGCCACCTCCCACGGCCGCTGCAGGAAGAGGAGCAGGGTGCACTGGCGCGAAAACAGGTAACTGCGCAGGTCCAACAGGGTGGCTTCTTGCCTCTGTATCAACTCCCGCTTCTCCATATCTATGGGCTTGCGGAGAACCAGTCCATTCCAGCTCTTCACCGGCTGGCAGAAAAAAGTCAGCCAGTTGGCACCATCTAAACAAATACACATCATGAAAGTTGCTGACCACAGGTACCTCACCTGGCTGAGGTTCCTGCTCAGGACCAGGAGCCCGCATGGAAGAGCAGGCAGCTTTGCAACCAGTTACTCTCTGCCAACACACCATACACCGGCTAGGGCCTCAAGATGGGGTGGTTCCATGAGCACAGGCCTCTGGGTCCTGGCTTCCCACGGCTGAGCACAGGGTCTGAGAGTCCAGGCAGCAAGGCACACCATCTCACCAGGCCCAGGGGGTCCTAAGTGGGAACAGAACACCTGGGCAGCCAGGCAGAGGCTGAGAGGTCGAGTTGGGAACACCACAGGCTCTGGGCCAGTCAAGGTGAGGCCTTGGGAGGAGCGTGGAGGCGGCCTCACCTTTACCTACAGTGCAGCCTGCTCACCTGACCATCCTGGTATTTTGTCTTCATTACTCATCAGGTTTCCCTTGACTTATTTCCCTAAATCAACCACATCAACTACTAAGTGCAGCTCCCAGAGGACAGGAGAGCAGGCACGGGAGGAGATAGTAGCAACAGAGGGGAAAGCCTAGCGAGTCAACATGTCCACAAGGCTGCCATTTTAACTCACAGCCCTGAGACTCAAATACGATCTTAAAATAAATGTGGAGCTCTACCGTCATTCAATCTTTTATATATATATATATTTTTTTCTAGTTATAGTTGGACATCATACCTTTATTTACTTATTTTTATGTGGTGCTGAGGATCAAATCCAGCGCCTCGCACATGCTAGGCAAGCGCTCTACTGCTGAGCCACGACTCCAGCCCCAAGTCATTCAATCTTTGAAAAACTTGTTTAATCTATTTTTCTCACTCCAAAAGAGAGGTGTGGCTGCCAGGTCCTTTTTGCTCCTGTAAGGAACGGCTGACACTGGTGTGTGGCACTACTATACACCTGACCAGCTAGGCTTACGGCACCTTCACTCACCGCTGCCAACTCCTGCTTGGGCTGCTGAAGTGCACACTGGTGACTGCCCACTCGGCAGCATCTCCTGCCAGATCCTCCCCCAAGGGTCCTCATGGTCACTCCCAAGTTCCATGTAGGTCTCTGTGTCAAAGCAACCTGTCCCACCTGCCTGTCTCAATGTGTCCCCTCCCATGGTCTTTGCTACTGTTATTTCTCTTCCATGGATGCTCCATTAAAGAGGGCACGAGTTCCTCACCGTACTAGAACCGTGCCTGGCATGTGGAGACCCTTGATAGTGTGCTAAAGCAAGCTCATCACTCGGGCGCCACGCTTGGTCTGGGCTTGCTTTGGTGTTTTAAATTGCCCTAAATTAATTAATTAATAAAGATTTTTTGGAAGGGGCGTTTTACCAGGGATTGAACTGAGGGGCACTGAAACAATGGGCCACATCCCCAGCCCTATTTTGTATTTTATTTAGAGACAGGGTCTCACTGAGTTGCTTAGCACCTCGCTATTGCTGAGGCTGCCTTTGAACTCGTGATCCTCCTGCCTCAGCCTCCCAAGCCACTGGGATTACAGGCGTGCGCCACCGCGCCCAGCTACTTAAAGGTTTTTAAAAGACTGATGAATGCCCATTACGGTGGTCACATAAAATTCACAGCGATGGGCTTCAAGTACTACAAACCAAACCAAGAGAGACGTCCACTTGCATGGTAATAGGAGGCTTGCAATCGGAAGCATCGCCAGCAGGCAGCTAAGCTGTGGAAATAAGACTTCACACCTGAAAACAGCTTGTTAAGTGCTTTTCCACTCTCCTAAAAGTGAGTGACCAGTTCCTACTCCTTTTACACCCTGAGGAACTGTGAGACCATATCCTCTGTATTTGCATGACAACCACGAACAGTGACTGAAGGTGGGGTAAGCAGACTACTTGGGAGTGGGAAGACTGAGGAGAGACTGGCTGCAACATCTACTCACCCCCGGCCCCGAAGTTGACGACGTACTGCGAGAACAGGGCGTCCAGCTCATCGTACTGCACCAGGGCATCTTCAAACTGCTGCAGCATCTCAAAGACA
Organism: Ictidomys tridecemlineatus; assembly: GCF_052094955.1. NCBI lineage: Eukaryota > Metazoa > Chordata > Mammalia > Rodentia > Sciuridae > Ictidomys > Ictidomys tridecemlineatus. The sequence goes on along the minus strand of NC_135479.1, from coordinate 214,579,070 downwards.
AAGGCGAGCTCCTCCTGTGCCCAAGAGACGTCAATCAGCTTTCTGAAGCCACACGTGGCAGTGAAGGGCACACAGCGCATAAGTGATGCCCCCCACCAGAGCAGAAAGTCCCCTGGTGACGCCAGCACCTGTGCACGCCAGGGACAGGGACCAGAGAGCAGCAGGGCAAGAGGAGGGCACGCACGCCACCATGTGGCCCTTCTCGCCTGTCACACGCCACCCGCATCTCACTGCCCCCATGCTGCAGCTCCTGCTTGCGGTCCCTCTGGTCCCCTCAGGCTCTCCGCTGCAGGTCCCCCCCCCCCCCTGCTCCCTCTACTCCCTTCTGGTGAGTGTACCAAGGCACGGCCTCACACAGCACTATGCCTCAAGAAAACGCGGCCCCATCTGCAAGCTGAATACGTCCCCAGGGTGCCCAGCAGACCTCACACCTGCACGTCCAAACCTGACTATAGTCTTCCCGCCCTGACCTCCCAGTGTCACCTCCGTCACAGCCACCCATCCCATGTGGAAGAGTCCCGAGTCTGTGAGAGATTCCCAGGCCCCAAGGCCAGCCCCCCTCCCTGCACCACCCCGGGACCTCACTCAGCACCACTACAGACAGCTCCCTCGTCCCCACACATCCCCAGGCCTGGGGGACTTCCTCACGGTTCCTTCACATGCCCACAAGGCCTGCTCTGCAGCTTCCTGCAGGTGTGGCCGTCGCCTGCTCAATGAGGTGCCCCACACCTCCTGCAGCATGGCCATCCTCCTCCGAGCCTGCCCTGGACCTCCACAGCCAGCTCTGCTCCCAGGGCTTGCATCCCTACAGTGTGTGGGCCACGAGCTCACCAAAGCTGCATATGGACTTGGCCCTAGCCCTGGGACAACCTGCCATGCACTGAATGGAAAAATGTACAGAGACCAGCAGGAAGAACTTTTTTCTGATTTCCTCCACGGCAGGTTTAAGGCGGAGCCAGGAAGGTGTCATGCACACAGACACATACTGGCACAATCCACAGGAGGGATCCAGCTCCACCCTGTGCAACAACTCCAAGCCCCGGGGCCGGGGTTGTGCTGGAGGTCCTGAGTAACGTCCACAGCTAGGTACCACTTTCCAGCTGCAGCTGGGCTCATGGCACCCTGGGCTGAGGTCTCTGTGGGAGGGTTAGAGTTCTGTCTGTAAGGCATGCACAAGAGGCCCAGCACGGTCAGCAGGCTTCAATGCCAGCTGTGACGCTCCACCGGACCTGACCTGCTCCCTACAGACCCAGCTGTGTCCTGCAGCCCTCCACACACAGGCGGTCGTGCTCACAGGGGCCTCCTCTGGCACCCTGCCCTTTCTTTCTTCTCTTTGTGAGGTCCTCCTGAGAATGAGCACTGCAGTGTTAATTTGTTCAATAGTGATAACATCTACTGTATCAATCATTTTGACTGTACAGTTCAGCAGTGCTAAGCACAAGCACACTGCTGTGTGACCCATTTCCAAATGGAAATTCTGTCCCCATTAGACCACGACTCCCCAGGGCCCCTAGCTGCTGGCACCTTCCCCTACTGACCACAAACTGCACTGGTCTGTCCTCAGCCAAACAGTCTCCCAGTGTCTGTCCTCGAGGACTTCTTCCACTGAGCACAATGTCCTCAAAGCCCATCGCCCACAGCATGGGTCAGAGGTTTCTCCTCGCTCATGTGCACCAATGAACTCATTTTAGACTCACAGAAGTGCAGCCCCTGAAATGCTGTCCATCTCCATCCAGCCCTTCGTCCATTTCCCAAAACGTCAACATCTAGCAGTAGTTCCGTGATCACACAGGAAACCCAGCACAGCAGCACCCAGCAGGCAGCCTCATCTGAATCCTGCCGGCTCTCCTACTAGCAGCCCTTACTCTGCTCCGCATCCCACCAGGACTCCACAGGGCACCCGGCTGCCACTGCCCTCAGTCTCTGCGGTCCTTCCTGACCATGGCACCTTGGAAGAGGCTGGTGTTACTTTGCCTAGTGTCCCTTCACCTGAGTCCATTTGGTGTTTTTCTGTGACTGCCATGAGACTGTTTTAGCAAGGACGATGTGTCTTTCTCACCCGCTAACAAGCAGGTCACCGTGCTGATGGTCTCACTGCAGGGGCTGCTGGCCTGGACGGGTTGGTGCAGGGTCTGCACTGGGCCTCTCACTGTGACATGATGGACTTGCTCCTGGCCTGGGTGCTGGAGGGAAGAGCTGAACCTCCTGCTCTGCTGACTTTATAACCATCTACGTACCCCCAGGAACATGTGAGTGAGGTGAACTGTGCTCCCTGGGTCACGCCCAATCCTGTCCTCACCCACTGCAGCCTTGGCCTTCAGCAGTTCCCTGGGGTGACGCCTATAGCCTCTAGAGCCCTGTCCCTTTGGGTACTCTTTACTCCCTGGTATCCAGGACCCTCCCGTGTCTTGCCTACCCTAACCCAGTTATAAACCACTTCTCCAAGGAGCTCTGCTCCCTGTTACCTGAGGATGGAGTTTAGAAACCAAGGTCTGGGCACTACGTGTGCCCCTTGCTTCTGCAGTACTGCTGCTGCTGGGCCTGTCTGAGGCCAGAGAAGGAAATGCACACATGCACATTAATCCTCACACAGTCCACATTTCTGAACCCACCCATCCACCCACCCATCTCAGGGCTCAGACTGTACCTCCATCCTAGTCCAGCACCCTCCCTTCTTGTGGCCTCTCTCTTTCCTTTATAATCCCCAGAGACTATGACCAATAAGCTTGAAGAGTGAAGGGCCAGGACAATTGGAAAGGTTTGCAACGTAACGGTCACTCAGAGCATTGCTAGCATGCTCAGATCCCCTTCCGCGTACCAAGTCTTCACACATCCCTAAGACGTGAGCCCCGGAATAAAAAATAACATTCAAAATTGTTCATCAGAATGGGTCCTCTACTTATTCAAAGGGCACTATTTCTTTAGTAACCAACTAAATTATATCTACAAGTGAAACTTGGGCTGGACAAGAGCACGGAACCCTGCCAGCAACACCTATCTTGTTCCACAGCGTCAGGAGGGCTTCCCTTCCCAAATGCATCTGCTGCACGTCCCTGAGTTGAAGAATTTTCTTAACAGGGAAAAAGAACTGACTAGAAACTATGATTTTAAAATCCCGAATATTTTAGCAAATTAGAATAAAGCTCCAGTTTAACCCAAGTCTTTATTGGAACCCAGGTCACAAAACAAAACCATGGAGGACATGTTTACAGAAGCCATCCCTAGTCACAATGCCCAGGCACAGCAGGTAGGGAACAGGACCTCCAGCACAGGCCCACCCCCCATGGCTGGGACCCTCCGCCTGCTTCACAGCAGACACCCAGAAGGCCCCTCAGGCCAGACAAAAGCTCATCTCGGAAGCATGCTGAGCCCCAAGGCAGCAGGACCCCTGCAGATACCATCTCCACCCTCTGCTTCTCCAACCAGGAATGGAGTGTCCGCTTTGGCCACTGTGCCATCTGGTCTTAGAACCAGGCCCGTGACAACCACCCGGGAGGGCTGCCTCGCTCAGGAAGGGGGGCATGGGGCGGGAACCACGAGTCAGGTACCTGCACCATGAAGTATTCGCAGAAGCTCCAGCCCGGCTCAGTCCTCTTCTCCCTCAGGGTCCGCATGTCATCCTCAAACTTGCCTAGGTTTTTGGTGAAAGACATAAGAAGCAATGTCCTGAGTTTGGTCAGGAAGGCATTCCAGGATTCCTGAGTTCGAGAAGAGTCCTTCAAAGGGTCGGACAGCACAACACACCTGCAAAGACACCGGGGCCCATCTGTGAGGCTTCCTCCATCCCTCCTGCCCTCCGGCCCTCCTCCTCACACCAGTGAAATCTGTTTGACAGGCAGGGGCCAAGCAGCCTATTGCCACATGGGCAGTCAGACTGCAGGGGTTCCAAGGACAGTCTACGCACAGCGAACTAGAGGGAGAGGGACTCCCAAGGGGCCCTGGACCTCAGACCCACCGGGGACTTCATCAAGTATCCTTAGCTTGCCTCTCAGGATCCTTGGCTCCTCACAGACAGGATGAAATCTGCATCTCTCCACCCAGCAGAGGGGACCAGGGCCCACCTCAGCATCTGCCTCAATTCCTCTCACTGCAGCCCAGGGCCACCAAACTTGTTGTGTCCTCCTGCACCCCTGGGCACCCCGCTCACCTTGAGGTGACTTTCAAGGTAAAGCTGCCCTGGCCACAGATCTGCCCCTACCATTAGCCTGAGCTCCTCAAGGAGTGTTGATAAACAGGCCCTAGATCACAGCTTCACACAGCCTGAGGCATTTAACTAGGGAAGACTGCACTATGGTGCTGAATGCCAAGGCGCTACGGTTAGGAGAGTTCCCGGGGGTTGGAAAGGCCAGGAGCTCACCCAGTGGGAGAAAAGGCTCCTCTACTTAGCCTTGCTAACATGATCTTTCTTCCTAAAGAGGAAACCTGAACACAAAAGTGATTTAAGACCTTGATACTATGAGTGTCAACATCTCTAGTAAATATTTTATGTGAGCTATCAACAAGGAGCAAAATGAACTGCTGCTTGGACTCGCATTCTCTGTGCCCCAGCACAGCCCCGGGGGGAACTGGCTGAACCATGCTGTTACCCCCAGCGGGCAAAACAAACCGGGGGAAACAGCACCAGTGTACACGTCCGCCCTGTGAGTCATCCCGGCCACTGTCCCCGGACACAGATCCTTCACTGAGAGGTGGGGCCAGCACCAGCCACTCCTGAGGTCCCAGGAGTTAAAGTGTCTTTATTCGCTGTATAAACCGTTAGTCCCTCAGTTCAGCAACGCATCCTTCAGGTATCCCCAGGGTCATAATTATCAACATCATTCCTGACCACACAAGAACTCTATTGCATACCGACAGTGGGACGGAACGGACACACTGACCACCAACAGCTTTTCCTTTGGTAACCTGTGCTTATCAACCAGACAGGAAAGAGTCACCGCGTACCAACCTCGATTGAGCCCTCCAACTTCCCCTATCTCTCGGCCCTCACTGTTTCAATAAAAAAGAACTAAACTTCAGAAAGTCCTCACCAGCCCACAGGGTGAACTGGAAAAGGGTGAGCCTAGAAAGCTAAGGGAGTGGGGGAGGGACAGCGGACCAAGAAGGCAGCAGCTACCAACCAGTCAGACTCAGACTCTAGCATTTGCCCAAAGTTGGAAAAATACACAAACCTTTAACCAAGCAATTTTCCTTTAAGGAATTAACCCTAAGGAAATAAGGATGTTCACTACAGTGAGCTAGAAAGATGTTCACAACAATAACAACAACCTGCAGACCCAGAGGACTAGAAATAACCTATGGTACATTTAATACTATGGAATATTATACACTCACTAACAGAAAAGGTACAGAAACACATTTATTGTTCATGGAAAATTTTTACAATGTGTTAAGTGAAAACAGCAAGTATAATATGTATAGTTTGATATCACCATAAATGTATAAATGCATAATGAAAAAACCTGGAAAATCCAATGACTACCAAGAACATGTAACATAATAAAAAAACTAAACACATGTACAAACCTAAAAACACAGTAAGCCACTTCAGGGCCATATTTTCAAAGAACAGACATTATGCTGTTAAAAGACAAGTGTCACTAGAGACCACTATCTTCAAATTTATGAAAATCCAATCCAGCTTTTATGTTTAAAAATATAGATAGGTCGGGCTGGGGATGTAGCTCAGTTGGTAGAGTGCTTGCCTCACATGCACAAGGCCCTGGGTTCAATCCCCAGCACCACACACACAAAAAATACACACACACACACACACACAGAGTTTTGTTAAAGGACTGTAATTTGGCTGGGAGCAGTGGCACACACCTGTAATCTCAGCAGCTCAGGAGGCTGAGGCAGGAGAATCACGAGTTCAAAGTCAGCCTCAGCAACAGCAAGGCCCTAAGCAACCCAGTGAGATCCTGTCTCTAAATAAAATACACAAAAGGGCTGGAGATGTGGCTCAGTGGTTTAGAGGCCCTAAGTACCAAGAGAGGTGGGAGGGAAAAAGAAGGAGAAGGGGAGATGCACGGAAGATGGAAGGAGAACCTCATTATTATACAGAATACATATATGATGTTGTAATGAGAAAAAGAAAAAAAAGTGTGTCACATTAGATTGAATAGAGAGAAAGGATGGGAGAGGAGGGGAGGAGTAGGGGGGATAGGAAGGGCAGCAAAATAGAGTATACAATATGATTGATGTATGTACATTCCATGTATGTATTATATGTCAAAATTCATTCTGCTGTCATGTATGACTATAAATAAATAAATAAAAGACTGCAATTTAATGCAAATTGGAAAAGGGTGAGCCTAGAAAGCCAAGGGAGTGGGGAATGGACAGTGGACCAAGAAGGCAGCAGCTACCAACCAGTCAGACTTATTCAAAATGGAATAAGGCATGTTTAACTTACAGAGAATGAAATGTTAAAATTTCAGTAAGTAGGGCTGGGCTGGGCTGGGGCTGTAGCTCACTGGCAGAGTGTTTGCCTCACATGTGTGAAGCACGAGGTTCAATCCTTAGCACATAAAGATAAAAAAATAAAGGCATGCTGTCCATCTACAACTACAAAATTTTTTTTTTAATTTTCAGTAAGTTGTAAATATAAAAGAACAGTCATCAAAAAATAAGTTATTTTTAAATGGGCTCAGTAGAAACATACTTTTGGCACTTAAGTAAAAATTGCAAACATGATTAATAGTAAGCAACAGGCACCTTGGAAAACACATTACACAACTGGAAACTGGCTCAGTCTGACTGACGGCCTCCGCGTTACTCTCCGCTCAGACCCACGACACAGACACTTCCTTGGCCATGTAACGCAGCTTCCTGGCAGCTGGGCTCTCAAGTCCCCATTGTGTGCTCTGCTCAAGACATCCGTGAGCATGCCTGAGCCCCCGGGGACGACGCTCAGCTACGGTGCCGGAGAATGTGGCTAACTAGCACCAAGTACTCCTTAAGAAAACCTCCCGTGAGCGTAAGCGTAGGCTGCGTGACACTAAGTGAGACGGGTCTCCACACAGCAACGTTTGATTTGAGCCACATATTCATCAAGTCTGAATGTGACCATGTGCCTGGTTTTGTGTGGAACGTGAAAGGCACCCAGAATCCCAGCTCACTGGGGTACCGCCGACACATGGACTGGCCCTGGCTGGTTGGCGCTCCAGACCGTTCACCCCTGCTCCTTCCTTACCCCCTCCCATGCTGCGCTACAGGGCCTCCTGCCCCAGGACCCCTCCCTGAGTAGGTAGGCTTCCCCTCCCGCAGCTCGCACAGCACCAGAAACCGCCTTGGCAGCCCCTGCCATGTGGTAACCACGGAATGATGACCTGTCACGCCAGGCAGAGAACAGCTCAGCACTGTGGCCAGTGAGGTCAAGTGCCAGCCTGGGACACATGGCCCCCAGTGGTACAGCCAGGTAGAGAGGCAGCAGCATGCAGAGAGGCCGCAGGGGCAGCAAATGGGAAGGCAGGCCCTGGGACAAAGGCAGCACTTAAGCTCCCTGTATGGGCTCTTCACAGGGCTGACCACAGTAAACACAAGAAGGCAGTCCCGTAGCCTTAAAAACAAAAGTTTAAGAAACGCTGCTTGACACAAAGACTGTGAGACGTCTCACTGTCAGGCTGCAGAAAGGGTCCACCGTGTGGGCTTCCCAGAGGCTCAGGGCCAGGAGCCTCTGCTCCCAGTGGCACTTGGGGGTGACCGCTTACGGCTCCCTGGCCTGACGGGAATTTCAGGGGGTGGGATCAGTGCTCCTCATTGTTCCCCAAACCCTGATGAGTCGACATTTGCTACCACCCAGGAAGCCAGCAATCATCCAGAACCAACCAAACAAGGAAAATGTAAAGATACACTTACCTGTCGCTCTGTTTATTACAAAAATCATTTCTTATTTTGTCCACAATAGAAGTTCGGGGAAGGATGTTGGTTTTGTTTTTTTTCTTGGCATCATTTTCAACCACCACTATTAACCAGTCCACAGAGCTATGGGCCTTCAAGACGTTCTGCCACTTGGTGAGGTCATCTTTCACCGTAGCTTTGTACACTTCTGTATCCTAGAAATGAACACGCCACTGTGAGAGTGAGTTACTCCTTCAGCTCACACAGCACATGTGTTAGATGACAGTAAGTGGCCACAGCGTGCTAGCACACTGGAACGGGATAAGAGCCCAGGACACCAAGCTTGGGTGCTGTGTACAGCTTGGCACCTGTCCCAGAGCACTCTCCCAGGACACCAGTGGCCTGCGGGCAGCAAGGGCTTGTGAGCCGGGAAGGACACCAATGGCAATGCTGTCCACAAAGCCACCAGGGACGTTAAAGCCCGGCACCACCACAGGGGCTCTGTGCCCATCACCACAGGACTGCCACACCACCCTCCCTGTGCTGTCCAGACCTCTGCGGTATTCTGTGCCTGCACTACCCCAGGGTGGCCTCCTGTGGCTGCCCACAACCTTTTCTCCACGTAAGCCCCTAGACCAGCTCCAACCTGCAAGGCCTTCGCAGCCTTCCGCACGGCCCTCAAGGCCTTCCAACTTGGAGCTAGCGAGGAGCCGCACTGCTCCGCACAACCGGTTCTTCTGCCCCCTCATGTCCCACACTTGAGCATGCCAGAAAGCACCCTCCTACAGAGAAGCACCGGGTCAGACAGTTCTCTCCCAACCCAAACCAGGAAATCCCACTCTCCTTCTTAACGGTGATTTTACCTGTAACTGCCCGTATGAGCCATAAATCCACTTAGCAGACACTAATTCCATTTACTTTCAGAAAATCTAAAACCAAGACGTATCTCATTTCAAAACTGAGCATATAAGAATCTTTGGAAACAATGGCCATATTCAAATGCCTACTTTCCCCTCATTTACTGTTTACACATTTACTTTTGTGGTGCTGGAGACTGAACCCGGACCTTGCCCATGACAAATGCCAGCCCTACTTTCCCCTCTTCAGCAGCTCCTCCATACCATCCCGCCCCATGTCCCCCAGAACATGAACAATGCAGATGTGTGCTGGCTTGACTGATCACAAAGGAGTCAAATCTTAAATCCTACATCTAGTGCCATCTTTGGCTAAATCACTGAATAGCAAGTACCAAAAGGCAGTACTGATCATTTCTATACTGATTTAAGAAAATACATCCTGGTTTAAATTAGAAACAAATATGACCCCAAAAGATCTTTCCTTAAAAATTAAGAGGAGGGCTGGGAATGTGGCTCAAGCGATAACACACTCGCCTGGCATGCACAGGGAGCTGGGTTCAATCCTCAGCACCACATAAAAATAAAATAAAGATGTGTCCACCGAAAACTGAAAAATATTTTTAAAAATTCTCTCTCTCTTCTCTCTTTAAAAAAAAATTAAAAGGAAAACCATCTTTCAAAAATCCATATTCTTCAGGAGGCTGAGGCAGGAGGGTTGAGAGTTCAAAGCCAGCCTCAGCAACAGTGAGGCCCTAAGCAACTCAGTAAGAGCCTGTCTCTAAATAAAACACAAAATAGGGCTGGGGATGTGGCCCAGTGGTCAAGTGTCCCTGAGTTCAATCCCCAGTACCCCCTCAAACAAATTCATTTTCTGTGAGTAAATATGCAGCAGCACCTTAATCATGTGCGGCACATTCTCCTAGGCACAGCAGGTCTCAGGACTCAGTCTGAATTTCACGTGTACCACGCACACTGTTTCTGGAGGGGAGACCCAAGGCCAGAGGACTGAAGTCCAGGACTGCAGCGCATCGCCTGGCTCCTGGTCCTCTCTGTTCTGCTGGAAGGCCCACAGGTGCCCCCATGGCCTCCCCCACCTAGTTCCAGGCTGGAGGAGTCTCTGCACTAGAAGGAGCAGCTGCACCCTGAAGGGACACCAGAGCAGCTCTCAGTGCCGGTTTTCAGGGACTCTCCAGGCACAGTGGCCCACACCTGTAATCTCAGTGCCTCAGGAAGCTGAGGCAGGAGGTTCGCAAGTTCAAAGCCAGCCTCAGCAACTCAGTGAGGCCCGAAGCAACTCTGTGAGACCCATCTCTAAATAAAATATTTAAAAAAAAGAAAAAAAAAAGAAAGAAAAAGGGCTGGGGACGTTGCTCAGTGGTTAAGCCTCTCTGGGTTCAATTCTGGTACCAAAAAAATTCAAGACTTTATGAAAAATGTTGTGACTAAACCTATAAAAAGAGACACAAAGCATGGAGAAGCACACAGACTCAAGAAGACTCCCAGCTGCTGAGATTCTTCTGAGAAGTCACAGTGATGACCTCAGGCAAAACCCCTCCTGCCCCTCTTTCTTTCCCATTCCAACCACAGTGGCTCATCTCCACCCCACTGGTGGCCACCGCAGGGTTGCAAGGCTGGGCCAGGAGGCCTTCCCAGGGATCCATACCCTGGCGAGCTGACCTCCCATGGCAGAGCAGCTGGTTCTGAGAACAAGGGGCCCATCAGAAAGCACAGCATGACTTCGGGTGACTTCTCTGCACATCAGAGGCCACTCAAGTTCAACCTGAGGGGCAAAGACCCACCCTCTCAACAGAGAGGAACAGGCAGGACAGGACACACTTGTTCAGCCTCGCTCAAAAGTACAATTTGCGCCTTTGCCATGCGGAAGAGAAAATGTGTACCAGCCAAGAGGCTTATTTTACAAGAAGAGATATCAATACATATTACTAAAATGTAATAATTAAAAGCCTGATTCTAGCCCAAACTAGACAATGATCAACAGAAGTGTCCAGAATATTATACATGCAGGGTGCTGATTTAAAAACTGAATTGACATACCTAATGCATAGAAAAAAGACTGTTATGAAATATTGTTAGGCCCATTTGCTGCCCACTTAAGACCAGAAAATCAGACCCTCAACTCTACAGCTCCTACCTACAGAAAAATAACTTGAAGCTAACAGATCAAACATAAGCCACAAGTTCTAAACTTATTAAAAGGAAACATAGGAGAAAATCAGTCACTATCCTCAGGTAGACAAGACCTTCCTAAGCAAGATACACTACTTGGAAGCCTTGTTGGTAAATCACATATTTCCCAAATCACGCTAGTCACAAATATCCACATACCAGACAACACACACACACACGTCTCTCTACAGAAGATGCAAGAGAAATAGAAACACCCACCACCTGGAGACTGCCACGCCACCGCCTGCTGAAGACAGGCCAACTGGTGGCAGCCAAGCCAGCAACGCCCCAGCAGCACCAGGAGGAGAGCTCGTGACAGCGGCTTCAGCACTGCAGGCTGAAGACGAGAGGACACACCCGACACACGAGATGTCCACCAAACTCATCCTGCATTTGGTCCCAGAGAACAATTAAGTGCCATAAGGAAAACACCCTAAGAACACTTCTGATCACAATGCAAGAAAATCAGAAATTTTTTAATAAAAATTTAAAAAAATTTTTTTTCTTCTAGAAACTAGTTGTCTATTAGACAACTACTGGATAAAATGAGAAATACAAACAAAATACAGAATTTCTGAAAAATAAGGATAAACCCTATAATATATTTAAACAATTAATTAAAGGAACATTCATGACTTTGAGGACTGATATCAATCAAAACCTAAGAATGAGGCTGGGGACACAGCTCAGTTGGTAGAGGGCTTGCCGTGCCTGCACCTGGCCTGGGTTCAATCCCCAGCACCACCAAAAAAAAAAAAAAAAAACCTTAAGAATGAAAATAAACACATTTCAAACTCAAAAGAACTAGAAAAAGAATAAAGTAAACCACAAGAAAATACAAAGAAGGAAACAACATAAATGAAAGCAGAAATTAATGAGGTAATAAATAGACTAATATGGGGCTGGGGATGTGGCTCAAGCAGTAGCGCACTCGCCTGGCATGCGTGCGGCCCGGGTTTGATCCTCAGCACCACATACAAACAAAGATGTTGTGTCCGCCAAAAACTAAAAATAAATATTAAAAATTCTCTCTCTCTCTCTTTAAAAAAAAAAAAAGACTAATAGTAAATCAGACTAATAAATAAAAATCCTGGCTCTTTGAAAAAAAAAATCAAGGAACTCCTACTTTGAGGAAGGAAGAAGGAAGAGAGCGTGAGAGCACGCATGAGCGCACAATACAGAAGAGGTAAGGGAAACCTGCCACATTTTCAAAGTTACAAAACAGACTTCTTTGTATGTGCACCTCAGTAAAAATAAACCTTAACTGAGATGCATAATTTCTAAGGAAAATATAACTTATTAAAATGAATAAAGGGCTGAAACAGACCAACTTCACAGAAGGGACCCAGAAAGTTACCAAGGAAATACTCTGTAAAAGGGTGTGGGCCCAGGGCCCAGGGTTGGGACTCAGTGGTAGAGTGCTTGCCTAGTATGTATGAGGCACAGGGTTCGGTACCCAGCACCACATTAAAAAAAAAAAAAAAAAAAAAAGGTATTATATCCATCTACAACTAAAAAGTTAAAAAAAGAGACGTGGGCCCAGCCAGCAGGGTTGGGGGGGGGGGGGAATGGGGATCCCAGCACATATGAAGACCAGGCGGCTCCAACACAACCGTCTGTTCAGAAGCACAAAACAAGAACTCCCAGATGCCACTCAGGAATCCAGTACGACACTGACACGTGCACTTCATACAGACAACACCAAACAAAAGCTAAAGACCAGCCACCTGTGAGCACAGACTGTAGAAGCCTTAAATAAAACACAAGCCCACTCCAAAGCCATACTAAGAAAATAAGACCCTAGCAAGGTGGACTCACCCAGGAATGCAGGCCCCAGAGGAAACCCACAAAAACAATTCAGGACATCAGAGATGCAGGGGGAAACAGGGTTGTGTCCCCCGAGTCTGACAAACCCTTTGACAACTGCAACTCGTATTCTTTGAGAATTCTTGAGAAAATGAAAATGGATGGCCACATGAGCACATTCCTCTGTCCTTCAGCCAGCACCCACTGATGGGAACTGCAACAGGCATTCCCACAGAGGTCAGGCACAAGGCAGAGACAGCCACCATCTCCTCTGCTATTTGACAATGTCAGATCAGAGATAAAATTCCAGCCACAAAGACTGAAAAAGTAAACTCTCTCCCTCTGCATATGGCAAGACAGAAAGCCCCAGACTTCGGGACCTAGAGAATCAAAGGTAAAACTAATTTCCACGATCAGAGAAATCGGCTAGGTTACTTAATAAGGAAATCAATCAACAGCCTCACATACACAAAAATAACCAGACAACACAATGGGAGCAAAGCCCCATTTACAAGCAGCAACAAAGTCATACAAATTTAACAAGAAATACAGCAAGTGTACAACACAAAAGCAAGCGTGCACAAAGCCAAGAGCCCTTGCTCCTGGTTAGGAGGCCCAGACATCAGCAAGACACTTGTTCTGCACTTTCCAACCTGCGAGCGTAGCTAGGCAAACGCGGAAAGGATGAGCTGGGGAGGACTTGGCCAGCCAGACAGACTCCGTAGCACTCTGTCAGGCTAGAGGAGCACAAGTGCACAAAGGCTTGAGCTCCACTTGGACTTGTTTTCACCGTGGTGCATGTAGCAGCTCTGAGATTATCCTTCGCATATTACAGGAATGGGTGGATAATATCCACACTGATGCTGTTGAGTGAGGAGAAGCAGATGTGGAAAAGCTACCGGAAGAGCCTGAGGGTGGAGGTCATGCGGGAAGGCACTGTTATCGACTCACAGTCTGTTGGACACTTCCTTCTCAGCTCTGTCTACCGAGAGGCCAGAGACAGCAACATGCCCGTAGGTACCCAAGAGCACACGTGCTGCCCAAGGACAAGGACTCCAAAGAAACAGCTGTGTCCAGCTGGAATAAAAGCTACAAGAGGGCTGGGGTTATGGCCCAGCAGCAGAGCGCTTGCCTCGCACATGCAAGACCCTAGGTTTGATCTTCAGCAGCACCACAAAAAAATAAATAAGTGAAATAAAGGTATTGTGTCCAACTACTACTAAAAAATAAATATTTTTAAAAAAAAAGCTACAAGAACCTAGAATACCTTGGTATGCATAAAAGTTAGAAAGTGCTTGAAAGGACACAGAAGTCAGCTGAAGTGACTCTCACTGGCCAAATCTAGACCAGCCTGGGCATCAGAATAAGCACAGGGAAGGGGCCATAACCTCTGAATAAATGAACACGCACTGTGTCCTCCTCGGGGTAGAGGATGGGGGGGAAGATGCTTAGGACTCTTGGTAAAGAGTGTCTCAGGAAAGAACCGCCACTGGAGGCCAGATGTAAGTGTGAAAACGCTGGACAGGAAGCAGGGTACTGAAGTCTTGGAGTGGCACCCCAGAGACGGTTTACTAGTCATCAAGGGAGAAAGCAACAGAACTAGGAAGAAATCAGACAACTCTGGGCAAATGGTCAAAATCCAAATTATGATCAAAACCCAGAATTATGTCCGGGTCAGAAATACACAGCTGCAAAACACCCAGGCTCTGGAGTTAGGCATGAGGGGTCAAGAAGAGGAGGGTTTGCCTGGCAGGCTGGGAAGGCCATTCTGCCTACCAGGCCTCTGGCTACATCTGGAACCCGGACTGTGGGGGGGTTTCCAGCAGCCTGCAGTACGAGGGTCTCAGTGGGCCGATACTGTGTGCGTGCACAGTGGGTTTATGCCAAACACCTGCTCTCTTCTGGAATTTTGTAGGTGCCAAGCAGAGGGTTTCAGGTGATTGACTTCAGTAAAAACACTGAGTGCTGAGTGGCCAGTGAGATCCCCCAGTATGCAGTGCCTCACACACACTAGCATGTCGCTGCCCACACGTGACTCTGCTGGGAAAAGGCACATGGGGTGAAGTGCAGGGGAAACCAGGCACAGGTCTCCAGAGTCCAACACAATAAACACACACACAAAACACCCCTGCAGCCCAGCCTACAGGCTAAAAGGTCTCCTGGGGATGACTTACATGCCTTGAATGCTGCTAAATGCGTAGTAGAGTCCACATAGCAAGAAAGGACCCAGAATTATGTCTGGGTCATAAATACACAGCTGCAAAAGACCCAGGTTCTGGAATGCTCCCTCTACAGCCACCCAGTCAGTGAAAGAGGTCATGGCTAAGCAGATGAGATGACGACGGTCACCAAGGACAGCACAAGGTGGAGGGTCGCGAAAGGGGCACTAAAGTAAGAATTAAACATAGCTCAGACAGATCAAACCTGATGGCCCAAAGGCACTATGAGACTGCACCAGCAGGGAAAACGGGAACTGAGATGTACTGGGATCCCAGAGTGCTGCACACTGGCCAGGAGAGAAACACCCAAGGACACAGCCATGCATCTCGCAAAGCAATGAAGATGAGAGAGCACAGTGCAGACGCGACCTGAAAGGCAGACTGGACTTCCACACCCACCCACGGGGCTTCAGCCCACTCCCAACATCTTCTTCTCCCTGAACCAATACTTACACAGCATTCTGTCCAGTAGATATGAAGGAAGGGGAAAGTGAGCAGAGCTTTGTTTCCTTCCTTGGGCAGCAGCTCCTCTTTGAACTGAACAAAGTTTGATTCCAGGTGAATCATCTTTGGAGCCCGGCCATAGGATCTACAAACAATTTTTAAAAAGTAACTGAGAAAACAACTAAACAAGGTTCAGCAGGGATGCAACAATAAATAATTCAATCCTATCTATGAGTTCAGAAGCAAATACAGTATGAGCATGACCAATGCTCTGTGCAGAAGCACTGGAAGCAACTCACACACACCCACGCTCCCTCCCGTAAAGTGCTGCTGCAGAACACACACAGCAACGCTCCCCTGACAGGTCCCACTCCACCAAGGCCCCACAGCTCAAGACAGCTCTCGCACGACAACCACCCTGAAGTCACTGGGAAAGAGGAAACGAGGGCAGCTCTACAAGTCAACTGCACCAGCACTGGTGCTCGGGGGCAACCTGTGTTACCCAAGGAGCAGAGTTACCTCGTGATAAAGAACAGGCTTTTCTTGCAGAGCTCAAATAAAATAGTGGCACAAACCTCCCCTTTTTCCTCAGCCCAAGAAAGAAGCCAAAGAGAGATCCCATGAGTCACACAGCAAACCTAAGGTCCTGAGAGGAGGCTGCTGTGCTCATGCCTAAAAAACAAATTAAGCACCATGTGTCTTTTCCCTGTGCATTTTATTTTCCACCTCGGTAGCTGTGTTTGAAACATCTATGGCTGGATTGTTTTAATTCAGTCTAGGGATGCTCTGGGTTTAGTCAGTTGAAGCCAATCATACTCCACACAGTTACACTTCTGCTTGAAAGGGTGCCTTCACTATTTGCAAGCTCTCCATCTTCCCCATCCTTTGTGAGGGTAATCAAGTTCTCTTCTTCCATTCTTTTGTTCTGCCAGCTTCAAAGTTTAGCCATCTATTTCTATTTTGGTTACATTTTCACTTCTGGGGGATTTGGGGTGATAAGTTACCAGGCTGGCCTCAAACTTGCAATCCTCCTGCCTCAGCCTCCTGTAACTGGGATCATAGGCATGGCCATGGTGCACAGCCACGGCAGTTTTTTTTTCAACACTTTTTTCTTTTCTTTTTTGCTGTGCTGAGGGTCAAAACCAAGGGCTCATGCACACTCAGCAAACGCTCGACAACTTAGCTATATCCCCACTCCAGCAAGTTTTTACTTTAAATATTCTAACACACCACATACACCTGGTCTACAGTTACATTCTGAGACTAACACTGGTGTTCTTTGTGGGACGCACCCTCTCTGAGTTACTCGGAGAGGCCAGTACAGCTTCTGATCTTAGAGAAGTCTGTGAACATTGCCGCCTACTGCAGTACCTCCCCACTAAAAGCAGAGGTCCCTGGGGTCGCCCAGAGCCAGGAGCAGGAGACTCTCAGCACGAGACCTCGAGAGGCTCTGGCTCAGCTCTCCCTCTCACTAAAGCATGAACGATGAGCCCTAGTTCGGAGCATTTTCCCTTACCGCCTCAAGACGACTGCTGTTCATTTTGGACCTCATACTGCATTTTAGATGCAGTTAGAGACTACACGTCTGGCTCTTCCTCGCTTTCCTCCAGTCTCCTAGCTTGGTGTTCATTTTCTCTTCAACTATGTGACATCCAGGGATTACTGCAGAGTCCTGGTCTGCTTCTGGGACACTCCTGGTACTGGTTCTGCCAGTCTCCCCTCCCTTCTGTCCCAGCTACCCTCTCCACTCACCCACCTGCGCAGCATGGGCCATGGTCTTCCGAGCTCCGTCTCCAGCCTGCTCACTGGCCTTTCAGCTAGACAGCTATTGTGCATTTGATAAGGTTTGTCTCAATATTTTTATTACTAAGATCTAATCAATTCCCATTTTTTACCAAAAATATATGTGCATAACATACAGTATTAAGCTTTTGGAACACTCACTCGCGCGCGTGCACACACACACACACACACCCTGCGACGGTGCTGCCTGTCCTGCCCGTCTCTGCCTTCCTTCTGTCTGAGTTTCCTAGTGCTGCTGTAACAAATTACCATGGAGCTGGGGGCTTTGAAACAACATTTGCTTACTGCCTCACACTTCAGGAGGCCAGAAATTAAAAATCAAAAGTCAGCAGGCTTAGCTGCCCTGAGTCTATGTGGGAGGTTTCTTGTCTCCCTTCCAACTTCTGGGGGCTGCTGACAGCTCTGGGCATTCCCTGGTTTGTGGCTCCATCTCCACCTCCCCCATGTGCCTCTGCATTCTTCCTTTCTGTCTCTTATAAGGACACCTCCTGGATTTGGGGTCCATCTTAACCCAGGATGATCTCACAGTGAGCCTTACCTTACGTATACCTTCAAAGACACTTACTCCTAGTAAGGCCCCATTCTGATGTTTCAGGTGGATATCCCTCACCTAAGACTCCTGAGTTTGATGGGCACTCCATCGGTCTTTCCCAGGCCACCACTTTTCCTGAGATAAACTCTCCACCTTCTTGCCCAGGAGCAGTCTGGCTGTAGACCTCCTGGCCCTGGGCTTGAGCTGTTCAGAACTTAGCTGCTAGTCTTAGAATGGCCCCTCTCCCTGACATCTGCAGGGCCTCACATCCATGGGTCGGGAGCCTCTCTGTCCACTGAAGGTCCTTCAGGCTTCTGCTGAGGCAAGGCAAGAGCCATCTGCATGGATGCCACTGATGGATGGGGTGGGCGCCTGGGTTGTGCTCCTTGTCCACACCTCTGCCAGCCTACTTCCCAGAGTGGGCCTCGCCCTTGCCTGCCAAGGCTCTGCACTTGGTCATGCATTATGAACCCAGGCTGGGGCTCAGCTATTTCAGCTTTTCTTTCCCAACCTTTCCATCTTCCTCCTTCTCCCACAGATGTGTCCACATCTCTCAGCTGCTATTGTCCCCTCTCTCTCTCTGCTATGGTCTGTACATGTGCACCACAGTTCATATGTTGGAAACCTGCAAGAGTGTGAAGAGGTGGGACCCTCAAGAAGAGCTTAGAGTAGGAGCCGCTGCATGGGACTGGACGGTGCCATTATCTGACAGCAGTTCCACTGCTGCAGGTGTGGGTTCCTTAGGAAAGAAGAGTCTGGCCCTCTGCCTCTCTGTCTTCCCTGTGAGATCTTTCCACCACATTAGCACAGAGTAGAAGGCCCTCGGCAGATGCCACCCGATCTCAGCCTTTGCAGCCTCCAAAACTGTGAGCCAAGTGACTTTCTGCTTGCTGTGGGAGCTGCAGGCTGTGGCGTTCCTCTGGTAGTACTAAAGGGTCAAGGCACCATCCTTGTGTGGGTCCAACGGTGCAGTCCTTGGCTCTCATCTAGAGGGCTTTCAAGAAGGTGCAGAAATGGCAACATATGCAGTCTAAGTGGCTTCTCCATTCAGTGTTCTTTCACTCATTACCTCCATCTTGCTTCACGAACATCCCTTTCTTCGTGTATCTTCCTGAACGTTCAATAACACATGCTTATTTGAAATCCTGCACAATTACTCCGCTTCTTTAGGCATTAAGTTCTGCACTGGCTGAAGTGTTCTCTCTCTCAGCCACTGGGCCTCCCGGCATGTGAACGTGCTTTCTCTAAGAACATCCTCTCTCACACAGCACTCCTGACGTCCACAGTACAGCTGAGGCTCACTAACACTGAGACACCATCATCAGGCACAGAAACCAGACTACATGCCTGAGGGCCAGGGCAAGTCACCAGAGAGCCTTTCACATTGATAGGCAAAACCAATGGTCAGAGAGGAACACCACACAAAAGCCACAGTGACAGGGACGGGGGAACAACAGGAGGTCAGGATGCACCCTGACTACATCAGGTTACCTTACTGATGTGTAAAAACCCAAACATTTCCACAAATAATATCTCACCAGGAAGATTCCCAGCCAATGACTTCCTCTGGACAAGTCTGTAGACAATGGAACCTGTGTGTACTCAAGAGGCCAACTACAGGGACAGGTGACCGGGCCTCTCTTCTATTTTTCCTTCTAATTCCTAAGTAACATCTTTTCATATAGCTTCATATCCTTAAGGAAAGTACACGGGTGCTTGGTGAGAAGCTCTGGCAGCCCAGCTGCTAAGGGGTATATGTCTCCCCAGCAAGCTGCCTGTACCTTCAAGATACTGTGATTCACCAGAAAGAATCACAAGTCATTCCTACAAACATTAGTCTTTAACTTAAAAAAAAAAATTGCCATCCAATGTCTCATTAAGAAAATTATGCTGGAGCTAGCTAGAAAGCACAGCCCTTGCCTAGAATGCTCAAGGATCAAGCACCCCAAAAATTACAGAGCATCGTCCAATGCCTTCAACAGTAAGACGCAGCTCAGGGGAAGCCCTTCCATTCTGATGACAGAGGCCCTTGCTTGTGCTGCTTCGCCTGCTCCCACACCCAGACACTGCAGGCAGGGCTACAGCCCAAACCCAGACACTGTACCTTCTCCACTCCATTGGCTCTCTGGGAAGCTGCTGGGAAAGTGTTGGATAAATAGAGGTAAACAAATTCTGATCTCCAGCACCTACAACGGAATGAAGAGAAATCCAGTTATGGCACTTGTAGGTGGGTAAATATAGACAAAACATGCTTTTATCAAAGTGTATTGTTGGGCAATTTTTTTCAGTAAAAGGACATCACAAACAAGATTGTTTTGTATCTCTAAATGACTAATCTCAAAAACATCCAACACTTGACATATATAGCTGAACTTAACCTCTCAATACCCCCATGAGATGGCCAGGGCTCTCCACAGGAGAACAAGGATCAGGAAGGCGAGAGGCCCGCCAGAGGCCATGAAGTCAGGAGCTGCTCAGCCCCCAGCCCTGTGCTCTCGAGCCTTCGGAACTGTGTAAGAGCCAGAAAACTCCACATGGGAAGGGAAACCCAAGGGATGAACATGGACGCCTTCCTCCAAGTAACTCCATCGTCCCCCAATGCCAGCAGGAGCTGCAGTGCTCACCCCCCAGCCTCTCACCTGGCCCTGGCCAGGATCTCCTGGGAGGAAACAACTCACAGACAGGAAAGCAAGGTTGGAGAGGTGGCTATGTCAGGGCGCAAAGCCAGCCCACGGCAGGTATGGTTACAGCAGGGACGTGCAGGTTCACACTGCACACCCAGCTCTTTCATCCTAGCTTTACAGAACCAAAAAATCCATTTACTTCTCTCAAGAAATGATGGCATAACCTTTTAATGGATGCTAAAACTGTTACACTCAGAAGGTCCTCTTTAAGCAAAACCATTTTCATCACTGCCTTTATACTGATCTAAAGAAGTCATCAGAAACTGATATAGACCATTAACACACTTGCTTATTTTGTGATCATGAACCTAAAAAAACTCTAAAAAAAAAAAACCCCACATGATGATGTCAAGTCACTGCAGAGAGAAAGCTCATTTATTTATTTTTTGTTCTTTTTAGTTATACCTGATAGTATTTTGACATACCACATATACACAGAGTGTAACTTCCCATTTTTGTGGTTGTACACGATATGGAGTCACACTGGTCATGTATTCATGTATGAACATAGGAAAGCTCTGTCCACTTCACTCTTCTGTCAAGAAAGGTCATTTCTCTATATATGAGTGGAGTGGTTGGGGTGGCACTGGGAACCTCACTGTCCAGTCCCTGTCCTTCTCCTCCACTGACCAGCTGCCTAAGGGTCATGAGCTAGCCGTGCCATCAAAAGAGACAGGGCACCTCTGTGTCTTTTCACAATGTCAGAATTTACCAAATAAAAATAAATTCACATACTCAGTCCGTTTACCCACTTCACTGACCTGGGTGCTCGTGATTTCACCTGGTAACAGGGACCCAGCATCACAAGCTCTTCATTCTACTCCAATCTTAACTCTATTATCAACAAACCCAAGCCATGCATCACACTTCACTTGATGACAGACAGGTCACAGAAAGGCTGAGAAGGCTAACTCAGCCACAGGATTCAAACCCCTTGCTAGAAGTGAAGGCAGGGCTGACACAGATGCAGAAAGTCACGAAGGTGACCAGACACGGTGCACAGGGCAGCACTGAGGTGTCAGCTGTAAGTGGGCTGTGTGGCCACAGGGGAGACAGGCTGAACTGAAACCTGGGAGAGGTGGCTCTGGCCATCTTCCTGGGCAAGGATCCTGAGGACTGGCCACATGACAAGTCCACACCTGCCACGCCAGTGTAAGGCACTCTCCTCTTACACAAGGGGCTACATCTGGTGTGGCTGGCAGCTCTGTGTGTCTGATGGGACCTGACATGCCACATGCCCACGGACTCCTATTTAATAAGTTCACAGATGGTAATTTCTTTTTGGCATGAATAAGTCATTGGTCAGTTTGTGCCTTATGATTGGGCTGGGCACCAGGTGGCTCACCTGTACGAACAAGGTGTAGTAAAGTTTCTACCTTGGCACCTGTACTCAAAATGTAGTAACATGGCAAACTGCTGCTTTATGACATGGAGTCACTCGGGGCAAGCAAGGCCTGAAAGCCCGTCCTGTACACCATGGGGTCACCCAGGGCAGGGACAGCCTGAAAGCTGCTGTCCTGTACACCATGGGGTCACCCAGGGCAGGGACAGCCTACTCTCCACAGTAAGCTTGGGGATTTAGTGCCTCGGGGATCAGATGTAAAACAGAAAGTAAAAACGGCTCCCCAGCAAGGCCACAGGGCGAGTGAGCAGTGGATGTGCAGATATAACCTAGAGTAGTGGTAAAAGGGCTGCTGCTGCTACATTTTTATGGAGATAAAAATAATTTTTATATTTCCACTTAGCACTTTCATCTTGTTCATTTATTTGGCAGTCATCTCAGAAATCAATTCAGTGAGAAAATCTTTAGCACCAGGGTGTGTAGCTCAATGGCAGAGCATTTGCCTATCATTCTGGGGCCATGGATTCGATCCCCAGCACCACCAAAACCAAACAAAACAGAAACCAAAAACACCTCTTCTGTCAGCTTCAAGTTTATTTTTTGCCAATTTCTATTGCCTCATTAAAGGTTTCCATAGATATATAAAAATCTTTACTATTCACTAGATGGAAACTAAGCCAACCACATGGAAGCTTTCTTTTTTACTTAGTTTTCCGAATAACATCTCACTCACACACACGCACACACAGTCCCTGCCATGCAGTGTCACATAAGTACACAAGGAACATGTACACAGAGTCTGATAACCCTCACAAGCTTGCCCCATACAGAAGGAAAGGGTCGACCAGAGCTCTGGTCTGCGACAGAACCTGCACAGGTGAGGGGCAGCAAGCGTTTCACATCTGAAGCTCTCGGCCAGGGCTGGGTGAGCCCCTGGTCGGGACTCAGAGAAGCAGTGTGGTGGTGGGATCCGGCCTCGAGTGGCCCCTCGATAACAAACAGCAGAATGAAATATGTGATCTATCTAACACGCGCTAAATAGAAGACTCTGCAGAGACGGCAGCTCTTCAAACATGCTGCTGAACGCAAGCCGCGATCCGGTTTAGGTTATGTCCTCAAGTTTGGAAACGTCACTATGGAGGGCGCATCTTCAAGCCCAAGCCCGCCCCTGCTTGCTCAGAGACCACATGTTCATTAACTGCTCCTCATCAGCTTTCGGGAAGACAGAGTTTCAAATAAAATAAAATAAAAAACCTCTGAGGTCACAAACTAGGAAGTTGTCTCATCCTGTTCGATAATGTACAGTGTGGATTTGCTGTAATTCACGCCCAATGTCAATACCATAATGAAAATTAATCTTTCAAACTGGGAATTCTGTCATGGGGAAAACTAATGTTGAACACATAACTATGGAGCAGGGAACCCCCACACCAGCATCCTCCTGAAGTATATGTATGAAAGGCTTCCACATCTGGGGCTGGGTGGGAAGCAAGGAGAAACAGCGCCTAAAAAAAGGATCCAGATTGCATGAGCAGGAAGCAAGGCCAAGTCACCCTTGTCTCTTACTCAGACACTGCCCCACTTCACTGGAAGCTCCTGTGGAAGAAGAAACGCAAGCCCTCCACTGTTTAAAGAAGACTTCATTTTAAGAAGCCATTTGCAGTCAGTGAGATGGGGATCTTCTTCCCTTGGCTGCCTGATGTCACGGACCCCAGCCTCGGGTCTGCTGGAATGCCACGATGTTCCATCACACACAGGGGACCTGCCCGGTTGTCACTGGCTTTAGTTATGTATGCCCACCCACCTGGCCTTCCTCCTGGTCCTTACGTGGTCTCTGCTTCTCCTCCTCCAGATCCTCAGCCCTGCATACAGACACACGTATATTCTCTCTTCCTCCCTCTGTTCTTCTCTCCCGGGGTGACCAAGAGAAAACAGCACAGTACATTAGTGCTCATCGAGTTTATGCTATGGGAATTTGCAGAGAAGGGACTACGACAGACACATAAAGACAAGACAAAGATATAAAGTCCCAGCCAGGAGCGGTGGTGCAGGCCTGCAATCCCAGTGGCTTGGGAAGCTAAGATGAGAGAATTGTAAGTTCAAAGCCAATCTCAGCAAAAGCAAGGTGCTAAACAACACAGTGAGACCCTGTCTCTAAATAAAATACAAAATAGGGCTGGGATGTGGCTCAGTGGCTGAGTGCTCCCAAGTTCAATCCCTGGTACCAAAAAAAAAAAAAAAAAAAAAAGATATAAAGTCTCCAAACCCAAAGTTCTTATTTATTTATTTAGTAACCAGGGATTGAACCCAGGGGTGCTTAACCACTGAAACACATCCCCAGGTCCCCAAAGTCCTCTCTCTTTTAACTTGAGGGACAACTGAGCACACATGCCATGGAGGTTCAGAGGTCCATCCAAGGAGATGACCATCATCTTCTCCAGCCCTCTAAGACCAGACTTCACTTAAAATTCTGAAAATCTCCAAAAGAAAAAGATTGGATAAATGTACCCAAACTGAAAAACACCAAAGAATCAGTATTTAACAGTTTACATAGATTACACAAAAGAAAACAGGAGTGTTGTAGCAGCTGGAAGGAGTCATGACACTGAAGAGGCCCCACCTGCTCCAGGTGTGCCCTGCTTTGGGCTATGGACGGACGCGTTTTCAAACCACTTTATCCAGATTACCCTTCACCTCCCGGCAGTTTCCTAACAGTACAGACATGAAAGAGGAGAATTTGGCAGTTTAGCAAAATACTCTTAACATTTACCACAGACCACAGCCTTCTTGCAGGGCTCTATCCCAACGCATGCTAGAAGGCAGCTGCCAGCACAGGCTGTCTGACACATGGCATTTAAAACAGCGAAATGAAAAACAACTCAAATGTACCAATGGGGACTAGCAGTGTAGACCTCAGAACTGCTACAACACGGTGGAGCTCTACACAACTGTGAAAAGGAGTGTGCCATACAGCCCAGCACATGTTGAGTGCAATGCGGGGCAAGGCATTTGGGCGGTCGTGTGGCACCCCACACGGTGGCTCCCTGGATCTGCAGCACAGTCATCATCTGGCCTTGGTCACACACTGGTCAGACCCTGCTCAGCCCTGCTCGTGCAGAACTCCAGGCATCTAACAAGTCCACCAGGGGATTCCAACACAACTCAAGCTTGAGAACCTCCAATCACCCCAAGTCCCTCGAGAGCCAAGATTTTTCAGTGCACAAGAAAATATAAAAGACAGCGTAGTTCACTGATACCCCAGTCTTTGATTTTAATTTAAAATACTGCTTTCCCTAAAAGGAACCAGGGCTCCTTGCACAATCAGCAGACTGTGGACTGGGGCGGGAAACGCACAAAGTGAGCTGGGGCACTTGCCACGCCAGACAGTGAGAACGAGCCTCTGAAGCCAGCCTGAAAGAGGCTCTCCACAGCCAAAGATGCGACAACATGCACACAATGAGACAGCCACCACCACAGCCTCAAGTACACCCAGCAATTCTGTGACCCTTTAAAAAGCCACCCGATCACCACTGTAGGGTGCTAGTGAACCAGCTCATTTTGGGGAAAGGTCAAGTGTGCAGCACCACTGCACTACTGGGTGAGCAAACACTGTAAGCAATAAGCATGCATGTATACACGCACACACACACACACACACACACACACACTCTCACACACACCCTTTCTGTAGCAAGATTCCAACCAACAAATGAAAAATGTCAAAATTACAATATTACCATCTTGCAACATTTAAGGATGGAATGGAAAACCAATCAGACACAACCACTGAACAGCGTGCAGAACCAAAAGGAACTCAGCACCAGCGGAGCAGCTGAGACAAGGTGGCCTACAGCACATGGCAAGCCACAGGAGGAGCAGGGAACTGACTGCATAAAAACTGTGTCTGAAAGCTAGTTTACAAAGTTGGGAAGGTTAAGGCAAATGGGAAATGTAAACATTGAATAGTTCACGTTAAGAATTATTTTGGGTATGTTAAAAGTTGGTAGTGATGTCTTTAAAGTCCTTATCTAGAGACATATTCTAAGCTCAAATGCCATAACAAAGTGACACAGACAGGTAGGCTCAACAGCAGAAATGCACTTCCCACAGTTCAGAGTTGGAAGTCCAAGCCAAGGTGTCAGCAGGTCTACTTGCTGGGAGGCCTGCTCCCTGGCTTGCACATGCCCACCTTCTCACTGCATCTCACCTGGCCTTTCCGTGAGATGGAGTAGTAGGAGTGGGAGACTCAGCACCTCTTCTCCTCTTCTTACAAGGCCACCGATCCTATCACCAAGGGCTCCCACCCTCTTAGCCTAATGTAACCAAAGGCTCCACCTCCTAAATGCCATCACGTGGGAGCTGGGGTCTCAGTATAGGAGTTGGAGGGGGCACAAACATTTAGTGTACAGCAGATACAGTTATGACATGCCTTTATCATAAACATTTATATGATGTCTGAAATTTGCTCCAAAATAATATAGAATGAGGCAGGGACTGCCCAACTCACTGGCTGCTAGGAGGAGAGCTCTGTGAGAGCTGGACCTTTGCTCACAGATAAAGCCCCACCAAACACCCACAATAGTGCCTGGCATGGAACAGGGGCTGGTACAGTTTCAAGTGGTAAAAATGCCTCAGCACTCATGTGACACACCAATCAAACCAGGACCCCACAGGATAGGACATCCTACAGCAGGAGTAATGGCAAATTTTCAGACTCCAAATTGCATTTTGGAATGAGTAAGACTACTAAGAATTTCTAGTGTGAGTTTGAGTTCTTAGAATGCTCAATGAAATTTATTTTATTTTATTTTTAATTTTTATTCTTAAGTTTTTTTTTTTTAGGTGGACACAATATCTTTATTTTACATTTATGTGGTGCTGAGGATCGAACCCAGTGCCCTGCGCATGCCAGGCGAGCACTCTACCACTGAGCCACACCCCAGCCCCTCAATGAAATTTAAAAAGTGATTTTCCACTTTACTTAACTCTGGAAAAGGCTGTCTCTGAGGGCTAGTTTTAGGGACAGACCTGCCTGTGCCTGTGGGCAGAGGGAGTCTGACTTCCCTGAGCACTGGTGAGCCCATGCTGGAGGAGAGCCAAACCTCTCGGAGCTGGCCCTTGTGGTTACTCAGCACTGATAACCACGGTCACCCAGAGCACAACTGGCCCTCTGCTCTTCAAAATAACTTCAAAATAATCTCAGACAGCCCTCCCATTGTCAAACTTGATGTTTAAAAGCTTATTTTTTAAATTATCTCTATTTGTTTAAAAGCTTATTGACTGGTCCAGGTGAACTAAAATGCCCACAATTGGTGTGCTCCAGATTTTATCACCCAAATGGGTTGTTCTCAGTTCTAAGGCTTTGCTGAAAACTTCAACTCTGAAATGTATGCAATGACCTAAATGTTAACTGCTCTCAGCTGAAAATAGGAAAACTTTCCAAACATACAATGCTCTCAGGTGCAACCAAGGTCTAAAACTGATTTTAGTTTCTTCATTATTTCCCTACTCATGTATTTTTTTAAATTTGCAAACAAGGGTCTAAAATAATATTGAGAAAGGAAATACCATGTAATAGATATCCAAAAAAGGCTGAACAAAGGCATTTATTTCCACAGGGAAAAAGTAAGAGCGTGCAGAAGGGGCTGCTCTTCTGCTCAGAAGAGGCAATTCCACTCAGTGTCAACACCCAGAAGAATCCAAAGCCCCAAAGCCAGGAACATGGACTCTTGGTCAAGAGGTCGGGAAGGACAAATTCACAGAAGCAGAAGAAGCATGTAAAACTGACACCTGGTAAAAGCTAGCCACTGACGCTCAGCAGGGGATGTAGACACCACAGCAGAGGGGGTTGAGGGGCGGACCCTCAGAGCTGGGTGTCCACATGACCTCGTTTGGAGAAAGGCTCTGTGGAGATGGGATCAAGTTCAGGGTGATCATCCCAGATTACCTAGAGATACATACTGTCCGAGGCCCTAAATCTGGTAACAAGTAACAAGTATAGGAGAAAGAGAAAACACAGGGTGAAATAAACAGGGAGAGGAGGTGGCCAAGAGATGACGGAGTGACCAGCCACGGGTCGGGATGCTAAGGGCTGCTGGGAGCCCCAGGAGATACAGAGGCTCCTTGACTTCAGCCATCCACCTCCAGGATGGGGTGGGGGATCGATTTCTGTTGTATTAAGCCACCCAACTTGTACCACTTCTGTTATGGCAGCCCTAGGAAACGGATACAAGCAGGATGAATACAGTGCCCTTCCAATTCACCAGGGCACGTTTCTCCTCACCTCATAAACGTTAAGGCAGCACAAGTACACAGGTACTCCAGAATTCAGGAGACGTCAAACTACTAATAAATCTATAAAAAGAACCTCATGGACAAAAGACACATACACACTAAAGTAATTATGATAACACTGGGTTGGACAAAGAGTGCTTTTGGTTTGGGTTTTATTTAGGGGCAGGGAGGGCACTGAAGATTGAACCCAGAAGTGCTTTGCCACTGAGCTACATCCCCAGTCCTTACAGTTTTTATTTTGAGACAGGGTCTTGCTAAGTTGCTGAGGGTCTCACTAAGTGGTCAAGGCTGGCTTTGAACTTGCAATATTCCTACTGCAGCCTCCCGAGTCATTGGAATTATAGGATGAGCCACTGATCCTGACCAGAGAGTTTTTACGTATGACATGAAAAGCACTGTAAGAAAAATTAAGGGTTTGTCAAAAATTAAATAGTTTGCACTTCAAAAAGACACCATTAAGGAAATGAAAGAGCAAACCAAACTGGGAAAAAAATCTTCAAATCATGTCCAAAAAAGGACATATATACAGAAAAATTAAATGAACTTTTGCAAGTCAATAGTAATACAATTAAGGGCTGGGGCTGTAGCTCAGTGGCAGAGCACTTGCCTAGCATGCGTGAGGCACTGGATTCAATCCTCAGCATCACATAAAAATAAACAAATAAAATAAAGGCATTCTGTCCATCTACAACTACAAAAAAAATTTTTTTTTAATGCAATTAAAAGATGGGAAAAAGACCTGAATAAACATTTCACTGAAGAGAATACAGCATTTAGGGAAATGCAAATAAAACTTAAAGCAGATGCCACTTTATATTCATTAGATGATAATAGTTAAAAAATAAAAAGACAACTTATCACTGAGGATATTGGAAAACTGGGATCTTTGCTAGACTGCAGTGGGAATGTTAAGCAGGACAGCCATCTTGAAAAGTATATAAATAAATGAATAAAATAAAGATCCACCAATATCTCAAAAAATATTTTTTAAAAAAAGTTAAACATAACCTTATCATGTGACACAGCCATTCTCCCCTAAGAATCTTCACATGAAAAATAAAAACACAGGTGTGCATGCAAGCAAATTTTCATGGCAGCATTATTCACAAGGCCAAAAAGTGGAAACAATCCAAGTGCCCATCAACTGGTGACAAGATGACCATGCTGAGGAACAGCCATAGAGTGGAATCCTCCTCAGCAGTAACAGAAGGCATGCTGACAGCAGTGCACTGCGGGCACCTAAACTCCGCAGGTGAAAGCAGCCAGATGCAAAGACCACACCTGCATGGCTGCACTGCGCACAACATCTAGGAAACCAACCTGCAGATGCGGAGCACCGGGTGCCCCGGTTGGGGCAGAGCAGGGATTAACTGCTACCTCTACCAGCATTCTTTTGGAGGTAACAGGCTGAATTGTCATGATGACTAGAGAATTCTAAAAACTTACCAAAAGTAGTGTTCAATTACAGTATGTACATTAAAGTCAATAAAGCCATTAAAACTATGACTTTTTTTCCTACCAAATAATAGTTGGGTTTTTATCCCCACAACCCATCAGCCTGTTAAAAAATAAAAAAGATGCATTCTCCCCTACCTAGTGTAGGGAAGTCAAACCTGGGTATAGCTTTTCACAGGGATCATTTGGAAGAAAGTTTCACAAGTCAAACTCCTCACCTTTTGATCCAACAATTCCACTTCTAGATTCCACACTTGATAATAAAGATGGACTGATGTTCTCCTAGTGCATTTGTAAGGTTTCAAGTTCAGTTTTATAGAATAAGAAGTGTATCTTTGTCCAAGGCCTCCTCCAAACACCAGATGACCTCTCCTTAAGGATGCTTCAGAAGATCCTCCTGGGCCCCAAGAGTACCTTGGTTTGGTCACCTAGTTATATTTTACTGACTTGAGGTTTAAAAAAAGCCTAACCAAACACAGCTCCTAAGACCTTGCAAATCTAGTCTCCAGATGGGTGCAGCGGCTGTGGCACACGCCTGTAACCCCAGCAGCTGAGGTAAGAGGATCACGAGTTCAAAGCTAGCCTCAGCAACAGCGAGATGCTAAGCAACTCAGTGAGACCCTGTCTCTAAATTAAAAAAAACAAAAAAAAACAAAAAAAAAAAAAAACAAGGGGCTGGGGATGTGGTTAAGTGCCCCTGATTTCAATCCCCAGTACAAAAAAAAACTGCTTTCTGGCCAACCAGTTAGCTCTATTTGTTTTACTGGATTAATGGGTTCTTCAATTCAAAACATCCAAACAGAGAATGTGCCTGTGTCAAAAAGCTAAGGGCATATAATTTACCTAAAACAAACCAGAGAGATCAGGATTCAAACTCTCCAAGGATTTTCTACAAAGCTCTGTTTGAACTTAATAATTTTAAGGCAGCAAAACCTTCTGTCTTATGGAAGCAAGGACGACATACAGCAGGGTTTTCCCTTGGAGAAATGCTCACTCACTCATCTTACTTACTCAGCACCTGCCCATGCCAAGCACTGTGCAAGGTGCCAGAGTACAGCAGTGGCCAAAGAGACAACGTCCCTGTAGTCATGAGCCTCACACCAGCCAGGGTTAGGGTGGAGAGACAATGAACACAAAAACAAGCACTGGCGTCGGGGGTTGCTGAGCTAAGATGGCGAAATCAATGGGATCCCAAACCTAAGTGGTGTGGGGGAGGTGGTCAGAGCAGACCTAGAGTTTGGTGACATTTGAGAAGATACCAGAGGGCAGGCATGTCCCAGGAATTCAGGAGAAGAGAAGGCAGAGAGACACAGTGACAAAGGCCAGAGGCCAATGCAGGTTGCAGGGGTCCCGGGCACAGCAAGGAAGCCAGCAACAGGGTGGAGGCTGTGTGTGTAAGGGGTCTTTGAAGATTGCTCTTGTTCTGTTTTTCATTTTTGCTTCTTTGTGCTGGGGGTAAACCCCTGGGCCTCGTGAATGCTGGTAAGAGCTCCACCACTGAGGTATACCCCAGTCCTGTGGAGGTTCCAGGAAGGTAATGAGCCACTGGAGGGGCGGAGCAGAGCGCTCATACGCTGGAACTTCTTGGAAGGAGGCTAGATGGAACAGGGAGGCCAGCTGGGAGGCCGGGCAGTGGTCCTGGGAAGATGAAAACGCTGAAGAGTTGGGAGCAGCAGTAAAGGAGAGAGAAACAGCCAGACTCTAGACATAGTTCAAAACTAAACAGATTACACGTGCTGACCACTGAACGTCAGCTATAGTGGGATAAAAAGGGATTCATGAACAACTCCAAAGTCATTGATCTGTAATTTAAACTCAAAAGTTCTCGAAGGCCAAAGAATCGTGAATAGATTTACAGTTCACGATAAGAACAGACCCAGAGGAGAAATGACTTGGGAAGAGGAAGGACAGCAGAAAGGAAGGCGGGAGTAGAGGAGGAAAGGACAGAAACAGGAAGCTGGCAATTAAGGACCTGTGGTCCCAATCCTCCTGGTCTACAGATGGGCACAAAGCCAGTAAGAGAGTGGGCCCTGGAGATCCACCTGTATCCTGTGAGATCACACACACTAAGTCACCTCATCCCATCAACTAGCAAAGAATATTCCTGTACAAAAACTCCACGGCAGCTGTCGGGATACAGTGCTTAATAGACCTAACTGCTTAATGAATGGAAGCCCCAGGTATCCCCTTTAACCTAGAGGTGGTCTGGAAACTCACTGAAACCCAAGGCATGTGAGCAGACAGCAAATGGTCTCTTCTCAGCAGCTGACTTCCTGTGCACTGACTACCTCCCAGCCACTCTCTCCAGAGCTTCATACATGCTCCTTCTTTTAAACTAGTCGACCCAACTGTCCATGTCACAGATGAGGTCTGCAGAGATCAAGTGTGGCCAAGGTCACTACCTGAAGACACAATTGCTCCTAACCAGCCTCAGGCAGAATGCCACACCTATAGAACAAGGTGAGCACTCTGGTGATACCTTTACTCCTGCCTCCAAACACACCCGAGAGCAGCCCAGGATCTGGAGGAGGACAGCTTCCCCCCTTCTCAATCATGATTCAGCCTACATGATTCAAAACTTACATGTGTGTTTACCAATTAAGAAAAAAAAAAAGTTCTTTCCAAATCAGTGGAAAACAATGCTTCCATCCCAAGCACCACACCTCCAAACCTGGAGGAAAATTATAATGTTCAAGTGCAAAAAGGTTAGCCTGCAAGGGAACCCACACTCCAACCAGGTACACACATTTACATCCCTGCTGCCTTTCTTCCCCTGTCAAAATGGAAAGATTTGGAACATCAGATCTGGAACCCCAAAAACAGATTCAGAAAAAGGAAACGGGCAATGTAAGATGTTACCAGCAAAAAAAAGATCATCTGGACGGAGAGAACTATTATTTTTTCAATATTATATAACTCCAAGTTGACAGCATGTGCTATCTTAGGCACCGTGCCTAACAGTGAACAAAGAAAAGTCACAAATCAGTGGAAGGATGTTGACTTTGTCCATGAATGAGACACCTGGAGAAAGAACAGGTCTTTCCTAGCAGGTCCTGAGTCAGAAACCTAAGTCTTTATTATGAAACAGAATTGACCATATGGTTGGGGTGGGGTAGGGGAATCTAAGCTAGAACTTAAATTTAGATCAAATGGATTCCCTGGATTTGTTTCAGTTCATTGAGCATTCTCATGATTAATAAATTATACAATAGATATTCAAACTGCTCTGACTGGGTGATTCATCGCCCAGCCCCACTGCAGAATAGTTTCAGAAGCATTCTTCAGTATTTACAAGCTCTAACTAGCCTTCAGTATTTACAAGTGGATCCTTTCCTGAAGTAGTCTCTCCTCACTAGAGCCCATTAGGCAAAAGTTAACAATCTTTTAATGATGGATCAAAGTGTATTAAAACTTTCAGGCAGCTTCAAAATAGTATTTAAATAATACAGCAAGGTTTAAAGTAACAATCTACTCTATTTACCCCTAATGTCTGGGAATCTCTCATTCTTCTCATGCCCATGCATCTGCCTAACAATGTTAGTACCATATGTTCCTAAATTTACCTGAACCAGTTACTTTTCAGATACTTCTCAAAAAGGTAAGCACAATTTTTTTTCACTAAAGCAAAATCTTCCAAGTCTATGGGAAAAACTGATAATAAGCATAAACTGCTTTTATTTTAAAACAAATACAGCCCCCATAAGAGTTCAAGGGCTGGCTAAGGATTCAAGGAGATGTGAAGTAAGAACATTGCAAATAAGACATAAATAGATATTTTAAAGCAAAAATGCTTCAAACTAACATAATATGTACATAATATTAAAAAGGCTGTAAACTGGCCCCTGAGTAGAATTCTTCAGGCATTTCCTACTACCCTTGTCTGCACTGCTTAGGCCAGGTCCTCCTAAACAAGCCAGCTGAAAGCCAGAGGACGACAGTGGGATGAAGTGAAACCAGGACAAATGCTTCAGCCTCAGACATGCAGGAATGGAATCTCAAGCATGAACCATGTTAAAAAAAAAAAACTCTACTGCCAGGTACAAGGGTGCACTCCTATAATCCCAGAAACCTAGGAGGCTGAGGCAGGAGAATTGCAAGTTCAAAGCCTGCCTCAGCAACCTAGCTCAGTACTAGGCAAATTGGTGAGACTGTCTCAAAAAAAAAAAAAAAAAATTTTAAACGGCTGGGGACATGGCTCAATGGTTAAGTGCCCCTGGGTTTAATCCCTGGTACTAAAAATTAATTAATTAATTAATTAATTAAAACTCTACTTTCAAAGAGATCTGTTTTACTTTCCAAATGAACTTTCTCTGAACATTTACTGAAGCCACTTTCTTTTCTCAGATTCCAAAGAATGAAAGTTGCCCTTCTGAGACAGCGGTTCCATCAGTACAACACTTCCTCGTTCTGCTACTCACACACAGAAAACGTTCCACCAATACACCACATCCCAAGAAGCTGAAGGAAAGGAAACTGCACCCCACAGCTGCTTGTCATGCATACCTGTGCAAAACTGACCATCAAACTTTTCTCAAACACTGACTATAGGATAAGAGATTCTAGCCCTTAGACCTGGCAAAACCTAACAGAGTAGGAGCTCTCGGGCATTTATACAATGCCTGTGGAAATTCTTCCCAAACTAAGAGGAGGAAATACAATCCGGTATGTAGATGCCCCACCTGCAATGAACGCTTATCCAGCATTCGTACTGCGTGCAGCACTCCATGAGAAAATTTTCCATGATTTGGAAGACACTGAAACTGAACGTGAACTGAGCTCACCTTCCCTGAGGAATCAAGAAGCACCTAGGAGTGGCAAGGCCTCCAGACAAGCTCTGACACATCTATCCACTCCAACAGGATGTGCAGAGTCCAGCAAGACCTTCAGTTAACATTCTGAGAAGTTACTGCAAAACCATGCAAGACTCCAACTTTAAATCAGACAGTCACCTCTATAAGAAAATCCATTGCGTAAAGAGGAAGCAATAACGTAAACTTTATACAATTTCTCAGGCATCCAACAAGAGGAGTTTACAAGGATCATGCTTATTCATAAAAGGAATGAAGGGGGAAAGAGGAACAAATAGAGAGAGCAGAGTTCTGGAGACCTACATAACACTGGGCTTTGCAACATAGGAGAGCTTCTGCTTCTTTTCAAAGCATAGAAAGAACTTGGAAAAAGTTAACTGCACAATGTCATTAATATATAGAAAATACATGCTATCAACAGTCAAAAATCCAAATACTTGTAGTCTGAAATCCTGCTCAGCAAGTCATCAAAATGTCAGCCAACATCTCAACACTTCCCACAAGCCCCGTTGTTTTTTAAAGTTTTTATTTCTAAAGTTATACTTTAAAAAGCATTTCCTTTGTGTGTGCATTTAATGTAAGGAAAAGAACCACAGGCACAGAGATAGCAATTCAGCTGTCCTGAGCTGGGCCTGGCACGTGGAACAACTCCTCTGACCACCAGGCCTAGGATTCTCCTCTGAAAAAGTGCCCAGCACTTGCCCAGAGGGCTGCAGGAAGCTTCAATGACAGGGAACACCAGCTGTGTCAAAACGGGGTTGCACTGGTCACCTGCAACTCTGGCTACCTAACACTTACCAAGAACAACCTGTGCTCTCACTCTCTGTGCGCCTGCAACTCGGAACTGAGCGGCTTGCCACGGGCAAGCTGACGCAGCCCACTGGAAAGGCCCACCCGGTCCCGGCCAGTGTATCTGCAACTTGGGGCAGGTCGGGCCCACAAGGGATTGGTTGGGGGCCAATGGGGCACACAGCGATAGTCGGAGAGGAATCTACAGGGGCCGACAGGAGGCTATACGGGGGCCGCAAGGGATGCCGGACTGCAGTGGGCAGCAAGGGGTGACTAGGGGCTGACCAGCCGGGCGCTGGGGGCTGCACCGGGTGTCCAGGGGCTGGCCGGCGGGGCTGCTGCGGGCTCATGGGGTGACACGGCTGGCCGGCTGGACTGCTGGGGGCTGCACCGAGTGACACCCGGCTGGTCAGCCGGGCCGCTGGGCACAGCATGGGGTGACCAGGAGCTGGCCGGCCGGGTCGCTGGGGGGTGCACCGGGTGACACCCGCTGGCCGGCGGCGTGCTGGGGGCTGCACCCAGCTAAACTACTCTAGGCTGGATCCCGCGGCCCCGCTCCCCGCCCGGGTCTTGGGCAGCGGCCGCCCGGGGCAGTCGCTGTCCCACGGCCCGGCGAGAGGCGTCCCCGCGGGTCGCAGGTCGCCGGGAGCGGGAGGCCGGGCCGCCTCCGGCCACACCTCCAGGAAGCGGCCGCCGGGCGGGTGCGGCCGACAGGGCCCGAGTGGCCGGGGTGGCCGGCGCCCGGCCGCGCCCCCCGCCCGCGCCCGCACTCACAGGTGACGATGGGCTTGTTCTCCATGGTGTAGATCACCGGCGGCAGCGGCTCCTCAGGGGCGTCCATGGGCGTCCGGCTCACCGGCCCGGCCGCCCGCGCCCCATGGGCCCCCGAGGCCGCGCCGGGCCCGCCGCGCCCGAGCCCGAGCCGCGCCGCCGGCCCCGAGGCCGCTCCCGAGCCGGCCGTCCGCCGCGCCGCCCGCCGCCGCCGGCCGCGTCCACTTCCGGCCTCGGCGCCGCCGCATGACCACTTCCGGGGCGCGCGGCTTAAAGGGGCGGGCCTTCCCTCCGCCTGCCCTCCGACGGAAAGGGCCCCGGGGCGCCGCGGCCGTGCACCTGCGCGCGTCTCCTGCGCGCGCCCACGCCCCAGGCTCCGGCGGGCCTCGGCTCGCGGGTTTCCCTGGGCCGCGAGGTCACGTCACTGCCAGGAGGCGGGACCCAGGGACGGCCTTCCCGCCACCGAGATCCCGGCCCGCCCCCCACGGGCCGAGGCCCGCTTCCCCGGCGCGAGCCGGCCCTCGGGCGTCCCCGCGCTTCGCTCCCGCCGCCGTCCGCTCCCTGACCGCTCCGCGGGTCGCGGCGGTCCCTTTGTGTCCCCACCCTCACCCTCGCCTGCCACGCCGGGCCTGGCGTGGTACGTGTTGGGAAGGCCGCGAAATAAAGCCTTGCTTTTCACGGCACGGAGGGAGGGTCTGCGGGGACTCGCCAGGGAGTGACCCGAGCGAGTCCGCCCGCGGCCGCCTCTGCCCAGGAGGGTGCCAGGTGCATCCTGGGTGCGAGGCTGCGGGGCCGGGAGGCGGGCGGGGACCCCGGCGTCCCGGAGGCGAGGGCTGGGGCTGAGAGACCCCACGGTGCTCCTGGAGGAGTGGCCACCAAGACTGCGGTGGAGCAGTGCTGCAGGGAAGACCTGTCCATGCCATTAACACGTCTGGGACATTTAACTGAGACAGAGATTAAGGACCTTGTCCCCAGGTGCCAGCAAACTTGTTCTAAAAAGTCACAGAATTGTACATGCCACAGTACAGATTTTGTCATTCTCTTTTTTTCTAAAACAACTTTTTAAGACTATAAACACCATTCTTAGCTCAAGAGCTATACAAAAATAAAGGTATTGTGTCCACTTTAACAAAAAATGCATTCACAGGCCAGATGTGGCCTGTGAGCCATATGTTGCTGACCCTACCCTAAAATAAGGCCCACTCTACACCTGCCTGAAGAAACCCTACAGCAAACCCTGAGAGATCCTCCTGAAAGAAGGAGCTTGGACATCAAGTTGTGCCATTTAGGGGGGCCGGAAACACCCCAGGCATTCAGCACACCCAATGGGCAGCACGGAACTAAGGCTAGACCAGCCCACAGGGAGAATGACTGGACTGCAAACTGGAACAGACTCCTGAGAGGAAGATAATCTAGAGTCTCTGACATTTGTTATTTTCCAATGTTGAAGCCAGATTTAAAGTTAGGTGGTCAGTGTAGTTAGGTAAATCAGGTCTAATACCGAGTGAAATCTAAAATGGAGGCCATGCTGAGAATGACTGACACGAGCAAAGGACGGCGGCGAGGTCCTCCGACCGCTCCCGGGTGGTCCTGAAGTCACGGCTGCCCCTGCCCCAGGTAACCTCTCCCGGCCGGCGATCCGTGTCTTGAAAGAAGAAGCCGCCACACGCGAGATGCCTTTTCGAATGCCCGGTTTATTCACTCCATCACATCACATCACACGAGGCACAGGAACAGAGGCTGGTGGGACTCAGTTCGCTCGATGTTGACCCACACATAGTGAGTCTGAACTGGCCAAAGAGCTCAGCCTTCCTGGCCTTTAAATACTATAGTTGTTTACAATACTTTAAACCAAAAACATGTTTATTCCATAATTTCTATTTCTTATCCTATCTTAACAGATCGTCTCTATTACATCACATCTTGTTTACATCTTTGCTTATCTTAGAAAATCACACTTGTTTTGTGCTAAAATACCTCAAAACATGTTTACCTTTTATCCTTATCTATTTCACACATTTTCTAGCTTAGGCACCTTTCTTCATCACAACATGTTTACTTCAAACTCTCCTGTCCTTTGTTTATTTCAAACTCTCCTGTAACTCTCCTGTCAATGACTCAGGGAAAACAGGACAACTCATGGAATGTTTATGAAGTCCTGAAAAGGCCCTAGGCCAAAGTCCACCTCAAAGAAGTGTTAACCAACAGCCCCAACAGATTTGGAAATAGCCCATCCCAGAGAAGTGATAATCCCATCCCAAAAGGTGATAATTAGGCCCACCTGTGTACCACCCCTTGGGCCTTCCAACCTACATTCCATCACCAAAACTATAAAAAGGGGAAACAACTGCACTTCCACGGATTCCACCTTCTGGGTCCCCTTCTTCCTCCGGGAGAAGTCCTTTCTTCTGTCCTTTAATAAATTTCTAATCTCTACTCTGGCCTTGCCTCGGCGTGCTTCTTTGGTGTTATTCTTCAACATCGGGGAGCAAGAACTCGTCACCGGTCAACAGCGGTATCAATGTCCAGTACACCATAGAGAATTACTAGACAGGCAAAGAAGCAGGAAAATATAAGCCACAGCCAAGACAAAGGGCAGCCAACAGAAACCAACTACCAAGGGCCAGGTGAGATTGACCAAGACTCAAAATGCTCTCCAATAAGTACATTCAAAAGGCTAAATGAAGACACAGGAACTCACAGCAGAGAAATAGAAACTATTTCTTAAAATGACCGTAGAACTGAAAGGACACTAACTGAAATGAAAATCTAACTGTATTGATGGTCAGCAGATAGGACGTAGCAGAGGATGGAGTTGGCAATCTTGAGGACAGATGAGTGGCATCACAGAATCTGAAGAAGAAAAAAAAGACTAGAGAAAAATTAATAGAGCCTCGGAGACCTAGGGGACAGTATTAAGGGGCCTCACTCACGTTACAGGAGTTCCAGAGGGAAATAAAGTAAGAACAGGGCAGAACTTTTAAAAAAAAAAATGGCCAAAAACTCTTAAAAAATGGTGAAAAACATGTACTTACAGATCAAGAAACTTAGCAAAACCTGAGCAGGATACATACAAAGAAAATCACATGCAAGCACATCACTGTCAGAAAAAAGAGATACAGAGAAAATAAATTTTTTTTTTTTAAAGAGAGAGTGAGAGAGAGAGATAGAGAGAATTTTTTTTTTTAATATTTATTTTTTAGTTCTCGGCGGACACAACATCTTTGTTGGTATGTGGTGCTGAGGATCGAACCCGGGCCGCACGCATGGCAGGCGAGCGCGCTACCGCTTGAGCCACATCCCCAGCCCGAGAAAATAAAATTTTAAGAGAAAATCTTAAAAGCATTCAGCAAAGGCCAGGGTTGTGGCTCAGTGGTAGAGCACTGCCTAGTATGCATGAGGCACTGGGTTCAATCCCCATAACCTCATAAAAATAAACAAATAAAGGTATTGTGTCCATCTTTAAAAAAAAAAAAAAGCATTCAGCAAATTAAGACATGGCCATGAACTTCAAGGGAAGGACAGTGGGGGTGACACAGACTTCTCATCTGATACAATCATGGCCAGAAAACAATGGTAAAATATTTAAAACGCCAAGGTTTAAAGCCTGTCAACCCCAAACTCTGTAACTTGCAAAATTATTTTTTTTGAATGAGGGCAGAAAAAGATTTTATTCCAATGAACTAAAATTGAGACAATTCATAGCCAGAGGGCAGGGCATTCACAAACCATTGCAGGGTGCTCTTCCATGAAAGGAAATGTGGGAATTGGTGTCAGGAGGGAGGGAAGAGCAAGAACAATGGATGGAGAAAGGATATCAGATTTTTAGCTTGCTACATGCATGCAGTGTGAAATTTCAGGTACAGAGTGGGAAACGGGAAGGGCTGTGTACAAAGAGGGAAGAGTAGAATGTGATGTGGTGAGGACTTATTTTCTGCCCTAGAGCAAAACCACTAGAAAGTAAATAAATGAAAGAGGTTTGGCTAAGAAGCCAATAGAGGAAAGAAAATGAAGTAATGGAAAATATTTGATCAATCCAAAAGCAGACAAGAAAAAAATAACTGAAGAATAAAAAAACAGAAAGGAGGCTGGGGTTCAGCTCAGCGCAGAGCACCTGCTTAAGCATGCACCAGGCCCTCGGTCCCACCGCAAGAAGGATGGACAGAAAGGACAAATGCAAATGACCAGTTACAACATGAGAAGATCTCCACATCTGTTAGATGTGAGGGTACAAATCAAAGTGCAGAGAGGGTGGGCTCAGGGGTGGAGGTGTGCCTGGCATGTGTGAGGCCCCGAGATCCCCAGCACCCCCCCCCCCACACACACACACACTAAATAATAATAATAATAATAATAATAATAAAGCCCAACAATAAGAAGCTACCTCACATCCACTCAATTAGCTAAAATGAAATTTTTTTTTATTGTTGGTCGTTCAAAACATTACACAGTTCTTAATACATCATATTTCACAGTTTGATTCAAGCGGGTTATGAACTCCCAACTTTACCCCGTATACAGATTGCTGTATCACATCAGTTACCCTTCCATTGATTGACATATTGCCGTTCTAGTGTCTGATGTATTCTGCTGTCAGTCCTATTCTCTATTATCCCCCCTCCCCTCCCCTCCCCTCCCCTTCTCTCTCTACCCCTTCTACTGTAAATCATTTCTTTTATTTGTATTATCTTGTCTTACCCCTCCTTTCCTCTTATATATCATTTTGTATAACCCTGAGGATCGCCTTCCATTTCCCTGCGATTTCCCTTCTCACTCCCTTTCCCTCCCACCTCTCATCGCTGTTTAATGTAAATCTTCTTCTCAAGCTCTTCGTCCCTACCCTGTCCTTGTTTACTCCCCTTATATCAAAGGGGTCATTTGGTATTTGTTTTTTAACGATTGACTAGCTTCACTTAGCATAATCTGCTCTAATGCCATCCATTTCCCTCCAGCACAGAGCACCTGCTTAAGCATGCACCTGCTTAAGCAATTTATGATTTTGTCATAAAATGAAATTTTTTAAAACCCAGAGAATACCAAGTGTAGACTCCTAGCCAAGGAATCTGTGTGTCTTTTACATCTTCAGTCTGTTCTCAAAGAGAGCCAAGTTCAGATATTCTGGAAAAGCAGGCCCTAGCAGCTTCCCATAGGGACGTGGCTAGGTCTGGCCATGGGACAGCGGGGCATGGGAGGGCGGGAAGGCAAAGGCCGGCAGTCTCTCATTCTCTTCCAGGCAGCTCTCTGGCTTGGTTGTTGGACAGGAAACCACTGCTGGGCTGTTTTCCCTCTGAGGACACCCACTAGAGTTTTGTTATTTGTTTTTTGTTGTTGTTACTTTTTAACAGGGAGCTCAGGAAGTGCTCAGACTGAGCGGAAAAGCTGATGTAGCAATTCCTTTTAAGAACGGTGAATACGGTGCTGCTCTCTTCCTCAGTGTCCATGCTTCTTTCCACTCCCTTTTCTCATGAGATGGAGTTTTGGTTTGGTTGGTTGGTTTATTTGTTTGTTTGAAAAGTTGCTGGAACTTGAGCTCAAATGGTCTTTCCTGATACTTTGCCTCCAGGTTGCAAAGAGCTTGCTAAATGGTGCGTGGGGATACTGTGTGAGCTACATTGAAAGGGCGGCCCACAGGCTTTGCCTAGGCCCTCTCCGCAGAGGATTGAGCCAAAAGTAATGGCAAGTCAGTGAATATGCAGAGCACTCTATTCACAGTAACCCAGAACAGGCACAACCCCGCCGCCCTGCAGTGGGTGAGCAGCTAAATGAACTGGCACATCCACACCTTGGAGCACTACTCAGAAAGGAAAAGGAAGGAAGTCCCAGAGCAGGTGATAGCCTTAGGGGGCCTCCTGAGAATAGGGCTCAGTGGACAGAATCTGACGCCAAAGCTTATCGACTGTGGCTTCCGTTAGTAGAGCCCCCCTGAAGTAACAGAATCATAGCACTGGAGAAGAGGTCCGTGGTTTTCAGGGGCAAAGGGGGCTGTGGCGTGCAGAGAGCAGTGGGGTGGGTACAAGGGCAGCTGCCTCTTGGGGAAGGGCCTTCTGTCTGGACTGTATGGACATCAATACCTGGTGTGACACTGAGCTGTTCTGCAAGGTGTTACCGCTGGGAGGAAGTGGGGAGGGCGCACCAGATTCCTCTCAACTGCACGTGAATCTACATTATCTCAAAATTAAGTTTTGTTTAAAAGCCAGCTGACCTGAGTGGTGTCATGTGGATTTCCTGAGTTTGCCAAAGGGAGCCACATGTGGCTGTTACTCTGGACTCTGACTTAGCTCCCCATCCTGGTTGTCATTCCTACAGGCTCCAGGTGCTTGGAGAGGTCTCCAAGGCAGCACTGGGCTGGCTCCACGAGGCCCCCAGCCCTGCCCTCTGGCTCAGATGTTTCCCGATGGGCAGTCTCTGCACACGTTCAGCCCGTCCTCCCGTCCAGAAGCGAACAGTCCACAGTGGAGACAGCAGCAGTGCGATTATATGGGGGAGCAGTCCCCTCAGGAGTAACCCAGGAGATGCCATGGGGACATTGTTTCACTAAATGAATTAAAACTTAGGGAGGGCGGGGAGAACTGGCAGAGCATGGGGCAGCACCCAGTCAGCCATGGAGCCAGGGAGGCTGGGGAGGGCCTGCTGCAGTCTGGCTGGGCACGAATAACCTGGAGGTCACGAGCCACGTGTAGATTCAATCAGGAACAAACTTTATTCCAGAACCCACTCGAACTCCATGGGCACTCAACGGGAACTCCGTGAGAACTCAAAAGTAGCGGGCACCCGAGGTAGCAGGAGCCGCCTTATTGCCGCACAGCAGAGGTTTATATACACAACTGAATACTCAGCTGGTTTCAATTTCGCATCACCCAGTCACAGCCATCAGTCACCATCCAAATAGTTATACACAGCTCAACTTAATTATCATCATCCTAATGGCTCCCTGGCACCACTTCTCAACCACTCCTTCTGGCAAAATGCCAGGCGTCATCTTGACTTGGTTGTGGCTCTCAACAAGGGCCCATTCCCTGAGAAGCAGGAACTCTGTCCCTGTGCTCCTTGATCCAGTGACCGCACCTTGAGAGTGCTCC
This sequence comes from Ictidomys tridecemlineatus, assembly GCF_052094955.1. NCBI lineage: Eukaryota > Metazoa > Chordata > Mammalia > Rodentia > Sciuridae > Ictidomys > Ictidomys tridecemlineatus. Next base: position 214,536,161 of record NC_135479.1, on the reverse strand, counting down.
AAGGAAGGACCCCCCAGACCTCGGTGGACAAAACCACGTGTGGCCACGTAGCTTGTGCCAGCCCTCAGCAGCCTGCCCCCCTCTGCTGGTCTCAGTAGTGCTCAGCACACTCGAGCCATCAGTGTCCAGAGAGCCTGCTCACGTCACCGGCTTGCACAGAACAGCACGCCCTCCTGGCCTTTCTTCTGCATCATGGGATTTAAATAAGCAGCAATAATGAAATCAGAGCTGGCACCGTGGACGGTGTTTCCTGCACTCTGGTCCGTGCTCCTATTTTTAACACAGCTGCCTTTTTCTTTGGCCTCCTGACAGTCTGGACTCTCATGCCCTCTCTCCAAGCTGAGAGGACTCCCCCAGACGCCTGCTGTGCTCCTGCCTCCTGTCCCCATCGTGTATCCCGGCACAATGTGGCAGGAGCCGCGGCCTTCCTGATGCTCCCATCTGACTCCACACTTTACTAGCTGTTCTCAGGACGCAGAGAGCCACAGCCATCTGTGACCTGGCTTAGCCACAGGACGAGGCCAACTTCTCTCACATCAGCTCCTGGCACATCTGATATTGGGGTGACACGACAGAGGGTGGTGAAAGGAAGGGCCAGGGGAGAGCTGAGCTGCCAGGATGCCAGACTCCAAGGGCACCCAAGCTTTGCGGGAGGAGGCTGGAAGGGTGGGTCAGCTACCAGAATTCCTGTCTGACCCACATCACTGGGACAATGGAAGTGGCCTAAATGGCAACAAGACAGGGGTCCCTGCAGTACACATAGATGATGGCACACCCATTGGTGTCCCAGGTCCCTTGAAACCCAGCTCATTTTGGTTCAAATGCAGAACCAGAAGTTCACCCATCTGAGATGATAAGGACTCCACATTTTACCCCAGGTCTGGAAACTTCTCCAAGGATAGAGGCGCAGACGGGGGCTCTGGGTGGGTAGACATCTGGGCAAACCTCCCTTGGCTCAGAGGGGCTTCAAGCTCAGGAGACAGCCCAAGTGGGACCTTCTCAGTGACAGTCCCTGTCACAATTACCTGTTTTTCTCTCCCCTCCCCACCCTCCATGCCCAAAATACACCACCTGCACCGGGTCCCTGCTCACTCTCAGGGCTCGCTGTTCTGTGGTGGGGCGTTTCCGCTCAGGCTGCTGTCCAGCAGCTCCAGGGCTGCCCAGGACTGCGAAGAGGTGCCTCTGTGGCCTGGTTGCCTGCATGGTAACTGTCCAGCCCACGCCCTGGAGGGGCTATCAGGCGAGTGCAGCAGTAAGGGCTGCCTTTTGAGCGTGAAGAGCTTCTGCTGTTGTTCATAGAAAGCCCAGTTTCTCCTGATCCTTTCATGTTTGGAGATCACAGGCCAAAGAGGGCCGAGTGGCCATGCTGGCCAGGCCTTAGCCCCCAGGCCTAGCACAGTGCCAGTGGAAAGCAAGGACCCTGAAAGCGATTGGCCAGCTCTCCCTGGCAGGACAGGACAGGGCTGGCATGTGTCCACAGAGGTCCATCTGCCCTGTTATGTCCAGGCTGGCACAGGGACAAGTGGGCTTTCTCAGCAAACACTTGCTTTTTTCCACGTAGCTCTTACCATTGCCTGACCCCAAGGGCTGCTTCCCAGGGCCAGGGGCCACTCTGCCCCCTAGGCTTCTTTTCTAGCCTCTTCTCCTGGAGATGTCTGCAGAGGCCTTGGGCAGACACATGTGACTGAGCAGATGCCAGGGGAGGTTGGCAGAGAGCTGGGAAGGAGGGCATCTGCCCTCCCAGGGTAGCCGAAGCACCCGAGCCCAGGAGAAGGCAGGTCTTTGTTTAGTTACATCCTGGAGCAGGGCACAGTGCCGTGGCAGAGTGTGGCCTAGCATGTGCAAGGCCTCGGCTCTAATCCCCAGGCTCACAAAAAGAAGTGAGTTTAAGACATGCACCCTCCCAGCAGAAACAAGTGAGTGACCATCCCAGTGCTCAGAGGGGAGTCCACGACGGAGCAGGTGCCAGGCAGGGCTTTCCCAGGCCCAGGCACAAGAGAGGCGCACTTCCTCTTCCCCCAGCCGAGGGGACATCCGTGAATGCTGTCCTCATGCTAGGCCACCAGGAAAATTTCTGTGAGTTTCCACCATGTGAAGGGGGACATTTTCTGATAATGATACGAACACACCAGAGTTTGGCAAAACTGGAAAAAAAAAATAAACAACAAGGAAAAAACCCACGTGTTTACCTGGAAATCTACAAATGTCTCTTAACTCCTGGATCAAAGGGCAATATAATCCTAAACCGCACAATCCCTAAAATCAAACCCAGCGAGAACACGCTGTGGTGGGACGGTGAGCCGCACTTCCTGGAAAACCCATCCTGAACCCCAAAGTCCACTTTGTTAAAGGAGAAGTGAAAGTGAGGGACTTTGTACTGACTGAAAAGGCTGGAAAACCAAAGGCAAAATGAACAATAGGAGAGTAGAAGGAACGAGTCACAAGACAAAGCAGAATCAGTGATGAGAGAACAGAAAACAGCAGAGACCAGCACTCTGGGTAAGGAGGCCAGGGTGAGGCAGAGGGGGAGGAAGCCCGGACACAAAACCCCGACAAAGACAAGGTGAGAGCTCGCCCAGAGCCAAGAAAAGATGCTCTTAATCCAAGTGACTTTTGCATTTTAAATCAGGATGAAATATGATTATCTAGGGAAATCTAACCTTGGAACAGACAGACCCAATGGAACATTCCAATTATTGGAGAGTCCTTTCCCCTCCCTCCACAGAATCCCACCGACCAGCAGCTTCCCAGGGAAGGTCCAGCAGCCTTTAGCCCCCTCCCCAGAGCACCAGGAGAGCATGAAGACACACAGCTTCTTACCACACAAGTGTGGCCTGACGCCCAAGCTGAGACAGACTGCACACAGAGAGAAACGCCGACACCCAGACAGCATATTAACAAAAGACTTCGCATCAGCATGCTAAACAAAGAACACCCGTTGTCACTTAATTGGGTTTATTGCAAAATGAAGAGATGAGGTCGTAGAGGAAACGATCCTGGAGCCCAGCATATTGGAGGTCTTACAGGGAAAGCCTCGTGGTCACTGCTGTGGTCTGAATGTGGCTCCCACAGGCCACATGCTGGAAACCTACCCCCTGCACCACTGTCGGCTCGTGAGCTTCCGAGAGCCCCACCGCGCACACAGAGGGCTGGAGGCTCTGAGCTCACCCTCTGGCTCCTGCGCTCACCCTCTTGGCCTTTCCTATTCCACCATGGATGACACTCCAAGAGGAGGCCCTGACCAGATGCCTGCACCTGGACCTGGGACTTCCCAGCCTCCATGACCACAAGGAGCAGATTCCTATTGGGTACGGATTACCCAGTCGGAGGCATTCTGCTATGGTAGCACAAAACGACTGAGGTCAATCCTTCCAGGAAAAGCATTTACTCACTGGGTAAGAGGCGCAGGCCTGTAATCCCAGCAGCTTGGGAGGCTGAGGCAGGAGGATCACGAGTTCAAAGCCAGTCTCAGCAAAAATGAGGAGCTAAGCAACTCAGTGAGACCCTGTCTCTAAATAAAATACAAAATAGGGCTGGGATGGGGCTCAGTGGTTGAGTGCCCCTGAGCTCAATTTCTGGTACCCCTCTTTAAAAAAAAAAAAAAGCATTTACTCAAGTTCCACACACATTCTTAATTTTTTAATGCTCAATAAAATGGGTATCATTTTAAATGGGATGCTTTCTGAACAGGGCAGCATATGCAGCATCATACACACATAAATGCCAGGCCAAAGTCAGCAGAGTTTTTCCCATTAAAGTCAGAAACGAGACGGACTTCACATCGAGTCCATTATTGGCCAATGAAATTGACAGGACACAGAAATTGGAGGTGTAAAGACTATCACTGTTTTGGAAATTAGATCATCATATGACTATATGAAATCAATATTAAATGAACACCATCACAGGAGTACTCAGTAGACTAATCATAACATCAACCTCAATGGGTGAAAGGCAATAGCTTTCATATTATATATATGTATATACACATATCTATGTCATCAATTGCTGCAGGCTGCAGGGCCGCGGCGCGTGAGCCTTAGCTCTGCTCCTGCCGTTGCCGCTGTTTTCACCTGTCGCCTTCCTGCTGGGCGCTTCCGCGCGGTCGCTGTCAGTGCACGCCGGCTTGCGATCCTGCAACCCGGCTGAGCACAAAAACACAAGCCAGTCAAACTGAAACAAAGTTTTATTTTGTAAGAAGCCGTGTGCGTCCCCCTAACAAGCCGGTCCGCACACGTGTGTCTCTACCGGACACGGGGGGCTCCACTTCCCCCGGAACACCCTCCTACCATCCTTCCCCAACCAATGGGAACTCTCCGGGAGTCCTGTAACTTGAGTTCCAAAACGGGCCTAGGTGAACAGTAGGAGTCCAATTTCCATATGAATGTAATACTTTTGCAGTGGCTCCTAGCAATCAATTAATATAAATGATAATACATCAATAACTAGAGAGATTGTGTGTGTGTATGTGATATAGAAGAAGTGATGGAAGAAGGGACTCACAAGAGCCACGTAAAAGATAAAATGCCAGGAAACCCAGGTCCCAAGCAAGGTGTGACACAGGAAGGAATCCCTGAGAGACGCAGACTGACCTGAACAAACCCCGGCCAGGAAGCTGACGGAATCACACTTCTGCCAACTCCTAAGTCATTACTAAAGCTAATGAGATCCTTATAATAACATACACTAACTGGTGTAGGATTGCTGCAGAAGAGAAGGTGATTCCAAAAATACACAAAATATAAACAGAAATGAGTGGAAAGGAAAATGTGCAGAGGAAGAGCAGGGAGCCCAGCCGACCAGGCCACAGGGCGCTCTGCAGAGCCTCACAAAGTGGGCACCCACATAACAGAGACGGCGCAGTTCAGGGCAGGCTCCGCGCTCCTGGGAACTTCAAGCAGAAGGGAACTAAAATGGATTTTACATGAATATTTTGGAAGTATTAGAAGAGAGCAGGAGGAGAGGCATTGAATAACGAAACACAAAATTGTCTTTCAGTCCTTTTACTGCCATTTTAAAAAAAGGGCTGATTTAGTCAGATGGATGATTTATGCCACCACTGTTGTCACAACCACCACCACCACCATGACCATGACCACCATGACCATGACCACCATGACCATGACCACCACGACCATGACCACCATGACCATCACCACCATGACCATCACCACCATGACCATCACCACCATGACCATGACCATCACCACCATGACCATCACCACCATGACCATGACCATCACCACCATGAACATCACCACCATGACCATCACCAACCACCATGACCATCACCAACCACCATGACCATGACCACCACCACCATGACCACCACCACCATGACCATCACCACCATGACCATCACCAACCACCATGACCATCACCACCATGACCACCACCACCACCATGACCACCACCACCATGACCATCACCATCATGACCATCACCAACCACCATGACCATGACCACCATGACCATGACCACCATGACCATGACCACCACGACCATGACCACCACGACCATGACCACCATGACCATCACCACCATGACCATGACCATCACCACTATGACCATCACCACCATGACCATGACCACCATGACCATGACCATCACCACCATGACCATCACCACCATGACCATCACCACCATGACCATCACCACCATGACCACCACCACCATGACCATGACCATCACCACCTTGACCACCACCACCATGACCACCATGACCATGACCATCACCACCATGACCATCACCACTATGACCATGACCATCACCATCACCCTGACCTTCATCATGACCAACATCTCCACTGCCCCATCACCCATACCAATACCATCACCACCACTATTACCACTACCACCATCATCTATTATCAGTTCCACATCACCACCACCACCATCATTACCAACACCTTCGTCATCACCAATGCTGGGCTTGAACTTGAGATCCTCTAGCCTCAACCTCCCAAGTGATTACAGGCATGCATCACCATCACCATGCCATAAGATGTTAATATCCAAAATCCATAAGGAACACAGAGAATTCCATTGCAAGAGAACAACCTGATTTTTCAAGTGGCAAAGGAACTGAATACACATTTCTCAAAATAAGACAGACATGTGGCCAACAGGTATTTGAAACAACACTTAACATCACTAGTCATTTGCATTGCAGGGAAATGCAAATTGAAAGCACAGTGAGATGTCACCTTACACCTGCAGAATGGCTACTCTAAAAAAGACAGAAGGAAGCAGGGTTGGTGAGGATAGGAGAACAGGGGGGAAGGCCAGCCAGCACGGCCGTTGTAGGGGAGCCGCACTGAAGCTCCTCAAAGAGCTGAAGTAGAGCTGCGATGAGACCTGCAGCCCCACGCCCGGACGACAGCAAGGGAGAGGAAGTGGGCTTGGGGAAGAGTCTTCAGCATCGTTCACAGCCGCCTAGACAGGAATCAACCTAATGGTAGACCCAGCCTGGTTTTCTCTTAAAATTGGGAGCCATCTCGCCACAAAGCCATGAAAAGCTAATTTCGGCTTTACTATAAGTTACTGCAGATTCTGAACCTGCTTGGAATGCCTGCCGTGCCTTGAACTCACCCCTGCCTGGCTCTCCGACAGTTAGCAGCCCTCTCTGAAACTTTAGTGACGCCTCACAAACCTTGGCCTTCCCTGGCCAGATGCCGACCCTCTCTGAGGCTCTAATGACCTTCATAAATTCTGATGCCGGGGCCAGTAAAAATGTCATGCCCGCCAGAGTTTGCTATCTGTAACCCGCCCCCGCCCCTTTGTGTAACTTTCTGGGCTATAAAGCTGGGCTGCAGGAAAGCTGGGGGCTGTCTTGTTCCTGCGGTTTGGGGTGGGAGGAGAAATAATAAGCTTGAAATAATAAGCTTGCTTTAATTTGATTTTAATTCGAGTCAGTGGTCTTTTCTTGCGTCCTGGTCTAACACTAAGTGTCTACCAACAGACGAGCAGACAGAGAAAATATAGCGCTTATACACAGTGGAGCCCTGTTCAGCCTTGAAATGTAAAAAGAGTGAGATGCAGGGAATTTCTTACCTGAACTTCCTATGCAGTCAGAGGTAATGAGTAAATCTGGGAGAGCTGGGGCTCTGTTGTAATACAGAGCCGTCTGGCCTCGTGCGTCAGGCTGCTGGAACAACACACCGTAAACCATCTGGCTCATCAACCACAGAAATGCGTTTCTCACTGGCAGTTCAACGTCCAGGTGAGGGTTTGTGTCGAGACTTCCCCTTGTGGGTGGGTGGACTCTCTGGATCCTCTAAAGGACACTGACCCCATCACGGGGCCCCAGCCTCATGGCCCACCTTGTAGCATGGTCACATTGGACGGTAGGTTTTAAGATGTGAGTTTGGGGGACAAAGACATTCAGATCACAGCAGCCTCCTTCGGACTTTTCTTTAAAGTCAGCCCTTTTCTCCAACCTTGGGGCCCCTGTGTCCCTGGCTGGGACTGTGGTGACCACCAGCAGCCTGTCCCTCTCCGTGGGTGAAGCAAACCCAGAGACTCCGGGGCTCCCAAGACAAACTGACGTGTCCGGGAACAGGTGCAGGGACGTGTGACCTGCTCCAGGAACACCCGGCCAAGAAGCCACCCCAGAGCCTCCCTTGTAGGCCCCAGAGGGCTGTGCCCCCGACACAGGAGCAGCGCTGCCCGCCATGTGGGCAGAGTGTGCAGGGGCTTGATGTGAGCGGCCAGCTACGGGAAGTCCTGCAGGGCAGGGAGGGCTCAGAGCTAGGGGCCTCTTGGAAAGCAGAGGGGCGTGAAGAGGCTCACTGAGCCTCGAGACCCACTGTGTGAGTCAGCTGGAGCCATGGGGCCGGGAGCGAGTCCTGCAGCCTAAGCAGAGCTGGTCCACACCAGGAGACAGCCCGGGACCAGAGCTGGGAAGGGCACCCACGGGGTTCCTGCGGCACCTCCTGCACTCAGAGCCGGGCACTGGCCAACCACAGCCCTGGCCAGCGCAGGCGAGGGTCAGTTCTTGATCCCGCAGGACACATGGGGACCCTGAGCCCCACTGGGCAGAGAAGTCGTGAAGTTGGTAAGACCCATGATCAGGCTCAGGAGAGCAGCTCCTGCCCCTGGAGGCACAGGGAAGGTGGGCAGCGCCAGAAGCAGGGGCTGAGCCAGGGCTTCCTGAGCCTGTTGGACTCCCCAGGATCGATCCTTCCCAAAGCAGAGGAGCTGGCAGGAGCTGCCTCATGCATTTTTAAATGGCCATCACTTGGGGTCATCCTCTAAATGGGTTTTGTGAACCTCAGTGGCTCCAACCAGGTGGCAGGAGGCCCCGGAGAGGCTGCAGGGCAGGGTTACATCTCCACCCTCAGTGGCCTCCTGGCAGGAACCCAACAGGGCACCAAGAACAGGCCCCCTGCTCCTCCCTGCTCTGAGACCGACTGTCCCAGCGGCTCTCAGCCCAGGCCAGCAAAAGCACAGAGGCAAGGCGCCGGGCGGTGGGGCTGGGTCTTCCCTTTTCTTTTTGGTTTCTGGCAGCCGCCAGGCCTTCCACCATCAGTTTTCTGATCTAAAGCTGGCTGACCAGGGACAGAACCCTCTGAAACCGTGAGCCAAAGTAAAGACATCTCTCCTCCTCTCAGTTGTTCTTGTCGGCATTTGGTCCCAGCAGTGAGAAGCTGAGCCGCAGTCCTAGGTGATGTCATTGACTAAAACTACTCTGTGGCCTTGGAGGACGGGCGAGCTGCTACTGACTCGAGAGCAGGTATTGTGCTAAGGGAACCCCAGCACCCTGAGGACGACGCACAACCCCAACGGCAGGTGCCACTCACACCACAGCGGAGCTAGACTCAAAACGTCAGAAGAGCAAGTGCTGGTGGGGCTGGAGGGGGCCTCTCTCCCAGCGCTGGTGGGAGCACCAGATGATCAGCCCCTGCGGAAAGCACCGAGCACTGAACTACTCTGTGGCCAGCAATTCCATTCCTAGAACATTGCAAACGTCCACAGGAAAACTTGGACAGTGGCAGCATCACAAGATCCAAAATGTGGAAGTGGCCCAAATGTCACCTAGGAAATTATGGGTAAATAAAGCGGGTCTCTCCTGCAGTAGAGTAGTATTCGGCCATAAAAAGGAATGAAGCACTGCCGCACGCTGCCCTGCGGTTGAACCTCGAAATCATCATGCTCAGAGAAAGCAGCCAGACACAAAAGGTCAGGGCTGCGTGGTGCTGCTGCAGGTGTTGTTCAAAAAGCGGGGTAGTGATTGTCTGGGGCTGGGGACGAGGGGCCTAACTGGGTGATGGATAAAAGGCCTGAGGCTTGGGGTGGTGAATGTCACCTGGTCACACTCCGCAGCTCTGCGGGAGAGAAGCCACAGGTGGGACACTGAGGCGGGTAAACTGTGATGGTCGTCTGGGCTGCCCTGCAGTGCGAGGAGACGCTCCAGAGGGCCCAGTGGCCGCGTGCTGGGAAGGGGCAGAGGCTCGAGGAGGTGCGGTCAGTGCTGCCCACAAGGCACCCCTCACTGAGGCAGAGGGCTGCATGAGCGATTGGCACTGCTGTCACTAGGGCCCCAGAGTGACCGTCCTCAGGTGGCCAGTGCCACGGTTGGATGGTGGCATTGAACTGGGGATGTGGCTCAGTGGTTAAGTGCCCCCAGGTTCAAACCCTAGTAAAAAATTAAAAAATTAAATGTGTGCCTTATTCTAAAATCTATTTGAAAGAATACAGTTCAAGAGTAACCAAGAAAATTTTGAAGAACAAAAGGTGGGGGCTTGCCCTACCAGATTTTATTTTCGGCCGTGAGGATGGAACCAGGGCCTCATGCCTGTTGGCAGGCTCTACCACTGAGCCTCGCCAGGCCTAAGGAATGTCTTCCGAAGCCCGTCATCAGGAGAGTGTGATTCTGTGCAGACAGACAAGCGGACTGACGACCCAGTCAGCCCCCAACACGTGCTCCAGGAGGGCTCCTCACAGCACGGGGAGGAGGTGGTGGGCTGCTCCATCAGCCGCCCTGGCCAAGGTGCTTCTCAGGCAGGAAACGCTGCAGTAAAGCTGGACACACCTCCACGTGCCGTGCCTCCGACTCAGAGGTGAAAAAACTGAACAAGCACTTTCAGAAGAGAAATGCAGGAGACTGATTCTATGACTGGAAGCAAGAAAGGATTTCCTAGCAAGATATGGACATGAAAAACATAACAGAAAAATCCTTTAAGTCACTTTCATTAACATGAAAGAAGTCTGTGCATCGCAAGATACGAAAAAGGGAAAACGCAAGCCAGAAATGAGGAATTTTATAACACAAAAGATTGACAGAAAGATCAGTGCATCCCAATTCTATGCAGAATGCTTGTGAATCGATCAGAAAAAGGTAAACGCGCCGTAGGAAAGGAGGGAAGCTGTGGAGATTTCAGGAGAGGAAGCCCCGGCGTCCAGCACGCTCACTCGTTGGCCACCTCGAGCTGTGACAGACCCCCCTCCACACCAGCAGGTCACATCTGACCACCACTCTGCCCACTGCACCATCACTCTGATGACCAGCCTCCAAAAGAGAATCCCACTCCCTGGGCAGTCAGCATGAGAGACGGAAGAGAAGGGCTGAGTCCAGCTCCCCAGGTGAGGGGCAAAGGGCAGGGTAGTCGGTGGGGCCCGGAGGGCCAGTGCAGGGGAAGTCGCTGGCGTCTGTGCCCAATGCATGTGCAGAAAACGGCAGCGTCACCCTGCTCTGGGGGTGGACTTTTGGACCCCTGAGGTCAAAGTTCAGCCATCTGACACCTGTGCAGTCCCCAGGCAAGAGTGAGTGATCAACAAGAGCAGCCTTCAAGTCCCTGAAAAGCAGCCTGGGCAACCGTTATCATCACGACCCACATGGCCGGGCACAGAGGTGTCATCTACAGCAGCGCTACTGGGTGGGATACATACTGCAGCTGCCTGACCTCCAATGTTGGTGACTTTAAAAGTCAGCTAAGTGGGTGTGGTCACACACACCTGTGATCCCAGCCACTCAGGAGGCTGAGGCTGAGGAGAACAAGTTCAAGGCCAGCCTGGACAACTTAGCAAGATTCTTAGCAGTTTAGTGAGACCCTGTTTGAAAATGAAAGGACTGAGAGTGGGGCTCGGGGTGAAGCACCCCCAGGCTTGCTCCCCAGCACCAGAACCAAAATCAACACAAAGAGCCACCCAACTGCAGCAAGCAAAGGGGGAGCAAGCCCAGCCACAGTGGGAGGGTCCAGGGAGCAGAGCTCACCTCTTCCCAGGTGCAGTGAGTCCTCTCTCAGCCTGCACCTCCGTATCTCACCTTGAACTCTCAGAGGTATGTGTGGGGTGGTCAGTGTCATGCAGCTGCAGTCCCATAGGAAATGCATGGACTGTAGTGACACAGCTGTGAGGATGAACTTGGGGACCAGCACACTGAGTCCTGGCTCTGAACAACACTGAGAAAATAAGATCGACCCCTTGATGGGATTCCCTGGGTCTGAAAACCGTGGGGCGCCTCCGCAGGCTGCAGCAGCTGCGCAGCACCTTCTTTGTTGTGGACGCTGGCACCAGGCTGACCAGCTCAAGGTCAGCCTTGCCACCCATGTCACTGCGAGGTGAGTTGATGGTTGTAATGGCCTGGGGACTCCGCCAGGGGCGCTCCTGCCTCTGTTATGGTTTGGGGATCAGCCCTGGGAAGACGGGCACTTCCTGAGCTCACTCTGTCAGATCAGGTGAGGCAGGCAGCGACCCAAGGAGGCAGATTTAAAAGGGCCGCTGAACAGGCTTTATTGAGATATCACTCCCGGGCGGAACTCGATCAGACCCACAGAGTGGACAAGAGGAGGGTCTGAGGACTGGACTTTTACGGGGCTCACAGCAGGAAGGGAAGGGCTTGGGACAGGAAAAGGTGTTCTTAGTGTCCCTTGTCCCCTTGGAGTTGGTCAGGGGAGTTGGCTGAACTCCAGGATTGGCCAGGGGGTCCTGCTGATTGACAGGCGTTAGTCAGGAGATCTCGCTGATTGACAGGCGTTTCTGCGGCGCCTGATTGATGTCCCCCCCCCCCACCCGCGGGCTGCTTTGTTCTAAGTGCCACCAAGTCGCCACCACTGACCTAACACACCCCATCCCTTGTGGGACAGGGGACCAAGCGGTAATGGGCAGGTACTCCGGGGCCCCCAAGTGGGCACGTGAGTGTTCGCACCCCTTCTCTCCTCTGCCCGCGGGTTGGTGTGCTGCTGGGGCAGGTTCTTCCTGGAGCCCCCCACTTCTCTGAAGGCCTCGTGGCTCTTCCTTTTCACCCCCCCACCCCGGTGCTCCCCAGGCCTCCAGAGCCATGCAGAACAGCACCCGGACAGAGATGAGCCCGCCGTGCAGGCAGCCTGGGAGCTTCCAGCAACATTCCCCTTGGAGACCCACCTGCCCCCTTCCAAGACCCCTTCCTTCAGTCCCTCAGCCTCCACCCCTCCCGCCCTGTTTCCCGGCTCCGTGTCCCCAATGGCCACAACCACGGGGTGTCCTCGACCCTGTCCTTCAGCTGGCTCTGGCGATGGGAGGTGAGCAGGACATTGGAGGAGGCACCACTGCCCCCTTTTCATAGGGCAGTGGCCTCGGCTGGCCCTGTGAGTCAGGCTTCTTACAAAGCCCTGGCAGGTGGGTCTGACCACTGAGCCATCGCCATCATGAGAGTCTTGGATGAACTGAGACATTTTAAGACAGTGTGTGGAGCCTCTTGTCCTGAAAGTGATGAGAACCTGGGGGGCCTTGGGGACAAGTGTGCCCAGAGGGCTGCCTTCAGCCAGAGGCAGGATCTCCCCGGGGAGCTCCGTGAAGACCACCCCCAGCTCCCTGCACCTTTGCTGCCTGATCGGACTTCCTGACTCAGGTCTCTGCAAACAGGCTCCTCGGTGGGACGCTGCTTCGGGTGTGGTGTTCTCCACCTGGGCGGGGGACTGGGGCCCCATCCCCGGCTTCCATGTGTTGCTCTGGGCGGTCAGGTCATGGTGTGGTTGGCCAGGCGCCCACCTCCTTGTGTGCCTGAGGCCATTCTCTCGTAGAGGTGGACGCTGTTGGCCACGGTGCTCCGCGCAATCATCTCTACCACAGCAGCTCGGCACATCACAGTGGACACGACGGAGGCAGGGACCTAAGGAAGTGTCAGGACACACTGGGCTTGGAAAATATGACACAGAGAAGGTTGACAGTGACAGAAAAATGGACACTGGAGCAGAGGAGCTGTGTGAGGCCCACGGGGAAGTGTCCAGAAGCCCGCCACAGCCACAGTGATGCCCTCTCCTCCCTGGAGGACAGTGCCCTTGGGTAGGAAGGAGCCCTTCTGATAGGTCACTGCACCTGGCCATGGCAGCTGCCCAGGCAAAGGGTCCAGACAGGACACCAGGTCTCTAGTGAGGCCCAGTGCTCCAGGTGTGCAGATTGCCAGGTCTGCGACCACTCACTTCTTTTGTTCAAAGTTCCTTTACAGACTGGAAGCTCAAGGGAACACAGGGCAAGTGCTGGGCCATTTTGGCAATAAGGAGTGTGTTTTGGATTATAATTCAGAGGCCTCCAGACCCCGAATCCAAATCCTTCCCCCTATGCCACCATCCTGTCCCATGGAAATACAGCTGCTGGCTCTGGCTGTCCAGAGGAATGGGGAGTGGAGGCCAGCACTAGACAGGTCGGGCAGAGGCAGAGCAGGCTGCTTTGCAGGCAATTGAAGCTATGACAGATTTTTGACAGAAGAATCTTTCTGGTACTTTCTATGCCTGAGCTTCTAAGGCTTCAGAGCGACTCCATCCTGGCAGGTGCTGTGAGGCCAACACCCACAGCAGGGGGCTACAGAGACCCTGGGAGCCCTAGTGAGCTGGTCCTCTAGCACCTGCACTGACCGTTCCCTGTCCCTTCCCGGGGCTCAGGGTGGGAGTCGGGTGGTGTGGGTGCACCCACGTGGCCCACTGACCACAGGCAGGACAAGTCTGATGGCGAGCTTCCCTGGCCTGTCCTGGCCCAGCCCAGCAACAGGCCTCCTCCCAGGACCGCAGGCCATCTGGGAGCGTGTTCTCAGTGAGCTGTCTTGCCGTGCGCCCACTGCTGCAGGGACCCGGACGTCAGGGCTCTGAGTCCTGGCCCTGGAGGAGGCCTGCTCGTGAGGATGCTCTCCAAAGTCCGTTTCCTAGAGGGGCTGTACTTGGAGGACCACACCACTCGGGATGTGTGTGCCCTTACCTGTGCTGGGTCACACGGCACGAGTGCGTGGGTGTGCGGTGTGTGCATGTGTGACAGACAGCCCACGGGTGGGACTCTCCAGAGATCCTGACTGAGCCCTGGCTTCCCAGCCTCCCAGGAGCCCAAGAGGGGCAGGCCGCTGCTGCCAAGGCCACCTGGGAGGAGGCCCCAGACAGAGAAGCCTGTCCATCAAGGGGCTGCTCCCAAGAGCAGGACACCCAGTTCCTTCAGTGTGAGTTATTTGGGGGGACAAATGAGACCCTGGAGTAGCTTTCAGTTATAATAAGACTTTGGTTTTGAATAAAGAAGAAAAAGGGGTTTCCTTGTCTTCTCTACAGAATTTGGTTTTACAAAAAATCAATTTTTAATATTTAAACGCCTGCTCTGGAAAACCCCTCGTCCTTGATGGCCTTCAAAGCCCGGCCTGCACGGTGGGTCCCTCAGCACACACGGCCGCCGAGCATCCTGGTGTCTCTGCCACGTGACCCTTGATTCCCTTCCAGAAAGCAACCGGCGCAGCAGGGAGAGACAGGGCAGTGCCCTCAGCTGGGTGGCTCCCAGGTCAGAGCCAGGGCCCAGGGACCGTCCGGTGGCCCTCTGCTTCCCCCCTGGAAAGATCTGTGCAGAGCACAAATAAAGAAACGAAAGGAGGCCAAGAGTCACTTTCTCTTATATTGTGGACATTTTCTCTCCTTCACAGCAGCATTTCTAACAAACAAGAATGATGCCTGCAGCATTTATCCAGAAAATACCACCGCACGAGAGCTGAGCACCGCTCACACAGCCTTCCACGCAGCCCTGCAGGCAGACGTCTGCAGAACAGCACCGCCAGTCCTTGGGGACACGGGCCTATGAAGTCTAAGTCACCCCCACCCCGACCGACAAGTTTCCACACCAAAATACCTCTCCTCGACTACATAAAGCTCGTGAGTAGCAAAACTTGTAAAAATGAAGTATACAAAAGGAAACACCCTATAATACATTTGCACCCTGTATACAATGTATCCCTTTGAAAGTGGCGATGACGTCGGGCATGGCAATTTTTCAAGGATAGAAAAAGAACCCCAACGTCTGCCACGCGGCACTGCAGTCGGTGGTTTGCGTGGTTTTCCAGAGATGGTCGTGTGGAGTCCGCGCTTGCTGGCAATCCTCAGGATTAAGAAGCCAGTGGCGTCTCCTGGCATGGAGGCAAGGAACATTTGATTGTCACAACATACAATTCTGAGACAATAAATACAACTAGAGCAGATGCATGTCTTCATTGGATCAAGTAACTCCAGTTTAATTTAATACGATTTAGTGCATTTCAGTATCTCATTCACAGTTCAATTGCTGTCTAAATACTTCTGCAACAAAAAGTTAATCTGAAAAATTAAGGAGAAAAGAGAGCTCCAGGTGACCTTGTCAGCACAAAGCAATTTGCAACAACCCGTCATCTGTGAAGAGCCCGTGTGGCTGCTGCCCAGGCTGCCTCACGTCGGCTTCTCCGGTGACCTCCTGGGCTCCCAAGAGTGCTCTCGGAGCAGGTGAGGAGAATGCTGCCATTTCCCCCGAAGCCGCAAACGCTTGTAACAAACCTCACTCACACACGCCCACCCCTCTCCAGCAAGCAGATCGCAGGGTGACATTTTGCCCAAAATCTGTCCCTGGCCCTGATACAACAGAATCTGGAGCCCGTGGCCAGTACCCACGGGCAGTCCCCAGCAGTGTTCTGGGATAAAGCCAACGCCCAGATCAGTGGTGCACCCCCCAGGCCCAAGCTGCTCTGGGGCGGCTTGCCTGGGGCTGGGGAGCCAGCCCACTAGAGAAAGGGGCAGGCCCGGGGACCGGGGACCAGGGACATGCCGTTTCCAGAAAGAAGGTAGGCGGGTGCATCAGACTCGCTGTCTTGACTGTAGAAGGGTCAGAACCTGCCACGCCACACCGCTCAGCACGAGAGATGCATGCAGGGACCGCATGCAGCCGGCCAGCGGGGAGGGGTCTGCAGCAGCAGGTATGCCTGGGTAGCACGATCCAGAAGACAGTCAGCAAGGCTAGGAGGGTGTCACTTGGCCTGTCCTATAAGGTCTCAGGCAGAGACAAAGCAACATGCAGAAAGAGCCACTTATTCATCCCCCGGAATCAGATTTAGCTGGTAGTCCCCAGGGGCACGGTGGCCTCCTGACATCTCGTAAATGACACAAGAGCGTGACACACAGCTGGGTCCGGCCACTGCCTTTTCTTCAGCGTCAGTGCTCAGAAACACCCGGAACAGACCAAGGCCAGGGGGGTTCTCCAGCTGGCGCAGAGGGGAGGACGGGGCAGACAGGCAGATTCAGAACTGGTTGGTGGTAATGACCGGCATGGGTTTTTTTTATAAGAAAGTGCTTTATGGTGCTGGTTGGGTTGCTTAGTGGTTCATCTATTCAGAGCTCAATTCCTCAAACCAGCTCTGCTCCTTGAGGACAGGGACTTCACAGCACCTCACCAGCTGGGCCTTGGGTGGCCCCCTTCTCTGGGTTAGCCACTTATCAGGGAGAGGCCTTTTTAGACCCCTCGAGGCCTTTGTTGGGAGGAGAGAAGGTCCCCGTTGAAGAAGTGCCTTCCCTTCTGACCACTCAGCTGTCCCCAGCTTCTCTCCCTGAGCCCTGGGGACAACCACTGTTAGGACACTAGTAGAAAACCCCTGGAGAAGAGCACAAGGTCCCTAGACACTGGTAGCTGCACAAAGGCACTGTAACATGCCAGGCATCACACAGCTCCATAGAGAGGCCCAAAGAGCTGGCCGCTTCCTCCCTGCTCCCCACGGCATCAGAGTCTGCCTGAGCTGGCTTGTGGGGGCGACTCCACAAACTGGCCGCAGCAGAAGGCTGTGGATGGAGTCCCCAGGGCACCTGCTCCTGGGCCGGAGCAGACAGCCCAGGAGACCCTGTCCCAGGTTGAGCTCAGCCGGCCAGGTGCTGGGCTCTGGAGGAGCACCATGAGCCACAGGGCAGCGGGCAGGACCTCCCTACCTGTAGCCCCGGAGGACATGAGCACATGTCTGAGGGCCGTCGGACTGCTTCTGCCCGAACACAGCCTGAACCTGGACATGACCTCAGAAACGACTGGATTCAGAAGTAGAGCATGAAGGAAGAGAGAACAGCACCGTGCAGAGACTCATTTAATTTAAAATCCAGGGGCTCTCCTCCCCGTTCCTTCTGAAGCAAATGGAAAGCAAAACCCAGTACCCTCAAAAATCAATACAAAACCCCCGAACATTCACGGTGTAGTTTTTATTGCTCTCGGAGGGCTCGTACCAGATGTGCACGCTGGGCTGCGGTCATCAGCCTCTCCACGGCACAGGTAAAGCCTGTGCCTGGACCCCTCACGGTTCACTCATGGACTCAATGCGGAATCTATATTATATATTGATTTCAAAGGCGGGGAGACTCTCTGGGAAGCCAGAGCTATTAATTCATGGCAGAATGGGAGACTGCATTCCTAGGGCATGGACGTGCATGTAGTGAGTGCCCTTGGCCTTTTCTCTTGGGATTTCCTAGGTGACAGTGAACTAGTGACAGATGCAGACCTAACCAGGGGCAGAAAGAGGAGCAGCCAGCACGGGAGGAAGCCTCAGGGTGGGGCCACCCAGAGGGGCACCCGGCTCTGTGCAGAGGAGGAGGCCGGGAGAGACGGGTGAGGCCGAGGGAAGAGGTTCAGTGTCTTGCTTGGTTTGCCCGCCACCCTCACAAGGAACGTGCCACTCCCTGTCACACACCAGCCCGCACACGCCCTCGGGGGCTCCCCTCTGCCTTCCACACAGACCACACGGCTCAGAAGCCTCCCCTAGAGAGGAGGCACCACCAAGCCCAATCCCCCAGCACTGAGGGCCGAGGCACAGTCACTCTGATCGGTCCCTAGTCTCCTCCAGGCCCTTCCTCCATTTCTGCCTGTGTTCAGAATGCTGGTTACAATGTATCAGAGAGAACACCCGTTTTTTTCTCCCTTGCTAAAAAAGATGAAGGGAGTGACTTTAAAAGAGCCAGTTCAAGGTTCAAGACAAAAGCCCGATGCAGGTGGTGGACAGGGTGGACAGCAGCCAAGGAGGCCTGGGTTCACTGGAAGCCAGGAGGGGCCTGACACACTGTCCACCCAGCAGCTGCCCTCACCGAGCCCAGCGTGCATTAACTGTGCTGCAGGAGGAAGCATTCCCGGTGGGCCGAGGGGACCTCGGTGAGAACACCCTGTCCTGTGGGGACACTCAGGGACGTCACCAAGGTGGGGGCGGGGCACTGTGGGCACAGGCCTGGTGAGATGACATCTGCCTGGACAGAGGCAGGCCCTCCCCGGGACACAGGGTGCCCCCTCCATCAGGAAGGCCAGCCAGAGGCCAGCTAGTGAGATCAAGTCAGCCCACAGGTGGCATCCGCTGTCCCCACGTGCCTTTAGAGGAGGGCCTCCTTCCAAGGCCCCCACAGGGCTGGCTCTTAACCTGTGGGCCCTGCATGACCCTCTAGCCCAGCCCCGGTCCAGGGGGCTAGAGCCTGGTGGCCATGAAGACAAGGACAGGGACAGGAGAATGCCGCATTCCCTGGAGCTGCCAGGAGCCCACTCTCTTTAAAAGAGCTGGAAGGCAATTCCACACAGGTTAAGGAGGAGGGGCAGCCGGCCCGGGGGAGGCAGCACAACATGGGGCCTGCTCGGAACCAGTCTGATTTACATTCAGTGTGTGCTGATCACAGAAAGGACTCTCTTTGGAGCCCTCCCACCATCCAGAAGCCAAGGTGCAAAGCGGGTGGGATGAGTGCGCTCTGGGGGCTGGGCCGTCCCCCCACACGGGGAGGACAGCAGAAAGTTCCTTAAGAGTCAGTGTCTGGGGCGCAAGGAGGAGGGCCAGGGTGGGTTCCCGAGATGACTGATAAAAACCAAAACCTCCACCAAAGTTTAAGAAGAGAGCAGCCCAGGCCCCTGCTGGAGGTGGAGTCCGAGGAGCACCCCAGGGGCCTCCTCCATCCTGCCAGCCCTGAGGGCTCCCGGGAGGAGCTGCTTCTGCCCGGGACTCGGGAGGGTCCTGCACGTGGGAGCTGGGAGCGCACGCCTTCACCGCAGGCCTTCTGAGTGCTTTGCTCTTGGCTCAAGTTTTATTTGTTAATATTAGTCACCAGTTAATAAGAAAAATAGTTTCTAAGTGTCTCTTTCCCCTCGCTCTGTGGGTGTTGTTCTGTTTTTAATTGAGTTAATTTGATACCACGTCGGGTTATGTGCCTTCAATCACAGCCATTAATTACTCCTTTTTCTTAAACTCTTGGTTTCCGTAGCTGGAGCCTTTCTCTATTTCAGTCACTCCTATCAGTCTGCGGACTCCAAAGGAAGCTTGAAAAACAGGAGAGAGAAAGAAGAGGTCAGGCTGAGCTCTGCACTGAGCCGCGAGGCTTGGGCCCCCTCCTCTGCCCAGCCCTCTCTCCTGCCCCATCCAGGGAGGCCACGGAAGGGGGCTTCGGCTTCTCCTTGAGCTCGGAGCCGGGCTGCCACTGGGCGCAGGCAGGGGCTGGGCTGCACTGCCACAGGCGAGGGTGAGGCATTTCTCCCGCAGGGGCAGAGGCAGCCGACCTGCGTGCGCGGTGCCCGGCCTGCCCTCCACGAGCCTTGGCTGCTCTGAGCAGGGCCTAAGAGGCGGGAACAGACGGCCTCACAAAGCCCCAGCAGGTGAGACAGACAAGCAGGATGCTCAGATGAAGCCAGCCGCGTCCTGTCCCCTGAGGGCGGTCCCAAGTGAGGGCTGTCCCATGGCAGAGGCCAGTCCCCTCTCAGGACCCCCCCACTGTCCTGAAGGAGAAGCAGGGCACGCCAGGAGCCGCCTAGGGAAGTGGGCCTGGCAGCTGAGGGGCCATGCAGGTGGACACTGTGTCCCTCCACAGAAGCCCATCCATTTGCAGGGACAGTCCACAGGGGCACATGCACCGTGGGTGTCCATTTGCCAGCCAGGCCAAGTCCAGCAGGCACCTGGAGACGTAATCCAGGACAGGCCCACCAGCCCAGCCCAGCCCCCAGGGGCCTGAATGCAGACACAGTGACTGGGGACATCTCAATGGTGTCCTCACCAGACAGCTTCAGTGCAAGTACCGCAGCGGTGGGCCGAGGACATGACCCCGTGAACTCCTTGACCCTGCAGCTCAGGGGTGAGAGCCACAGCCCCACAGGGCCACCAGGATGAGTCATCCAGTCCTGGGCACCGAAGCTGGCATGCGGGGACACTCCCACACAGTGGGCTGTTACCGTAGTGCTCATTACCTGCTCCCACAAACCCCAGGAAGGTCAGGATCAGGAGAGGGGATCCACTGGCAAAGACGCCCAAGGCAAAGCTGAGGAGCGGGGACAGGAGGACAGTGGCCCAGCACAGGAAGTTCAGCAGGGTCCACGGCCGCCGGGCAGGCCGGATCTGCTCCCCGGGGAACACGCCCTTCTGCTTGTACATCTCCTGCAGTGCATCCTGGAGGCAGGGAGAGAACGGGTCAGGCTCGCTCAGGCAGGAGGACCGTCCACAGCGAGAGCTGACTCTGGTGTCCTGCCAAGCGATGGCACCACAGTGGTCCCAGAAACCACGCAGCCCTCTGACCGGGAAGCTGCCAGGAAGCAGCCTGCCAAGCCAGAGAGGCTGCCCCGCAGGACGGCAAGCAGGGGGCTGGCTGGGAGGGGCACGCCCTGCAGGGCCGCCGCTCCACAGGAGAGGTGTGGCAGCTGTTGGGACCTGCTGGGGTCCTGGACCTGGAACGTCTTGCACTACCACCATGGGGTGCCTGCCCCTGAAAGGTCCTGGTTAGCAGAGAGGCATCCTGTGCTAATGGAAGGGGTGGAGGTGGTATGAGCTGGGTGGCATGCAGGTGCAGCTGGCCACAGCTCATCCACCAACAACACTGTCCAGGCTCTCTCCACAGTGACAATGGGGGCTCACTGCACACAGAGCTCGGCTGGGGGACAAGCTGCAGGTCTGCCACAACAGGTCCCTGCAGCCAGCACACACCGCCAGGTAGCTCCACATCCGGAAGGGGACACGTGTGGCATTGTTAGTGTTTTGACAGAAGAGGTTAAAGTGCCAAACAATGCCCTCGAAATTACAGGATATGCATGACTATGAGCGTGTGTAGTCCTGAATTTAGAAAGATGCAGCGCACGTCAGTAATTGCCTGGGGAGTGTGACGCCATACACTTTATTTCCTTTTCATTTTCAATTCGCATTCAATTTTATTCTGCTGTATTTTGTGGTATAGAAAATAGGGGGCGGGGTAACAAACACGGGCTTGCAGTTGTGCCCATTCCCGCCGCTCGTGGAGGACCTGCATGGCCAGGAGCAGCTGTGCTGGACACACATAGCAGCCTGGCACTGTTCTTGTTAGGAGTACAAATGGCCTCAACATTCACAGGCAGGAAAAGGAGCCACTCGAGTGGACACTGCTCACGTGGGACCTCAGAAACAGCAGCGACCAAGAAGAAAGAAACAAAAGACTGCCACGGACACTGTGTCCCTCTGCGGTGCACTGTCCTTGATGCAAACCTCAAAACAAGGACTTGAGAGTCAACTGAGGGTGCTGTCACTGTGCGTCACACCTTCAGGAAAACTGCAGGCGACGTGAAACCCAAGCCCGGGTCCCTTGTCAGAACTCCCACTTGCACTGGCCTCAGCTTATTCTAGACAACAGAGGCCAGAGGTGGAGGACAGGGCTGTGTCTGGCTCACCCGCGTCGCCATGCCCTGTGTGCGTGAACAGAGGTGCCCGGCGCTGCCTGCAGGTTCCACAGCGTCCTGGGAGCTTTCCACAGGCACATTCCCAAGATCCAGCTGTGCTGAGAGCACATTTAGTTCATTCATTTTAACTATCATGTCACATCAAACGGACCGACGAACATGACGTAACTGTTCCTAATCATGAACTTCTGGGTTGTTTCTAACTTCCTGCTGACGAGTACTGCTGCTGGCAAGCGTCACTCCACTTAGGAGTTCCAGAGGCTCAAATCGTGACCTGAGACCAGAGGCACTTTTCTTAGCACTTGGTGTAACCAGACAGACACAGCCGTGCAGCTCCAGGATGCAGGACACACTATTTCCATTTGTCTTTTCTTCTTGTGAGAGTCATGCTGCTTTAGGGGCCCACACTTGGCCCTCACATTTTGGAGGACACGGTTATGGGCCGCAGAGTGAGGTCTCAGTGCATGCACGCAGTGTGTGATGACCAGCTCAGGACATGCACATCCGTCACTCAAACACTTATCATTTCTTCATGGTGGGAACAGTCAAAACCTTTCTACTATTGACTGTGAAACACATAATTAATCACTGCTGTGCTGGCGGTAGGGTGTCTCTTATCCATCTGCGCGAATCCTCTCTCCACCCTCCTTATCCCCTGCCTCCCTAGCATCTCAGAACTCTCTACCTCTGAGCTTTCTGTTTGAGCTCACATCTGAGAACACATGGTATTTGTCCTTCTATGCCTGACTTTTTTCAACTAACACCCTGTCCTCAAGTTCCATCTCTGTTACTCAAATGAGGGTTGTAATAGTGTTTAGGGTGAGTAGTGTCATGTTGGGTACATCCACTGAGGAACACCTAGGTCCATCCCACATCTTGGCTACTTGATGAGCACTGTGATAGACCAGGGGTGGGTGTGAGGCTGCATGGTGCCATTTCAAGTCCCCCCTTCCTCCCTGCCTCGTGGGCTGGCCGTGGAACCTGGGCCTCATGTGTTCTAGGACGTCCCTGCAACTGAGCCGCCCGCCACCCTATGCCTAGTTTTCCGAGGACTCTTCGTAGTGTTCTCCATAACAACTGTACCATTTATGTTGCCACCAACAGTGTATGAGCGTCCCCTCTCCACATCCTCAACAACAGGCTTGTCTTTGGTCTTGTTGACAAGAGCTGTCCTGACTAGAGCGAGATGCCACTGTGGTTTGATCTGCGCTTCAGGACATTAGTGAGGCTGAGCATGTTTTCATGTACGTTGGTCGTTTGCAGACCTTCTCTTGAAACACATCCTTTCAGATCATTTGCCCATTTTTAAACTGGATTCTTTTCCTCGTACTCAACTGCTTGAATGACAGTACTGTGGATTATCGATCCTTCTCGGGTAATAGCTGGAATACATTTTCTCCCACCCTCTGGGTTATCTCTTCCCTCTGCTGATTGTTTCCTCTGCTGTCCAGAAACTTTTTAGTCGAATGGAATCCCATTGTCAAACTTTGCCTTTGGTGCCTGGGCTTCTGGGCTTATGTCCAAACCACGGACACGCTCAGGTCATTTCCCCTGTATTTTCCTGTAGCAGTTTCAGTTTCGAGGCTCATACTGAGGCCTTCAACCTGCTCTGAGTTGGTGTGTGGTGACAGGCGTCTGCTTTTAGTCTTCCATATGAGGAGAACGCTTTGCCATGACCACTCATTGGCGAGAACGTCCTTGCTCCAATGTAAGTTCTTCCGAGGGGAGGCCTGCGGTGAGGGCGCTAAAACACAGGGACTTATTCCTGGGCTCCCTGTCCTGTTCTGCTGGCCTAGGGCCCGTGCTGTCTGGGTCCCTGGGACTCTGAAGGGTGCTTTGAAGTTAGTAAGGCATTGCAGCCTCCACCTTGATCTTGCTGGTTTGTGCTGTGGTCCCACAGGAATCTTGATTCTCCAGCCTGTGAACATTGAACGTCTCTAGTTTTTGGTGTATGTCTCTAATTTCTTTCATAAATGTTCTACAGTTTTCATCGTAGTGATTCTTCACCTCCTTGGTTAAGTGTATTCCTAGGTTTTGTTTGTAGCTGTTGTAAACTGGGCTGTTCTTGGGATTTCTTTTTCAGTTAGTTCGTTTCTGGTGCATAGAAGCTATACTGATTTCTACACGTTGATCTTGTATCCTGTACCTTTACTGAATTTATCAATCTCAACGGTTTTGATGGTGTCTTTAGGCTTTTCTCTTCATGAGATCACACCCTCTGCAAATGGGGTAGGCCTGCCTCCTCTCCACCGTGATGACCCTTCTCTCCTTCTCCTGACGAAGTGCTCGGGCCACGCTGGGTAGGGCGGTGAAGGTGGGCCTTCTCGCCTCGTCCCAGGCCTCAGGGCAAACCGTGGACTTCCGGTCTCCACCCACTCAGGATGGTGCTCACTGTGGCTATCATATTTGGCCTTAACTGTGTTGAGGAGCATTTTTATCATAAAGAGAGGTTGACAGAAATGATGTGCTCTCTCCAAGTTCCCAAGCACACGGCACAGAGTCCACCTCATTCCTCCCTGCTCTCCTTTTACATTCCTGTTCAGTCCACAATCTCATTAACTGCTCTTGCCTAAGGTTTTCTACCTCATTAATATTCCTTTGGAAAATGCTCTTGGTGTATCTCACTTGCTTTTCTATAGCTTTAATTTCTGTTTAAATAATTCCTGCCGTCATTTTTGTCACTTTCTCTGGGTTTGCTCTATGGTGCATCTGTACATAACGAGCATGTACATGTGTGCACATGTGCATGCTCAGCATGGGGAGCCTGGGCACGGCTCACGCCCGTCCAGTGCCTGCCCTCTCTGGCCGCTTGCCGTTCCTCTGCTTGCTCTCAGGCCTTCCCATGGCCCTTCCCCTCCTTTCCCAGGTCTCGTCCTCCCCCTTCCCTTCTTTCTTGTGCTTCTCATTTTGAACACCCTCCTCCTGGGTGGGCGTCCCCCTGCTCGCCCGTCAGTCTCTGTCGAGGCTGTGGCTTCCCAGCCTGCTGGGCTGGAGGAGGTCTGGCTCTCCTGGTGCCTGGACTGGAGTGAGGAGCTCATCTCTGCGGAGTCTCCTCCATGCGAAGCTAGACGGCGTGGCTTGGGTCATGCTCCTCCAGTGTGGTGCTGGTTTCTCTCAGCTTCTCCAGGGGATTCTCTTGGAATCGCTTTTTATGCTTCCAGAGCTGCCTGTTGGCACAAGTCCCATGCCCAGGCTGAGGGCACGGAAGTCAGAGGAGATGCCGCAGCCAGGTTGTAACATGGTGTGTGGGCTGGTCACCCTGGTGCTCAGTTCCGTCTCCCTTTTGGGTCCCCAGAGATTTCCCTTACTTTCTTAAGAACCTATCAGGGCATTTAAAATGCTGTTTTTCAAAGGCTCCAGGAATTTCTCTAGTGACTACCGAGCACATTGAGAATGGAGACCCAACATCCCAGGTACTGTGTGCTCAAAGTGCATGGAAGCAGGTTTGGGGGAGGCGCTGTGGGGGATGGGAACAGGACATGGGTGGTTCCCATAAGAGCCTTCTAGCATTGTCTGTTTCTCATCCAGGACTTGAGTGTCTCTGTCCGTACCTAGAATTTGTTTTACGTACAAAGGACAGGTGTGATGAGACAGTCTCAGCATGCTTATGTGCACGTGATGTCATCCTTCTCCTTTTTCTCTAGTCAACATCTCAGAAGTTGAGGAAAAGGGAAGAAAAAAGAAGAGCACCAAAAGCCCGTGAGGAGCTTGTGCTCTAAGCCGCCGGATACCCTTCCTCGCCGGCCCGACACCTGCCCAGGAGACGGGGCCCAGGGGAGCGGATGTCCTTACCTTCTCCTGGTACAGCCTATGGAGCCACTGCGCTGCCCCCTTCTCGTCCTGAGGGATCTCCTCCAACGGGAACCTCCTGTTTCATTGGGACCAAGAGCAGAGTGAGTGACAGGGGACGCCGGTTCTTAGGCACACACTGTAAGTCCACTGCAGTCTTGACTCTGCTGGGCACCCAGAGAGGCCGAGGGATGCCTCTAGGCTTGGGGACAACCACAAGTGACCCAGCCACAGAGCACGAGCCCGTCGCCTGTGAAGGCCACCTCACATTAACTATGCTTCCTGGGAGGCTGGGTCTTCCAGCAAGCCCCCCATTCCCCGCCTTTTTTTGGTACTGGGGATTGAACCCAGGAGCACTAAGCCATGTCCCCAGACCTTTTCTATATTCTATTTAGAGACAGAGTCTCACCGAGTTGTTAAGGTCTTGGTAAGTTGCTGAGGCTGACTTGGAACTTTCAACCCTCCTGCCTCAGCTTCCCAAGCTGCTGGGATTGCAGGCGAGCACCCCTGCACCCAGCGACATGCTTGTTCTCTGAGTGAAAACATCTTTCCTTAGGGAAAGGTCACTTCTTCACAAGGGGAACCTACTTGCTTCAAATGTGGAAATTAAGAAACAGAGCAGCTTTAAACTAGCCTCCCAACAGCTGCTTCAGGTGGAGTCTTGACCTGCTGCATCCAAATCTACACCTGCGTCGCCAGCCCTGGGGCCGTTTGCAGGGGAAGAGGGGTACGCAGGTAAAGCCTGACATAACTGGAGAAATCTCCATATGTGACAGACCACAGCTCCTATGTTGAAGGTAAGTTGGACGTTGAATAAATAGAAAGTACAAGTCACTAAGATCCCGTTAAAGACCGTTCAGTTCTTCTGTGTTCATCAGCAGGAGGAGCAGTGGCCCGTGGGAGGGGCCACACCTGTCTCACCAGGGCACAGGCAGGAGGGGCCTCTGCCCCAGGACTGGCTCCCCGCCTCTGGGAAGGCGCACAAGTCCTGGCACGCAGAAGGGCAGCAGAGGAGATGACCCGCGTCACTCGCAGGGGGCAGCTGTACCTCTGCTCAACTCCGCCATAGCTTTGCATGGTCACCTGGCCAAGGAAGAGCAGCACTGAAGCCGCATGTGGGGACAGGTCAGCTGCCCTGAGAGCCAACCAGGCTCAGGTGGACTTAACGGGGGCCAAGTCAGCTGTATCATAGCTTCAAACTAACAGTGAAAAGCAGAAAGCAGAGAGAACAGAGGTCCGGCCACAGCTCCCAGACTTCAGCCCCTGTGGAGTGACATGAAGACCTGCGCCCTGCAGGGCGGGGATGCTGGACCGCTGGATGGAGCTGCTCTGAAGGACGACATGGCCAGGACCAGCCCACTGAGCCCCGGGGCTCTCAGGACCCAGCTATTGAAGTGGGACGGCAGAACAGACCCCACGAAGGGCAATGGGCAGACCAAGGCGGCCGCTCCAGGCTGAGCCCTGGAGGGGGCGACCTAGCAGCTCTGGCCCTGGGCAGTTGCCCAGACAGTCTCTGCCACTTATCCCCCAGGGCTCCTTGCCAGGGTGACAGAACCACCAAGGCTCAACCCTCGTCTGGGCGCCAGCCTAGAGCTAGGGCTTGGGTCTCGAGTGTCTCCCAAAGACCCAGCTGTCAAGGTGTGGACTGCAGGGAGGCTGTCGGGAGGTGGGAACCTCACGGGGGGCTGTGGGCGGCCTTTGGTGGGGGGCCCTGCCTCCCCACAGGCTGGAACAGCGGCCCACCAGTTGTGGGTGAAGACTGAGGTGCAGCTGAGCTGAGCCTTTCCTTCTCATAAGGTGATGACCTCAGGTACTTGTACAGCGACACAAAGCTGACGAGCACCTGGCCACGGGAACTGACCAGCGCCCCAGGTGAACCACTATACCTGTGCCAGAGATTAGCAATACAAGGAGGAGAGCCCGGCTCGCACCCCTTTTGCACCCCCAGGGTCAACGAGACCCTAACCTCACTTAGCCTGCCAACTGCCAGGAAAGTCATCGAGCTGTTGTACAGGTCACGAGTTGTCCCTGGGACCTTCCCACAGTGTGGACACAAGAGCTGTTGGCATTTTTTTATAAACTCGCTAACATGAAGGCGGCAGATGCCATCTCCCAGGTCAGTGGCCAGGATGAACCCATCAGAAAAGGCTGGACAGCCAACATGAACCAGGAGAGCGCCAGGCTGGGGAAGGCCAGGGGCCACCCAGGAGAAGAGGCAGAGCACCGTCTGGCCGCCTGGCCCCTCACGCAGAGGAGAGGCCGATAAGGAGGCCACAGGGACGACACCTGTGGCTAACTCAGACACACCTAGGCCTCGAATCGGGGCTCGGCGGGTCACCTCCTCTTCAGGAGCCATAGACTGGGGGCACCAAGGAGTGGCGATGGCACGGGGCGCTCTGTGAATGGGGTCAGAAGCATCCTTCCTGAGCCTCACAGGACAGGGCTGGGCACAGTGTTCTGAAGCCCTGACGCCCAACACGGCATCTGACAGGCCCTGCCTTCCTGGACCCTGCTGAAGCCCTCCCTGGACTGGAGTCTTCAGGGGCCAGGTGTTCTCCACCAGAAGGCTCTGCAGGGGCCCCACAGCCCGCCAGGGAGGAGACCTGGCTCTCACCCTTCCACAGGAGGTCAGTGGTCAGCACCTGGGGCTCCAGACCTCTGACCCTGGCCAGACCTGCAGCACACCAGGGAGGGACAGGGAGCTTTACTCCTAGGGATCCACCTGGGCTTCCAAGGGTGGAGGGAGGGGCAGGAGAGGAGCCTTGTGCTGGCCCAGGGCAGACACAGCTGGGGACGCACAGGCCCCTCTGTTCCTCCCTTTGTCCCACGTTCTCCAGTGGATGGCCTGAAGCCCCCAGGCCTCCCGCTCAGGTAGGACAGGGCTGTTGCAGAGCTCTGACACTGCAATGTGCCCTGCGGCTTGTGCAGCCTGGGCTCCTGGCAGGAGCAGGGGCGGGAGCGTGCTCACCTCACACACATGTCCGCCTCGTACTTCTTCCCATAGAGGATCCCTAGCAGAGACGGGTTCTTGTTTCCTCTGAAGTTCAGGGTCACGTCATAGACAGCTGCAACTGAGGAAGAGAAACCAGTTTTGTGAGCAGATGGACAGGGACACTGCAGGGTGGTGCTGCTGCCCAAGGGACAGCGACTGGGCAGTTCTACCCACAGAGCATGCAGCCTGCTCCCCACTGTGGCTGTGGGCTCAGATCCCCGCCTGGCTCCAGGGTCCCTACTGTCTCCCCTTCCCTCCAGCCTTTGGGACTAACTAGACACATTGCTGCTCTGTCCTCCTGCGTGAAGTCTGCCACCACATACGTTTTCTTATTATTTTATTTTATTATTCTTTATTAAAGTTGCTTCCCACTACCTAGCATCTCATCACCTCAGAAAGTGACCTGCAGACCTACTCCATTCTCCCCTTTATGCTTTGGTGTCCTGTGTATACAGGAAACACGCTTGTTCTGAACAAGTCCCTGCTTTTCTTAGGGCTCTGCTCCGGCCCTGGGGCGCCTACCTGTGCCCCGCAGGCACTGGACCGCGGTGGTGAAGCCCTTGGTCCGAGGCAGCAGGTGGTGCTTGAGGGGGGGCAGCCCCTTGGAGGCGGCCACTTCCATGCTGACGCGGTGCTTGGTCTCCGTAAAGCGCGTCCCTTCACAGTACAGGAGGAACTAGGGCACGGAACATGGGGGCAAGAGGGTTATGCCAGGGCCTGCGGCTGGAACAGAAGCCTGGAAATGTCAGGCTCAGCATGATCCAGGTCTCAGGCGACCTTGAGCCACAGCGAAGCACTTGCTGCTGACTTGGTAGAATCAGACACAGAACCACTCTGGTGACAAGCTGTGTGTTCTTTGAAATGCAATTTTATTTTAGGGCTGCACCCTGCCTTCCAGCTGCAATGGAATGCAGCCCAGCTTTCCTGAAAGAAGTCTCCAGAAAGAAGTGAAACTTGAAAGCATCTCTGGGCAGCAGCCTCTGAGCAGGGTGGAGAAGGTCTGTCCACCCCTGACAGCCTGGGCATTAGACATACTAAATAAGGAGCCAGGCTTCCAAGAACAGACAGAGGGAAGATGTAGAAAAAGACAAGGGCACAGGCCGAGCAGGGCCTGCGGGCTTGGGGAGGGTCTTGTAGGGGGTGGGGTGGCGGAAACCCCACCCCACCTCCCTGGGGAAGCCCCCAGGTCTGCACCACCAGAGCAGGAGGTCCCCTGGGGCCTAACAACTGTGATCTGGGCTGCTGGAATGGACAGGGGCAGGCTACGAATGCCAGCTGTCACCGCCAGGGCAGCCCCTTGGGAGTCCCTGCCCACCAGGCACTCACCCACATGTACTCGGGGTAGTCAGCCAGGCGCCTCAGCCCCTCGATGACCGTGTCCCGGTCCTCCTCCCACTTCCTCTTGCAGAACACGATCTCCAGGAAGTACCACGTCCAGCCAATGAGGGGCACGTACAGCAGCTCCTTCTTAGCGAGGACTTTGGAGCTCTGGGGGGGGGTGCCATGGAGTACATGGTGGGGGGCAGACCACAGGGCAGCATGAGGCCAGCTGCAATCCTGCCCCAGGGACCTGCTCTGCAGTTGTGGCTTTCCTGATTCAAAGCATGTGCTATTCTTGGGGACCCTACCTTGCAAGTGTATGTGACTTGAATCAGTGTCACCTGGAGGCACAGATGTGCCATGGCTTCCTGAGACTGACAGAGGCTTTTGCTACAGTGAAACCCCCTCATCCTGCCTCAGTGGTGTTTGCGTTTGTCTGCAGCCGCTCAGCTAGTGAGAGCAATTCCGTAAGCTCAAGTGCCATCGTCCAATAGGAGAAGGTAACCATGAGAAATGAGCTGACAGCTAGTTCCAGGACAGGTGGGGACCGGGAGGGCATCCTGCAGACAGGCCCTGGGAACCAGCCACTCACCGCCCAGCTCCGAGGAACCAGGGTTGAAAATCTCCAAGGAAGGAAAGCCCACCCACCTTGCTACTGCTCACCCCCCACCTCCCTGGGGCCCCACTGCTCACCCCCCAC
Organism: Ictidomys tridecemlineatus; assembly: GCF_052094955.1. NCBI lineage: Eukaryota > Metazoa > Chordata > Mammalia > Rodentia > Sciuridae > Ictidomys > Ictidomys tridecemlineatus. The sequence continues at coordinate 214,505,487 of NC_135479.1, read as the reverse complement.
ACCTCCCTGGGACCCCACTGCTCACCCCCCACACCTCCCTGGGACCCCTGCTCACCCCCCACACCTCCCTGGGGCCCTGCTGCTCACCCCCCACACCTCCCTGGGGCCCCGCTGCTCACCCCCCACACCTCCCTGGGCCCCCCGCTCACCCCCAGCACACCTCCCTGGGCCCCCTGCTCACCCCCAGCACACCTCCCTGGGACCCCTGCTCACCCCCCACACCTCCCGGGGGCCCCGCTGCTCACCCCCCACACCTCCCTGGGGCCCTGCTGCTCACCCCCCACACCTCCCTGGGACCCCGCTGCTCTCCCCGCATACCTCCCTGGGACCCCGCTGCTCACTCCCCACACCTCCCTGGGACCCCGCTGCTCACCCCCCACACCTCCCTGGGGCCCTGCTGCTCAACCCCAGCACACCTCCCTGGGGCCCCGCTGCTCACCCCCCACACCTCCCTGGGACCCCGCTGCTCACCCCCCACACCTCCCTGGGACCCCGCTGCTCACTCCCCACACCTCCCTGGGACCCCACTGCTCACCCCCCCCCCACACCTCCCTGGGGCCCCTGCTCACCCCCAGCACACCTCCCTGGGACCCCACTGCTCACCCCCCCCCACACCTCCCTGGGCCCCCCGCTCACCCCCAGCACACCTCCCTGGGACCCCACTGCTCACCCCCCCCACACCTCCCTGGGCCCCTGCTCACCCCCAGCACACCTCCCTGGGCTCCCTGCTCACCCCCAGCACACCTCCCTGGGCTCCCTGCTCACCCCCAGCACACCTCCCTGGGGCCCCTGCTCACCCCCAGCACACCAAAGCGTTCACACATGGTCCACCCACAGAGGAAGTCGATCTCGAAGTTGTGATTGAGGATGATGACCACGTGCTCTTTCCCGAAGCGGTCCACCGTGGCCTGGTCGGTGAAGAGCGTGCACTCCGTGCAGGACCACCACTCCAGGAGCATGACCAGTTCTGGGGGCAGAGGACGGAGTTGGCACTGCGCAGCCCTGACCGTGGCAGGGCCGCCTCTGTGCAGGCAGCCGTGTCCCCCGCAGTCTCTGCGTGCTCTGGGAGTGCCTGCAGGGCCAGTATTTTCACTAGAGGAGAATTTTCTTCCCAAACTAAGTTTTGAGGACTTATATTAACAAGTTTCCCAACCCAGCTTTCTCAAGGTGAAGGTGACGGGCAGGCACAGCTGCACAGCTGCTCACAGGGACCGCACCAGCCTGCAGTGCAGAGGCGCGACCAAGGACCAAGTGGGGCCCAGCCGGAGAGCTGGTGACAGCCGCAGTCCACAGCACACACGACCTAGGCCAGCAGCCCCACCTGGCATGTGCCTGGGAAGCCGCAGGCTGCGCAGCCCGTGGCCGACACCACAGCCCTGGTGCTGTCCGGGCGCACGGGCGGAGCTCAGCCACAGAGGCTGCTGCACCTACTGTGATTCCACTTCGTGACACGGACAGGCATACCACAGGGACAGAAAGAAGTTCAGGGCTGCCTGGGCCAGGGCGGGCTGAGGAATGACCCTTAAGGCCCCAGGTTTCCTTCTGGGCTCAGACAGGAGCCTGGTGGGGCCCCACCAGGGGGCCATGCACTCTAGGTGGGGACTTTAACTCAGTAAAACTGTCTGAAAAGAAAACAAAGGTGGCCAAGGTGATGTCTGGCTTGCGCATCTGAGAAGGGCCTGCTGACCGGCTTCCCCTCTCCAGCAGGGCCACCTGGGGTGGACACAGACAGGACCTGGTGGCGTGGCTCTGTTTCCCACCAGCACACTCGGACCTAACTGAGGGAGGGCCCCCCAGGGCTGGGGGGCTGCTGTTCACAGTGCATTCTGCTAGATGGGGACTTTTTCTTTTAATTGCAGTAGGAACTCTCCACATGAGATCTGCCCGCTTACTGCACGTTCAGGTGTCTAGTGCAGCACGGCCATCGGAGGCACAGTGGGCACTGGGACCTGTCACACCCCCATCCGCTGCTGCCCCTCCCCTCCTCGGTGCACACCCTGCTTCCTGGCACTTGAGGTGCGCAGCATTTGTCCTCCAGTGACGGTTCACTCACTCTACACCACGTCCTCAGGGTCACCCACACTGGACCCCCACCCAGGAATCCCCTTTCTGTCTACTGCTAGCAGCACCCCATCACCTGCCGCGCCTTGTCTTCACCCCAGCTGCTGGTGGCTCTCAGGCCACTGCTGCTAGCTCCTGTGAAGGGAGAGACAGGTGTCTGGGGCGGGCCTTCTGCAGAGCTGGCCTCCCTCCAGTCTGAGAGCCGGCAGCGGAGATTCAGTCAGCTGACGTAACGCCCCCCTCATTCAACGACCAAGCCGTCTCTGCACGTTTCACCACAGTGCCCGACAGCAGCAGGGGTCCCCTGACCACTGCAGGACAGTGCTCTGTGTTCCTTTAACTCCACCACACCGCAGAGTGGGATCACGTCTGTTTCACAGATGAGAGGTTTGCAGCTGAGGTTTGGAGTCTGCGTCCTGCTGTGTGATGCTTCGCCCAGGGGCAGCAGGAAGGGCTGGGTCAGCGCTGGGGGCAGCATGGAGCAAGGATTAGGCCCCCAGTCCATGCTGTGGGCAGCGGCCACATGGACATTATCAGAGAGACCAGACGAGGAATATCCCCCACTCGAGTCAGGTGGGGCTGGCACATCCCTGGGCTGCCTGCATTTCAAATATTTGAGGATTCGACGCTGATTTTCTTGATTTCTGCCTCAATGATTCTAACTGTTGGGCTTTCTTGTCTTTTTTTTTTTTTTAACTGTCTTGTCTTCTTTTAAACCAGGATTTGTCTTAGTTTTCTTAGTCCATCTTTTTTTTTTTAATAATTTTTAATCATACATGAGCAAAATGTCTTTGTTTTGTTTGTCCATTTTTGTGCAGTGCTGAGGAGGGAACCCAGGGCCTCACCCATGTAAGGAAAGGGCTCTGCCCTGAGCCCCAGCCCCAGGCCATTTCGTCTGGAGTCTCGCTGTGTTCCCCAGGCTGGCCTCGAACTCAGGGCTCAAGGGATGCTCCTCAGCACCCCGAGGACTTGGGACCGCGGCGAGCACCAGCTCGATCCACCCTTGTCCAGACTTTGGGAGTCCTGCCTGCTCCTCGCTGCCCTCCCCCACGCAGTTGGTGAAGTCTCCAGGTAAGACTCTCACCTGACTCCCGACCAGCCTGAGGCCAGGCAGGGTCACCTGGCTTGCCCTCCCGAGCAGGCTGCCCAGCACGGTTCCATCCGTCCCACCCTCTGGGCATCACTGCTGTGTCATGCGACCGTCTGGAGTCACCTGTGCCCATGTCTTCAGCCGCCATTCCTTCTTGGGACTCAGTCCCTATCTCCAGGTCGGTTTGTTCTGAGGGAAACATGCTCTTCAGAAGACACTGGTGAGACTCTGCAGGGTCTCCTTTGTCTGTCTACATGGCCACCGTTATTTTATCTCATTCTTTCTCCTGAAAGGCCGTTTGCTGATGCCAGGTGAAGGTGAAGGCAGTTGGCCTCTGCCGATGGAGGACTTCGGGCCCTCTTCCTGCAGTGCTGTGAGGCCCCGCCTGCCTTGGCCCATCTCCCACGTTCCTCCCGGCACACTGAAGGCCCCTCTATCTCAGCCCGGTGATTTTGCCCCCATGTGCCCAGGTGCACATTTGTGTTTTTTCCTGCGAGGTCTGTTCGTGTTTACTTCCTGCGCCTGCAGAACCGTCTTCTCGTCAGCGTGGGAAATTCTCAGCCATCACCTCTTCCTATGTGCTCCAACCTGCCCCCCTCCTTGGGATGGGAACCCGAACCCCGTGGCAAGGACATTCACGCCATCTCTTTTAATGTCCTTCCCTATTTCCCATCTCCGGCCCCTCCGCTGTGTCTGGATGGTACGTTGTTGTTCTGTGGGACTAACGCAATGTCCAATCAACCCATCAAGTTTTCACTTTTAAAAAGTCTAGTCTACGACTTTCATTTATTTAAGTTCTTCTTGGTTCCTTCTCAATTTGGTCTTGGTAGTTTCAAGTCTGCAGCTGGGGTCTGCCCTTGATCATGGGTGTGAACTGCCTGCTCTCCAGCCTGCAGAGCCCGCACCACCCACTCTGCGGAGTCCAGCGCTGGCGACCCTCTGTGCATGCCCCCAGGTGGTGTGGGCTCCACTCCATGGTGGCTGCCTGCTGTCGGGGCCTGAATACGAGCATCCTACTTTAACCCGAGTCTCTGTTTCTGCTGAGAGGTTTCCTTTCCTTAAAGATTTGGTTGTTTTATGTTTTGCTTCTGAACGTTACTGGAAATGGGAGTCTGATTTAGTCCTCACTAATGCTGCCCTTCTGTGTGCATTTCTACCAAGCCTACTCACACTCGTTCACAGGTGCTGGACAGCAGGTTCCTAATTCTCCCTTCCCACCCAGGAGCCGCGGTCTCTTATGTTGAAGGGAGGGTGAGGCTGGGTCTCTGAGGCAGTGGATGGGGGGGGGGGCAGGGGACGTGTTCTCCCTGTGCACGCTCAGACACACGTGCCCAGACACCTGAGGAGCAGGCCGTGCGAGGGAGACGAGAAACCCCTCCTGTGCCTCCCTGAACACCTCTCTGGCGGCGTGTCATGCGCTTTGCCACACTCACACGCACACCCACGCACAATGTCTTAAAACACCACAAAACACAAACGACAGCACACCTGAACTTTGTGGTGAACCTTGCTTTCACTTAGTGTTTGGCAGCTACCAGCAGAGGTGCTCCTGGTGTCCATGGGGGCTCCCACTGTGGGGACAGCCCCACCAAGGGGCTGTCCCCACCAAGGGCACCAGGCTTACTGCCAGCTTTGCACCAAAATGAATGTGGTACCATGCGGGCGCCTGTCCTCCGCACAGGTGCTCCTGCAGATCTCTAGCCTGTGTTCCTATTTCGTGGAGTAACTGGACCTAAAACCACCAGAGCTGCCAACAGCACTGCCATGTTCCCTGCGAGGACGTGCCTGCCTGTATGCCCTTGGGCTGGCGTGAGCAGCTCTCTGCCATCCTGCAGATGGCGGGGGATGGGGGGGTCTGTGCACAGGTGCACACATGTGTGCTAGCACGTTCAGATGGACAGACGGACACCCCCACACACATTATTTAAGGGCAGTCCCGTCCTTTTCTCTTGGTGACGCACACTGCAGTACGCTCAGGAGCGTGGCGTGCCTGAGGTCTGCTCCGCCAGGCTCTGGTACCGGGCAGCCAGACCAGCTGTGTGTTGGGAGCTGGGCTGGGAGGCTGAGCTGACGGCTGCCTTCACTTTTCTTTGAAGACATCCCCAGCACTAAACCAGGTGGATTGGCCTCGAGGGGTCCTGATGTTCCCACATGTGGACACAACATGGTTCAGCCCAGCAAAGGCTGGCACCGAGATCCGCTGCCAGGAGTGACTCGGACAGCACGGAGCAGCCCCTCAGTCCCCCCACTGGAGAGGGCTCAGGCCCCACCTGCTCTGCTCCTCAGGCCCACCCCTAGAGGAGAGGGCGGGCGGACACTCACGGCTCCAGAGTGAGTAGGCCAGGCGGCAGTTCAGGCGGCGGTACAGCTGCTTGTTGATGGGCCAGAGCGCCAGCGTGCACAGCTGGGTGAAGTTGATGACCAGCCCGCTCACCACGAAGACAAACCCGATGAGCAGGTGCACCACGAACTGGGTCTTCAGGTAGGCGAGCAGGCCCATGGTCGCTGCTCAGGGGCGGGCGCAGGGTCCTTCGCTGAGCACAGCAGTCCTGCAAGGACAGGAAGCAGTCAGCACCAGAGAGTGGACACTGTTCTGACCTTACCTGACAGTCAGTGAATTGAAACACAGAAAGGTTGGGTGCCTTACTCAGAGTCACACAGGAGCCTGGCAGGTGAGCCAGATCCCAGTTTAGGCCATGAGGTCTGAGAGTCCACAGGCACAGCCTGAGGTCCAGCAGCCACCCCCTGAGGACAGGGGTCCCTTGGGCAGTCTGGAGCACAACTGGCAGGCCAGGGCAGCTGTGCAGCCATCATGGAGCCTGACTGGCTCTCTGGCTATTCCACTTGGGTCAGGATAAGCAGGTCCTAAAGCCAGCTGGCACACCGGCACAGCTGCCCTGATGCCCTGGAGCAGGGTCCGGCTCCACCCCACTCCTGCGGTTCCATCTCCAGGGAAGGCTCAGGAGCCTGGCGGTGGGCCAAGCTATACGTGCCTCGAGCAGACAACTCGTCTTACCCTCGACTCCGCGTGAGAACCCCGCCTCCGTAACCACCTCCTGCTAAGCACACCTGTGTGGCCATGCGCAGTGGCTTTTATTCTTGTGCAATGTCCCCTGACCTGGGTGAGAACTGGGTTATTCCGACCCACTTCCTCCTCTGCCTGTGGTTTTGTGGTGGTCTGGGCTACAATAGATGTGTTGTAGCTCCTGCTGGGGGCTGAAGGGCGCAGCGGCCACTTGGTTGCTGCCCTTTGGCCTGCCAGAGAGTAAGGTTCCCTGCCCTGCTTCAAGGCTGAGCGGGCGCCTGCCCTCAATAGCGCCCCAGCAGTCTGATGTGGAGCCAGCAGCTCGAGGTGTGGCTCACACTCACTGAGTGAGGTGCAGTGTGGTGAGTTCTGACAAGTCCAGGCGCCAAGAGCCACCACGGGGAGACCATGGGCTGTGCTGTCCCCTTTGGTCTCCAAGCTAGCAACACCAAACAGGCTCCCGACAGACCCATTGTTCTTGTTTTGCAAAGGCTCAGGGGGTCCTGGCCTGGCCGTCGGGTGGGGCAGGCCTCACCTGCAGTCCCTGGGTGGCCTTCCCAGGGCTACCACCATGCCCCACCTGCTGGGGGCCCTAGGGCTGCATCCAGCCTGGAGATCACGCCCATTTGCATCCCAGTGTCTGAGTGGACAGGGCTGTCACAGGAGTCCCCCAGCCCTGCTGTGTGGAGGCTGCCCCCATGTATGTGGCCCTGAAGGACCACCTGAGCCCCACCACCCTCTCTGTCCCTGCTCTCACAGCCCAACTGCCGCACCCCACTCCTTTCTGCTGTCTGGCACTCGTGCCTGGAGTCCACCTTCAAGGTCGCAGTCTCCGAGGCTCATGGGAACCTTGCCGAGGACAGACAGGCCCAGCTGGCTGCCCAGCTGACTTCAGCCCCGGGGCCTAGTGATGGCAGCAAGGCCCCCCAACTCATCCACCCCAAGCTGAGATGGTATCCTGCCACCTGTCTGCCAGGCTCCCGGCCACCTGACGTGGTTCCTCACCACTGACCCCCTGCTGGGCCATCAACCTCCCCCCCCATGCTCAGGTGATGACCTCACCATGTGCTGTGGCCAGACCCCGAGCTGGGGGACATCTCAGGAGCACCTCCACCTGGCTATCCTAAGACACCTGCTGGGTGACCGCCTCAGCCATCGCCACGCCGCGCCCCTGCCAGGGGGTCTGTTGTAGCTGTCAGACCCACTGGGTGCCCTGTCCCACCTCTGGCCTCAGTGGCTCGGACCTTGATAAACACACCACCTGCAGCTGCCTCCGCACAGAACACCTCTGCCCCTCTCAGCCCTCAGCTGCCCGTCTGTCTCCCAGCTCCTCTGGATGGCGGAGCAGAAGAGCATGGGGAAGGGTTTCAACTCCACCCCAGGAGGGTTTGCTCAGGTGCCCCGACAGAGCAACTTCCAAACAATGTTCTCCCCGGTTTTAAAGTGACTTTCACATTTTTAAACAAGATTAACAGGATATAGGTTCAGGCCTTTCTCACCAGGAAGACCCCTCATTCCCTGCTCCCTGGCTGTCTGGGCCCATGGGCCTTCTGCCCCAGGGCTGGATGCTACCCACGAAGGGCTTATTGAACACTCTGACCTACTATTCTGCAGCTCCCTTTGTGTTTCTCCTGCACAGGCTCCAGCTCAGTGTCTGGCTACAGGGCACTCCACAGATGGATGTCACCCTCTGTCCCCAGAGTCAGGATGATCTCAATGGCACCCAAGAACCTCGGCATTGCCATGACAGTAGCATTCAGGGCTCCATCCACATGGAGCCCACCGAGGGTCCCGATGACATTCAGGACCCCTCCCAGGATTTCAGGTCCTCTGCCCCAGGTTCTGGGCCTACGGAGTGGCCGTGGAGATTGTCCCCCCAGCTGACATGCCTGCGTCCTCAGCTGCTATAGGCTCGACATTTCTGGAAACTCTATGGGGGGCTGGGTACCCTGCACCAGGCATCCCTCAGGGTCCCGGCCCAGCCAGGCTGGAAGCTACACCACTGGCCACCACCAGTGGGAAGCTGGTGGCTGCTGAGCCTCCAGCAGCCTGGCCTAGGGCAGTCTGGGCTGAGCCGATGTTCCATCCCACGTGGTCATCAACACAGGCAGCGCTGGGACACCACATGCCTGCTTCATCCCTGAAGACCTCCCTGAGCAGGCCAGCAGAGCTCGTGCCCACCGGGCAAGGAAACAGGCAGGCAGCCACAGGCCCCAGGTCCACCCACGCTCACTGAGTCGCGGCCTTCTAGTGCGAAGAGCACAGCAAGACAGACAACGGGCACCCGCCAGCCCACAGGGCACAGGCCAGACACCCGAACTTCAGGCCTCTGACCGTTGTCCTGGCTCAGCCCTGGCTGAAGCCCCTCTGCAGCACTGCGTGCAGCTGAAGCTCCTCCCACGCTGGACAGATCCTGCCGGAGGGGCACATGTGGCCATCCTGCGCCCTCCAGGGAGGAGAGGCGCTGCGTCTTTAGAAGGCACGAAGGTGCCCAGCATTCTCCTGTGCCCATGGTACCCAGGGTGGGCCCAGTGGGAACCAGTGTCCATTGCACTGCAGCTTGCAGAGCTTCCTGGGTCACAGCCGCTGTGCTGCACAGCCCACAGTGTGGCATCACGGGGCGGGCGTGACTTCTATGTTCCTGCTGCTGCAATGTCATAAGGACCCCAACATGGCCAGTCCCGAGGTCTAACTCCCCGCATCGCAGATGGGAAACCAAGACCAGAAGGGCGGGAGCCGAGCTCTGGGGCGCAAAGCCCTCCTTTAGTTGCATGTCTGACACGTGAGGATGGGGTTCATGGGGGTGGGGTCCTCTTCACCCCCTCCCCACCCTGGGTTCCCGTGGACACCCCGCACATCCCCAGAGTTGGGGCAGGAACTACCTGTGGCTTCACGCTGGTCGGGACCTTGGCCCGGAATGACCTCCAGGCATTGGCATGACCTCTGGGGCCTAGTGTGACCTCCGAGGCCAGTGCTCAGCAGCTGGAGGTGGATACCCAGCCCATCCTACCCACGTGGCACCTGCCAAGGATGCTGGGGGGCTCTGAGTGCACCTGAGTGAGTCAAGCCCACCCCAGGTGACCCAAGGACCCAGAACCTGACTATCTGGGGCTGCTGCAGAGGTGGTCAGGGCGACGTCATGGGCTGGGCCCGGATCCAGTGTGACCCGAGGACTCCTGGGGGGTGTAGACTGAAGGCACAAGCCAGACAGAGGAGACCAGCTCTGCCACGCTGCCACCCAGGGCTCCCGGCTCCAGAGCCCTGAGACAAGGAATCCTGGACATCAGCCGTGGTCTGTGGTGCTGCTGCAGCCCTGGTGAGCTCACATGCCCCTCAGACACATAGGCCTCCTCCAGCTTCCTGGATCCCGAGGTCCTGAGAACATCCTCGCCCCTGCCCCACTATGCCAAAGATGGGGCCCGGCTGCCCCCATGTCCCCTGCCTTCCCAGACACCAGCCGACCCAGCACCCTCCCCGACCTCCGAGTCCATCACCAGGTGCCTGTGTCCCTCTCAACCCCTCACCAGTCCTGCTCCCCATGGTTGGTCCCTTCCATCTACTTCCTCAAGAACCAGCCAGCCAGAGGGCCCCTGTGGGTCACCTCCCAGGCATGCCCCTTCTCTGCCAGAACCCCAGCCTCAGTCCCTGGTCCAGCTCCCTTTGGCCACCAGTGATGGCCAGGGCCCCGAGACTCTGCTCATGCGAGACCCTGCTGACTTGCCCTGCATGTAGAGGACTGTCCGGCTTCCCTCAGGGGGAGGTCAGTCCCTCTGTCCAGAGCCCTCTGGCTCTGCAGACGGCCCTGGAAGAGCCATCAGCTTCCCCCAGCTGCCTCCCACTCACCCTTAGCCAGGTCTTGCTCTAGGTGACCTGCTGCCCCTGGGACCTGAGAGTCTAGCGAGAAGGTAGCAGCCCTGAGGCCACTCGGGGAGACGCCCCCAACCCCATGACCAGCGGCGCCTGGCCACCTACGTGTGCCGAGGCCTCATCTGCTTCCCACACCTACACAGGAGGCTGGCTGACAGGATACAGAGCCCTCCGGTTGTTTGCCATCTTCAGTGATGTACAAGTTCAAGGGCATGACAAAGGAGGACGGGGAAATGACTGGCCCCTTCCCTCGGCCTCATTCCCTTCCCCGTCCGCCCACCCTCTGCCCATCACCGCTGTGGTGGGAGGCCCTGGGCCAGGAGATGCTGGAGAAGGAGCCCACAGGCAGCATGGCATGAGGGACAAGGGAGCAGGGCACTGGGCGCAGCTTCAGGTGTCTCCATCCAGGGCGCAGCATCTGCCCCGCAGGGCCAGGTCTAGGGACCTGAGAGGTGCCACCAACTGGGTGCAGGAGTCAGTCGGCTCCCCATGGTGAGCCCCCATGCCCTCGGCCCCTGCCTCTCACTGCCACACATGTCACCAGGGGCTTCCTGGCACAGCTTGTCTTTGTGCCAGGTGACCAAGGCCCAGGGGATGTGTGGGCGGGACACCGTGGCAGCCAAGCAGAGGACAGAAGCCCAGCAGCGGAGACGGCGCCCCTGGGAGGCTGTGCAGCACGGGGGGGGGGGGGGACGACACAGATCTGGTGACCATCACTAGCGAGGCCATAATGCAGCTGTGGCCCAGCCGGGCCTCCCCGCAGGGTGCGGCCTGTTCATCAGTCACTCAGCCAGTCTGGAAATCAAACCCAATCTGACCGTGAGGTCTGAAGGTCGACTCAGTCCGAGGTGATGCCCGCGGGACACCTTGTCTTCAACAAGCCTGGGGCAGTAGACAGACGTGCGCGTTGGCCCACCCACCTGCCACACCTGGCACTGGCAGGAGGTCTGGGCCTGGACGGGGAGGGAAATCGCCACTCGCAGAGGGCAGACAGGGCACCCGAGGCCAGGGGTCTGCTTCACCAAGTGCCGTGTACACAGGAGACCCTGGGGAGCTGAGAGAGAGGGACACCCCACGTGGAGCTGAAGGCCACCCAAGGGGTCGCAGGGACCCAGAGGAGAAGCTCCCTCCCCCCTCAGCAGTTCTCGGTCACTGACAGCTCTGTACCATGCGGTCATCTGGGCCTTGGCTGCTGGAACCTCTGCTCCACCCCATCAGACCCCACGTGGTCATTTGGGTCCTAAGTGGTCACGCAGGGCCCGAGCTGCTGGCAGCTCTCCCCACGTGGTCACTTGAGGTCCTGGTTGGAAGCTCTGCCATCTTCAACACGTGGCTTCCAGCTTGTCCTGCGCATTGCCTTCTGGGCAGGCAGAAAGGGGAAGCCGTGGGTCCAGGCAGAGGAGGACAGGAGAGGGCCAGCATCAGGGCAGGTGAAGGAGGAGCTCTCTGCATGTGACGGACGGACATGAGAGCAGACAGAACAAACGGCACCCTGTGCCCGGGCCACATGCCCCTCCCCACAGCTGCCCTGGTCCAGCCACGCCCCTGCTCCCTGAGACGTGGGGCCCACTCCTGTCCTGGAACCCGGATGGCTCGGGGCTCATCCCACAGCAGTGCTGGCCTCCCGACCCACAGCCTCCCTTCTGCCCCCTGGCCTTCAAAGGAGGGCGAGCCCACAGGGGTGAGCCCGCAGGGGCAGAGAAGGACCACCCTACTGAGACCAGACTGGCTGCCAGCAGGCAGATGACCTCAGGAGACCAGAAAACCCACGCAGCTGAGCCCCGCCCCAACTGCAGCCCCTGAAGAAGGGTCTCTAGTCGCCACACTCTGAGGTCAGACTGACCAGACAAGACCAAGGCGCCACACACGGATAAAGCTGGAGCCTCCTCAGCACACCCCAAGGTCCCGAGCTGGACCAGCCAACTCCACAGTTATGTGAAAGACCCACCGTGAAAGGGACCGAGCCCACGGAGCCCACTGACTACACCCCTCGAGTCGCCCGCGTCCCAGGGGCCAGCCACCAGGCAGGTGTTCTGTGTCCTTCACATGGAAAGTGGCTGACCGCAGCCACTGGGCACCGAGCACACAGGCCGAGAGTGGCAACAGCTCACCCGTGCCTTCCCTGAGCCTCTGTTGGATTTAGATATCGCTAAAGCCAATAAAATGCAAAACTGACTTAAATCATCCCTGGGTTCTGGAAACTTTAGCAGCACTTACTTTCCCACCAAGGGGCAGAAGGTGCAATCCAACCACATTCCTAAACTGCCCTCCAGCCCTTGACAGAACTCTGCTCTCATGGTGACCAGGGGCCGAGTGGTGCTGTGCACACACTGTGCGCCTGCCGTACACACACTGGGGCCAAGCTGCAGCGAGGCTTCGCCCACCTGCCATCAGAGCTGACCTGGCCAATCTCCTGGAAGAACAAGCCATGGGCGGGCCTGTGCAGCACTTGAACCCAGGGCCATGGATAGCGGTGCCCAGGGCGAGAAGGGAGTGGCTTTGCGCCCAGGGAAGAGGAAGCCCTGTGGCTCCGGTCTCACTGGGGACTCTGGGCACCGTTCCAGCAGGCAGGGTCAAGCAAGTCCAGCCTGGCTGCCCGGCAGATGGGCAAGAGCCACACAGCAGCCTACAGGAGCCACACAGTGGCCTGGCTCCATTCTGAACCCGCCCAAAGTGGGTTGCTAAAGCAGCCCAGAGGCCCCAGGGAGGCAAGAAGGGGGCAGGGAGCTCCCCCAGGTCCCTGCGGGGGTGGGGCCACAGACTGAGCAGGTCGAGGGTTGATCCCGAGGTGTGGGGGCCACTGGCCATCTCCACTCCTAAACCCTGGCAGGAGAGCACAGGGGGATGGGGCCGTGCAGGGACAGTGGATGGGGGTTATGGGGTACAAGGACTGCGTCCTGGTGCCACCAAGCAAGAGGGCAGCTGGTGAAGAACCCCCACGCCACCCCACTCCCCCAATCCTCCAAGCTCCAAACTCTTCAGTGGCCTCCAGAGTGTCTTGCTGGTTCCCAGGCCTGAGTGGAGGGGGTGCTGGGGTGGGCAGAGGGCTGTGCACAGCTCCAGAGCCTGGTGACTGCACAACGGGCCTGTGGCCAGCCTCTGGGCCTGCGGGCATGGCAGCCTGCTCACACAGGTGCCGCCAAGTGCGGCACAAGAGTGCTCTGTGGCGGGACAGTCGCGGTGCTGCACGCCCATGTCTATGCACACAACACGTGCATGCAACATGGGCCCCTGCAAGATGCCCGCATGCACACCCACACACCCACCAGGTGTGCACACATGAGGTGGTCACAGCCAGCTGACTTGGACATGGGGAACTGGGCTTGGTAGCGAGAGTCCACCCTCAGGCCTGCAGCAGTGCCTGTTGCAGATCGCTGCCTCAGGCTCACACGTCTCTCAGGCATGGTCTTATTCCATCCACAAGGCCACACGGGAGATGGAGTGCAGGTCCCCTGGGACACGGACAGCTTGTCCCTCCCCCATCAGGGCAGACGTAAGGCTGATGGACCGCAAGTCCACAGCACTTCCTCATCCCCTCGGAGGTCAGAAGTGGCAGGGCAGGGGGCTGGGCTGCAGCTCGGTGGCAGAGCGCTTGCCTAGCACACGTGAGGCACTGAGTTCGGTCCTCGGCACCACGTACAAACAAATGAGTAAAATAAAGGTACTGCGTCGTGTCCAACCAACAAGAAAGTACTTTAAAAACAGAAGTGGCAGGGCAGAACCCCACCACGTAGGCAGAGGAATGGACGCGCCCTGGGTGGTCTTGGGGAAGGGGGCGCGGCCATCCTGATGCTCCTCCTCCAGGCCCCCAGGCCCTACCCCAGGTGCTCGCAGGACGGCGTGAGGGTCCTGAGGGCGGCCCAGGACAGAAATGTCGCCACATTCACCCTGAACAGGCATCATGACCCACAGCTTTAAAGTGAATTAAACTAAGTGGGTTTCTGGATGGCCCTCTGCCGCCTCTGGATGCCCCTCAAGAGCGAGGGACACGGCTGCGGAAGCCCCTGTGGTAGCGACGGGGGAAGGCCAGGCTTCCAGTGGAGTTACCTGTCTGGACATAAGTTCAGAAAGATCTCAGCTACAAAGATGCTCTACCTATAGACATCTCCAAACACCTGACCACGCCAGCAACGCGTAAGGCTCCATGTGCAGTGTGGCCACACCTGTGATCCCAGCGGCTGAGGCAAGATGGTCACAAGTTTGAGGCCAGCCTCAGCAACTTAGTGAGACTCTATGTCAAAATAAGAAATCAACAGCGAGGGGAGAAGCACTCCGGCCGGATCCCCAGCACCAGAAACCAGAATGCAACGTTAAGGGGAAGCGCGGCGGAGGCTGAGCCCCGAGACGCGGTGCCAGGGCCTCTTCTTTGGGGTTGTTGAGAGGGCGTGTGGTGCTCGGGGTCTCCCCAGTGCGACCAGCTGCTTTCCCACTTCCTCCTGCCACCTCTGTCCCACATAGGGACCAGGAAGAGCTGTGCTGATGCAGAGCTCCCACCCTGCACCCCATCCCGGGTGCACGACCCCCTCCTCGCACCGTGGACGTGGAGCTCTGGGTGGGAGTTGTGAGGCCAACAGGAGAGGGATCATGGCTCTCCCGCTGCGCTCCCCAGGGGAAGGGCTCCACCTTTGGTGCAGGTGGACACTGTGTGAGGCCACCTATGCCTGCCACACGGTGCCAATCCCATCGCTCTGCTCTCCTTGCCCACATGAGCTTCTCCGGGGAAAGCGACCGTCTCCAGGTCTGCAGAGCCCTGTGGACCCACTGCAACCCTCTCTCCCCCATGCGGGGCTGGTCTAGAACCAGCCCGGCACCTGCGTCCCTCGCCCTCTCCTTCAACAGACTGGCCTGTGTTCTCCTCTCTCCGGCTCCCCCGCCGAAGTCCCAAGAGTTCAAACTAAACTGAAGTTCTGTCCACAACTCCCACTGGTAATTCCACCCACAGAGGCCAGGCTGAGGGCCCCACGGGAGAGGTGCCCCCCGCCCCTGACTGTGCCACCTGCCTTGGCTGCCAGGAAAGGCACACCATCTTGGAGCTGGGGAATGCACCCAGCTCTCTGTGCTTTGGGGACCTTCCTGTCTCCCACTCTGCACTGCTCCAGGCCCCCAGAGCCAGGCCCCCAGAGCTGCTCAGGCCCTGGCCCACGCTGTTCCCTCCTGGTGTGCTGTGGCCTGCCCCTCCCCAGTGTGGCAGGGACGCTGGGCTGCAGCCACAGGCTCCGTACTTGTCCTTTATCTTCCTCGTCTCCTTTAGCTCTGGGTGCCTGACCACCAGGGCACACGGCTGGAGGAACTTGTGGCCTCCTGCCCAAGAGCAGCACAACAGGACTCAGCCAGCAGGACACAAGGACAGCCCAGTGACCACTCGGCCACGAGTGAAAACAGCCATGCTGCCAAGTGGGTGACCTATCAGGGCCAGCCGTGGGGCCATTCCTCCCCACTTGGCCAGGGCAGGACAAGGCTGTGGAGGCCTGTGTGACGGGGACCTGGCACACAGCAAGGAGCTCTGGGACACGGGCCCGACCCCTGGGGACCCAGAAGCTTGCAGTGCTCGTGCGGCTCCTGAGGGTGCAGCCTCAAGCAACCCCCTGGCCTGGCAGCGCCGTGCCCCCGCCTCCAGGAGGAAGGAAGTCGGAGGACACAGAAGGGCCCACGCCCGCCACCGCAGCCCCCCGCAGCCCCCCTCCTGACTCTGTGAACCTCGTTCTCCTGACCTTGCCCAGTCCCCTGCCCCCTCTGCCAAATGTAGAAACCACCTCCTGTCTCTGAGCCCACAGGGCGGCCCTGGGCAGCCGGCCTCACCCAGCTGCTGGGCAGGAGGACGGCCAGCCCAGCACAGGCACAGCAGGGCTGGCTCCATGAGGGACTGGCCCCCCGAAAAGTGGGAAGTTGGGAGCGGGAGGGGCAGAGCCTGCAGCGCTGGTGTCGGACAGAGCTGCGGTGACATGGGACATGGGGACCCGGCTCCACTGCAGAGGGCTGGGGGCTGGAGAGTGACCTGCTGCCGCCTGGGGAGGAAACAGCGTCCACCTTCCCAGTCCACGCTGAGGCAGAGCTCAGGGCACAGAACCCAGGACTGGCCCCTGGCAAAGGCTAGTTCTGAATCGGAGGGAGGGCAGGAGGCGGGCCGCCACTCACTGCCCAGGGCCCGCCTCACGTGCAGACCACCAAGCCTGGCTGGGGAGAGGCCCTGATTCACATGCTGGGTGGGCGGCCCCCAGGAAGGACACCAAATCCCACACTCGACGCCCAGCAGCGTGACCACCCGTCACCCGCATCACCCGACTCAGCGCATGAGCGCCACATGGTGAGCCTCGAGAGCACCTCTGGGGACAGCCACAGACCACAGCAGCTGCTACAACCATCTCCCCAGTGCGCAGCGGACAGTGACCACGTGGGGGCTGGTGCCCTGCTGCAGTCCCCTTCCTATCCTGCGAGGGGACAGGTCAAGGCCACTCTTGGGAACAGGGCTGTCAGACTCAGGATCTTCCTGACACCAGGTCCAGCAGCCAACCTGGGTTCCAGCTCTCTGTCCCCACAAAGCCAAGCCGCCCGGGAGGCCCTTCAGGCCACTGGGAGGACAGAGGCCCGCGAGCCCAGGCTCCGAAGCTCCCAGCACACCAGACAGCTGCTGGCCAGCACCAGCCGACCCTGAAGCCGCCTCAGGTGCCCTCGACTCTTCCAACAACCTACCTCGGAAAGACCAGGCTCCAGAGAAAGGGCGCAGGAACCGGGAGAGACGGGGCCACCTGGGAGGTGTCTCCCTGCTGTCCCCGGGCTCCAAGGCGAGTGCCCTCCAGCCCCCAGCCCACGGAAGGCAGCCGAGGAGACGGGGCTGGGTTCCAGGCGGCCGTGGCAGTGGGGATGCCCAGGAGAGGGAGGCTGGGAACCCACAGCGCGGCCTCCAGCACACACGTGGCCACCGAGAGCCAGCCGCGGGAGTCACTGACACACAGACACCTCTCTCTGAGCTGGGCGAGAAGGGCACACGGACATTCCAAGATACTGTCCCCAGCAAGACCAAAGGGGGTCTCCTGACGATGGCCTCGGGCAGGAGCAGGTTAGGGCACTTCTGCTCTTCTCGCCATGAAACGGGCGTCACTTAGGTGATGATAAATGTCATCAGAACCCAAAAGACGCCTTTGAAGTCAACAGCGTCCAAAGTCATTTGCGGCGGCAGAGGTGGAAATGTTCGATAGCATCTGCTCTCGCCCTCCCGGAACTGGGCACAGAACCCAGGGTCTCGAGCACGCCGGGCAAACACCGCAGCCCACGACACTCTGGAGGTCACTGGGTCTGCCCCGTCCCAGATCAGCAGAGCTGCCCCACAGAGCCCCAGGGCCGTGCAGCCGTGAGTGTGTGCCGGGTGCCGGGGGGTGGCCTGGCTCTTGTCTGCACACTCCAGTTAACAGGCCGATGTCTGAACCAAGGTAACGATCCATCTGTGTCCTATGTGACGATGACAAACAGCTCCTTTTGCAACTTGGTAAAGAATGATCTAGAGAAGGTCACTTCTCAGTGTCCCAGGCCCAGTGGGCCCCGTACACCTGCTGCAGTCTGTTCCAGCTGGCACCAGGAGCAGGTGTCCACTGAGAGCCCGGCCAGGGTGCTTGAACCAGGGTTTCTGACCCGTTTCTGTCTCGGCACATGAGGGGACTATTTGAAGGCCAGTCTCTCACCTGAAGGTTAAAATAACAAGCAGACCTCGGCCACCAGTGCCACTAGGTGACTGTAAGGACCAAAGGGAGCAAGGGCCGTCCCCCACCCCAGTGACAGGCTTACATCTGAAAGATCCCTTAAGCCAATTATGGAGGTCGCTCAGGTTCCAGCCAGAAACAAAGGTGCCATTTTCCCAACAAATAATAAGTCATTGATCATTTCTGGCATTTGCAAAACTGCATGACTCAGCCCTAATCCCAAGAAATGACTTACTACAAGAGGGTCTCACTGAAACTGAGGACAGGCAACCCCATTCTCCCTATCCTGAAGATCAAAGTCAACCAGCAAGTCAATTTAGCAAAAAGGCAACGGCCCAAGCCTGTAATGCCAGAGTTCTCCCTGGTTTGTCCCTGGAGAGTGACCAGCATGCTCTGGACCCCACTTGCCACTCCCACCCAGGGTCAGGTGCCCTGGGTCAGCCCAGCAGCAGGGCCTGGCGTGGACCGACGGGGCAGTGGGTTTTACGTCTGCCACTTATCAACTTAAAGCACCGTGCTCTTCTCCCCAGTGCACCCTGCAGGACACAGAGGCCTTCAACGGCGAGAGCAGGCAGAGGGCACAGCCGAGTCTGCAGGTGGGACCCTTGTCTCCTGGGGAAGGCAGCCAGCACTCAGGACCCACAGGACACAGTGACACCTCTGCGCCATTCTCAGGGACATCCCGAAGAGAGACGCCTTTACTGAAAAGGGGACAGTCCTGTAGGCCCTGTGCGGGGCCCGATGCACGCTGCCACCTGGGCCCCCTTCCCTGGCCCCGAGACCCCAGCCACAGCAGGAACCTGTGGGGGGGGGAGTGGAGCGCCAGTGGTGGGCAGAGGGAGGCCACTCGGCCTCGCTTACCAGTAGAGATAGTAGGCCAGGGCCACGGCCAGCAGCCCGGCGCAGACCCCCGAGAAGAGGCAGGTTGAGGACCCGGCCAGCATCCTGCAGCCTCCTGGGCTTCTCTCAATGGGAGGAGGGAGCCTGGCGGGTGAGTAGGTGTCAGCCTGGGGCCAGAAGGTGAGGGATGCGATCCAAGATGTGCGCGGTGACCAGGCCCGTGCCACGTCTGGCGGACGCCACAGCTGCCCAGAGCCTGTGCTCAGCAGGAGGAGGGAGCCGGCTGCTCAGAGCCACCTCCTGGGGAGGCGCACTCTGGGGCTGAGCAGTCCAACAGTGACCTGGCGGCTGCAGAGACTCCCGCAGGGACAGCAGGATGTGCTGCAGCAGGACACACGGCACTGGCCTTTCCTCCACCCGCTGCCGTCAAGCCCACTAATCCAGTAAGCAGCTTTCACGGGAGCCACAGTCAACAGGAGAGTCGCAGGTCACTGGGCCCCGCCCAGCACTGACCCATGTGGCTGGGCACCCAAGAGCACCATGTGCTCCTACCCCATCTGCCAGGGCTGAGGGAACCCCCAAGTGGCCCCGAGCACAGGACAGGGTCCACAGAGACCACGCCCAGCTCACCTGTCCCAGGCTCCAGGCAGGGGCTCCGTGTGGACTCCCCGGATTCAGAGCTGGTGGCCTGGCTGGCGAGAAGCGGGTGCCGAGGTCTGACCCTGCAGCTCCAGCCTGAAGCTAACTCTGGAAGGAAGGTGCCCCAGACAGAGCCAGGAGGACGGGCTGGGAGAGGCTGGGCTGGGAGACGGACGAGACCCAGCAAGAACCCGCCTGGAAGACAGCAGCGCCCAGCATGGCTTTTCTTGCAGGGGAACAGCCACATGGGGGGAGGCTCCCCTCTGTGTCCTCCACAGCCCAGACACAGCGGAGCTGCCCAATGGTACTGGACACCAGGACTCCAGGCCTGGTGGGGCCCCACACTGGGGCCGGACAGCAGCCCACACCACCACACAGGGCCTCTGGCAGGGCCGACACTTCACTCCCATCCTGAGGCTGCTGGCCTTCCTCCCTGGTGATGGGCTGGGGGCAGTGTGACCTGGGCTCAGGAGGCATCCGGCCCCACTGAGCCTTCAGCTCAGCCCAGGCCAACATCTTGACCCCACCTGACTCCATGGAAGCCCACACTGCCTGCTGAGCCGCTCCGTCCCCAGACTGTGTGAGGCACTGGACGCCTGTCACCTGGGTGGCGTGAGACACGTGGGGGGCCTCCTGCACAGTGGCAGTGGCAAACGCGGAGCAGCTTCTGTGGCCCGTGTGGCCCTCTGACCATGCTTCAGAACTGCTCCGTCACAAGGTGGCCATCGACAGGTTCCGGCATCCCCCCTTCCAAAGAGCACTGCTGCCAACCCAGCTCCCCGGGACACCGAGGGGCAAGACAAAGGTCCACTGGGCCGGGTTGCAAGTCCAGGCGTGCAGAGAGCCCAGCTCACAGGGCCCCAGGAACGCCACTCCTGCCCCCAGCTGGGCAAGCGTGACCGGCAGCCTACGCCACGAGGGCCTCGTACTTTCCTCCGGCTAGTAAGACCTGGCCCAAGTGTGGCAAGGGCCATGGAAAAGGCAGGTGGGCGCCCAAGTGGCCGGTCCCAGCTGGCTGCGGCAATGCCCAGGGTGGCTCAGAGGCTGCCGTGCTCTGCCCCTGATGCTCACGCCCCGTCCCAGGGACCCTGGACTACGGCCGCCAAGGGCCACCTTCTACGGGGCCCCTCTCCTCAAGGCAGGGTCCCTTAGGGTTCTAGCTGACAGCGCAAGCAGAGAAGCCGGGGCCCACGTGGCTGGCCAGCAGGAGCGTCCATCCACTCAGGTGTAGGGCAGATGTGAACAGTACAGAGAGCACAAAAGATGAGAGTGTGCTTTCAAAACCAGACCAAAGACAGCTACTGGGAACAGGTATCCCCGGAAGCTTGGGCACGTCATCCAGATTTTAATGCACCCCAGGGAGAGGAGGTGGGCAAACAGTGGGCAGGCAGGGAAGCTCTTCTGCCCCCGGGGCCACCCCCAGCAGAGCTGGTGCTGGGGTAAAGCTCAGACACCTGTGGCCTGTGCCACAACCTCCAGAGGATGGCTTCTGATGCCCTCAGGGCCCACGAGCCTCGGCCACGTCTGCAGGAGCTATCACAGAACACCAGGGCCAGGGGCCATCACGGAACACCAGGGCCAGGGGCCAACACGGAGCACCAGGGCCAGGGGCCATCACGGAACACCAGGGCCAGGGGCCATCACGGAGCACCAGGGCCAGGGGCCATCACGGAGCACCAGGGCCAGGGACCATCACGGAGCACCAGGGCCAGGGGCCATCACGGAGCACCAGGGTCATGCATGGCAAAGCGGAGACCTGCAAGGGCACAAGGAGCTCATGGGCCTCCAGATGTGACACCTCTGGGACGCTCAGGCTCCCACTGGAGCCTCCCTCTGCCAGAGACTTCCTGGTACATCAGGAGCAACCAGGGCCTCCCGCTGTCCACCAACACCGGCTTGGTCCAAGGCCATTTGCTGGGAGAGGACGTGAGGACAGCAAGGGTGAGATTCCACCGCTGGACACTTTCTTCCAGGGATGCTGCTCCTTCGGCCCCCTGAAGGCCCCCGAGAGATAGCTTCAGATGCACCCACGGGGAAATGCGCGCCCCGGGTGGGGACACCTTGCCCGCGGCTTCTCCAGCAGGTCAGGAAACCATCGGGGACACCATCCGTCATGATCCAGCCACCTAGTTCCAGCGGGGCACGGGAGCATCCTGGTGCTGGCTAAGGCTAATCCCCAGGTGGTCAGGCCGCTGACCGCGGGGCCTGGCTCCGACAGAGCCATGGGCAATCTCCCGGGGAGGCTCCTGCTCACGGCCACACCCGGCCCCATGAGGACAGGCCAGCAAGGCTGGAGTGGAGGGACCCTCCAAGGTGCTGGTGGGAATGCCAACAGACTCAGCCGCTGTGCAAAACAGGTGGCGCCTAAAGAGCCTGGAACTTCACCTACTGGGTCCAGCACCACCTCTGGGCACCACCTCTGGGCACCTCCACAGGAAGTGGGCTGAGCGTGTGAGAGCCGCCCACTCACCCGGCCTGTCCACCACGGCGGAGACCGGAGTCCTCACACACACATGCACAGCCTAGAAACCACGTGGTGGCTGTGCACACAGGGCCACCCGTCCATCAGTTAGTTCCTTAATTCTTAAAAACCGCCTGGAATCTCTCTCCAGGCCAGAAGCAGAACCCAAACAACCCTGCCCTCTGTCCCCTCGGCGGGAGTGTGGCGAAGGCCGCGCTCTGTCCTGCTGTCCTTAGCGAGCCAGGAGCATTCCGAAGCTGGGTCTCGTGGGCATACAGATTCTGCCCAGGTGCCCTGGCATAGATGAACCCCTCTACTGAATCCTGGCCTTCCATGGACATCTGAGCAAGGCGTGGTGCCAGCAGGAAGTGAGGGTCCCCAAACTGGAGTCAGCTCACTTCCCACTTCCACACGACCACTCAGAATTCATTCCCCACGTTTCTTTTTTCAGGTTAAAAAAGAAGAAAAAAATAGTTTAACAAACTACATAAGGAAATATCACAGGAACCAGACATGACGGACGGGGACACTTATAATCCCAGAGCATGGGAGGCTGAGGCAGGAGGACTGCGAGTTCAAAGCAGCCTCAGCAACTTAATGAGGCCAGGCCTCAGAATAAAAAGGGCTGGGATGTGGCTTAGTGGTAGGTCAGCCCTGGGTTCAATCCCCATCATCCTTACCCAAAAATAATGCATAGGAACACACCTACAGATCATCTTCCTGCATCTGGAAAACTAACGATTTATACAGTTTCTGGAAGAGAAGAACGGGAGCACACCAGCACAATCTCTTGGGGTCTCCTCAGGGCACGACATAGAACCACGTGTTCATGAGGCATCGGAAACCCTTCTTTTGGTAATCTCATGAAATGTCCACGCTCCCCTTACGCCGTGAGCTGAGAGAGACTCCAAGTGTGACTGACCATGGGAACACATGGCTGCCACACGCGTCACGCAGCTCTGTTGGTTCTCCCATTGACACCCGTTCAGTGCCCCGTGCCCAGGACTGGCCACAACCACCAGGCCTGGGACCAGCCCTGGGCTTCGTGAGCGGCAGGCCAGTCTCAGTCCAGTCTCAGCCCCCAGGCCCCTGGCCTGTGCCACCCGCGTAGGGAGGGAGGAAAGCACACAGGCATCAGAGAGACCAGGCGGGCAGGAGGCAGAGCCAGGGAGGGGACGGGCGGGGGCACCACGAGGGGCACGTGGCCCCGCCTCCAGAGCGCGGCCTCCCCTGGCCCCCAGCCCGACCCCATCTGCGACTCCGGGAAGGTGAAGGCAGGCGGCCCCAGCCCTGGCTCAGATGGTGCAGCCCAGGTGCCAGGCCCCTGGTCCCCTTGGCCTGCCATCAGCCCCTGCTCCGCTCTGCCACCCCGCCCAGGTACGTACACACTCCTTGCCTTCCTCTCACCCCACCCAGCCTTCCCCCTCGAGGTTCCACGCCATCAAGAAGCTGGGTGCAGAGGTCCCCGAGTGGCCGCGAGGGCCGCCCGGCCAACACTCCACTGAAGAAGTCTCCCTGTCCCACGGAGGCACAGAAGAGTGTGGCCTCTGAGGCCACCCGGCCAGGAGCCTTCTCAGTTAGTGACCAAAGCTCTCCCCTGCTGGAACCTCGGCCAACTCAAATAGCCCTGCCAGGAGCCCAGACCACCGCAGACCAGAGGCTCGGGTGTCCAAGCTCCCCCGCCGGCCGCTTGTGGCTCTACCCCAGCAGCCCGAGAGTCACTTTCGTGCCCAGGAGTGTTCCAGGGCCGGCAGCCAGGTGGCTCGACTTCTCCAGCACCAGAGGGTGAGCTACAGGTGAACCACACTGTCCACCTGCCTGGGAGATGTCCGGGCCTCAAGAAATGGGCTGAACAGGATGGGAAACAGGGGTTGCAGGTTCCAGGGCGGGAGAAGGTCCCAAGTCACCTCGCCCCAGGAAGCCCACGTGTCACATGCAGCCCATGCAGCTCCTTGGGGGTGGCCCCCACCAGCCTGTTGACCACATCCGAAGCCCAGACACCAGGGCCAGGGCCCAGGGGCAAGGAGAGGCGCCCCCAGGCTCAGGGCATGTACCCACCACCTGGCTGGCACAGAGCCCTGGGCGCCCTCCTTCAGATGCTTCCGTGGGACTCACTACGGAATGGCAGGCATCGGAGAAGCAGCGGGCAGCTGGGGCCCTGAATGCCCACTTGGCTCTCCCAGTGCTGCCGGGGCCAGCCGCAGTCACAGGACAGAGGTGGCCACGGGAAGCGACTGTGCCCTCTGGCCAGGAGGTACCCCCTCCTCAACCCAACCTGCCCTCCCCCAGAAGGACCGCTAAGGACCGTCCCACCCATAAACAGGTGCTAAGCTCACTGTGTCACTGTGGTGACACAGACAGCGGCAAAGGCTCAGGAGGAGGCTGGCGGGACCTCAGGGGCCAGGGGTAACCATCCTTCCTACCTGGAGAGCAGGTTACTATGCAAACCAAACAAGGAGCCAACAGCCAGAGAAGCAAACAGGATCCGGTCGGCACGCGGAGGCCACTGGGGAGCCTCCTCTGCCCGCGGCTCCTGGGCTCCTGCGTGCCTCACCGTGATCCCGCCGCGCTTGCTAAAGGCGGGCACAGAGGCCAGGTCCAGCCTCCCACAGGAAGGGCCCCCTCTGCAGTGGGCTCTGGTGTAAGATGGGGGCCATTGCGGGACCTGATGCCCTCGGGCAGCAGGCACAGGGCTGCCAAGTCCGCTCTGCCAGCAAGCCAGGGGTCTGGTGGACAGAGGCCACTGTCCCGCAGGGGACAGTGGGCCTCAAGAGCTTGCAGGAGCCGGCGGTGGGTGTTAGCAGGGCAGTGCAGGCCGGGGGTGGGGTAGCTTGGCGGCACCTGTACAGCAGGGGTCCCTTCCCAGCACCGCCAACGTGAGCCAGGAGAGGGCACTGGATGCAGCAGGGTGGCACACTCTGAGCCACTCATGCTGGACACAGGCTAGCACTAAGTAAGACTGCACACGGTGGCATCATGTGGCTCTGTGACTTGATTTCCCCATTGGATGCTGTGACAGTCGTCTGCTGGGTCCTTACGCCGCGTGAGCAGAACGTGCAGAAAATAAGATCATGGAGCACGCTGCCAGGTGAACCTGGCTCATCGCCAGCAGGCTGCGTGGCCTTGGGGAGGATGCTGAACTTCTCTGGGCCTCCATTCCCTTATTTGTAGAATGGGGGTAATTAGTTCCTACACGTTTTGTCCTTAAAGAAAATGTGGAGAGAAAAACACCTGTCCCTGAGGGCCCCCTCTCTGTTCCTGAAAACCTCACCAAGTTAGGAGAGCAATGAGAACAAGCAGGCTGCAGACTAGATGTGCACTATCTCGCGGGACGCGGCCCTCTCTGCACACGGGGATCTGGCAGGTGTGTGATCTGAGAAGGCTACTTCCTTGCATGCATTCAGGGACCTCGCTCCTCGGGATGCTGGTCAGACAGGCAGGCTATTGCTGGTGAAGTCACTGCCCCTGCACACCCTGCAGTGTGAGACATGAAACCCCTCTCTGCATGGGGACAGGCTCGGAGCCCAGGGCACTGTGGGGAGGATGCGTGTTGCCTGTCCACCTGGCCACCATTGGCCTGAGTGCTGCGAGGGCAGGCAGCCCCACTGGCCAGAGGCCCCTGGGCTCCTCTCAGAAGACTCCCACCTCTTACATGCCTCCTCCGAGAAGCCCGAGTCCTGCATGCTGCTCCGGGCACCTTCTCTGGCCTTTGCATAACCCACCCGCTGCCCAGGCAGGACAGGACAGTACATCCTGGGCTCCAAGGCTTACCGGAGTGAGGTGGGCTGAGCTGGGCTGGGCAGCTGTCCTTCATTCTGGTGAAATCATCTGCGAGACCTTTACCGTGTGGATGCAGCAAGGTGTGCGGGACCACACTCGCCCTGAGGACCCCTGGGCCTGCCACACCCCTGCCTGACACATCCTCCACACACGTCCCGACACGCTCGTGAGGTAAGACAAGGACACAAGGGACAGCCCGGTCAAAGTGCATGTTCAAGGCATCGTCATTTAGTCCTCGAAGGAGTCAAACCAAGCAAGACACGGTGGCCACAGCTGTCGTCCCAGCTACCTGGAGGCTGGGGGAGGGGATGGCTAGTTCAAGACCAGCAACTTGGCAAGACCCTGACTCAAAATAGAAAACACAGAGGGCTGGGGGTGTGGCCCAGTGGTTGAGCATCCTGGTCCAACCCCCAGTGCCAGAAAACAAAAATACAAAAAGTGACACTCCTAATGACGTTCTAGTGGCTCCTCCCCTTGAGAGAAGCACGCCTTGCTGCCGCGGAACCCCGCCCCACACCCACATGCAGGGCAGGGCGGAACGCCTGGTGCCTTTCTCAGGCCGGAACCCTCGCCTGGGCACCTGCTGGCTTGCTGGCATCAGGAGGTAAACTGGCAGAGGATGTGCCCGCAGCTGGCAGAGGTGGAACCAGCGTGGCGTGCCGGTGGGGTGACAGAGTGACTCAGATGATCACTCATGTTGCCCAAGGGACACGGGGACCATTGCCAAGAGGAGTAAAAAGACCTTTTTAAAAGACTTTACAGAAAAAGGTTGGGACAAGAAGGAAGGAGGGAGGGAGGGAGGGAGGGAGGAAAGGAAGGAAGGAAGGAAGGAAGGAGGGAAGGAGGGAAGAAGGGAAGAAGGGAGGGAGGAAAGGAAGGAAGGAAGGAGGGAGGGAGGGAAGGAAGGAAGGAGGGAAGGAGGGAAGAAGGGAGGGAGGGAAGGAGGGAGGGAAGGAGGGAGGGAGGGAGGGAAGGAGGGAAGAAGGGAGGGAGGGAAGGAGGGAGGGAGGGAGGGAAGGAGGGAAGAAGGGAGGGAGGGAAGGAGGGAGGGAAGGAGGGAGGGAAGGAGGGAAGAAGGGAGGGAGGGAAGGAAGGAAGGAAGGAGGGAGGAAAGGAAGGAAGGAGGGAAGAAGGGAAGAAGGGAGGGAGGAAAGGAAGGAAGGAAGGAGGGAGGGAAGGAAGGAAGGAGGGAAGGAGGGAAGAAGGGAGGGAGGGAAGGAGGGAGGGAAGGAGGGAGGGAGGGCGGGAAGGAGGGAAGAAGGGAGGGAGGGAAGGAGGGAGGGAGGGAGGGAGGGAGGGAGGGAAGGAGGGAAGAAGGGAGGGAGGGAAGGAGGGAGGGAAGGAGGGAGGGAAGGAGGGAAGAAGGGAGGGAGGGAAGGAGGGAGGGAAGGAGGGAGGGAAGGAGGGAGGGAAGGAGGGAAGAAGGGAGGGAGGGAAGGAAGGAAGGAAGGAAGGAGGGAGGAAAGGAAGGAAGGAGGGAAGAAGGGAAGAAGGGAGGGAGGAAAGGAGGGAGGGAAGGAGGAAAGAAGGGAGGGAGGGAAGGAGAGAAGGAAAGAAGGAGGGAGGGAGGAAAGGAGGGAGGGAAGGAGGGAAGGAGGGAAGAAGGGAGGAGGGAAGGAGGGAGGGAAGGAGGGAGGGAGGGAGGAAGGGAGGGAGGAAGGAAGGGAAGAAAGAAGGAAGGAATTTTAAGAAGCGAAACCCACTTGCCAACCCTTAGAAGGTCTCTCCCTCCAGGTGAGGCAGTCTTCAGGCCCCTTAACCACAGGGTGATTAAGGGGAAAAGCCGGCTCTGCGCCCCACCCCAGTCCCCTCCCTGCTCCAGCCCGGCTAGATGTCTCCAGGCTCTCCAGGCTCACCAGGCTCACCAGGCTCTCCAGGCTCACCGGTGCAGGGGATGGACCAGGGCACTGCCCAGGCTCCGGCTGTCCTCAGTGCAGCAGTGAAAAGTGACCCTGTCCACCAAGTCTTGGGGAGCAGAAAGGACACCCAAGAATCTGTGCACCCACATCGTGAGCAGCCACGCCCCCAGGGCAGAGCACTGGGCTCTGTGGGAGGAGGTCTAAAGCAAGGGACCGCCTCACGCCTGCCTGCCGGGCCTAGGTCTGGCACTCCCCTTAGAAACCGCCCCCACCGGCCCCATGGCGGCTCTCGGGCCACAGCTGACCAGCAGCAACCCCTTACCTGCCCGCGGTGGGCATGATGGTAACACTGGAGACAGCTGGCCAAAGAGGACTCAGCTCCCCTGGCTCCCACAGCTGCCCACAGCTGGCGGCGCCATGCCAGGGCCTCCCTCGCTATCCCTGTCCGGTCGTCGCAGAACCCTGTGTTTTTTAAAACGAGCATGCATCCTCACCACGATCTTTACACAGACAATGGACATAAAAGACACATGGAGAGATGATTTCCGTTAAAAGTCGCAGAGCCAAGAGGAGGTGAGACGCAGCCACAACTGGACAGGTGGCCTGGGAGGGGACGCACCGCTGGCGGGAACAGCCATGTGCAACGGGCCCAGGGAGTCTCAGTGGTGACCAAGGCCCTTCCTGAGAGTCCTGCTATGAAGACTCCTAGTAGAAACCAAGTGATCTGGAAACCACACCTGGAACCTTCCAGAGAAAGCCAATATTAAATTTTAAAATAATCTGGTTTACTAGCCAGGAGCCAAGGACAAAAACAGCACCAATAGCAGTGGGGAGCCGCCCCCCGGGGGGTGACGGCTGGGCAGGAAGGAGGCCCTTGGCAAAGGCCTCCGTCCCCTCCTGCTCTCCAGGCTGGTCAGATGACTGGCCTCAATGTGCTCCGTGCCTCGCTGAAGGCACCAGGTCACCTATTTCCCCAAGGTCACCTACTAAAAATACAGGGCTTTAGAGGGGGCGGGGCTGGCAGAGGCCCTGACACAGGACGGAGGGCGTGGGAAGGCAGGGCCCAGCAAGGGTGCTGCCCTGCTGTCCCAGTGGGGGGGGGGGCACGGAGGGTCTCCACAGCTGCTGTGAACGTAGGGCCAGTCTCTCATTGGAAGGACCTCGACCACCAAGGTCTGGGGACAAGAGCAGCATGCAGAGGGAAGGCCTGCTCCCAACTCCCGAAGCCTGTGGCCAGCCTGCCGAGCCACGAAGCGCTGGCTCCAGGCCCAGTCCACCATGTGAGAACCACCTGCTGCCCAGGGAGGTTCCGGGTACGGATCCCTGTGACCAGGGCACCTCCTCCTTTCAGCACAGAGCAGGCTGTGGGGCCATGAGGAGCCCAGCCTCAACGCTCCCAAGTGGGGGACCACTGGACCCATGAGCCCTGCTGACCACAGAGGGATGTGGAGCAACAGAAGGGGCAGAGAGGGTCCCTGGCCTCTGCTGGAGCTGGAGCAAGGGGCGGTGGCAGCTTTCTCAGGACAGCAGCCATGGCCTGCAAGGGCAGGTTCCCTGCTGCCGCGGCTCCGGAGGCCTGCGCTGGGCATCTGGGAGGGCCATGTGGCCCCACTGCCTGGGATGGCCTCCCAACCCACAGCAGGCCCGTGCTCACGCAGGCGCCTGGTGGGACGTAAACGGTCTCCCTGGAGCCCAAGGGGGCTGCAGCCCACGCGGAGCGGCGACAGGTGCCAGTACCTGTCCTGCAGCCAGCAGAGCCTGAGCGCCTCTGGGGACAACCACCTGGTCCACTGCCCGGCGCTGCCACCCACACCGTGGCTTCACCCTCGGGCTGAGCTACCCAAGGTCAACCCTCCAAAAGCACTAAGAACCGCGCCATTGAGAGCGGCTTTCTCCCCAGGACAGCGCTGCAGAGGCTCTACTTTGTCACTAGTCACACTGTGGGTCTCCTCCTGTGCCTGATCATCAATTCAGCTTCCTGTTTGCATCACGCCACGTACAGGAAGCCACGCACACGGGGCTGGTTCCCAGAGGGTAGAGGGGCCTGCTGAAGGCGCCAGGGTGGGCCCTTAGCCTGCCCCTCCCCCGCGGCCTAAGCCGGCATAGTTCAGGGTGAGGGGCTCTGTCCCAGCCCGGCTCCCCACGCACCAGGGTCTGCAGAGCAGGACCCCCACCCACTCCATTAGGAAGTGCTCTCCTCCACCCCACTGCGAGGCCACACAGCACCTGGGGTGACTGGGGCGGCTCCCGACGTCCACCCCGGCGTCCACTGCTGGAGGTGGGGCGTGCAGGCCAGGGCCCCGCGTCCAGCCCGCATGAGCTCCTCGTCACCTCAGCTCTCCCAGAACAGGACGCTAACTCGAGATCCGCTGGCCCGCCTGGCGGACGGTGCTGAGGGGAGAGGACTGCGGTCTAAGGGTGGAGGGGGGTCCACTCACCCTGCACCTCGCAGTGGGGTGGTGACGGCCCTGGGCGCCGTCCGGCCTTGAGACCCAGAGCTTCACAGTTGGCCTTGGCGGCCAGCCTGTGGAGTCACTCAGGTGACCTCTGACCTCCCGGGTGGGCTCCAGCGGGGGGGGAGGGGCGGGAGGTCCCACTCACCCAGGGTGCCCTGTGCTGTGAGCTCGGGGTCAGCAGGGACACACGAGTCCTGGGCTCCTGGGGTGGAGGGGACAGGCTCTCCCCCAGAGCATGGGGTGGGGATGTCCTCGGGGGCGGGCTGAGACCCAGGACTGCTCAGGGGCCCAGATTCAGCCCTTACCTGTGGCTCCCCAGTGGGGCTGAGTGGCACAGGAGGTGGCAGGGAGGTGACGAGCCCAGGTTTTATCCACCCTCGTTCCCTCCCAGACTGGAAGGAGCGAGAGAGGGACTTCCAGTCCCCTCACCCGTGACCCAGTTGCCAGGGGGAAGCTCAGCGGTGCCCAGGCTGCCAGCTGCACATGCCCAGGCACGGAGCCAGGACCGCAGCCAGCTGAGAAGGCGCCCTGAGTCTCCCAGTGCCTTCAGATTTCCACAGAGAGTGAGATCTGGACCTGGCCAGCTAAGGCTGCAGAGTGACCCCAGGGCACGGGGCTCTGCCTGGATGCAGGACAAGGGAGGCACAAACAGAAAAACTCCTGTCTGCACCCAACTGGATGCAGGACAAATACAGAGGAATCCTGGCAAGAGGCAGGAGAGCTGGCTGCCATGTCCCTGTTCCTTACCCACAGGACAGCCACCAGAGAGACTTGGGGCAAGCTCTTCAAAAGGAAAAGTCTGCATGTGCCTGGGATGCAGATGAAATGGCCAGGAGGCAGTAGCCACCTTGAGGTCAGAAGGCCACACTGGGAGGGCAGAGCCAGGGTAGAGCAGCAGGCACAGGCCCACCCCGACCAGCCACGTCAACAGGAGCAAACTGACCTGCTGTGAGAATGCCCATAGGCCCAAGACTGGAGGCTGTGAAATAGGAAGCACTGACTTTTTATCTTGGTCTCAGTTCCTGACTCAAGCTCCCAAATCCCTTGGGACTTCCTGAGTGATCAGGAGCAGAAGCAGCTCTCGTTAGAGGAGTCGGCTCACATTCAGGAACAGCGCCCTGCCACTCAGAGTTCCAGAGCTCGGAGCGTCGGTAGAGGCTCCCAGCACACCCGGGAGGCCATCGCAGGGCCTGACGTGACAGCCTGGGGACGAAGCCAGGCCAGAGGGCAAGAGGGCTGGACGGCAGGCCCACCACCCACCTCGGGAGGACGGCTGGCAGCCCAGCTCCGGAGACACCTGCCCGAGAGCGGACGGGCTCCAGGCTGCGATCGGATCCACCTGTGGAGGGGCCCAGCCAGCCCCGATTGGAGCCTCCCGCAGGAGGACCCTCCGCCTCCCTGCATGGTGTGCACGGGACCCTCTATCAGGAACTGGCCGATCCAGGTGTCTCCTGAGCTCAGAGAGCCTCCCGGGAAGTCAACCAAGCCCGAGGAGGGGGCCTGACCACGCCCTGAGCTCAGCAGCCCAGGTCACAGCCTCTGGAGTGGAGGTGAGCCTCAACCCAGGGGATCAGACAGCATCAGCCTGGGATCAGATTAGAGGGTGCCCAGCTGGCGTCCGCGTAGACCCGGCTGGCGCTAGGGTGCGACATGTGACTGGCCGTCGATGGAGTGGCAGAAGGAGAGCCCAGGAGCTCAGGTCCGACCATCAGGCAAGCCTGCATCCCGAGAGTCCGCGGCCCAGGGTCGGGAAATGGCAGACATACTCACTGCAGCTCGCCGGCTCCCCGGCTCCCCGGCTTCAGTCCCTCCAGCACAGAAATAGGTCCACGCTGGTGGACACACTGGTGTAGGGGTGCCGAGCCCTCTTCCACCCAGAGACAGCAAGGCCGTGCCTACTGCCCCTGCAGGCTGCAGATCCGATCCCCGACTCCTCAAATGTGCCCAGTGCCCGGGCCTTTCTTCCCTTTGCAGGGCAGACCCTGTGGTGTGGGCACACTGTGCAGAGCGCTGGGAGAAGAAGCAGGGCCTCCTGACGGGACAGGCTCCTGTGCTGCAGGCCCCCACCTCCGCTGGTCTGCCCACGGCACCTGCACAACTGG
Source organism: Ictidomys tridecemlineatus (assembly GCF_052094955.1). Taxonomy (NCBI): domain Eukaryota; kingdom Metazoa; phylum Chordata; class Mammalia; order Rodentia; family Sciuridae; genus Ictidomys; species Ictidomys tridecemlineatus. The sequence continues at coordinate 214,473,613 of NC_135479.1, read as the reverse complement.
TCCCACAAGGGGCAGACGCTGTGACTTCACGCCCACTGTCTTGCCTGGTGCCTGCCATGGCCTGTCACCTACAGAGCGCTCCACCCTGGGACGCGGCCCCAACTTGCTGTCCCTCAGCACGCCCTGTCAGCTCCCTGCCGCAACACCAACACGTGGTGTTGATTGACAGGAGCAGGCACAGAGCCACAGGCCCTGCACTGGCCAAGACGGCCACTGATCTGGCCAACAAACGACCCTGTGACGGGTGTGTGTGAATGTGTGTGGTGCGTGCACGTGTGACTGTGCATGGTGAGGGTAGGGTGTGCATGCCTACAGGAACTTGGGGACACCAAGAGAGAGGGACGCTGAGTCTCGGAAAGGCGGCAAGCCCTGCGCTGGGAAGCCCACCCCGAGCTGCCACCCGCACCCTGCTCGGGTGCCCGCCTCGTCCTCACTGCCAAAAGGAACCTCGGTGAGAGCAGAGCTGTCGCACAGGGTGCTGCAGTAGTGTGACTCCGCCCGTCGCCACGCACAGACCCGCCCCAGCACAGGCCTCTGTTGAAAGTAGCAGCCCCTCGGCATTCCCTGAGCCGGACACGCCAGACACGACGCACTCTCCCAGAAACTCGTGCTGAAATTCCTTCCTCCCAGGTTCACCCAGGACCCTGCCAGCCCTGACCCAAAGTCCCTCTCTGGGACCTCCTCTGCTGGCAACCCACACCTCTGGCTGCAGAGCGGTGGCTGTGGCCGGGCTCTGGCTTCTCCAGGGACAGCTCCTCCTCATGGTAGCCCTCTCGGGACGGGAGGGGCCGGGCAGGGGCCCCTGTGGTTCACCTCCCCCGGGGCCACTGAGGAGGTGCAGACCAGGTCTGTCCCCTTGTCCCTGGCCAGGGCCCACACAGCACCAGAGGGGCCTGCCTTCCTGAGCAAATCAGCACTGCCCTCCTCGTGCCCACTGCTGCCCTGTGCGGTTAGGGCTCCCAGGACGGGAGTCCCACAAGTCTCTGGAGCTCAGCGGGCCCCAGGGGCTCCACCTGCAGCCTTCCCTCAGCTCCTGACCCCAAGGGGATGCCCGGCACAGGGCAGGCCCTCGGTTCCCATATTCAACAACTAACTGCAGCCCCCAGGGGTCTCGAGGTCAGTGCAGCCAGTCTCCACGCTCCTGGAGTGACCGAGAGGCAGGGAGCAGGGCACTCCCCGGGGAGCCAGCAAGGCCACAGGAGGACACGCACTGTCTGCTGAGCACTGACCAGCCAGGTTCCCAGCCCACGGCCACTGTGCCTTCACCGCCCCTTGGGGCCTGTCCCAGTCTGCCCACCTCAAGGCCCTCCCTCACAAACAACATGACCCGCACTCCTGGTGCTTGGAGCGGGTCCCCCAGTCACATGGCTAAGCACCTGCCTGCAGAGCAGGCCCGGCTCTGGCTGGCACTGCCCACACACCATGCCAGCTGCGCCTCCCTCCCCAGGCTGCGCCTCTTCCACCTGGATCACAGAACCCAGGGCTGACTGCACAGAGGGAAGCCCCTGCTACACACCCACCGACAAAGCAGCCCGCCTCAGCCGTCCACTGCTTGCTGAACCTGCACCCACACCGCAGCAGTCAGGACACAGACATGGCCATCACACGTCCCCCAGCTCCAGTCCCAGTGCTGCTCTGGTCACTCACCCTCCAGACCCAGAAGCCAGGCCAGGAGGTCAGTGTCCAGTTAAGAAAACAGCACGTTTCATCCCTAGAAAGACCAGCCAGCCGCGGCTGGTCACTGATTAGCCAGGCACAACCAGCCACCCAGCGGCTCCCACCAGTCCCGAAAGAGCAGCCTGAGCCAGCGCGTCCCCCAGGGAGACCTCCCCTCAGGCTGCCTCTCCACAGCCAGCCACTGTCCACAGCTCCACAGTGCACACTCAGCCGGTGTGCACGGACTGCCCCAGCAAGCAGTCCTCCGGGGACACACACAGCGCACACACACGCCAGTGCAACAGCACACCACAGCACACAGCACGCACACCAGAGCACACACACACCACACTACACACAGCACACACACCAGAGCACAAACCACAGCACCACACCACGCCACACCCCACATGCCACGTGTAAACACCTGCGGAGGGCCCTGAGTCCAGGGAAGGCTCTGTCCCCAGCTGCACAGGGGAACGGCCTCATGCCATGGAGCAGGAGGTGACGTAGGAAGACCCCAGCCAAGCGTGGGGTCAGGTGCTGGTGGCCATGGCCTGTCCTGCGATGTGCTCCAGGGTCCCCTCTCCAAGGGTCAGGCCCCTCGTCTGCAGGCCATGACCCAGCCTGTCTCCAGAGCCGCAGGTGGACCTGAGCACCCAGGTGGCCAGCATGCCAGGAGACACAGTCTGGAAACTCGGGAACCCCAAGGCTGGCTTGAGTCCTGCCCTGCGGGAGGAAGGCGGGCAAGGAGGACGGCGGCAGGACGACTGTGCGTCCCACCACAGGAGCAGCGAGAGGTGGGTGGGAAACCAGAGTAGGGGTGCGGCCAGAGGCCACGAGGCAGGGAGACTGACCGGAGCAGTGAGAGGCGACACGCAGGCACAGGCTGAAGGACAAGCAAAGCCCTAGACGTGGCCCGGGACGCAGGAGGCTGGAGGGACAGGAGTGTGGCTCAAAGGTAAGCAGCAGACACGCCGGGAAGACACACAGCCGCCCGGGACGCACCAGATCCAGATGGCCCAGGGCCGCTGTGCGCAGAGTGATGCCCGCCAGGGGTGTGTGCCCGCCAGGGGTGTGTGCCCGCCAGGGGTGTGTGCCCGCCAGGGGTGTGTGCCCTGTGAAACCAGAAACAAGGCCCTGCCCTTAGCGGTCTTCAAGTCCCCCCTCCCTCGCCGCCACTTTCTCTTCTGATGCTGGAAACTGAAGCAGGTGCTCGATCCCTGAGCTGCACCTCCAGACCTGCTTTTCTATTGTGAAGCAAGGTCTTGCAGTCACCCAGGCTGGCCTCAAACTTTCCATCCTCCTGCCTCAGCCTCCCGAGTCACTGGGATTACCAGTGCACCACCATGCCTGGCCACGCTAAGCACACGATCCACCACTGGCCCACACCCAAGCCCTGTGACAAATATTTTCCATGTCCTCTGTTAATTTCTAACATGATACATGTCACTAAGAGGATCTCCCAACCACACTCTATTCACACCTGGGCAGGACCCTGTCTGGGGTGGATGTCCTGTGTATGCAGTTGCACGGCAGCCTCCCTCATGTCCACCCACTAGATACCAGCGGCCACTGCTCCCCACCAGCTGTGTCAATCAAAACCACCTCGGACCTTGCCAGGTGTCCACTGGGGCACAGGGGATTTCGCCTCATTGAGAACCACAACAGACCCAACTCCCAGAAACAAGTGCTCTTCTCAGAGCGTGTAGAGACCGAAAGGTGGACGCCCTTCCTGAGCTCACCACTACGGAGAGCAAAGGCAAGAGTCCTTTTAAAGAATCAGCAAGCAGAGCCAACAGTCGAAATGCGACAGGTGACCCCTGTGACCCCTCGGCGGGGCTGGCTCCGTGGACGCAGGATGGAGGGCATGAGATGACCTGTAGGAAGGCCGCAGCGGGTCTCTGACCATGTGGACACCAGCTTAACCAACTCAGCCACTTCCTGATAAAGACGCTTGGACCCAGGGTCCATTCAGGGTGCACACTCACCTGAGGCCCCTGCCAGGTGCCACCCTCTCCAATGGCAGTGGTTCACTTGATGGAGGGACATGGCAAGCAGCAGGAATAAGACTGGCCAGCCTCGCCCAGGAATAAACGGACACTCACAATGACACTATCAGCAAACCAGTCCCAGCCGCGTACTGACAGAGACAGACCAATGACCACGACCAGCTCTGGCTGAGCTGAGCACACAGGAGTTTTCTGTTCGCCACAGAAGATCAATCAGTGTGACCACTGTCAGACAAGAAGGGAGACAATGTGTTCATCAGAGCAAGAAGAGCAGGTGCTGAGCCCTAGGACACCTGCCATAGAGGCGTCCATCCCGAGAGCCGGCGCCAGGCGAGCACCTGTGGTCTCAGCCTCCCTGGAGGCGAAGGCAGGAGGTCACTGGAGCCCATGAGTTTGGAGCCAGCCTGGGCAGCACAGCACGACTCTGTCTCTTAAAAACAGAGTAAGAGAGAGAAAGATCAGGAAGAAGACAGCATGCTCCCTCCACCCGGGCACGCCCAGCTGTCCACACAGAACCCAAGTTCTCGAGGCCAGTTGTGGGCAGTAACAAGAGTGGCAGGAGGCCATGGGCAGGCAGAGTGCTCACTCAAACGGCTCCTGCCCTCCGTGAGGGCCTCCAGTGGCCAGCCCCCTCATGAGAGAAATCCACCTTTGCTTAGAGGGACAAGGAGACAGCAGGCGTGAGGTGTGGCCCCCTGTGTCCACCATCAGGTGGGTGCCCCCCAGGGCCCTCCAGCTCTGACCTCCTGATTCCAGCTCCCAGGGAGTGATCAGGAAAAACCAGGCAGGGCCCCGAGGATGAGGAGGACACCTCCCAGACTCTGCCTTCCAGCCTCCGCCACAGGACACACTCAAGCTTTAGGACACCTGCCACAGAGGCGTCCATCCCGAGAGCTGGTGACTCTGGATACCAAATCACCAGCACAGCAGACGTTTGGGGTCCACAGGGCCAGGCCGCTTCAGAGGCAGCCTTCATTGCTGGATCGTGCACCACACCCAGCACCACACCCAGTCGGACAGATGGCGTCCGTAAGACAAGACACCCAATGGTCATGCTCAGCAGTTGCAAGGCCAAGCACAGCTAAACAGAGGCCACGGCCCCTCTTATCTGCTGGCCAGCACCACAGAGGGCTGGGGAAGCAGCGCTGATGAACACCAGGCACCAGAAAGGAGAGGCCGGACACGAGCCCTCACCCATGCCTCACAGGAGGGGCGCGGCCACCCGGATCAGGTAGCAATGCTCCCAGTGGAGAATGGATCCCAGCCCAGGCCGCGTGGGCACCACCTTGTCACCTTGGGACTTACAAAGAGCACAGGCCAGAGGGACAGAGGCAGGGCCAGGTCCACACCACATGGAAGGCAAAGTCCACCTTCCGCGGAGGCGGCATCTGGGCCATCCAGCAGCTGGGGCTCCTCTGATCTGGACAGATGACCTCTGACCCCAGCCAGCCCCTCAACACAGGGCGAGCCCACCAGCTCCACTGGCTCTCCAGGCCATGCCCCGGAGCTGCCGCACAGGGCTCAGGGGAAGCACACTTTCAGCTGCTCATTAGAGGTGCATCTGGGTGCAGCTTTTACAAGCATATTACTCCTATGATTAAAATTCAAATATTAAGAAAAAAATTGACTCGCTCTGACCTTGTGTCTGCGGCGGTTTCCACAGGCCCCTCGACGGCCCTGAACCTGGTGAGATCTGCTGCGGCTTCCCCTGCAGGACACGGTCTCCCCAGACGCCTGGCAAAGTCTGAGCCCCCGCCCTCGCACGTCCCCTCTGGGGCGAGGAACCCCAGCACAGCAAGGTCAGTGTGCCCGCGACCAGGCCCTCCCGGGCTCCGGCTGCAGTCCCACCAGGCTTCCTGACGCCCCAGGGTCCCCGATGCCACCCCAACCCTTTTCACCTTGCCTGGCAGCCCAGCAGGGGACCACTACTCTAAGTCACAAGAAAGGAGCAGGGAGGGTGTTCAGCTTTAGGCACAATGTGCTTTGTTTTCCTTGGTACATAGTAGTGGTTTGTAGCAATTTAACACGGCTGGGAAGCAGATCAATAAGGAGCAGATGCGAGAGCCGGAGGGCAGGGGCTCCCCAACTAGTGCCCTCACTGTGACAGTAATTCTTACAGAGCAGTCATAATGCACTCACCTCCACAGAGACACCACCCAGTCATTTCAGCTATTTTGAGTCAGATTTCCCAAATAACCACTTGATTGGCGGCAGGCTGCGTCCGTCCCGTCAGGTGTGTTTTCATGGAGCCGTGGCTCTCGGCCACCAGGGTCATGCTGCGACCCAGGAGGTTACACTGCCTGGCCACTGCCCACTGAGAACTTGGACTATGAGCTAACCCTAGAAGTTTCCAGGCAGAGGGGACAGGATCCACCTCCACAGAAGGTACTTCCAAGGCAGCTGTCACCAGGTCCACGGAAGAGAGCCAAGTCCCCCGCCCAGGCCTGACCACTGTGGATGAGCCCTAACACCAGCAGGCCCCACGGACGACGCAGACCCCTCGGAGGGGCTGTGGGAGCCCAGGAGAGATGCCCCAGGCCTGCAGACCTCCTGGAGGGGCAGCTCTGTCCTCGGGCCTGGGGGCTGTCACCTGCCTGAATGGCCAGCCAATTGTGCATCCCCACCAGCACAGGCTCCGGGGCTTCCTGCAGGAGCAGGCTCCACCTCTCAGGTCCATGTGCACTGACCCAGAGCCTCACCAGGGGTCCCAGATGGAGGGCTACCAGCCAGTCTCCAGGAGACCCAGGGGCTCCTGGGGCCGCTCGGCTGAGGGGACCCTACCCAGCTGTGCCCCAGCAGTGGCTTGGCCCAGTGGCACTTGGGCTGGGCCCCTTCCAGCTGAGCTCGTCCCTCCCAGGAACAGAAGTGTCTGAACTTCACCCTGCAGACTTGGAGCAGGCGGCAGCAGCTCTGTGGACCGGCTTCTGAGCACAGGAACTACCTACGCGGGCCCTTGGGACGCGCCCACGGCCCCCATGGTCCCAACAGCCACATCTAAGCTGGTGGGAACCTGGGTGCAGAGGTCACTGGTCTCCAGCCTCTGCTGGCCAAAGCTGGCCATGTCACCAAGGGGCCCAGGGACACGAATGGAGACGCAGCATGCTGCAGGCATCCTCGGCACTCACCAAGGCACGGGGTCAGCGGGGCAGGCAACGACTTCCTCGGAGATGTCTGACCTGAAGGGCCTGGAAGGGAGAGGACACACCATGAGCGAGGGAACAGGACCGCCAGGTGACCCGGACGGGCAGGCTCCTGTCAACAGAGGCCGGGAGGGACCCGGAGCTGCACTTTCACCTTCCCTTCCCACCAGCACCAGAGCGCCGCCCCTGGGGCCCATCAGTAGGTGACAAAGAGGCCAGTGGACACCTTGGACCTGAGCAGACCCTGAGGCAGCTGGAGGCCACAACCCAGGACAGGGCAGCAACCTGCAGCCCTGAGGCTCTGGGAGCAGCCAGGGTGGCCTGTCCCCGGGTGGAGCAGAAGGTGCCAGGTTCCTGCTCCTCCCCCCCCAGGGCTCTGCCAGCCCTGTCCACACTGCCCTTCCCACAGTCCCCGACACCAGCCCAACCAAGCCCTCCCTCCATCACAGCGAGCCCACCCAGGTCACCAAATCCTGGGTTCACTTGCTGTAAACTAGGCCGAGATTCGCACAACAGAGAACTCACCATGCTACTGCGCCTGGTGCACAGGCCGGGGCACTGGCCGCCTGACACTGGGCAGACATCTCCACAACCTGCCCCTCCCGCGAAACACCCACCCCAGCCCCTCCCCGGCCCTGCCATCCGCCTTTCTGGTCCATGACTCCCACCACTTCCGGAACTCTGCTGGAGTCACACATCTGCCTTCTTGTGACTGGCCTTTTTTACCATGTCCCCAAGGTTCGCCCTGATGCCTCAGGTCGCCATGACATCTGTTCCACTGAACACACACCGTGGGCTGTGTCCCCTCCCCCAGAGCCCAACGTGACAGGACACGAAGGTGGGGCCTCATGAGGTTCTGGGGCCTGGGAGCGGGCCCGCAGCTGGGCTGGCCTGTTCCCCCTCTGCCAGGCGAGGGCAGTCGGGAGGACACGGGCAGAAGCCGATCTGCCAGCACCCAGACCCAGGACCTGCTGCCCCCAGGACTGAGAAGCGCCAGTCGGCCAAGCTGGCCGAGGCAGGCCGGCGACACAGCCTTTCCTCTCCGGTCTGACGGTCTCACTCTCTCGGGGACCCGCTTCTAGCTCACTTTCAACGTGGTGTGAGGCAGGTCAAGCCGCTGCTTTTGCGTAGAGGGGCCCAGTACTGCCCCTCCTTGTCTCTGAACTGCAGTTTCCAAGGAGAACCTGTTCTAATTCTCACCGGCTCCTTGGCACGGGACAGTCTGCCTGTCTGAGCATCAGCCCTGTGACGTGCGTGACGTGGCTGCTGTGGTTTTGTTTCCTCGGCTCGGGAGGAGGCGCTGGCTTCTTGGGCGTGAGTTTTCATCCAATTGGGAGAACAGCTGCCTTTCTTCCAGTGCTTCCTACCACGTGCCCCTTGTTCCACCAGATGAGGCTGCTCCAGGGCCCCCTTCTCTTTCTTCTCTCTGCCCCGCGTTCCGGTGTTGTGTCCTCAGGCTCGCCAACTCATCTCCGGCAACCTCGACTGAATCCACCCGTTGCTCTCCTCTGCATTTACTGGGCCTGTCTCCCACGTCCTCTTCACTGCTCAGCTGGCCTGTCGCTGGACATCCACCCACAGCCCTGAACCCCTCATCTGCTGACTCCCATCTGGATGGCTGACAGTTCTCCTCTGGTGGCTGGAGTCACTGTGAACTGGACGCTGTGCACGGTGGCAGGCCTTCAGCTGTCACTGGGCTTGGTCCTGCAAAGGCTGTGGCTGAGTCGGCCTGACTCCTTCCAGTCTCGCCGTCAGCTCTGTAAGGCTGAGGCCCAGCAGCCTGCAGCTCAGGCCAGGTGCTGCTTGGAGGAGCAGAGAGGCCTCTCTGCTAGCTGCAGCGACACTGCACCCCAGCCTGGGCCAAGGCCAGGAGCTCTCCGAGGGCTGGGGCTGCAGCAGCCCCTCTGCTCCCTGGGGCTCCTTTGCTAAGAACTCCCTCCTGTCCTTTATCTCCCTCCACTAATTCCAGCCTCTCACGATCACTTCACACCGCTCTGGCTCCACCAGGCCTTGGCTCCCTGACCCCGAGCCAACTCGGTAGGCACCAGGCTGGGCACCAGGCTCCTCCTCACACCTCCCCGTTCTGAGCCAGGGGCTGCTCAGACCCCACAGTGCTTCACACCTAAGTACCCCGAGGGTCTCTCCTCAGGGCGTGGCATCCTCTGTAACCAGAGCAGTTATCACACTGATGAATTCAGCAACCAGGCGCCGAATCCACTGAACAGCAGTCTACACCGCACACCCCACGTGTCCAGAAACAGGACACAGCTGGGTTTCCAGCCAGACTGTCACCACGGTGCATGTGGCACCTGGGCACTGTGGTCTCCAGGGCCCTCCTGCAGCAAGGTCGGCAACCTCCTCCGTAAGGACAGTAAATACCTCACCCCAGCCAAGAGGACCCTGAGTTCCTGAGCCTTCACTTCAAACCTGTGGGGTGAACGCTGCCATCTGAAGGCGCGATGAGGCGCGATGGTCGGTGCTGAGTGATCCCAGGGAGTCCAGAGGAGGTCACAGGCAGAGGCAGAGGGAAGTCGGACCACAGTCACCACGTATCTGCTTTGGAATGCTGACGTCCTCTCACCCAGGACAGATGGCAGAATCCTGCCACTCGGGGAGTGCCTCAGACCTCCAGGCTAGTGGGGACTGGGCGTGAGCAGTGAGCCAGGTCAGCAGGCCCAGGCAGGGCAGACGCTGCCAGGGCTCCCTCAGATGCAAAGGGCCGCCCTGAGCAGAAACAGGGACAGGAGCGCCCAGGAGAGCGAGGCTGCTCCCGTTGTCCTCGTCACTCACGAGCCGGCCGGGCAGCCCTCAGCCCAACTCAGCAGAGGGACTGCAGCCCGCTTTGCTGGTGAAGGAGGCCTTACCCAACCCCTGTACCCTACACCTCCAGAATATGGAGCCAGAGGAGGGAGGGAGAGGGTGGGGGAGGGCGGGAGGGATGGGAGGCCGGTGGGGGAGCAGGGTGAAGGGGGCGGGGAAGCGGGGCTGGACATGTGACCTGGCCCTCAGCCCCAGGCCTATTTAGGACTCTCCAAACAAGCCGGGCTGAATAACAAGGGGAAAGCCCAGCGGCCCACATCCCGGAGGCCACGTGGTCTGACGGGATGTCCTGGCTCAGTTACAGGGAGCTCCTGCTTTGAAGACTTGCCGGGGGGTTGGCCAGGGGGGTCGGCCTGGGGGGTTGGCCTGGGAAAGCGTCCCCAACATCCCAGAGCTGTGAGAGGGAGGGGGACACGGGACCTGGGCCCCTGGAGCTGGGGCCACTTGCTTCCCTCCCTGGGTAGACGAGGAGGTCAAGGCCATCAGGGCCCTCCAGAGAGCAAACACATGGCCTGGCCAGCCTCCAAGGTGGCCCAGGGACATGTGCGCACATGTCCCCTGGCCAGGCTGGCCTCCCAGCCAGGAGGGGAGAAGACACAATGCCCGTGGCGTCACAGCTGCATGTTACAGCAGCGTTTTTTTTGCTCGTACCTCCCCACTGGGGCACTCGACCACTGAGCCATGTCCCCAGCCTTTTTTACTTTGAGACAGGTCTTGCTAAGTTACTGAGGCTGGCCTTGAACTTGCGATCCTCCTGCCTCACTCCCCAGTGTCTGGGGACTACAGGCCATCAGGGCCCTCCAGAGAGCAAACACATGGCCTGGTCAGCCTCTGACGTTCCTGTGCTAAGAAATTCAGAAATACAGGGAGTGACGTCTGCCCTTTGCCACGCTCGGTGCACGCTTAGCAGGCATGAGGCCCTAGGTTCCCTCCCACGTAAAAAAGGGGAAAAAAAGGTGCCAGGTGTGGTGGCACCCTGAGTGCCCTCAGCCCCCACCAGCCTCTGGTCCAGTGGCTCAAGAGCCCTGTGGCTCAGCTTGTGTGCAGGGACAGTGGGCGCCTCCCCCAGCCACTGACGTGGGAAGAATTCCACAAGGTTCCGATCCAACGTATCCACATGGCCATTCCTCCACTAGATGGGAGGCTCGGGGGTCCCATACTTTATATATGTATTTTCACATCTTACAGTATTTCTTAACTAAAAAGAGAAGACACGCCATTCCCCCAAAATACCACAAAACCACACGGTGCGCAATAAAAATATGACAGTATTAAATACTTCTCATTTGTTTCTCTTCCAGAAAATCAGGAAGAAATGGATTCCTCTCTGGAATAAGTAAGTGATGGATGAAAAGTGAGAACAGTTAGTACTTATCATTTCCTTTCCAAGTTTCTTTTCTTTCTAAAGTTATGTTTATCCTCTCTCCCCTTCTCGTGTCAGGAAGACCACCAGGCTGGGCGGACAGCGCACTCCACTCCATCTGGCCCCCGTTCCACGCAGTGTCCAGCTGATGGGAATCCAGGTCGCCTCGCCGTCCCTGCCCACTGCCTGCCAGCCCAGGAGGCCACGGGGCTCGGGTAGATGCAGCAGAGGGAATGATGGGCCAGGTCTCCGAAACCTGCGCCACCATCGAGGCGTTACAGATGTCTGGCGTATTTTCCACAAGGCTCCGGGCGTCCGCGCCACCCATCCTCACCCGCATTCCCTGAGGACAGGAATTCCCCTGCTCTGAGTGTGGCAATGCCTGCCCATGAAGACAGACTCCAAAATGACTCGAGGGACTCACGGCATCAGCCACATGCCCCGCAAACGCCCTTGTCTCTGCTCTGCAGGAAGCAGCCCGGGGAGGGCCCGCAGGTGGACGGCGAGGGAGGCTTGGCAGTGGCAGCGTCCCGCTGCCCCAGTGGGGGGCTTGGAGGCTGCCCTCAGCCTGCCGGGCACGGGAGGACTCGGGCCCAGGAGCCCTGAGGCCAGCACAGACCAACAGCAGGTCTGTGGAGACAAGGTGAGGGAGGGGGGAGCCACCCCAGCAAGCTTCCCGACCTCCCGGCACACCCGGGAAACACAGGGTGAGTCCTTGCTCTGGGGCCAGGAACGAGAACAGGAACAGGACAGGGGCTGATGAGGCCACCCTGGGAGAACACCGGGAGGAAGAAGGAGACAGTGAGAAGGGCAAAGGACAGGACAAGGAGATGGGTAGACGGCACGTCCGTCCCCACCACCTGGTTGCTAACAGCCTCCATTGAGGGGAAGGATCCCTTCCCACCTCAAGCAATCACCCCCTGGAAGGCTGTCTTCCTGCCCTTTGGTCACGTAGGGCTGAAATCTATGAAAGGGGCAGGACACCCCACTCCCAGCTCTGGACCCCCTCTCCCCTTTAAGCAAAACTTGTTTCCTTGTCTCAGTGTTTCTCGGATGCCTGATCTTCAACACGGGGAACAAGGACGGGATCCTCATGTTCAAGACCAGTTTCAACAGGAGAGCCAGACAGCGAGGGCACTGTGGCCACGAGACCCAGGGACTTTCTCGGTGAGGTACTTGTGACAGGTCCCGGGCAGCCCAGTCAGGGCTCACATGCAGGCCTTGCACACACGGGCTCCCTCCAACCCTGACGCTGCTGGGGAGCACGGAGCTGGAGCTGAGGCTGCAGTGAGCACTACCCAGATCCAGCCTCGAGCCCAAGGGGAGACCAGGCCTGTGTGCAGCACGGCTGACCAGTTACCTGCTACCCGTTCTCAGTGCCCAACTTCACACATCGGGAACAGCACCAGCGAGGCGGCTGCGGTTTCATGATGGGAGCCCATGGCTGTGCGAGATCAGCACACTGGCTTTCAGGCCCAGGAAACGAGTGGAAATGTCAGTCTGTCGAGCACCTGCATCCCTGCCGTTCTCCAAAAGCTCCTGGTGTGAGTGGAACAGGTGTGCCCTGACAGCTGGCAACTTGAATCTAAAGTCCAAAATGTGGACTCTGTCTCCACAGCCTGCCTGTTAACCCCAGGAGAGCCATGCCAGGGTTCCTACCTGCTGAAGCAGGGAGGTGGAACAGCTCCAGTGCTCACCATGGGTGCCATACCCCCACGGCCATGCCACAGAGCCAAGCACAGCCCCCCAGTCCTACCCAGGGACAAGGGCAGTAGGGAAAGTCACTGGAAGAAGTGGGCTGCAGAGGCCAGGCACAGCTCAGTGGAGAGCACTTGTCTAGTGTGCTTGTGCCCCAAGTCCAATCCCCAGCGCTAGAAAAAGCAAGAAGAAAACCAAGTGGACTGCAGAGACAGCGCGTGTGCCGTGGTGCAGCCTGCATGTGCACATACCTGACTCAGGTGCAGAGACAGCATGCGAGCTGTAGTGCAGCCTGCGTGGGCGCACACCTGACTCAGGTGCGGAGACAGCATGCGAGCCGTGGTGCAGCCTGCGTGGGCGCACACCTGACTCAGGTGCAGAGACAGCATGCGAGCTGTAGTGCAGCCTGTGTGTGCACATACCTGACTCAGGTGCAGAGACAGCATGCGAGCTGTAGTGCAGCCTGCGTGTGCACATACCTGACTCAGGTGCAGAGACAGCATGCGAGCTGTAGTGCAGCCTGCGTGTGCACATACCTGACTCAGGTGCAGAGACAGCATGCGAGCTGTAGTGCAGCCTGCGTGTGTGCACACCTGACTCAGGTGCAGAGACAGCATGCAAGCCGTGGTGCAGCCTGCGTGGGCGCACACCTGACTCAGGTGCAGAGACAGCACGTGAGCAGTGGTGCAGCCTGCGTGTGTGCACACCTGACTCAGACTCTGGAAGGGGGACTGGCTGGGTAACAGGGGGAGGGAAGACAGGAAGGCTGTCAGAGGAGGCCATCTGGCGTAGAAGTCTGAAGGCTGGAGGTGGGGAGCAGGGAGCGTGAAGAGGAGCCACATGGAGCTCCCAACATCTGGACCTCTGAGTCGCGGCCTCCTGTACAGCACAGGGGACTTGGTGGGCACCCCTGGGTGCTGCAGGTGAGGGGTGAAGCTGGGCCAGGGCTGTGGATAGAGGAGGGGTCAGACAGCCATAGAGACACGAAGATGGGAGAAGTGGGTCTGGGGGACGGCCCAGGAGAGGCGCCGGGCCAGCAGCCTTCCCTTTACACTTAATTCCTGCTTTCAAACTCTGCTGGGCTGAGAGGCTCCACCTTCTACAAACCCCGCTCCTGGCTCACCATTAGTCAGCCTCCTTCAGAAGTCACCCTCTAACGCCACGCTCCCGGGCACCGCTGGGGGTCCCAGGCACAGGGCCCTGACAGGATAGTGACGGCCCCTTCTCCATCTGCAGTCGGACAGTGACAGGGAAGTTCAGGACACCAGGGCTTCAGTTTTGAAAGTGTGTCCCAAATTGGTTCAAAGCCTGGGGGATGATGGACGGGAGGTGCTCCAGTGGAAGGGCCCGGACCTTGCCCTCTGCCTCTGCGAAGCAGCTGCCACCAGGACAAGGTTCCCCAGCATCCTGTCACTCAAGTCCACTGTCCCTTCACCTGTCCAGTCCTGCTCATCCACCTGGACTCGGAGAGCTTCACGCCCACCACCAGCAACCTCCACACTCGAGTTCTGTGGGGGTCCTTTTCCTTCCTGGTGAGTGACATCTTCACAGGTCCCCTCCGAGTGCAGGAAATTACCCTGAAGTGATTTCAGATCAGTCCCGCTCCTGACCTGAAGCTGCCCAAAACCCAGGACCACAGGCACATGGACGAGGCTGAGCGACGGGCAGCAGCATGAAGGGTGGAGGCCGGAGGAACACAGGGTAGAGCGCTTGCTCCCTTGCTTGGCACACACGAGGCCGCGGGTTCCATCCCCACCACAGCAAGAGAAAGAAAGAAGCTCAGATTCTGCCATTCCACTTGTATCATTATTAAATAGTGCCAGAGAACTTTTAGGAATGAAAAGTATAATCCCTGAAATAAATTGCTTTTAAAAACTGATTAAATTAGACGAGACAAAGCTGAACAAAGAACCCAGAAGGCAGCAGAGAAAAGACTAGAGGCCTGGGGCGTGATGGCTGGGACGTCGTGGGCAGAGGGCCACACTCGCACCCCGGGGAGCTCAGGAGCCCGCAGCAGAGTGGCACCTGTGGCAGACCTGGGAGGACGCAGGGTGCAGCCCTGCCCCACGAGGCAGGAGGCCAGAGCCCAGGACGGGGCCCAGGGCGACACAGCCCACGTGGAGCCCTGGGAGAGCCAGAGCCAGCCCCGCTGCGAAACTCGGGGGTCGGGGAGAGTCAGGCAAACTCTTCAGCACTCAGAACTGAACAATGGAAACCCGAGCTCAGATGCCCAGCCCCGCACAGCAGGACCGCACAGCCCCGAGTCTCCAGGGAACCCGCGCCAAGCAAGTAAGCCTGGAGAACATCACAAAGGAGCTTGCACCCAAAACAGCCTTGGAAGAGCACCCTGGATAAGCCCCAGGGAGGAGGAAATATCACAGAAGCAGACACAGGGAGAACGGAGAGCCCAGGTGGCTCCTTGTGACAATGACGGAACAAGTACGCCCCGTCTGACAAGAAAGGAGAAGGGGCCAAAGCTTCAGGAAGGGGGGGGACTGCCTGTCGCTTACAGAGGGAGGGCAGAAAGGGAGGAACCGCAGTCCATGTGCCAAGAAACCAGGGCTTCAGAGAAGCCCACGGCCAAGGGACAGCCTTGTCACCTCCTCCCTCCGCCTGAGGGCGGCCAAGCCAGCAATATTCCCAGCAGAAGTGGTGTGGCACCAGCACTGGCGTCACCTGAGACATGGCCGTGACCTGCGGGCTGGAGGTGCCGCTGTTCTGAGCCCCTGCTCAGGCACAGCTGGCGTCCCCCGGTATGTGCTGGACCCCGCCGCCCGCCTCCTGCGACTCTCCTGATCCCACTTCCCCCAAGGCTGAAGGTGCCCAGACTCAGGAGCGCTAGCACCAGGAGGAGCGCTGGAGTGCCCCAGGGGTGCCAGTGCCCCACGCGCCCTGCTGGCACCTCACGTGGACATAATGGCGCACTCTGGCTTCCCATGGCTGGCCACCATCCTCGGGAGAGTGACCAGCAGGTCCGGAGCTGCTTCTCCCCCGCGTGAATGCGGTAGTGCCCCTCATCCTCGGGTGTCTGTGAGGAGTGCTGCCCTGATGCAGATGCGGGGCTTCCTGAGGTCCTGCAGCATCGCCCCGTCTCTCCAGAGTCCACCTGTCCTTCTGTGTTTATGCCCAGCGCCTCCTTAACGTGTCCACCATCAGGTCACTGGGGGTCACTTGATCACAGTGCTGATACCCAGACAGTGGATCTGGTAACCAAGAGAATACTGAGCATCTCGCCAGCAGGCAGCGCACAGTAGGGACAGGCTAGACAAAGGAGCGCTTCTCGTCCCACGTAGGATGGGGCAGGGAGGGGTCAGAGTTCACTAGGCACGCAGAATGGGGTGACACTTCAAACTTAGGAAGTGTTCATTCTGGGCTATTTAATATCTTTGGGCCACCACTGACCACAGGCAGTGGATTACTGGGTGCCAGAGCTGTTCTCTCATTTCACTTGAAAACAGGCATTTGGGGCTCTCCTGGGGTCGCTGTAATAATAAACCTGCTGCAGGCACTTCAGCACCTGGCTCCTGAGAGGCGCACAGTAGGTGCACACCTCTGTGGGACACAGCCGCCCTGCAGTCTGAGGCCCCCACGGTGGCTGCACAGGTGTGGCAGCCATACCACACCTGCACCAGCATTCCACTGCCCACAGTGTGGCCAGCGCTCAGCCACGTGACCTCCCTGGGCCGGCGCCTCCTGAGGCACCTGGTGGGGGAAGCCTTTCACCTTCGTACCTTTGTGCTTTGCCACAGTTTATCCGCACTCTCCATGTTCTGAGGAGGAGCAACGGGTCAGAACCAGGCAGCCACTGTGTCTGTACCGACCCCAGAAGGGGAGCCTGGAACACTCTCTAGGTCAGGACGAGATGGGGGTGCCCCACTGCGCTCCGCCCGGGCAGCAAAGCAGAAAGGAGGCTGCTGAAGCCACCGGAGGAAACAGACCTCGGCCACTCCCAGAGGCTGTGGCTCTCTGCGCAGAAGGTTCCAAACCGACCATCAGCAACGGTCGGGTCGCCGGCTGCTGGATCAGTACCCCAAGTCAACCGCATCCCTCTGCAGCACCTCGAGGAGCCAGGCATCTCAAAAACACGATTCACAAAAGCAACAGAACTCACGAGTGCGCTGGGGACCCGGGGACAGGGCGCGCAGGCGGAGCATCGCGGGCTCACAGGACGGCTGCCAAGACACAGCCACTCTGCAGGGACCGAGGGTCCAGGGACTGCCAAGGGACCTCACAGTTCACAAGAGAACGAGAACGCACGTGTGCCTGGGCGCAGAAGGACCTTCTTAAGCAGCACAGGGAGGCAATGCCCCCGAATAAGAGGTGAATAAGTTGTAAAAACAAGGCTAAGCCAGCGGAAGGCCTGCCCGGAAAGGAGCCCAGGGGAGCCGAGTCGACAGGGGGCACGGCACAGAGGCCAGATGAAAAGGACGCCGAGGGAAACGACCACCTGACGAGCAGGGAACGGACGTGAGCACACGGCCACAGAGAA
The DNA here is from genome assembly GCF_052094955.1 of Ictidomys tridecemlineatus. Taxonomy (NCBI): domain Eukaryota; kingdom Metazoa; phylum Chordata; class Mammalia; order Rodentia; family Sciuridae; genus Ictidomys; species Ictidomys tridecemlineatus. The sequence continues at coordinate 214,456,435 of NC_135479.1, read as the reverse complement.
AACACGGTGGCCGGCGAACACACGGACTCCCAGCTCCTGAGCAGGGAGGGCGGCCAAGGCCAGCAGCAGCACTCTGACCGCCCTGTGTGCAGGAAGGAGCCCAGCGTGGGCACCCAGAGTGTACGCTGGGGCATGATCCAGCACAGTCACTCTTGAAAGCCACCTCGAGGCCAGAGTACTGGCCACTCGCTGGAGGACTCTTCACGTGTGCCCCCGGAGTCAGGCCTCCAGTGACCCACACTGCGCTGGAGATGTCCCTTTACTGACCTGACCTCCACAGAACTCTCACCAAGTCCCCTGAGTGATGTGGCATCCACCGGGCTCCCCAGCTTCTGCCCACTTCCTGCCCACTTCTCCGACCATCACAGGAGCCCTGTGCCCAGCAGCCATGCCTGAGGCAGGGTGGACAACTCTCGGCTTTCACATACACAGAAAATGTTTAGTTCTGCTATTCACTTCCTGTCTCCCTTGCATGTGTTTTGGAAGTGCCCATTTTGTCCTCATTTAATTAGCTCAGCTCTTCATTTCAAGAAATAAACAAACACTGTAGACCGGAAGTTGTAAAGACTGTGGCCTAGGGCCTAATCAGACAGCAACATTGTTGATTTTGCACATTCGTGTTAAAAATAAACAACTTGCAGGAAAATCCGGATTTCTGACTTCTTTTGGAAGAACACTGACATGGTAAATCTGGTCCTGGTTCTGCCAGGCCACATGTGGCTGAGGTCAGTGGTGGTGGTCAGGCAAGCCAGGCCCTTGGAGCAGCCTGGGCCACACACCCCGTTTGCCCTTGCCTACCGCCCTTCCCCTGACCTTCCTGCCTAGTCTCCGTGATATTTAGTAACTTCGTTCATCAAAAAGGAACGCTCTGTAACCAATAACTCAATAAAACTCAAAGAAAAAAATTAAAAGGTACAATGGGGTTCCAGGAAAATGAAACCACCAGCCGGGAGCAAGACCCAAGTGAGCCGCAGCACACCTGCCCCATGGTGGGAATCAGAAGGCAGCGCCCTCTGCTGGAAAGTGCGCTCTGGACTCCAGGGTCCACCGGGCAGCACTGCTCCTACCTGGCAAGCATCCCCACGTGCCAGCTGCCTGCTGGTCCCAGCAAAGCTGCCCAGCGGGGGTTCAGCCCCAGGTTACTTCTAAAGCTGAACCAAAATACTGCCCATCACTTCTGGCTCACACGTGAGATTGTGTGTTTCCATCTTTGTGGATTATCAAAGGTATTCAAGTCAGCCACCCAGAGCCAGGGGCTTTCCTGCTCTCGGCCACAGAGCTGCTGCAAGGGGGCAGGGAGAGTGACCCCAGGGGAGCTAAGAGCTCACTGCAGCACCCCAGGACCTCTGCAGGGGCAACTCAAGGGGGCACGGACATGGAGCATCCTGAGGGAGGTGAGGGGCTCTGTCCTGCGCTGGCCGGCCCTTCCTCAGAGCTGCTCTAGAGCCACGGCCCTCCAGCCTCCTCCACGGCCGCTCCTGCCCCTCCCTCCAGCCTCCAGAGCTACCCCAGCAAACCTCTCTCGCAGGCTGAGCTTCACCCCGGCACCTGCTCCCCACACAACCTAACTGAGTGGTCGTCCCCTCACAATCTGATTTCCGTCTCCTCTGGCACAAATCACCCCTACCAGACCAAACTCAAAGGTAGCCCCACCGCAAACTTCTCTGCAAGAACAGCTCTGTGCACCTCCCTAGGAAGAGGGACACGCTCTCACTCGGCGACTCCAGCCACACCAGGACAGCAGCTGAAATCAGAAAGCAATCCTTGGGAAGCCGGCCCTGAGCATCAGCCCATGGCCCAGCACCATGGGGCAGGCCTGTCGTCCCCACCACACTGCACACCGAGACAGGAGGCCTGGCATTCAGGACAACCTGACAACTTGGCAAGACCCTGTCTCAAAATTCAAAAGGCTGGGGTGAAGCGCAGTGGTAGTGAACTTGCCCAGCAAGGGTGGAGCCCGGGATTCAGTCCCCAGCCACCCCCTTGCCAAAAAAGTCACCAGCAGCTCTTCAGCCCCTGCGTTCCGTGTTCAGCGTGCCCCGAGTTGTGCGCACGACTGGGGCTGCCCCCCCTACCCCCCATCCAGCATCACACTCAGCACATGGCCGTTCTCTTGTTTTGGATGGAATTTCTGAGCCGCTGTCTGGCAAGCACAGCCTCCTACAAGTCAAAAATCTTAAGAGCAATATAGGTATCGAGCCAATCACTTAGTTCCTTGGTTTAGAAAAGTGGGTTTTCATATATTGAGTTTTTGGAGCATCAAGGCGGGTGGGAAGAAAAGTCACCTCTGAAGTCCAGTTCCATCAGACTGGGCAATGCTGCCCAGGCCTCCCCACCTCAGTCTCTTCATCAGACACGGGGCAGCACCACTCTCCTTGTGGGCTTGAGACTTAAAACAACAGGCACGTAAAGCAGCTCGCAGCGGTGCGACCCTGGAGCCCCCCCAGAACAATAAACAGAGCAAGCTATCAAGCAGGGGCAGATTTAATATCAGTAAACACTTACAAAATGTTGCGAAGAAGAGCCCAAGAACTGTCCTGCCTGGAGCTGTGGCTGGACGTGGCAGGGACAGCAGCAGCACGTGAGCAGCAGGGTGGGCACAGCGTGGCCTTGCAACAGCTTCCAAGTGCTGTGCGCTTAGTAGCTCCTCGCCGTGGCCGTTTATCATGGATTTCGCTCCCCACCCACTTTTAAAGCAACAGGGACAGTCTCCATCACTGATGCACGCATGCTGGCACAGGGGCACTGGCTCCAGCTCCTGGCCCCAGGTGACACAAGTTCTCCAGCAGGAGCCTGCCACCGCATCCCCGTGGCCCTCGAGCTGCCCCTGCTTGCCACTGCACGTGCCCTTTCTGCAGCCCTTCCACACAACACGGGCAGTGTGGCGATGGGGCACAGTGCCCACTGCCCTCTCATCACCATCAACCTGATTCTCTGTCCCCACAACTCAGCCAGACCCAACCTGTGTCATCAGTGTGAACTCCATACCTTGTTTTGCAAAGATAATCAAAACATGGCAGATTCTTCTAAATCACCAGGGGAGACTACCTGGAGGTGACCCATGAGAACAGTGACTAAGTGCAGCATTTTGAAATTAGTAGTTCAGAATAATCCTCAACACCATGAAGTGGCTTTAGGAATAACAGACTGTCACGGGCGCTTTGCTTCATGACCTAGAACAGCTCATGTAAACCCCCAAACTCTGGTTAACTAAAGCAAACCCCACAAAATTTCTGAGAAATTGTTTTGTTTCATAAAATTCAGTCCAACCGAACGGCCACGCAGACGATGGGAAGACTAAGTTGTGGGGATCCCGCATCACACAAGTCAGCACAGAGGAAACAGATGTGGCCCGCGCTTGGCTCTTTAAATACCAGCCTGCCCAACTTGTGACAGGAAAATCAAGACAGAGATTCTGACAGGCCAAGGGGGGAAGAGGAGTGTGGGGAGGAGAGGCTAAGCCTTGGCCAGAGGTGGATTTGATGGTGACTAGGGTGGACATGTGGCCCCAAGGGCTGCACCCCTGGGAAGTACAGTGGGAGCTGAGCAAGGCCGGGAGCCTAGGAAAGGACCATATGGGACTGGGCCAGTGACTGTCCTTCTCTCTGCTCCAAAAAGCCAGTGACTTTGGCTCTTCTCCAACACCTCGTTTCCCCCGTTTACAAACCGACCTCCATACCTCCTCCACCTCCGATTCCAACAGAGATGAAGTTTGGTGGGTCTGAGGACTGGGCGTCCCCAGGATCTTCAAATTCTGGCTGTGCCCATCTATGACATGATGGTGGGCAAGTAACTGGCCCTCTCTTTCTTCAGACCACTGTGTGGCACCCCCCAGTGCCAGCCACAGCACACGTGGAGGGCAGGCACCTGCGTGTCAGCATGTGCAGTGACAGCATGGGCAGCAGACACGACTTCGACTGAACAGGCCACTTATCAAAAACAAAACTGTCATTTCCCACTGGCCGCCCCAGCCCTGGCACATAGACCTGTCAGCACAGGGTACATCCTGGCCAGGGGGGGCCTCTGGTAGGGGCCAGTCTGGGGCCAGGCGGCACTGCCACAGTCCCCACATCATGTCAGCCTTCATCACCTGGCTGTCTTCAACCAGATCTGACACACTTCTCAGGTCCTGCCAAGATGGAGACCTCCGGCGGTGGACAGGCTGCAGATGAGCCCAGGTGGCCCACAGCGGGACAGCCGGCCGCAGGGGGATCACTCCTGGAGGCCTCTTCCAAGGCCAGAAGAGACTCTGTTCCCATCATGCCAAGTAGCAGTGTTCAGAAACAATGTAACCAAGGCGCTTCCTGAGAGGCAGGGAAAGTGGATACAGGGTGAGCGCAGGACTGACTCCTAAACTGGGGTGGGTGGCCATAAGGAAAGGACCAAAGCCATCCTCAGACCCCACCGAGGCCCCTCCAAGGCTTGCCAACTGGGGAAACATGGATCAGCAATCCCCAAATGAGCCGCAGTGTAAACAGGAGACTCCCTTTTAGTTTCGACAGTGTGGGTCCCCTGCCTTCCCCGCCAGCACCTGGCCAGCCAAGGGACCCCTGTATCCTGGCTCTCTGGGACGGTTTTCTTTTTTAACATGGTGGCCCTTATCCCATTCTGCCTGGGACAGCACTGCACACGGTTCTCTCTCATAAGACCTTAATATTTCCCAGGAAAATAACCCAATTGCTGCATTATTCTCTTAGACAAGACTTTAAATACTGGATTTATTTTTTTTTTTCAGAGAGGCCACTGGTAAGAATCATTTTCTCTATTTCACTAAACTTCTCTCAAAGTTAAAAAAAAAAAAAAAAAAAAAAAAAAAAAAACCTACATTTTTCTCAGTGCAGCCTAGCTGCTAGTGATTCTCCTTTCCTAAGTACCCTGGGTCCACTGCTCCAAGGGCCTTTCCGTGGCCCTGGGATGGAGGTGTTTTCCTCCCCAAAGGCTCTCTGGCTATCGACCGACCCCATCACCTGACTGGACCGGCGGAGGCTCGCAGCCAGCCCGAGGTCTCCACGCCAAAGTCACATCGGAACCCTGGGCACGCGTCACCGGCCTGGCGGTCCCACCTGCAGCCCTCCCTCTCGGCCTGAGCCAGCAAGAAGTGAAACGAGCCCACAGCCGGCGGCTGGGCCGGGGCGCTCTGCGGGGTCCCGGATCCCGCGCCCCGAAATCAGGCAGGGGGCGCGCGCGTCGCGTCCCCCTTGGAGGCCCGAGGGTCCCGAGCGCGGTCCCGCGGGAGAGGGGGCCCAGGCCCCGCCGGAGCTCGCGTCGCCCCCCGCCGCCGGCCCCTCTGGGGGCGCCCCTTCCCGGGCCGAGGCCCCTGGGCCCGAGGCGGGCGGCCGGGAGGAGGCCGGGCCTCGAGCGGGACCGGCTGCCCGGGAGGCCCGGAGGCCCGGGACCGCGGGGACCCGCCGCCCCGTTCTCTCGGGCCCGCAGCGGCGCAGGCCCCGGACGCCCGACCTCGGGCGGCGGGGGCGACCCCGGGCGGGGGCCGCCGCTCACCTGCAGCCGCCGCCTGCTCGTCGCGGTCCGGGTCGCTCGCGGCCGCGCTGGCCGCTGCGCTCTCGGCCTGGGCCCGGCCGGCCCTGCGTCGGGCCTCAGCGAGTGCGGCGCCCGCCGCCCCCGGCCCCCATCGCGGCCCCGCCCGCCGCCCTCCGCCCTCGCCGCGCCGCCACTTCCTGTGCGCGACGAGCCACAGTTCCGCCGGCGCGCGGCGGGCGGGGGACACGGGGGATACGGGGCCAACGGGCGGGCGGCGCGAGGCGGCGGGCGAGGCCGCGCAGACCCCGGCCTCCGGCCTCCTGGCCTCCCCGCCGCCCTGGCCTGGGGGCGTGGGCCGCGCCCGCCCGCTCGGGGTCGCCTCCAGGAGCGGCAGGGACTGTCCAGAGCGCGGCTCTGGCGGGGATCGCCTTCCAGACCCACGTGCGGCTCTCTGACTTATTTATTGTGGCCCGGGCTGGCGACATGGTATCGATACCTGACTCCCAGGGCCGGCGCCCCAGAGCTGGCCTCCGGAACAGCACCCCCTCCCCAAGCCGCAGTCACTGACCACTGTCCCCTCCTGGCCCAAGACTGCGCCCGGGGAGCCGCCGCCTGCCTTCTCTGATACCTGGCCGGCAGGACGGTCCTACCAGCAGGCCAGGGAGCCCTTCAGGCCCGCGGCACACAGGGCCCAGGACAGGACCTGCCTGCAGGGCTCATCCAAGGAGAGGGCCATCTGCCCTCCCCTGGCTCCGCTTCTACCGAGTGGACCCGGCCCTGCTTCAGTGCCCAGGTCCTCACTGGATTTTCTGAGCTTGGACCGGCTTCAAACTGATTGAAGACACCTAGAGCTTGTACTGTTCGGCTGAGCCTCCTTTTAAGCCTCTTCAAATTTTTTCAGAAAATACCTGAGTAGAAAAAAGTGAGTCACCTGTCCTACTCAAAATTCCCCTCCTCCTGGAAAAGCAGCTGTGGTTTGCATGGTTCATGGAAATTCAATATTTCAAAACCCTGATCCCCGCCTTCCATGGTAAGTGATCCAGCCCTCGGATAAATTCCCACAGGCACCTGCAGGCTGACTAGGAGGATGTGCTGACTTGGGAGTGTTACCTGTAATTACAAAACACCTGGAAGTAACCAAGGGCACCTGGTTAAATAACCCCAGAATGTTCACTTCATACTTTAACTTAGAACATTTTAATGTAATGCTGTGTGCACTGATACAACATAATCTCCAAAGTTTGCTGAATTAAAAATAAAAAGAGCAACAGATACACAATGATCCACTATGTTAAAAAACAGTCTATGCCGCTGTCCAGGAAGCTACTGAAAGGATGAACATGAGGAAAATTGATGGGCAGGTGTAAACTTCTTATTATATACCAGAGAGTGATGTTAGACTTAAGGAAACATTTTACAGTCACTTTTTCAAACTAGTTAAAGTGCATCTCATTACTTTGACATTTGATGCCCCTTCACTTTGCGTTGATGGAGTAACCCTCCTGGATGTAATCGGATCTCTGTTGGGTTAGGAGGTGTGTCCTTCAGACCTGCGCAGACTTTCCCCCTGGGAAGCTGCAGTGGGACACATACACATTGGAAGGGGGGCGTGGAGGACACCTCCATGGGCTCTACCAGGTGCCTGTGCTTCAGCTCATGACTTCTGCTCAGTCATGCACCTGCCCAGAGAGTGTGCACGTGTCTGCATGGGGCATTCCACTTGGCACAGCAAGGACGCAAGGTGGAGGCTTCTGAAATCCTGCTGTGCATGTAAGGAAATGCCTGCTGCTCCTTGGTGTCCCCCAGCGCCCAGCCTGGCTGTCCCCAGTGCACCCACTGCTCATGGACACTTCCTGTTAGGGGAGAAACTCGGGTTCTACACAGAGCAGGCCCACGAGCCAACGGGGCACAGCAGACACCAAATGATGGGTCACTCGAGACCCCTAAGACTGGACATGGTGTCACCCTGACCCCTTCACCTGGTCCCTACCATGAGCCTTGCCCAGGAAAACCACCACCGTGATGACCTTCCAAAAGTCTGTCCTCAGGCTTTAGCAGAGTGCCATTTCTCCTGCCCGAAAGTCCCACTCCAAGCTGACACTGTGAAACTGCCGTGTGACAGGACCTTGGTCTAGAAGAAGGTCTATGCTTGCCCAGCTCTGCCCCTGAACTGCTCCTGGCTGGTCAGGGACCTGGGCTCTCAGCCATCTGACCCCTGTGGCTGCCATGACCCTGTCCTAGCCTTTCTGAAACCTCTATCTGTAACTGTGTGAAACGTCACGTGTGACTGCAGCGTGACAGATATTGGAGAGCACCTGGGATTGCCTGTCCCACAGGTGACCCGCAGGGAAGGCGGTGACCCTGGAAGTTTATTGTTATTCCGTAAGTTCTGACAAATGTGTTTCATCTCTGTTAATGACAGAGCAGGCTGCTGACAGGTCCCCAGATTCTCATGTTTAAAATGGGGGGGGGCAGGAGGTGAGCTAGGGGATTTCTCAAGGCGCAAGAAGGAGGACAGCACCTGAGTCCTCCCTGTTCAGTTTGGCTCTAGTTCTCAGAAGGTGATTTTCTGGTGTTTCGTTTCACAGACAAGTAAACTGAGTCTGCGAGGAACCCCACACCCACACCCCAAGGCCAAATTGGGGTGGTCTCCCAGTTCCAAGGTGGCCTCTCTGGAGAGGTTTCCCATCAAGCCCTGTCTAAGGGCTTGTGCCACGGTCTGGCTCCTGGAGAGTCCAGAGGGAGGACAGGCCATGGCCAGTCGCAGTAAGGACCCCCAGGAGCTGCTGCTGCTGGGGAACTGAGCACCAAGGCTCAGTGCTGGCCTGAGACCTCACACAAGGGAGTGACCCACAAGGGTCAAGTCTCCTTTCTGTGAAATGAGGAGGCTCCCAGCTCAGAAGGGCCCAGAGAGCCCTTGACCTTCCGGTAAGTCCAGGGTTGAGAAAGCCTCAGGTCAATGGCCCCAGGGCAACCCCAGCATGGGGACCCCATCACAAGTGGAGAGACATCGGTTCTCCAATTAATTCGGGTCGGGAAAGCGACCACAGGGTCCTTCAGGAGACAGACTGTTTTAAACATAGACCTGCACAGAGGCAAAGGCTGTAGGTGGGAGCTTTTTTGCAGCAAAGAGTTTGGAGACCCCGAGCTAAGCCCTTGCTCACGGAGTGATTCTGAGAACGTCTGTGCAGTGTGGACCCCCCAGCGGGACAAGACGGCCTTGGCCAGCCACACCCAGCGGCCAGTTGAGAACACAGGAGTGACCCACGTGGGCCGAGGCCAGGGCCACCGTCTTGTGCACGAAGCCAGACTCCCACCCAGAGCAGACCCAGACAAACAGAAAAGCCCCAGGTTCGAGTCCAGGCTCCACCTCCCAGGGTGAAGCGGGAGAACAGAAAAGCGCCGCGGTGCTGCCAGGCTGTGGGCCTCGACCTCCACGGGCACAGGCCAGGGCAGGTGAGCGCTGAAGCTCCCGCCAGCAGGGCCCAGGGTGACTGGAGAGAGGGGGCCAGTGGGCAGAGGCCAGGCCAAGGGGCAGGGCCCAGAAGACAGGATGAGGCTGCAGGCTCACAGCGCTGCCCCGGGCTGCCCCGGCCCGTCAGGGACAGGTGAGCTCCCTTGGCAGGACCCCGGAGGTCTTCCCCAGGACCGCGGGTCTGAGGCGCCACCTGCCTGACCGACCCTCCTCCCCTCCTCGTCTCTCGCAGGCCTCACCAGACCCCAGGCCCTGTGCCCCCGAACCCTGCTCCGCTCCGTGTCTTTTGCCCCGAGCCCCCGCCCCCGCCGCAGCACCCCGAGCCTTCTCCCCGGGAAGGCTGCTCCGGCAGGGCACGCGGAGGGGCGCTTCCATGTGCTGCATCCTTCTGGACCCAAGACCCACAACCACCCCTGAGGGGCAGCCAGGGAGTCCCAGCTCCCCAGGAGGCAGGAGCCCCGGGGGCTTCCCTGGGCAGCCTCCGCCGCAGGTACCCTCCCCTCTTCCCTCCCGCCCCCACCCCACCTGGACGTGCGTGAGCAAGCACAACTGTAGCCAGGTGTGGCCGCACTCACCTGTGATCCCTGCTACGCAGGAGGCTGAGGGAGGAGGATCACAAGTTCAAGGCCAGCCTGGGCAACGTAGTGAGGCCAGGGATGTAGCTCAGTGATAGTGTGCCCCTAGATCCAATCCCCAGTACCAAAAATGAAATAAAAGTTTAAAAAGAGAAACTTTATTACTATTTTGACACAAATATTCTCCGGTATTCTCTGGGGGTTAAAAATATAGACAAGGTGTTTCTAAAAATTCACTGCTCAGACTGATGTTTTGATGCACGTAGGAGAAGCCCAACCCATTCACAGACCCTGCACCATCCAGCTCCCAGGAAATGGGAGACAGAGGCACTTTGCACCTTGGGGATAGAAGCAAGCTCCCGGGAAAGCCAGGGCCGCGCTGGTCTGCACGTCCACACGCACGGCCAGGCGGCCACGCAGCGTCAGGGCCTCTCGAGAGAATCTGGGAGGAGTACGTACCTTCACTGCCCCTCGGGACAGGGCACTCACCGGCCAGCCAAGTGGACCGGCCTCAGTCAAGGTTTTCTGTCTGATCAGAGGGGGTCGACGCGCGGGCCTGGCAAGGGTCACCAGGCCTCTGGGAGTGTGCGGTGAACTCACCCTGGGAGGTCCACGCGAGGTCTCTCATCCACAGAGCCACCTCCTAGAGAGCCACCCACCAGTCTGCCGGGCCCTCACCCATACTCCCCTCTGTGTAGCAGCCCACCTCCAGGGAGGGAGCGTCCTGTCCTGGCCCTGCTGTGCCCAGCCCCTAGGCAGAGTGTGGCTCCCGGAGGCCCATTCTTCATGCGCTGCCAGGACAAAACAAACTCCCGCTTCTGCGGAGACCTCGGGAGGCCCCACCCCTGGGGACAGGTGATTCTTAATTTGTTTATGTGCTGTGTGTGAGTTTTTCAGGGCTGCTCTGAGAAGGGACACAGGCCCGGCTTTCACAAGAGGCTGGTGTCCTCTCCATCCCAGAGGCTGGCAGGCTGAGGTCAAGGTGACTGCGGGCGGATCCCTGCGGGGATCTTTCCTGAGCTCATACAGGTGTCTCTCCATGTGTGATCCAGGGTGCTTAACCCCTGAGCCACCTCCCAGCACTTACTTTCTATTTTGAAACAGGGTCCCCCGAAGTTGCTTCGGGCCTCGCCAGGTTGCTGAAGCTGGCTTTGAACTCGTGACCCTCCTGCCGCAGCCTCCCAAGCAGCTGGGACCAGGCGTGTGCTACTGTACCCGCCTAATCTTCTTATAAGGACACCAGTCTGCTGGATCAGGGCCACCCTGATGACCTCACTTTAACTTAATCACCCTGCAAAGGCCCTGCCTCCGTGTCCAGCCACATGCCGAGATCCCGGGGTCAGGACACACCAGCTTGGCGGAGCCCCACGGCCCCACAGGCTCACTGTGGTGCACGTCCTGTCTCTGCGGGGACCACGGGGGTTATGTAATGCCAAAGGCTCCTTAAGGTAAATACAGCGATGCGGCGCGGGAGCCGGGCTGCTGTAAGCTCCCGTGGACAAGGGAGACGCCATGGGCCGGGTCAGCCACAGGCTCGCCTGGTTACCACTGTCCCTGCCTCCCCTGCAGCTGGGACTTACAGCTCCTGCCACCTCCTGGGGACAGAACCTAAAGGAACTTCGGATCTGGAGGGAGAGAAGCCGAGGGTCAGGCCTGCTCTGCCTCTGTCCATGCCTTCTTCAGAAAGAGCCCTGCCCTATGAACCTGAGCGACCACATCAGGACAGGCAGTGATGATGGCGTGACAGCAGTTGGCCTGTGCTGCATGTACTGCACGCACAGCACCATGCTAAGTGCTTTTCACATGATCTTCCAGCGCTCAGGGAGGGATGGTTATTCTTCCTGGTTTTCAACTGAGGATGCACAGAGAAGCTAGGTAACTTGCCTGAGGTCACACAGCTGGAAAATGTCCCTTCAGCCATGAAGTGTCTTTATTCAGTCCCTGGTAAATAATTTGAGTAAAAACAGAAAGGAAGGCCCACCTCCTGCTGTGCCCAGCTAAAGGCTGGCCAGGGAAGACTGGCTCCCAGTCTGAGGGGAAAGGCCTGGGCTGGGGAGTGGTCAGAGGTAGAAGCCCCTGCCGCAGAGAGGTTGGCCTGCACCGTCTCAAAGTTCAGGTGAGGCTGAGTCTGTGGGCAAGAGGGACACCTGAGCAAGTGTGTGCCCGTCCTGTCTGGGTCCCTCTTCCTGGGGACTGCACCCTCTGGCTCCTGCACAGCCCGCTCCCTCAGCGGCCAGTCTCAACCTCACAGTCTGCCTCCCTGGCAGTGGCTTGGCCTCCAAGGACAGGCACTGGACCCCCTGCTCTCAGGTCGTGAGGCTGAGTGAGACAGGAAGGGAGTCTGAATGGGCAGCAGCTGTCCCCACCCAGGGCAGTGCACCGTGGGCACTGTGGGCCGAGAGTGGCCGGTGCTGGAAGGAGGAAGGGAAGAGGAGGAGGAAGGAGAGAGGAAGCCCCCCCCAGGTCCAGCACGGGCCCACTGAGTGTGCAGCACAGCTGGACCCCCAGGAGCTGGGATCTGGGCCTGAACTCTGCTTGGTCACCTGGCAGTGGCCTGCTGAGAGCAGCCGCTCCTCAGTGCAGTCAACAAACCCTAGTTCCCAGCCTGTGTGACCGGGAGGCTGTGACGTTTCTAAATGCACCAGAGGAGACTAGGTTTGGATTTGCAAGAGTGGCCCTGCTGCAGAGGCCAGTGCCATGCGACCCGCGGCTCCCAGCTGATGCTGCCCATGACCTTGCTGGATCCGCACTGCGAGCGCCTGCTCCCGCCTCCTGCCCAGAGCACAGCTGGGCAGCTGCAGGGCTTGCCCTCTTGAAGCCTGGCCAGTGAGCGCCGAGTGCCTGTGGGGGTCTGCTTCCCTGCAGGCTGGTGTACCCTTCCCACTGCTGTGCCCCACATCCTGCCTCCACCTTCCTGGATGCTGGACCTGCCTGGGGGCCTGTCCCCTCTCTGGCTGAAACCCTTGCACCAAAGCCTTCCTATGCCTGCCGTTCCCAGGGCCTGTGGCCCTCCATCCCGAAGCCATGAGGTAGAGACACCCGTGCACATGTCTACACGGCATCAGCTCCACGGTCCTTCTGGGGAGCTCCTTCCCACCATGGCCATCACCCTGGGAGATTCAGCTCCTTCCACAGAGTGGGCGTGGGGGAATCCTCCCCTTCACCTGGGGCCTGGGCTGCTCCTGTGATGCACGATTTGCTTTGGCCAATGATACCATTCAAAATGGTGAAAAAGAGCCAGGCTTGGTGGTGCACACCTGTGATCTCAGCAACTCAGGAGGCTGAGGCAGGAGGATCCCAAGTTCAAGGCCAGCCTCAGCAACTTGGCCAGATCCTGCCTCAAAATTTAAAAAAAAATTAACAAGGTAGGGAGGTAGTTCCATGGTCAATGCCCCTGGGTTCAATGCCCAACACAGGAAAAATGGAAGGAGGAAGGAAAGGAGAGAAGGAAGGAGGTGAGGAAGGAAGGAGGGGAAGAGAGAAGGAAGGGAGGGAGGGAGGAAAAAGGAAGGAGAGAAGGAAGGAAGGAGGGAAAGGAGGGAGGGAGGGAGGGAGGAAGGAGGGAAGGGAGGGAAAGGAGGGAAGGGAGGGAGGAGGAAGGAAGGAGAGAAGGAAGGAAGGAGGGAAAGGAGGGAGGAAGGAAGGAAGGAAGGAGGAAGGAAGGAAGGGAAGGGAGGGAGGGAGATGGGAGGGAGGGAGGGAGGGGGAGGGAGAGAGGAAGGAGGGAAGGGAGGGAGGAAGGAAGTAGGGAAGGGAGGGAGGAAGGAGGGAAGGGAGGGAGAGATAGGAGGGAAGGAGGGAAGGGAGCGAGGAAGGAGAGAAGGGAGGGAGAGAGATAGGAGGGAAGGAGGGAATGGAGGGAGGAGGAAGGAGGAAGGGAAGAGGAGGAGGAAGGAGGGAGGAGGAGGAGGAGGAGGGAGGGAGGAGGAGGAGGGAGGGAGGAGGAGGAGGAGGGAGGAGGGGGGAGGAGGAGGAGGGAGGGAGGGAGGAGGAGGAGGAGGGAGGGAGGAGGAGGAGGGAGGGAGGAGGAGGAGGGAGGGAGGGAGGAGGAGGAGGAGGAGGGAGGGAGGGAGGAGGAGAAGGGAGGGAGGGAGGAGGAGGAGGAAGGAGGAAGGGAAGAGGAGGAGGAAGGAGGGAGGAGGAGGAGGGAGGGAGGGAGGAGGAGGGAGGGAGGGAGGAGGAGGAGGGAGAGAGGGAGGAGGAGGAGGGAGGAGGAGGAGGAGGGAGGAGGAGTAGAAGGGAGGAGGGGGAGGAGGGGGAGGGAGGGAGGACAGGGCGGCGCTGCGCTGGGTGTGTTCAGGGATGTCCACGCTGAGAACCACAGCAGTGACCTTAGAGTGTGTGCTGGGGCCTGTGCTCCTGGGAACCTGTGGCCGCCCTGGGAGGAAGCCTGGGCTGGCCTGGGGGACGAAGAGGGGACAAGCTTGGCTGGTTGGGCTCACAGACCGGTCTCCCTCCAGTGGGGTCTCATCTGTCCCTGAGAGCCCACCGTGTCACCCTGAGCCCTACCCCTTTGTCACTCTGCAGCGGAGGTGAGGCTCGCTCTGCCTGGTCCGGATCCAACAGGAGGCAAGCCCAGGTGTGCGGGGAGCACCTCGTTGGCAGAGGACATCGAGGACAGACTGCGGGATCCCAGACCTCGCTGAGCCACGGTGCCTTTGTGGTTTTGCGTCAGAGAGGATAAATCGCAGGCCCCGGGTGGGCTTCGTTGGCTTTGTGTGCAGCTGGGCCTGAGGCTCCTTCAGCCCCGTAGTGCCCCGCCCCTGCCACCCTGCTCTCCTGCCTTTGGAGACAGTACCCTGCGGGGGACAGAGCCAAGTTAAGGACCAGGGCCGACCGCCCTGCTCCAAGCTGGAACCCGGGTAGGGGTTCAGCATGGCGCCTGGCCCTCTGAGGGCTGGTCCTTCAGGCACATGCACCATGGGCAACCAGAGACAGTGTCCCAAAGGAGGGCCCGAGGCAGTGAGAGCGGGCAGGGAAAGATGGAGACCCACCCACGGGCACAGTCTCTCCCTGTGGAAGAGACATAACGGAGCCTTGGAGGGTGGCCAGGGACCTACCAGATGGCTGTGCTGGGCTGGAAAGGACAGCAGAGGTGGGACCAGGCCGTGAGGCCAGGGCAGGACAGGCTTCGGAGCAGGTCCTCGTGGCCAAGCTGTGTCCCAGGGGGAGCCCACAGACGCAGGCCACCCTGCCTCTCGGTCAACAAGGACCAGAGCTGACGGCCAGGCACCACCCCAGGCTCCAGCTCAGACCTCTGCAGTGGCCCTGAGGAGAGGCCAGCTGAGCCCTGAACCCCTGGGGCTTCAGAAGGGCCCCCATGCTGACCGGCCCTGGGCCAGGGCGACTTCACTTCCTGGGACGACCAGGAAGCCGCCCGAATGCAGCCACAGGGGCTGAGGTGCCCCTGGACTCTGCTTCAGACAGTGTCCTCGGGAAGTGTCCTCTCCCAGGCCTGCTGCCCCTTCCTGGGCCGCCCCTCGCTTCCTGACTCCTTGGGCCTCCTGCTCCTTCCCGTCCGCGCTGAGCCTTCCAACGTGAAGTTCTGCAGGGACCACTCCATTCCCCACACCACAGCCCCCTGGGGCCTGTGAGGCTGCTGAGGTCCCATCCGCAGGGTGAGGCTGGCCTTGGTGGAGGACCCAGGGAGAATCCTCGTCTGCAAGTCAAGAGGGCTCTGGAGGAACCTGCCCCCCCGCACCCTGAGCTCTGTCTTCCAGCCTCCTGCAGCGAGACAGCGACTGTGCTTTCAGCCCCGCTGAGGGTCTTGGTCAGATGCACACGTCCAGCCCTCCCAGCTCAGCAGCCTGCCTTTCCTCACTGGGGGAGGCCTGCCCACTGGCACCACAGGCGGCCTGTGCTCACTACGTGGGTTTGAGTGGCAGGTGCTTTCCTCCCTGGGCACCTGTGAGGGCCACACTGAGCCACAGCACTCCAGGCAAAACCCGCCTGCTCTCCAGCCCACCTGTGTCCCCAGGCCTGTTCTGGATGGCGGACTCCAGCTAGGGCCTGCGTTCCCAGCACCCGGCCTTTGTGATCCTCACTCTGACTTAGGGCTAGGAACTGACCCCACAGTGCTCTCCCCAACTCAACTTGGCCTTTGTGTGTTCAAAATTACAGCCAAATGCCAATAATCAAGTTACTGTGTTTGCAATGCTGTAGTCTTTGCTAGTGGGCCTCTTGCACACTTTTTGGGGGGTGTGGTTACACTTTCTGCAAATTAGCGGAGTATGTAAAAGGGTCAGGATGTTTGAAACCCTTGAGAATTGTTGTCAAGCCATTCAAAAGCAATCTTCTTATACAGATTAAAATGCTAATTGCAAATAATCATCTACTAAGATAATCGACACTATTATGCCAGACTGAATTTCTGTTGGTGTCCGAAATGAGTAAACTGCCTTCTTCAGTCTTCCTGCTGATCCCCAGGGTGACAATGGCCCTTCTCAGGAGCCCACGCAGGCTCTTTGCCTGCCCCTCTGCAATGTCTTCTCCTGCCTCCAGCCAGAGCATGAGGGTGCCCAAGACCTTCTGCAGCCCGTGGCCACCCTGCCTGGCCCAGGCCCAGGTCTGCATCTGGGTTGTGATGGACAGCCGTGTCTTGGCCGTGTCTTGGGGCAGATGTCTTACTCGGTGTGTGTCTGGGTTTTCTCGTTTTAAATGGGGCTAAGAACACTGCTGAGCTTGAGCATTTCTGTGAGGATCTAGGGTCTTCCTGTGCGGAGGAAGCGCTCCATGGGACCCAGGGGCTGGTGACGCTGTGGTGGGGAGGGCCTCCGGCTGCTGTTCCTCCTGCTTCAACATGGAAGGTCAGGGGCTACATCCGTGATTTAAAGAATTAGCCTGTTTGACTCTACAAAGCATTGGTTCTGAAGGTAGCTCCAGCCAGGCCCAAGAGCAAGACCTGGGCAGGATCCATGCAAATGACCTGTCCACCCCAGGCCTGCCAGAGCGGAGACCCGGGGAGGACCCAGCGGCCTGCCTTCCAGCGGGCCCTGCAGGAGTTCCGGGCAGCTCAGGTTTGAGGAACTGCGATAAAGGCTCTACCTTAAAAACAAATAAAAATGGCCCTCCCAGCTGGGCTGCAGGGTCCTGTGAGAGAAGGACGGGAAGATTTCTGTCCTGTCCCTTCCTCTACCAAGCAGCTCGCAGGCGCCTGCAGAAGCATAGGAAAGATATTTTCTTTTTTACCACTAACGAAAATGGTAAAAAAGAAAATGAACAGAAAAACTGTCATTGTCATCAAACTGCGTGTCAACCTAAGTAGGGGGAGTTAGTACCTCGAATATTACGGGTAAGAACAAGTTAACAGTGTGGCGTAAGACAGTGATCTAATTTCAGATTTTTTATGACATTGAGCTAGCAATGATATTTTGAGGGGTTTAAAAAGTTCTATGAGAGTCCTTAATAACTTTCTTTAATGTAGTAAAATTAGCTCTAATAATTATGTATGATTTATGGTTTTATCAACTTCAAAAATATCGATGTAGGTAGGCATTGTCTCATATTATTGAGGTTGAGAAGAGGTCTATCATGTTACATGTTTTTATTGAAGTATGTTATGGGCTATTGAGCTGATTTATTTATGGCAGTCTAATATTTTAAGGATAACTATTTCCAGAGTTATTTCTTTCAGTGATAAACTGTTGACAGGGGCTCCAAGTAAGGCCCTGTTTTAAAGTTTAAAGGCTTCCAAAAATCTGTTTATAACTTAGAAGAGGAGTAAAATCTTTAACTAGGAAGCTTGTTTTTCTTGTGGTAAGATTAGCATTTTATCTCTTTCTGTCTGTATCTTTAACTTTCTTTTCCTTCATTTGGGCCCCATTTAGCTCTGATGTAACATCTCAACTTTGCTAGAATTACGCTGACCTTTGTAAATCCCTTGCACTATCTAGGGCAAACTGGATAATAAACTCATCTTTAGAAAACGGGTGGCCCCTGTAAGTTTAAAGTGCTCTACTGTCTTTTTAAGTCTCTCTATGAAAATAGTAGGATTTTTCTAAAGGCTTACTAAAATCGTTCTTTATCTGTTGGATACCAATTTGTCCTGGGGAACTGTCTGTGCTCCAGACAAACTGTCAGAATTGTCCCTATTCTGTGTCACTGGGACACGGTTAAGAAATCTCCTTTAAAACTGTTTAAAGACAGCCTTCTATTTTAAAGTTTAGCTAAGTATTTCTCTAGATAAGGTTAGACATTGGCATAAATTTTGAAATATTACAATACATGAATCTGGATCTCTCGAAAATCTCCCCGAATTTGTTCTGGTTCATACTAGTTTTGAGAGGTCCCCTCTGATCTAAGTTCCCAGTGGCCATTTTGTAAGGTTTTCTCTTAACAGTAATTGAAACTGGATAAGAAAATGGGACATCTTTTATTAATCATTGCAATTTTAAGTGTATAGACTAGTGATTTATTTTGATATTATGTGTAAATGGATAAATTTAAAAAGAACCCTCAATCTTCTCCTGAGAGAAGGTCTCAAAAATATGCCTATACCTCAGAATATTATCCTTTAAATAGGTACCTCTTAATTGTCTTTTAGAAAACATGATTAAGGTCATTTCCCAGTGTAGGGAGGAATATACAAGTCTTACACTGTTTCATGAATTATAGGTCCAGTCAGAGAATTTATATAATGAATCTCCCACAAAGTTTGTAACTTTTATTGCTCAAAACTAATGTATTACCTTAATTTGGAGAGCTCCAGTTCTAATAAAATGCTCTCCCAGATCCCACAAACATCCAACAAACAGAAGTAATATCTGAGAATCAAAACTGGAATTTAAGCCAGCATTTTAAAATATTTATTGCACAATCAAGGATGTGAATTTCTACACTAAAATTAATCCTTGACTTAGACATTAAGAACCACTATGCAAATAAAGACCTTACTTAATGGAAACTTAACATTTTAATAATAGGTCATTATCAGTCAAAATATGGACAAAATCTTGGTTCATATTAGTATAATAAAATCAGGGGGGAAAGCCCGAAATATCCTAGAATTGATCAGTTCAAATCATCACAGTCAGTCCACTTCTATATGAATCTGTTTTCAATTGTGTTAGCTTTCTCTATCATTGGTCTAGATAATGATATAAGGATTTGCTTATTTAGGAAAATTCTTTTATCATAAAAATCTAGACTACAAAGAATCTGTTTACCCAAAGAGGATCTCTTTCTTCTCCTTAGGTTCTCCACTGTGTATTTCCTCTCTGTGGAAGTATCTTCTTTTTCTTTTCTAGAATTTTTTCTTTTGATTACACTTTGGAACAATTTCTATAAATCTTAGAATCTAAACAAATGATTGAACCTTGATAAGAAGAAATATCTCAATGAAAATATAGTTAAAGCCCGTGGACATTTCTGTTGACAAAATCATGTTTATCATCTTATAAAAATTTGTACAATAATTTGAGAATTAGAGATTACTTGATAGTTGTATTATCTCTGAAAGCAAATTTTTATAGAAAAATAAATTTATCTTGAATATTTTTAACTATAAAAGGCAGAGGGCTGGGGATGTGGCTCAAGCGATAGCGCGCTCACCTGGTATACATGGGGCGCTGGGTTCAATCCTCAGCACCACATAAAAATAAAATAAAGATATTGTGTCCACCAAAAACTAAAACAAAAAAAAAAAAGGCAGCGCATCAGATAAATGCATGTATAAGAAATATAAATCATGTGTTTTCTGTTGAAGGAAAATGATTAGAAGCAAATAGATACATATTAATCAAACAATTAGACATATATGTTAATTATTTTATGAATTAATGTCAATAGATTATCAAAATACCTGGAAAAATATGCATTAAGAATCAAGACATAGCTTACAATTATCTTATGAAACCATATGGTTCTTATAATATTTGGATCCCTTTTAATTTACTTCTAACTAGGGGTGCACCCTTATCTCTACGTGACATCACAAAATTTCTGTGTGCATATCCGTCTATATTCTGTATTTACATAGTTAGAAACCAAGAAGAATACGGTCATTTGATTGTCATGAAAGGTTGTGAAAAAAATCTTCTCAGATTGCCTGCCTTTAATTATCTCGTGGTGATCAAATGTACTCTTATAATCCTCAAAAATAAAACACAAGCAAACCTATGCCTCACTCATAAATGTGACATTGTCTCTGCCATTTTCCCTAATAATACAGCCCTAAAGAAATTCTAAGGGAAACTGTTGAGGGATAAAAATCAGATTATTTAGCTTTGAGAACACGTTAGGATTAGGGCAGCACCGTAGGAGCCTGGGAAATCAGATTGTGCCTGAGAAAGCCACTTTCCTCAGTATTCACAGTGGCACCTGAAGTAAGGCAGGCCCTGGGGAGCAGAGGTGTGAAGCAGGAAGTGCAGGTTAGTGCTGGGAGATGGGACCAAAGCCCTGGGTGAGCGGCAGTGGGAGGACCAATGGGAAGCCCGGGACAGTGTGGGCAGTGGGGCTCTGTGGCCATTTTGTCCCAGCGGGGGCTGGAGAACTCTTCTGGTTCTCCATAGTCCAAAGTCCAGCCGAGGTCTGCGTGTGGCTCCTGTTACCAGCAGGTCTGGCTGAACCCCTTCCTGTGGAGCTGGGAGGGTCTCTGCGGCTGCTGTTGGCCCGCAGGCTGCGCCTCGAGGCAAGCTGTGGTTGTCGTGGTAACCCTGGGTATCTGCACACTGCTGAGGCCGCCTTTTGCTGTCTGCTTCTTTGCCTGTCCCATGGCCACACCTGATTCCTGCAGCGAAAGTCCCCAGCACCACACTGACCCAGTGTCTGGTCACCACCCATGCCAGGCCCCGTGCCCTCACCCATGCCCGCACCTGTCCCTGGGCTGGGGCCTGCCCCCAGTGGACACACGGTTCAGCCAAGGCCAGCTCCACACTCGGCCATCGTCTGTGCCTGTGCTGGAGCAGGGCTTTTGCCTAGCGACTTGTGTCCATGTCCCCTGGGGTCATGGGCCCCATGTTTCCCCCGGCCTTCTGGCCAGGGGGTGTAAGGTGAGCATGTTTGCTGCCGCTTGGGCTCACCCTGCACCTTCGCCCTTGCCCTGCGCCCTGGAAAGTCAAGCGACCCCAGGGCTTTCCAGTTGGTCCCATTCTGTCCGATTTGTCCACTCTTCCCGAGCTGCGAGGTCCTTTTGCAGAACTATGGCAGGCAGGTGTTTTGCCGGGTTTCCTGCGGCCACGGGATGTCCGGATCTTGGCTGATCTGTTCCCGCTCAGAATCCCTGCAGGGCAGTGCCACTGGGTGCTTCCAGGTGCTTCCATGGCCCCTAGGACTCTGGACCCATAAGTGGGCGGCTGTCCTGCTTGCGCTGCCGCAGCTGGGCCTCCCTCTCTGCACTCTCCCTTCACAGCATAGGTACCCCAAGGCCCCCCAACTCAGAAGTGGGTTCCAGTGGCAGATGCTGGTGCCAGTGGGCATGCGTGGGTACCCAGGCCAGGCTATCTACAGGTTAAAAGCATTGCCAGTGGCAGGCTAGAGCCCTGCGGGTGTGTGTGTGTGTGTGTGTGTGTGTGTGTGTGTGTGTGTGCAGCTGAGTTACAGCTCACTGGATTTCAATTCTTGGTAAGGATGCAGAAAGAGGCTTAGCCGATTTATTTGCCCAATTCAGATTATCCAAGTAATTCTAGAAAGTAAGAATCAAATTTTTAAAATTTAAAGATACTTTACTTTTTTAGAAGCAGAGAACTTCTGGAATTTTAATGGCCCACAAATAAGGCAGTCTTTCCACTCTCCCTTCATCCTCGCCCATCACTTTCCAGTTCATGAATTCAAAGCTTCTCATCTAGAACATCGCAAAACACAAATCCACATTAGTTCCACAATAAGTCATAAAGAGCCTGCTTATGGGAGAGGGCTACACTCTAACCGTATATATTTTATCAGCTACCTTAAAACAGCCCCAGTGGGGCCTCCATTTATCACCATCTATCCTAGCTGGCCACCTATGCTGGGTTCACAAAATCTGACTATTCCAATAACTTAAGAAAATGGCGGAGAAAGCACACAAACTCACAGAAGTACCTTTTCAAAATCCAGGGGCATCTCTCCAAACTTAAGGGCCCACAGAAAGAGAAAGCGCCACTGGAATCCTTTATTCTTTTTTTAAATTTTATTTTTCTATTCTAATTTGTTATGTCTGACAGCAGAATGCATCACAATTCATATTACACTAGAGAGCCCATTTTTCATATCTCTGGTTGTGTATAGAGTATATTCACATCATCTGTGTCTTCATTCACGTACTTAGGGAAAAGATGTCCATCTCGTTCCTCCATCTTTTCTACGGGAATTCTTTAGTCTTATATTGGGGACACACAAGGGGAGTTTCCATGGAAGATGCTACCCCCAGAAAGGGCAAAGGGGTAGGATCACAGAGGAACAGGTGAGTTGGCTCAACCCTGCAGGTGAGCCTACTCCTGGAACCACCCCTCATTATCTGAGCAGGGGTAACGCCCAAGTCACTGCAGAATGAATAATTGTTCAGAACCCCTTGCTTCAGACTAAAGGCTGCTCCAGGGCAGCTCCGACAACCCTTGTCTCCAATAAGGTCGCCCTCTGACCCTGGGGGTCAGGGCTTCAACCTAGTGATGGGGGCACCATTAAATCCTAACCCCAGGGCTAGGGCTTGAATGGCGGGGTCTCTCCCAACATTCATGTGGCAACTCACCCCCAGCTAAATAAAACTGGCCATCTGCTTCAGGTTTGCCGCCCTCAAGGTCCTGCACTTCAAGGCTGGAGTCGGGAGGCATGCGGCAGGGAAGGAACCGGTACCCAGGTCCCTCGGATCCCGCTTGGCCCAGGCTGGAGGTTAAAGGCATTTTGGGATTGAAGGTGTGCAGAGGGCTGGCCGACCCCAGCGTGAGTGCTCACCTACAGAGGGGAGCGCAGGGGGGGCTGGCGACGCTGGTGGATGACCCATTCAGTGAACTCGTGGATGACCCATTCAGCCTCCGCAGTCCTGAAGCAGTTCTCCCCTGCCCCCATCTACCCTGCTGACCAGCCCCAGGTAGCTGTCTCACAGGACCCTCTCCAATGTGCTTTCCTAAAAGTGAGCTTTCCACAGGGGCCCTGGCTCCCCTTCCCCTGCCGGCCCTCCCTACCAGGGCTCTTGGGGTCTTCCTGCCCACCCCTGTCCCGCAGGTGCGCCTCCCTGGGGCCTCCCATGGACAAGGGCCTCTGCCCACTGGGAGCCACTACTTCCCAACCCACCATCATCAAACTCAAGGTCAGCAGATGCAGCAGCCCAGGCC
The DNA here is from genome assembly GCF_052094955.1 of Ictidomys tridecemlineatus. Taxonomy (NCBI): domain Eukaryota; kingdom Metazoa; phylum Chordata; class Mammalia; order Rodentia; family Sciuridae; genus Ictidomys; species Ictidomys tridecemlineatus. Next base: position 214,433,660 of record NC_135479.1, on the reverse strand, counting down.
TGTGGCACAGCACTCCTGGGGCTGCACTGGGGACAGACCCTGCCCGGGACCAGGAGGGCGCTCCCTGGGAACCCAGATATGGCAGCGATGATGGCCAGGCCTCTTGTACCACTGCTTCCAAATAAGCTCCATTTCACCAACGGCCCCGTCAGTCTTCTTGCATCTTACGGTTGGCCAGCTTTGTGGATTCTAGTCCTACACGTGGAGTCCCTGCCACAGTGACCACCGCAGGAGAGGAGCCAGATGACCCAGACCCTCAGTCCTCATCAGGGATCTTCTCCAGGCTCCCGGAGCCCAAGCCACCTGAGGTCTTCAGGTAAGAGCAACGGGGGGCCAAGGACTTTAATAAAAGGGAAGTAGTGTTTAACTTGCAGGGAAATAATATGTTCATCTCCACAACTACAGGGACTAGCCCAGGAGGAAAGAGTCAGTTCTCATCTCCAGGATACTCCAGCAGAAGAGAAAACGAGAGCCTCAGAGGGAAGACCCTCAGCACGCAGCCCCCCTGCCTGCTGCACCTGCCCCTCCGCAGTGGCCAAAGCCCTGTAGGGTCAGCTCCCCGAGACGGCCTTTGTTTGGGGGACAGTGTCTCCTCCTCTTCCAACTTCTCGGGCATCAGTTCTCCTACCTACTCTGGTCTCTGGAGTACTGGCTCTCGAGCAGCGAGCAGACGGAGCTGGGGCCAGGCGCCGCAGCCTGGGAGTGCGGCTGCCTAGCAGCAGGCGTTGCCATCATCATCATCGTCATCGCCGGCTGCTGAGGGCAGACGCCTCTGAGTCGGGGAGCCCACGGAGCCCACGGAGCCCTGCGGCTCAGCTGCCTCTGCTCCTCCGCGGCACGTCTCCCAGGGGCCCGCCGCAGACAAACAGGAACTCGCAGGGCGGCCAGTGCCCCCAGAGGCCATGGGCTCGTTCTCTGCTGATCAGAACAAGTATAAATAGCTGCCATTGTTTTATGGATGTTATTCTTTAGGGAAAAGCTAACACTTTAAAAGCTCATCAATCTAAAATTTAAGATTGAACGGACTAGGTGGGTAGGAGGTTTGAGTAAAGGTAAGAGAGATGGCTGAGCTGCTGGCCCCAGTGTCCTGGACCTTCACACGGCCTGGCCACCAGAGAGGGTCCTCTCCCCACACGCCTCGTGCTCCCTGCGGCACACGTGGTGGCAGTGTGCTTCCTGGGTGGCTAGGGCTTGGGCCTACACACGGGCCTGAGATCCACACAGAAGTGACATGGCCATGCCGGGGGCTGATGCCCAACCTGGCCCTCAAGTGCTCTGCTCCCTCTGCTGTGACAACTGACCACGGTCTCAAGAGCACTGTCCCTGAAAGCTGATAAGTGTCCCAGAGCTGCTCCAAGGAATTGTCACAGTCCAGGTGGCCTCGGGTGGGAAGGTGTTCTAGAGGCCAGAGGTCAGAAGTCAAAATGAAAAATGAAAGGGTGACGATGTGGCCCAGGGCAGAGCGCCCTGGATTCAATCCCCAGCACTGAAAAAAAGCCCGAAGATCAGCTTTCCCAGAATTCTGGAAATCAGCCCAGGGCTTCCGACGGCCGTGGAGCGTTCATTCAGGAAGAGCAGATGAGCTGGAAGGATCAGAGCCTCGCAGCTATTCAGCCCGATTCCTGCCGCCTCCCCAGAGGCCCTGGGAAGCAGCCAATGACCCCTGGAGGGGCAGGAGGGGCCAGCCCCCAGAGGCCCCGTCTGCCGACAGTGGGGTCGACCTGGCTGGCGCTCTGAAACGCCCACCCCTCGCCTGTCCTCCCCGGCCTGGACTCGGACGCCACTGGCAGTGGGTGGCTTTTCGCGGGGCGGCTGCTGAGGACCCTCAGCTGGCTGTTCAGTGTCACTGCGGCACAGGCTCCTGGGTGTGTGACCAGGAGACTAGGCCACGGACGCAGGGGCAGAGTGGCCTCTGTGGGGAGCCAGGAACCAGACCTGGCGTCACCAGCAGAAGGGAGCCAACCCCTGGGCGGCCAGCGGGTCCCCGAAGAAATGAGAAGGAGAAGTAGCGGGTTCTTCAGATGCCTGAAAAGGAGCGAATCTACACTCATGGGAGGCACCCCAGGGTGCTCGGAGGAGAGCCAAGGCCGCCAATGCCCACCAGGAAGCCCTCGCCCAGCGTGCGCAAGGCCCTGGGTTCCTTTTCTCCAGACAGAGAAAAGAGAGGGGGAGGGAGGGAGGGAGGTGGGACAGCAATGGCAAGTGGACAGCAATGGCAGGTCGACAGCCAATTCCGACCCCCACACCCCTGGTGAAGACCTGCCCCTGGGCAGCTCCAGATGCTGGGGGACGGGCAACAACAGGCGCTCATGTATCGCTGGTGGGATGCAGAAGGGCACCAACTCTCTGGAAGACAGCCTGGCAAGTGAACTCTTTCCATATACTCCAGGAGTCATGATCCTCAGGGTTTGCCCCGATGCACTGAAAACCTGTGTGTCGCAGCTTTGTTCATAACTGTCACTACTGGAAGCCACCAAGTACCCCCAGGAGGTGAGGGGATGAAGAAGGGTGGCCCATTCAGATAACGGAATACTACTCAGCACTAAAAAGAGGTGAACCCAGGGGTGCTTAACCACTGATCCATGTCCCCAACAATTTGTTTTTTGGTTTGGGTTTTTTTTAAATATTCTATTTAGAGACAGGGTCTCACTGAGTTGCTAATGCCTCACTGATCTGCTGGGGCTGGCTTGGAACTGTGAAAACACAGGGAGGGGTTTAGTTGCACATTATTAAGTGAGAGAAGCCGGTCTGAAAGCCCCACGTGGTTCCGTGGGGGTGGAAGAGCTTCACTTCCACACTCTTAGGGTCTCTGACTGGGCCTGGGACTAAGCGTCACTGACTCCAGCTGATATGGATGTTGTGGGGTTCACTCTGGGGCAGGGTGTGCGTGGCAGGAGACTCATGTGCATCTGCTGGGACGCGTGAAAACTCTGCTTCCTGTGAATCCTAAGCTGCTCTGGAGGTTGAAGAGGGGTGCTCTCCCACTGAGCTGATCTCCAGCCACTTGTTCTGTTTTTCATTCTGAGACAGGGTCTCTCGGAGTCGCCCAGCTGGCCGGCCTCACACTGCAATTCTGCCCCGGCCTCCCGAGTCACCAGGACAGAGGGGTGCCGCGGTGCCAGGCTCATCAAGTGTGTATTTTAAAACAAAGATTTCGAATCAATGACCTAAATTTCCATCTTAAGAAGCTAGAAAAAATGAGCGAACCCAAAAGAAGGTAGAAATTTAAAAATTACAAAGATTAGAGTGTGGATAAATGAAATAGAGAATAGAAAATCAAAAGGGAAAATCATTAAAAGTTGTTTCAAAGATCAACACAACTCATAAATCTCTAGATACACTAACCAAGAACAAAAGAAAGAAGGCTCAAATTACTAGAATAAGGACTGAAAGAGGGGCCATTACTACTGACTTTACAGAAATGAAAGGAATTATAAGGGAATATTCTGAGTAATCACATAACCTAGATGAAATGAAAAAATCCTGTGCTAGCCAACTTTCTGTTACTGTAACAAATGCTTGAGATAAATTAACTTAAAAAGAAGAAAGGTTTATTTGGTCTATGGTTTCAGAGGTTTCAGTCTATGACCCATCAATCCTGTTGCTTTGGGCCTGTGGCAGCACAGTACATCATCCCAGGAAAGGGTGATGGAGGGGGCCCGTTTACCTCAGGGTAACTCAGAAGCAAAAAGAAAGGAAGAGGCTGGTGTCCCTCTGTCCCCTTCGAGAGCACACCTCCACTGACCTAGAACCTCCCACTAGGCCTTGGATCGTTCCCCCCACCTTCCAATAGTGCAGAGCTGGGGACCAAGTCTTGACTGAGCACATGGGCCTTCGAGAACACTCTAGATTCAAACTACAGCAAATTCTTTAAAAGAGACAAATCACCAGCACCGACTCAAGAAGTAAGAGAAAATTTTAATAGACTAATAACCAGTAACGATATTAAATTAGTGATTTTTTTTTTCAAATTATTCACAAAGAAAAACCCAGGCTGCAGTGGCTACACAGCCAGGGAAGAATTAATACCGATCCTTAACGAGCGTTTCCAAAAACAGAAGGGACACTTCCCACCGCTCTGTAAGGCCAGGTCTACCTGACGTCCAAACCCGCGAGAAAGCCACCAACCAACATTCTTCATGAATTCAGATACATAAGTTCTCTGTGAAATCCCAGCACTCCAGGTTCAGTGACATCAGGAAAGAGTCACACCCGAGTGAGCAGGATTCATGCCAAGGACGTGGGGCTGGCCCAGAGCGTGAAGATCAGCCCATGTGATGCCCTAATCAGGAGAATAGAGGGCGAAAGCAACATGTGCATCTCAGTAGATGCAGAAAAGGCATTTGACAAAGTCTAACGCCCTCTCACGATTAAAAAACTAACAAAGTAGAAAGAGAAAGGGGCTTCCTCAACCTGATGATGCACAATTACAAAACCCACAGCTGCCATCACACTGGGGTGCTTTCTGGTACTGCGGACTGAACCCAGGGATGCTTAACCTCTGAGCCCCATCCCGGCCGAGTTTTGTTTGCTTGGTTGGGTTTTGTTTTTTAATATTCTATTGAGAGTCAGGGTGTCCCTGAGTTGCTAAGTGTCTAACTACTCTGCTGAGGCCTCCCGCCTCGGCCTCCCAAGTTGCTGGGCACTACGGACGTGGCCACCGCCCGGCTGACCATCCACTTACTGGTAAAAGACTGAGTGCTTCCCCTGAGGCCAGGAATACGACGGAGATGTCCACCAGACCTCTTCTGTTGGGCATGTTAGTCACGACCACAGGCACGAGAACAGAGAAGAGGCAACCAGCTGAAAAAGTAACTTGAGTGGGGCTGGCGCTGGGGCTCAGGGGTAGAGCTCCAGCACACGCGGGGCCCTGGGTTCCATCCTCAGCACCACATAAAAATACATAGAATAAAGGTATTGTGTCCAATTTCAACTAAAAAAGAAATATATATTTTTTTAAAAAGTCAGGGCTGGGGATATAGCTCAGTTGGTAGAGAGCTTGCCTAACATTCACAAGGCCCTGGGTTCAGTCCCCAGAACCTACACACACACACACACACACACACACACACGTGTATATATAGACATACCTACATGGAATGATCTCTAGTCACATGTGACATGATCTTATATATGGAAAATCCTAAGGATCACACCCAGCAAATGTTAGGATTAACAAACCAATCCAGCAAGGTTTCAGGATGCAAGATCAATATACAAACATTTATTGTGTTTCTGCACCCTAACAATGAACAAGCAGAAAGTGAAATTAAGGCAATTCCTTTTATAATGGCATCAAAGTGAATAAAATTAAAATATGTGCAAGATTCATACACTGAAAACTAGAAAATATTGTTGAAAGACATTGGGACACCTAATTCAGTGGAAAGACACCCCACATCCGTGGGTTGGAGACTTACTACTCCCCAAGTAAATCTGCAGCTCCAGCTAAATTCCTGTCAAAATCCCAGATGCCTTTTTTTGCAGAAATTGAAGAGCTGATCCTGAAATTTATATAGAAATACAAAGGATCCAGAGGAATCTGATTAACCATGTAATCTTGAAGAATGAGCAGGAGGACTCACATTTCTTGAGTCGAAACTCACCACAAGGCTGTAGCAGTCAATATCGTCTTGTGCAGGCGTAAGGACAGACATCCAGATCAATGAGACAGATTAAGAGACCAAAAATAAGCCCTTACACTTAGGGTCAATTGGTTTTCAGAAGGTGTTCCAAGACCACTCAATTCGGAAAGAACAGTCTTCCCAACAAATTGTTCTGGGACAACTCAACTATCCACATACAAAAAAGTGAAGCGAGACTCTTATATCACACCATATAAAAAAACTTAGTATAAATCAAAGACCTAAGTGTAAGTCTGAAATCAGAAAATCTTTAGTGTTCATGACCTTGCACCAGACAGGAACTTCTTAGATATGACACAAAAAACTCAGGCAACAAATGAATAAATAGATAAATAACAACAATAGACAGGTTGGACTTTGTTAAAATTTAAAACCTTTCCAACTACTAGGGAGGCTGAGGCAGGAAGACCACTAGACCAAGGCCAACCTGGACAACTTGTTGAGATCTTGTCTCAGAATGAAATAAAAGGGGCTGGGAGGTAGCTCAGGTGTCGAACACCCCTGGGTTCAATCCCCAGGACCACACAGAATGTGCGCAATCCCTCTCCTATTTCCATGAAGTGAGGGTCCCTAGAGACAAGAAGGGTGAAGGGCCCGCAGTGCCCCAGAAGCTGTGGCCACAGACCTCAGGCAGGGCAGGGGCAGAGGGTGACAGCGGTCCTGGTGCTGCTGAACTTGGCATGGAGGCCACACGCCCCGCTTCTCTGGGCCCACAACAGGCAGAGTCCCAGAGCACAGCCACTTCCAAGTTTGGAGACGGGGAGGGGACAGCAGTGCAGGCCACAGGCACCAGGAGGAGCAGAGCTGGCCGTGGGCTTCCCTCCCGTCCTGCCAGCGCCACGAGCAACACCCAGTGGCCTGCATCAGCTGCACGGTCCGGGGGGCCTGGCCCAGCCCCTTCCTCAGGTCAGAGCAGAGCCCAAGACGCAGCACCTCCTCTGGAACCTGCTGTGCTGGTGACCTCTGCACGGAAGAGGGTGGACACCTGCGGGTGGTCATGGGGCGGCAGGCACCCTGCAGGGGACACAGCAGGGAGCAGTGGGGCCCAGGTGTCTGCAGCTGTTCCTGGAGTTGCTCTCACCCTCCCCCACGCAGCAGGGGCGAGAAAGGGGGGAGTCAAGGCCCAGGGCCGGCCTCTCAGACACCAGGGAGCGCAGGGAGACTGTGCTGAGGTCCATGTCTCCCCGATGCCCACACCCATGCTCAGCCCAGGGAGGGCGCTTGGGGACAAGGCTCAGGCAGTGGCACCTGTGTCCCCAGGCTACAGGCTTCGATTTGGACAGTGCTCTCCCCCTGTTCCCAGGAGGCCTCCAGGGCAGGACCACGGCCCAGGGCGTCTGCGTGGCTGCATCCGTCCTGCTCCTGGCACCTTGGATTTCTGCTTCAATCAGACATTTTCTCTGGGCAGGGGAAGCTCCAGGGGGACTTGCCCAGCAGGCAGGAGGCCCTGGGTTTGGTCCCAGAACTGCAGAAAAAGGGGGGAAAATCATGGGCCGTGACAGTGGATCCCAGAGCTGTGAGAAGCAGTGCAGACGGCGCCGGCTCCGGGTGGGGTAGCACACGTGTGGGGAATCTCGTCGCGGCCAGCTGCAACAACCATTCAGCCAGCACCCAGGCCTCCCGGGTCCCCCACCCTTTCAGCCACACCTCCTGCCTCCCACTCAGCCCCTGGTGGCTGCGGTGCTGGCCTCTGATTCATGGCTCCATCAGGGATGCTGCACAAAAGGAACCCTACCCATGTGGGCTTCCACCTTTCCTGGGGTTTCTGGAGACCCCTCGGCTGATGTGTGCCTCCATAATTTGCTCCTTTTCATATTCCCGTGTCTTCTGAATGGCCTGTCAGTGTCTGAGAATGCCCAGGTCACTGACCTCACACAGGAGGCAGCTTGGCTCAGCAGGCATGTGTGTTGGAGGGTGAGTGGAGCAAGTGGCCGTCTCCAGGGAGGAGAGGGGCCATTCTCACAAGGAGAGCCTTCCTGGTACGAGGGCACAGGGTGGCCCAGCAGCAAGGGGTGCAGGGGGCAGTTCTCGGCAAACTCTCAGGCATGGCTGGCTCTTGGAATCTTCCATCTGTTTCTCTGGTTCTTAATAAGGCTGCACACTCCTTGCCATCCCTTCAAACTCCTTTTCCAGCTGAATGTGCCAGAGAGGATTCTGATGTTGGCAACCAAGGACCCGGATAGGCCCCTTCCTTCTCAGAGGACATTATGGCCCTGCCAGCCTGACGCTCAGGCACATGTGACTGCAAGAACCTGCCAGGAGGCGCGGGGACAGGGAGAGACTGGGCACAGAGTTGGCCCTGCAGCAGCCATGGGCCTCAGGCTCCAACTGGGCATCCAAGCCAGCTGAGGGAGGCAGGAACCTCAGTGGGGACACCTTCCTCCGGGCTCCGTCCCTTCCTCCCCTCTCCCGACCCTGGCCAGGGCAGCTGAGCTGATCGGAGAGGGCAGCCTCGCTCCTCCCTTAAAAGAAACCCGGGGGCCTGGGGCTGGGGCTGGGGCTCAGGGGTAGAGCACTGTGCTGCGAGGCTAAGGCCTGCCACGCTGCGCTCTTGCCCACTCCTCAGAAATCTGCCTTGGCCCTGGGCCCCTGCCTGGCACCTCTCCCAGCCCCCGTGGAGTCAGTCTGTCTGGGGGCGTCAGTCCAGGCCTGAGTCCAGGCGTCAGCAGACAAGCCCTGGAGCTTCCTGGGTGGAATCGCTGCTGCAGCAAACACACAGTGGTCCAGTTTCCTGGGCCCTCCAGGGACAAGGCAAGGGACAGCCCCACTCCTAGAGGGCCTGCTGGCTTTGCGCACCCAAGGTGGCCTCGAATGCCCAGGTGTGTAACGGGTCATCTGGAGCAATGGCAGACGAGGTGGCCTAGAGTCCCGCGCATGCCCCATGGAGGCTGAGTAGCCGTGGCACTGCCATCTTCTTCCTGTGGTCCTTCCTTGAAACCCTGCCACCCCAGCCTGTCCATCCAGGTGGCAAACAGAGTGGCATCCAGTGTCAAACCCACAGCCACCTGCAACCAGAAGGCAGCAGCGGGCTGCATCTCCAGTGGACCCCGAGGGAGCCCAGCCCAGGCCAGCAGCACCCCTTACCTCCAGGGCAGCGCCTGCCGGGGCCAGCGTGCACAGACTGTCTCCTGGGCCACTCTGCCCAGAGCAGATGGGGCTCCCTCGCACTCCCTCCCCCACTCATGTGGCCTGTCCCCTGGCTGGGCCCCTGCTGACCACCCACCAAGGTCTCTGCAACAGTCCCTGGGATGAGCTCGCTGCACTGCAAGTGCCCAGGCCCTGGACTCTCCACGTGGACAGAGGCTGCTCAGGGTCCAAGGAGGGTGCGGGTCGGCAGCAGGGAGGGGCCACCAGCAGCAGCTGTGGCTCTCACAGGAGACGGTCAAGTGGTAGAGGTGACCTCCTGGGCAGAGAGGGCAGCAGGGCAGCACTGAGGGCTCAGCACCTGCCACCTTTGGACACAGCCCCAAGCACAAGTGTCCTGTGCCCCTGCAAGAGTCCCATGCCCTGCTCTGCCACCCCAGTCTGTCCCCTGGGGATGGCTGGGGGTCCTGGGGCAGCAGATACCCCAGAGCAGGCCCCTCACGACAGCCTTTGCCTCTCACCTAAGCAGGGGAGCGAGGCAGCCCCCAGGGCAGCACTGCCCAAATGCTGTCCAGAGACTGCTGGGACCTCAGGTAGAGGTGGGGGCCGCCAGCGAGGCAGGGTCCAGATGCAAGGCCCTGGCCCCCAGCCCAGCCCGGAGGAGGCCCCAGAGATGGGGGCAGGTGGCTGGAGGTGCAAGGTCAGGGATCCGGGATGGGTGTGTGAGATTCAAACGCTGGGAGGCCCAGGAGGAAGAGGCTGGCAGGATAGAGGACACGGGGTGTGCACAGGAGAGGGGCCCAGAGGGAGCCACAGGGAGGGAGCCAGGAGGCAGGTGGGAAGTGGGAGCCCCAGCAGGCGGGCGAGCCCACCGACCTGGTCCTGGCTCAGTCCTGGAGTGTTGTGGAGGCTCGGGACGATGCCTGGGGCCAGCCCTCCACTTCTGCAGCCCTCCCTCTGTCCTGCTGGGGCAGGAGGTGGAGGGGGTGCTCCTCCCAGGTAGCAGGGTGCCGGGAGGGGCTGGGAGCCACCCTCCTGCACACCAGGGCACACAGGGATCGGGCTCCATGGCGGGTTCAGGCTCCCTCTGGGTGGGCTGCGCTGATGGCCTCTGGGAACCCGGCGCCTCAGGAACCTGCTGCTGGCGCACTGCTCTGGCCACACCTGCAGAGTCACCCTGCCCACGAGCCACAGCACCCATCCCCGAGCGGACAGTCACCTCCCTGAGGTGTGGCCTCCCAGGACAGGGCCCCGCTCGTAGGGGCAGGTGGGTACCTGGTGAATGAAAGCACAGGTGGAGGCCGGGGACGACGCCTCCGCTTGCATGGGGTGTCCCTCTCCTGCGTGGCTATCTCTGAGTTGCTACTGTTTGGTGTTGGGCACAAGGCCACATGGTGACCGCAGGGCTCCAGGGCCAAGACCACGCTCCCCACTGCCAGGCAGGGCCCCCGTGGCCAGCCAGGTGGAAAGTCTTGAGGGCTCAAGGTGCACTGTGCCCACCACGTTGGTCCTGCAGGGGCAGGAGCAGAGGCACCCGGGGGTCTCGCCCTTTCCTTCTTCTTTCAGCAGCCACCGCTCAACAGCAACTGGACTCGCTTTCTAGGTTAATTGCTATTCCGAGCGCCTTCCCTGTTCTTTCCGCTTCCCGCTCCGTTGTCCCACTATTTATAGTGGACTATTTAAGAGGCACAAATTACTGTTGTAACAGCCGTTAGATTTCAAGAGACTGCTGAAGGCAATTGCTGAAGGGTTTGCTGATGGCGCCTTCTCCGGGGGGCTGGCGGAAGCTCTGCCCCCTTCCTCAGGTGACGCTGTGTTCTCCAAAAGCAGGCCCCCCCTAGACAAACTGCTCCCCAGGAAGCTGGCTCTGCCACTCCCCACACCCACGTCCCCAGAGAAAGAGGGCCTCTCCCCTGAGGGCTCCCACCAGGTCCTCCGGCTCCACGTCCAGCTCTCTAGGCGGCAGGGTGGCTTCCACTCCAGGAAGCAGAGGGAGAAAAGGTAGGAGCCGCCCGCGGCCGCTAGGGCCAGGCTCACTGCCAGTGCCTCACCGTGTCCACTTATTAAATCCTCAACCAGGAGGTAGGTCCTGCCACCCTCCACAGAGATGCAGAAACCCACACGGCCCGTGGCTTCCTGTGCTGCCCGCCAGGTCCTGAGCCCCGCACCGTGAGCTCCTCTGGGTGGGCCATCCTGGGGCTTACCTGGGCAGGGGACACGGTTTTGGCGCCATCTTCAGTGGTGGTCAGGTCTGCGTGGTTATTTAAGAGCTGAACACCATCTCAGGCTGCCGTCTGGCCCTCGTGCTGCTGTGCCTGAGGAAATGGATGGGGGACAGAGGCCTGTACCCGTGGGGTTTGCAGTGCCTTCACTACCAGAGAGGCTGAGTCAGGCTGGGCAGAGCTCTGGGGTCCCGGCCCATGGACGGAGCCGTGGCGGGGTCCCACGAGCTCTGTGGCTGGGGTTCATCCCAGAGGCAGTAGGTGAACGAGGGAGGCAGGGGGCGGGTGATGGCTGTGGCAGGGTGGGGAGAGCCTGCGAGCGGGGGTGCCCGTGGCCCACAGCCAGCCCTGCCAGCCCATCCTGTCCTTCCCTCCGCCACACCTGCATTTTCACATGGAAGCCATAGTTCCTGAGGCCGAGAGGGGGCGCTTCTCCTAACTCGGCTCGCCTGGGACCCTCAGGCGGCACAGCAGAGCCAGCATCTGGCGCAGGCTGCTGCACGCAGCAGGGGCTGTGCTGGGGACTGCAGCCCCCACCCCAGACAATCCTGCTGGATTGTCTGCTGGACAATCCAGCAGAGTCGCGAGAAGCCCCAGGGCCTCCTGCCCACAGCCTCCAACACAGCCTGCCAGCTCTCAGGTCCTGGAGAACGGGGGCTCTGGGTACAAGGGAGCCCTGGACAGCCATGTGGTATTTGCACTTTCCTGAAGGTCCCCAAGCACCACAGTGGGAAACGTGAAGGAGCTGAGCGGAGCAAGCTGAGCGCATCACGATGGTGGGCGGACCCACTGGGCCCACAAGGGCACATGCCACCCCCTAGGGGCTGTAGCATCCCAATTTAGAGACTAGGAAGATGGAGGGCCCTGGCCATTCCAGAAAGCCAACCCTCATCCACGTCAGAGAAATCTCCCACCTGCCCCAGGGCCTGTCAGGAGGACCAGCTCTGGGGAGAGCTGCTGACCAAGGGAGAGGGCCTGTCTGGAAGACAGCCATGGCCCCTCTGCCTGACCCAGCAGAGCCCACTTCCCACACGACGCCCCCCCGACCTGGATGGTGGCAAGGATGCTGGCTCCTTCCGGGTCCTCAGACTGCAGCAGCCGGGGATGCAAGATGGCAGACCCCCTTCTCCTGGAATGCCTGCTTCCTGGCTCAGGACGCCCGTGGGAGGGAGGACCACACCTCCAGCGAGGGGCAGTGTCACAGGCCATAGTACCAACTTCAGGGTGCCTAGGATGGTGTGAGCCAGTGCTGGGGAACTTGCCGTGTCCTCCCACCTCTGGCCTTTGTGAAGTGGCCCTGTGTGGGTGACCACTGCTGGCCAGGTGGACGCCTGCCCGATGTAGTGGTCTCTGATGAGCTGGTGTGTCTGGAGCAGGCATGTTCTCCGAGAAGGTGTGTTTCCCTCAAAGAGCCTGCTGGGAAAACACAGGCAGGGCATCTCCTGGGGCCAGTTGGCTGGGAGAGTTTTCTAAGACGCAGATGATGTAAAAACACACAAGCAAGTTGGTGGTTCCCAGACAGCCGACAGCATCCCCATGCGACACAGCCACCCATCCTGGGCACAGACCTGAAGTGCGAGCAGGGACCCAAACAAGAAGTGGAAGGAAAGCGCTGCTTCTAGATAAACAGGAACCGGTCAACAGATTCACTGACCCTCTCTAATGGACTCCCTCCTCCCAGGAATGCTTGGCTTTTCAAACAGCCCATTTCTAAAATCCTAAAAGCCAACACAGAGGGGAAACTGTGAAAATCGTGTTTCCTAAAACGACTTTTTTTTTTTTTTTTTTTTGGTACTGGGGATTGAAACCAGGGGCACTTAACCACTGAGCCACACCCCCAGCCCTTTTTAATTTAGAGACAGTGTCCAAGAGTTGCTAAGCGCCCACTAAGTTGCGGAGGCTCGCTTTGAATTTGTGATCCTCCAACCTCAGCCTCCCGAGCCACTGGGATTACGGGCATGTGCCACTGTGACCGGCCTAATACTTGTGCTTTTGCTTTTCTTTTGCATTTCCCCCCAGTACAGAAGACTGAACCCAGGGGTGCTCTGTCACTGAGCCACATCCCCAGGGCTTTTTATTTTGAGATGTTTTCCCTAAATTTCCCAGGCTGGCCTTGAACTTGACCTCCTGCCTCCTGAGTCACTGGGATTATAGGCCTGCTCCACCACATCCAGCTTTTCTGTAGAAAAATATGTCACATTCCAAACATAGATAAAAAGAATCACACAGGGCTGGGGCTGTAGCTCAGCAGTAGAGCCCTTGCCTCGCATGCATGAAGCATCCAGTTCAGCATCATATAAAAATAAATAAATAAATAAAGATGTGTCCATCTATAACTAAAAAAAAACAGAAGAAAAAAAGAATCATACAGTAACCCACCAGGTACCACCACCAACTTCAACTTGGAAACACGTGGGTGCTTCAAACTTCTCCTGCCTCTCAACGACCTCAAGGTCAGGAAGGTGACTGGCCTTCTGCTTTGTGGCCAGTGCTCCACCACTGAGCTAGTACCAGCACACAGACACCTCTGTGACACACAGCCACAGTCACCAAACCCCAGGCCCCCGCTGAAACACCGCTCTTCCCCAACCCACAACGGTTCAGGCCTCCTCCTTCCCAGAGGAGCTCTGTGCAGTCCGAGAGAGTGCCCAGCCGCTGCGGAGGAGCTGCCCCTGGGGACATATGTGCAGGCACAAGGCCCAGGAGCAGCTTGTTCCGCACCTTCGTCCACAGAAATGCCCTGGTCTGAGCAGGACTTTCCCCAGAGGGATTTTCTCAAGAGGAAACCCAGCAGTATCCTCTCAGCTGCTAGCCACCCCGGAGCGCCCGCCTGCTGTCCTCTCCGCGCAGCTCTTCCTGTCCCGGGAGGAAGGGGCAGGTCAACCCAGGAAGTCGTTGGCGCAGAGGAAGACAGCCAGGCCAGGAGGGCATCCACCTGCAGCAGGAGTCTGGCCCTAGGAAAAGGTGCAGCCTCCTGCCTCGCTGCCACCTGGTGGAGCCTGGAGAAGACAGGCCACCGCCACCTCCCCGAGGCCTCATGTCCTGCTCCCTGAGGTGCCTGGCATCAGAGCGCAGCAGGCCCTTGGGTGTGGCCTCCTCCTGTGACCAGCCTTGTGGGACCAGGGCCACATGTAGCCCAAGCACACCAGTCAGTGGCGGGACGGTGGCTGGGTGCAGAGTCGCTCCCCAGTGGGTGAGCCCGGCAGCTGTGGGCTTGGAAGGGGCGCAGGCCTGCAGTGCTGTGACCTCACATGGGGCCAGCAGCCGGAGTCAGGGTTTTTACGCTAAATTATGATAATGCCCAACTCCCCAAATCCCGGCACATCTTTAATTTGTATCAAGACAGAATTTAATAATTAACTTATAAGACTTAAAAAAGCCAATGCCTGTGTCCAGCCCAGACTAGACCTGGAGGCAGGAGACACACAGGCACCGCGGGAACCATGCCCTTGACCCTGTGACTTCCAGCCCCAGGCAGGGAGATGAGCAGAAACGCAGCCCCTGGCAGAGCAGGGCGGAGGTCATGTTCAGCAAGGCAGGACTCGGGCTGGTGCAGAGCCAGGAGCACTGGGAGAAAAGCTTCTGCCCCGGGAAGCCCATTCCCTGGAGACCACAAGGAGCCCCCAGAGGGACTGGAGACGCCCCAGCAGCCTATTCTCCAGAACCCACTTCAGGGCCAGGGGCACCCCCAGAGGCAGATGCTGGCACGGTGCCTGTGCAGGCCCCAGGCAGGAGGGGACACAGCCCGAGTGAGCAGGGGCGTGGTAACATCCTGGGGCGGGGCCAGAGAAACTGGACCCACTTCCCCAGAGCCCAGCCAGGTGCCTGCTCTCCTTGCCCCCAGTGAGGCAGACTCCATGTCAACACAGGGCTCTGTGGGCATGTCCATGTGGGGATGTCTCCGGGGGTGAAGTGACACCATTGGGAGATGCCTTGGAGAGGTGTCCCTGTGGGGGATGCCACCATAGAGACACGACACAGGAGGATGGGCTACTTCACAGACAGAATTAACTGAGGTTCTTCACTTGTGTTCCCTAAGGTCATAGGTTAGTAGACGCTATCGCGCGCGAGAGAGATGGCAGGTAGGTGTGGGCAGGAGGGCAACGCCTGGATAGAGACAAGTGGCAGGCAGGTGGGTGGGTGCATGGAAGAGACACCAGGAGGCAGGAGGGCAGGTGGGTGAGTAGTGTGTGTGCGGGTGACAGGTGTCAATGGGTAGGTGTGCGCAAACACCCACATGGGTGCAGAGCTGTCTGCACAGTGAACTCCAGGGGATGCAGGGCGCCCGTCAAAGAGAGATGCCAGCTAACAGCTCGGTGGCCACCATATGGCACTTGAGGGACATCTCAAAACCCCTAATGGCAGCAGCTGTGGGAGAGATGGGCACAGCTGTCACTGCTTCTTCCCGCCAGGTCCAGTTCAGAAGGCAACCAGCCTGTCTTCAGCAACGCCTTTCAGAACCAATTCCAAGCCAGTGCCCCTGGGTTCTCTGGTGACCTTTCTCTCCCCAGTAGAAAAGCCCACTGGGGAAGCATGCCCATGGGACCTCCACCAGGGGTCCTCAGTGGGGGCCGGTGCACATGGACCCCACTCTGGGCCCTTTCTCTTGTGGGGCCACATAACAGTGGCAGGGCCTCCTTCTCATCCAACCTGCCAGGGCCGTGGCCGGGGTCTGGACTGTGGGTCCCAACTCTTGTCTGGTTCTCATCTTGGGACCTTCTAAGCCAGCAGGGAGGGACAGTCCCCTCTTGCCAGACTGTGTCCATGAAGCAGTATAAGCAAAGGTGGGGGCTTCCAAGAACTGGTCAGTGTTCCAGTCCCACTACCTGTAGGACTGTCCTAACTCCACTCACCATCCTACAGCTGGGGGTGGGCTCAAGTCCACCCTGGCTGGGCCGCTCTCCAGGATGTGCCCCAGCACCCAGGGCTCTTCAGTTCCTGCCCACTGCCCCATGCCCACCTCACCAGCGCCTAACCTCACTGGGAATCAGAAGCCTCAGCCTCCCAACAGGAGGCTAAAATGGGGGAGTGGCCGTCACAACTGCCACTGTGGAAGAAGGGTGCAGAGACCGTCCTAGCCAAGGCAACGGCTTGTGAGCCAAAACTGTCATTCTCCACCTGCTCAGAACCAGCCGTGGAATGGAGTCACTTTGGTGGCCTGGACTGTCCTGAGCCGCCCTTTGCAGCTTCCAGTTATCAGGCTGCAGCTGGGCTCCTTGTCTATTTGCACCGACACGTACTGGAGGGACGCGGTGTCCCGAGATGGCCCTGCTAGCCTTATAGCCCTGGAGCTACTGCTCAGCCTCCCAGAATGTCACATCTGAACAGTGTGGCAGCGCAACGGCGTGCTTGCTCCTTGAAGTTCGCGAGTCCCTGAGCCACAGAATGTCCTCACCATTTAGTTGCTCAAGGAAGCCTAAGTGAACTTCCCAGCCCTGTGACCTATGACCCAGCTCTGTCTCGGCAGGACCTTCTGCAGCAGGGCCCTCCCAGGCTTTCTGCCCCGTCTGCTGGAGGACAAGTGGGCATGGCACTGGAGGTTCTTTCTGAGGTGATACATTGCTCCAAGATGGGCTGCAGAGGCCGAGTGCTGGGCTGAATTACAAGCTCAACATTTTTTAAGATGGGGAACCAGTCTTAAAAGGACCACAGATAACCATAGCGGCTTGGGAGGCTGAGGCAGGAGGATTCACATCTCTAAATAAAGCATAGAAAGGGCTGGGATGTGACTCAGTGGTTAAGCACTTCTGGGCTCTATCCCCACATGGGAATGAGAATGGGGCCCTGGCAGGCCCTCACCACACCCACCACGAAGCACCTCTACCCACCAGCTGCACTTGTAGGACAGTCCCCACAGTGACCCTCTGGTGTGTGCACCCTGTAGCTGGGCCCCTGCTACTTGTGCATGCAGACAGGTGTGCAAGCTGCCCAGGACAAAGGAACTGTGGGAAATGCTGTTTCCCTAATGGCCAAGGTCACTGAGACTAGAGGCAACTGGTTTCTGATTAGGGGGTTCACCACGAGCTGTTTCTTACATTTCTTATGGGCTTCAAATGCTGTGGGGAGCCCTGACCCAGCAGAGGCACAGGGCCAGAGAGTTCCAGGAGACCTGACAGCCAGGTACCCCCACCCTGCCCACACACTTGTGTACAGGTCCGCAGACAGGGCCAAGGGGAGCAGGCTGTGCTGGGGGGTTCTCAGCCACCAGCCTGGGTGAGGAGGGTCTTCACATGGACACCAGAGCCCACGGGGATTACTGGGTTCATGCAGTGGCGCAACACACACAGGAGTCAAAAGGGGCAAGTGGGGTGGCTACCAAGTGGGGTGAGGGAACCGTAAAGCCAGAGGCAGGGCAACCTTGGCTCCAGAACACCTACAAGTAAGGGAGTCGGCGGGAGAGCACAAAAGAACAGAGAAACCCTGGGTGTCAGCCAGGCACCCTCCCGGAGCAGGGAGATGGGCAGGTGCCAGGTGTAGATGCAATGGTTCACTTCACGTGCCGCCAGGCCCTGGCACCCAGGCTCTGCTCGGACGCCCAGTCTTGCCTGTGGAAGGGCTTCTGGATGAGGTGAACACTGAATTGAGCAGATTCTTGGCAGAAGACCCACCATGCTGTGGGGCTCTCAGGCAACCACTTGATGGCCTTTAGTTTAAGAACAACAAAAAACCCCGTCCCTGAGCAAGTGGGCACACTGCCTCTAGCCCCAGCAGTCGGCTCCCCCGACACCTGCCCTGCAGAGTTCATCCTGCAGCCCACAACCAAGCAGGCCAAGTCTTAAACACCTCTCCCCTACATTAAGGCACCCCTCCACCCATGGGGTAGGAGGCGACAGATGGCTTTGCCCTCCAACTTGCTTCCCAGCCGACCCCAGCCCCGGGAACCCACTGGGCAGGACAGAAGGGGGCTGAGTGCCCAAGTGGGGACACGTGTGGCATCCCAGGGCTCCTGCCACAGCTGTGGTCTGCAGGCCCACCAGAATGCCAGGAGCCAGATTTTCCTGCCGTGGATATGCCAATCAACAAGGAGCTGCATGAAACCCCAGCTCCCGGTGAGGCTGGCGAGTACTGGGGCAGAGTCTCAGAGCCCTGTCCAGCTGGGCACTGCCAACACTCTGGCAGCTCTCACCAGGTTCTGAAAACTGGTAGACATTGTTTCCCACAAAAATGGATATAAAATGCAAACAGTGCTCAGGAGCCCCACCTGCTGCTTCAGTGTCTACCCTGATGCCCCAGAAGGAGCAGAGCTGTGGAAAGGACTGTACAGCGTTTTATTTCATGGACCCCAGTAGTGCAGGCCAGGCTGAGACAGCGCTCAGAGTCCCCAAAGTCTGAACTCTGGCTCAAGGCCATCACACACAGGTGCATCTTCTGAGGCTGGCACAAAATGAAGGGCCCCCACTCTCCCCACCCCCTGCTTCTCCCCTTACAGAAGTTCAGGAGTCGTAGGCACTCAGAGGCCATGGCAACGGGCCAGGCTCCTGCCCCTCAGCCACCTCAGCTGCAGACAAGGAAAGCCACAGCAAGCTCGGCGGCCACCCATCCTGGCCTGGCCACGTCATTCCCTGCTCTTCAACGACGGACTCTTCTTCCTCCCTGCCTCGGCTTCCTCCTCCTGTGGACCCCGCTCTGGCCACCAGACTCTGCACGTGCAACGTTGGGGCTGACCCTCTTCTGGCTCCTCTTCCTCTCAGTCCCTGAGCCCAGGTCTGGACTAGAGGCCTCCTCCTCGCCTTCCCCTGCTGAAACAGGGAGCACACTTCTTCCAAAACAAATCCCCTGCGGGCACAGCATCCACAGCCCACCAGGGGACCCGCATCAGCACAGTCACCTGTGCTCGTGACAGGGAGGGCCAAGCTTAGAGACACATCTCCAGAAAAACCAGTTGTCAAGAGGACGGATCAGGAGGCCCAGTCATGGAGCAAGGTGTGGAGGGGGTGGGACTGGCTCAGTGCAGGGAGGGGAGGTCGACCCTGGCTCAGGGCCGAGCTGCCAAGCCCTGAGTTTGATTCAAGTTGCACACCTGTGCATTCGGCTCAGGTGCTGGGGCCCAGCTGAGGGCAGGCTGCTGGGAAGTCACTGCCCAGGTGGGGACCACACGGAAGGGGCTCAACAGCAGTGGGCGGCCCAGGCCAGGTCAATTCAGATGGCGGGGAGGGTTCTTCAGCTCCCTGCAGCGCCATATCTGGCACAGGGCATTGCCCGCCCCAGGGCAAGCAGGCACTCAAGCCTACCACAGGGCACAGATGCAGGTCGGTCCTTAGCATAGGTGCCCTGTCCAGCACAATCCTGTGGCCATCAGGGAGGGACAGGGAGGAAAATGATTCTGACAAGGTCAAGAGCTGTGAAGCTCAAGGACTGCCAGAGGACATGGAAGAGGCGGGGCACATGGGAAAAAAGGATGTAGGCGGCCCAGAGAAAGGCACCATGGTGTGGACAGGGCAGTTCCCATGGCCAGTGTGCTTCAGGCAAGGAAGTGGGATGGTGGAGAGTAGTCCCAGGATCAAGCCCTGAGACCACAACCATGCAGGGCGTCCCAGAACTCGAAGCCAGCGGGCACTTGTGTCTGAAGAAGAGACTTAGGGAAACACATCAGAGGTGACCAGGGGAAAGGGACAGGGCAGCAGGTGAACCACTTGGACGTCAATAGTCACCTCCAGTCCTCCTTCTCTTGTTCTTTGACCTTGACTTCAATGAGCGCCTCCTCATCTTGCGCTCCCGCCTCCCTTCGAGCAGATGCCTGTAGGTTTTTTCCGGGATGTCGTCCTCGGGAAAGGTGCCTGAGGATCCGGGTAAGTTAGGAGGCTGAGAGTGGCTTGAAATGTGCTGCACATACCTGCCCGCGCTGCACTTAAGACAGGCCTGTTCTACTGCCAGGCATGAGGTACTGAGCAACAAGCCCACAGCTGAGATGGACAGTGTGAAGCCTGACCCGTCCCCGCCCAGAACAGCAGCACCTGGGAAGCCCTTCTCAGATCACATCGAGGCCGGTCTACTTCTCAAATAAGCAGTACCGTGGAGGGGCACAAGGGTCCCTTCTGTACCAGTGTGGGTGCTGCGCCCTGCACAGGCCCACCTAGCGTGTGTGTGACTCATGCCCTTCACTGCATGAACTTCACTAAAACTGCTGACCTTCAGCTCCTGATGCCATCAGGGAAAGGCCACCACGTGGACAGAGGATGGACTGACAGGCAAATAAGTGATGAACAGGACAGTCAACACTGCTGTCAGAACCCAGGGGCGGGCACGCAAGCACCCAGATAAAATACTTCAACTGGCTGCATTTTGAAATCCTGCATAACCCTCCCAAGGAGCGGCCTGTTGGGTCACCTACACCACATGCTGCAGAGTGGAGAAGCTCCCTGCCCAAGTGGCAACACCTCCATCAGCCACTCCAAAGCCCTGGACCAGCACCGTGTCTCACAGCCACCAGGGGCCGAGGATCACTAAGCACTAGAGAACAAGGGCTGCAGAAACCCTCAGCCTGCCGCCCTGCCCCACCCCGCAAGCCGTGAGGGAGCACGGAGAACCACCACAGGGCCATAGGGATGAAGGCCTCCAAGATGGGGTCACATGGAGCCAATCCAATCCTCACCTCCAGCCAGGTCCTGCAGCCTGCAAGAGCAAGACAGACTCTGTCACACACAGCCTTGGTTCTGCCAAAGCTGCGTCCTAGGGACACACCCAGAGTTGCTGAGGGGCCCAAGACACCTGCCCTTGGTGAGACACCTGTCTACGGGAGCTCTGAAGTCCTCTGCCTGGCTGAGTGGCTTCAGGGACAGTGCAGGGGGCACAATGTCAGCAGAGGCAGTGGGGCTAAGACAGGCAGCTCCAGGGCTGGAGAAGGACAGGCCAGGTGCCCTGAAAGACACTCACTTCCGGATCACTTTGTAGAGGCGCTTCCTGTTCTGAGAAGGAGTGCTCTGCCGACTGGCCACTTCAAACAGCCTGTTAGCAACGGCCTCGTAGTCAAACTGTTCCAAAAAGGGAGGCCAGGTCAGTCACCTTCCCAAGCAGACCTCAGTCCAGCACGTGGACCCTGCAATCCACTGGCCCACACCAGCACAGGCTCAGGGTCTCCGTACCTCCAGAGTGACACTGCCCAGCACATTTAGAGGGCTACAAAGCTAGCCCCACTCACAACCTTAAATTCCCAGCAGCCACAACCAGATGCAGAAGTAGCAAGTGACAGTAATCTTACTCTTAGCCCAAAGTGCCCAATTTTCCTTCACCTTACAGCAGTAAGCACTGAATTCCATCTCGGGTCGCTGCTTTGGCTCCCAGTTCAACCCAACGCCAACCACTCAGCATGTGTCCCCTCATGAAGCCAGCTCCCCACCCAGCAGGGGAGGTCTGGGAAGGCCACCTACTTGTCCATGGCTAAAGGACTGCTGTGGGGCCGGCCTCTGCCCCCACCCTCCCAGCACGTGACCCCAATCCCACTCACTGGCCCTGTCCCTTGCAGGCAAGCAGGCCTGCCGTCTGTCCTTTCTCCAAAGCTGACCTCTATGAAGGTCAATCTCCAAGTCCATAGCTATCACCCTCCATTCCGGAGTCAGCAGCAGAGCAGAAGAGCAAAGGCTAAGCTCACCATCGGCAGGCCCAGATACCTACCTGGAGGACAGGGCCAGCACTGTCCTCATCGTCTTCTGTCCCCTTGCCCTTCTCAAGGTCAGTCCTGCATATGGAGCCTAAAATGAAAAGAACCTCGTGATCTCCAAAACCCCTGGGAACAGAGCAGGCACAGGATGGGGAGGATAGCAGGTGGCTGTCGGGTGAATTCCTAGATGGGCCTCGGCGGACCTCAGGCAGCAAAGCTGGTGGTGAAGTCCCACAGCGAGGTCAAAGGGCAGCCAACCCAACCAGAGGGCTGGACCAGGGACAGTGGGAGACCACTTCAGTCAAGGCCCCTGTGCCAGGCTGGGTGCTCAGGGGTTTGCTGGTGCTGACTTCAGAAGGCAGGCACAGGACAACAGAGCTACAGGGGCAGCACACATGGAGAGTGATAGCGGCAGGGCCGTGGGCTGCTCTGGTGCACAACAAGCAGGATTCAGGGACCTGCCTGGAGACTCCAGGATGACAGAAGAGGGCAAGGGGGGCCAGGGAAGGCGCACACAGATGTCCCCAGATGATGCGCTGGGGACAGAGGGGTGTGGGCTGACCCCAGGAAGGCCAAGGGCTCACCAGCATGGGCACTGAGTCCTAAGCCATGGATGACCTGCCCTTCCAACAGGACATCTCATGTGGTACACAGCCCCTACAGCAAGACTGGAAGCAGGCAGGCTAGATCTGCTGCTGCCAGAGCACCCCAAGTCACCTAAGGAAGTCAGGGACTACACCCAGCATGGTACCCAGGTGCAAGGGACACAGACAGAGCACCAGGTCCTAGTGGGAGACATGGGCCAAGAATAAGGAGCTCAACAGAGCAGCTGATGTCTGTCACTGTGAGTGACCCAACATGGAGTAACCCAGCATAAGGCAGAGCAGAGGCTGCACTGTAAACAGGGAGGGCAGGCAGCCTGAGTAACAATGGACAGGGTGCAGGCAGGCCCCAGGGAGCACTGCAGCCGGACACTGCAGGGCCTCCAGGGAGCTGGGCTGGGGATTAGTGGGGATTGCACTGGAGGCCACAGCAAGCAAGGAGAGCAGAGACACGTGCCTGGTGCTCTCCAAGGTCACTGGCTACTGTGCTGCCAGGGAACTCTGGGTGAAGCAGAAGCAGGGGACCAGCAGGACACCAGCAGGCCACCAGCAGGCCACACAGGCTCAGTCCAGGACTGGCAACCGGAGGGCAGAAGCCCACCTTAGTATACTGTGACCTTCACCTGCAGAGTCTATGGGATGGCAGGTCCTGTTCACACTCACCTTCCAGAGACTCACCGTCACCATCTGACGCCTCTTCCTCCCCATTCTGCGCATCCATTTCATTCATCAGGTCCTCAATGGCAAATGGGGCCTGCTCCACGATCGTATCAAAGATGCCCCGAGCAATGTTATGCAAAACCAGGGAGCTGAGAGGGTGAAATGGAAGCCAGAAAGCCTGCTGGACTCGGCTCTCCACAAGCAGGGCCGAGCATCCTCCCACCTCACCCCATGGCCAGTAGCTTCCAGAGTCCAAACATAGTCAAAAGGGGCAGCAATCCCCAAAGGCAGTCTCACCCAGAAGCAAATGAGGAAGGATCAGGCCCCAGCCACCTGCCACTTACTCCTTAGTGCAGGCAGCGATCTTGCAGAAGGGGTCAATGAACCGCAGGTTCTGATCTGCGGTGAGCTGCGGGAAAGCAAGGGGAGCTGGTCAGTCCCCGGCACGCGCCACACTGAGCTCCATCACCCAACCGACACTGGCCTCACCTCTTTAGCTCCCACTTTGGTCAGCTCCTCCAGGAAGATCTCGATGAAGTGGCTCTTCACTCCATTGGGGGCCTGGCTGCTGGGGTGCAGGATCTCAGTGATCAGCAGCTCCAGAAGCTGCTCAACCTGCCTGAGTAAGAGGGCAAATACAGCAGCAGCCACAAGGGCCACACGCCACTGGTGCCCCGTCCCCTCTAAAAGCTCCAGCAAGAATGCACACAGGTGGGCACCTCCACCGGGAACACATCACTCTCCGCATCCACAGGTGGTCTGTGCAGCAAGGAGGGTGGCAATCAAGGGTGACGTGGCCACGGCCAGCACCGGAACAGTGTGCATGTGGGCCCCAGCAACCTCTGCAACAATCGAGATGCAAGTGGGAAAGGCCAGGCTGAGGCAGGACACTATGCCACCTTGGCCAGGGTACAGCTCAGGAATATGCATCAAGACAGAGCAGAGGTGGAGAGAAAGGCAGAGGCCAGGAAGGGCTGCGGGCTGCAAGCCACCTGCTGGCCTCCCGGCCCTGCCACATGGAGTGCAGGCTGAGAACACATGCAAGTGGTAGCTCTTCCTGAAATGTGAGCCTGATGGTCCCAGGGAGGCCCTGGACCCTCAGACCAGAGATCCCCAGGGAGCAAGCAGTCTTTAGCAGTCTAGACACACCCAAAACCCCAGGGGCACTAACAGTGCAGAGCCCCAAGCCCAGAGCCCCTAGGCAATTCCAACACAGAACAACCGGCTAAGGAAGGAAAAGTGACACTCTACCAGGCTCACAGGAAAGGAGGTGAGACCCGTGCTGACCAAGAGAAAGACACCATGGCAGGAGGCCACTGCTGGGCTCCTGCTGACACCTCATGCACTAGAAACAAAGATCTGTCTGCCTGTGGGGACTGGGATGGGATGTGCTGAGGCCCAAGCCATCACTCTGCCTGCCCAGGGAAGAGGTTACCAGTGCTCCCCAGAATACCCTCTGCAACCAGTGGCTGTTACCACAAGGATGGAGCTACTTTTCTATCTTGTGAACCAAAAAAAGGTAATCACAACAAAGTTACCCAAGGCCCTCGGCCCCTTCAGGATGACCCACCAGCTCTCAGAGTCCTCACTGGGAATTCAAGGATGAAAATCACACAAAACCCGGTGCTACAGCCTGAGTGCAGGCTCACCCTCAGAAATTCACACCTCGAGGCACTCAGTGAACTAGTCCAACTCCTGCTGAGTCTCCTTCATGAAGAGAGAAAGTGGGCAGGGGCCAGGGCCTGTTCACTGTGTGACTCTGAAGACAAGGAGCTAGGGCAGCCTGGGCCTCCAGCTGCATCTGTCCCAACAGCCCTCTGACAACTGGGCAATGGCAGGTTCGTGGATTTAAAGCAGCTCCTTTGGGCACACTTTCTAATTACAAGTCAACTCCAAATACACTTCCAATCCACTCTCCCCAATCACCCAAAAAAATTTAAAAAGGAGAATAAAGACAAAACCTTACAACAGCAGAAGGCGGACAGAGGCCAACACTCAGTAAGACATGGAGTGCTCCGCAGAGAGATGCCTGCAGCACTGTGTTTTGTTGGATACTGGAGACAGAGCTCAGGGATGGTCTACCACTGGGCTCCCTCCCCAGGCCTTTTTCAGACAGGGTCTTGCTAAATTGCTGAGGGTAGCCTCAGCCTCCCAAGTCACAGACCACAGGTGGACACCATCACTCCAGGTGAATTTATAAGCAACCATAAAAAGTGAAAGTGACTTTTCAGGGATGGGAAGTAGTTCAGCAGTAGAGCATATGCTTTGAATGTATAAGGCCCTGGGTCTACTCCCAAGTACCTAAAGAAACATAAAAAATATTTTTAAATATTTCACAGTAGTTCTCTGAGTTCTTTAAATTGTGCATGTATCATTTATACTTACAAAAAAATGTAGGTAATTTTTTTTAAAGAGAGTGAGAGAGAGAGAGGGATAGAGAGAGAATTTTTTAATATTTATTTTTTTAGTTATCAGCGGACACGACATCTTTTTTTTTTGTATGTAGTGCTGAGGATCGAACCTGGGCCGCACACATGCCAGGTGAGCGCGCTACCACTTGAGCCAAATCCCCAGCCCAGGTAATTTTTATTAATTTAAAAAACTTGGGCTGGGGTTGTGGCTCAGTGGTAGAGCGCTCGCTTAGCATGTGTGAGACCCAGGGTCCGATCCTCAGCGCCACATAAAAGTAAGTAAATAAGTAAAATGAAGATATCATGTCTAACTATAACTAAAACATAAATATTAAAAAACAAAACAAAAAAACTTTAAACTGTTAAATATTCAAACTCACTTTACACTGGAGCACCCCGGCTGCCAATGAAGGCTTGAAAACCCAACTCCCCAGACTGGAGGCAGAGCCCTGGGTGACCCCAAATGGCACCTGGCATCATATCTCTAAGCCTGGGGTCTCCCAAACAGCAGGGAGGTGGAGCTGAACCCAGGCAGAGCACAGGACTCCTGAGCGGAAGCCCACTGCTGCCCAAGGAAGCCAGAGACTAGAGAAAACAGCTCACAGTGGGGAAAGGAAAGGCTAACTGACCCCAGGTACCGCTGCTCAAGGTGAGACGCCGGGAGGGGTAGGACACATTTAGAACAGGGAGCAGTGACCACTAACAGAGCTGAACACGTTTCTTTTTTATCAAAAAGGGCATCTTTAGCTGCCGGTCCAGCGTGCCCAGTAGACTCCATGCTGACTCTCAGGACTGACCGCCGTGACTCAGAGCAATGGCACTTCCATGGGCACTAGACCACTTTTAACTTCTAGCTCTGGGGCCTCCTTCAACACGAACTCCAGAGCCTCTTTATGACAAAGAATTACACGAGAAACTCGGGACTCCCTCCCCCAGCCTCAGTGGCCCAGGACTCAGGTTCGGCGTGAGGACTCACTTTTCTTCCCATCCTCGTGTTCTCACGGCCTTCAAGGACTCATTCAGAACCATCCGCATGAGCTTTGGTACAAAAGGAAACTCGGGTTAGGGGAACACAAGCCAGACTTCACTGCGGGCCTCCCTCCATGCACCAGGCGCTCCCAAGGGGAGGGCTGCAGCAAGTGGCCAGCTGGAGAGCAGCTAATGGGGAGAGTGCGGGGGACACCTCATCTTTTTTTTTTTTTTTTTGGTACCGGGGACTGAACTCAGGGGCACCCAACCACTAAGCCACATCCCCAGCCCTATTTTGTATTTTATTTAGACAGGGTCTCACTGAGTTGCTTAGCACCTCGCTGTTACTGAGGCTGGCTTTGAACTCGCGATCCTCCTGCCTCAGCCTCCCAAGCTGCTGGGGTTACAGGCGTGCGCCACCACACCCTGAGAGAACGCAGCTCTGCATACAGCTGAGATGTCACGCTAAGACAGAGCTAAGTCGGGTCCCCAGACTAGGACTGACCTAAGGGCTACTTCAGAAGCGAGAATGGAGTGAGAGGTGGAGCTCCCTCACTAGGGAGGCAAAGCCAGGTCTGAAGCAGGCACTCTTCCCCAAGCCCTCCAAGGCTCCAAACGCCCCCAGAGAGCAGGGACCCAGGTACATCCTCTCTGCTCTGAGAGAGAAGCCCAGGCTCAGCATCTGCCGCTCACAGCTCAACATTTTTGTCATTTTCCCACCTTAGGATGCCCATAAGGTGCCAGGGCATGGTAAAAAGTGACTAAGGACGCTAAGACTGCCTTTGTGCACAGCACACCCCAGCAGCTGGGATGCTGTTCCTGGGACACTACGGCAGGTGCCTCACTACAGTGCCTCTGAGTCAGCCCTGAGCTAATTTGGTCACATGAGGACCCAGGAAATGGGCCTTGAAAACAACAGCATTCATCATGTGAAAGAACTGCATCTCAGTGTGGAGGCTTCACACAGGGTGCCCTGCAGAGGCAGTGCTGGCCCAGGCCCACCTGCGCCACACAGCCCACCCTCCTGCCCCCCTGAGCTCTGCACATGTCTCACTGGGAGGAACAATGCGTGTGCTGTCGATAGAAGGCCAGCCCAGGCTGGAGCTGGCCGCTGAGCTATCTTTGGCGAGGCCCAGACCCTGCCCTGCTGGGCGTCCCCATTAGGTTCACTAGCTTCAAGACAATGACAAGGTCCCTTCATCTGGGGACTACTCCCACGTCAAGTGCAAAGCTGTGGTTCCATGGGGGAGGGAGGCCAGAGCAGCACATGTGTCTACAACACCCAGCTCCTGGTTTTCTGAAGGCAAACCAGTGACCCAGACGGGAAGAAACATGAAGGGAAAGAGGGAGGGGATGTGCCACCAGTGTCACCCTGCCAGAAACCACTGCACGGCCTCACCAGGTGGCCAAGCTCCTTCTCAGAACCCAGAGTCTGTGCAGGGTTTTTAGAATCCAGTTCTTCACCCACTCATAACCTCCCAAATGGGGACAAACACTGCAAAATTCTAAGCCAGTATACTCCCAGCCCACGGGGCTCAGGGCCACCCTACCTAAGGTCCTCAGCACACAGCCAGGGACAGGAAGGGTGACTGCCCCCTCCTCACCATGTAGAACTTGTCCAGGCGCAGTCTGTCGATGCCGGCCCACTCGCGGTTCATGGTCTGCCAGAACGTCTGCAGGAACAGGTGCTCTGGGGGAAGAGCCATGTCAACACTGAGTCACAGAGGAACACAGACACTCTGGGAGGGCGGGGGAGAACAGAAAGCCCCCACTCAGAAAGCCACCCATGGGCAGCCTCTGGGGTTTCTCAGTCCCAGCCGGTTTAGCAGAAAAGTAACACTAGATAAGTTAGCTGAGCAGACAGGGAACTCAGGAACAGAGACCAGAGGTCAGCCCAACCCACAGCCACGTCCTCCAAGAAAGGCACATGGAGGGAGCAAGGCGGCTGGCAAGAGAAGCAACCCTCGGGCCTTGTCCTCCCAGCTCCTCTGCTGCCACATTGGCTCAGGCTGCACACCTCCTGACACCCAAAGACAGTGTCACCAAGGCAGTGTCAACTGTACACAGGTTTCTCAGTATTCAATCCATGAACCCAACAAAATGCATGACCCTACATTACACATGATAACAGTGTGTCGGACACAGGACACTATGGGTTGAACTACATTCTCCTAAACTATCATGCAGAAGTCCTAACCCCCAGTACTTCAGAATGTGACAGTGAAGGCAAAGACACAGAGTCTTCTTCACAGACTAAAATGAAGGTGAAATAGGGTCACTATTGTGGACCCTCTTCTAATCTGACTGGTGCCTACATGTGCGTGCACACAGACAACACCATGAAGACACAGGAAGAGACACTGTATGCAAGCCAAGGAGAGGGTCCCCAGGGACCATTCCTGCCCATGCCTTGGACTTAAGACACAAGGAGGGCAACTATCTCCTACCACAAAATCCCTGCAGGAGCAAAGGGCTGATGATACCACCCAGGCATAGGCAGGCCTGGGTTTACTAAATCATGGGAGGTAGGCCAGGCAGACAACTTGGGCTGTGCTGAACACAGCAACTGTTCTGCAAGAGCTTAGGAAGAAACAATCAGGGAGCATGGATCTACTCCACCAGTTACTCAACACAATGAAAGCGTCTCCCAAACCTAGATGCCAGGTGGGCACCCCTAGTGTAGGTGGCTTCAACACAAGGGAACTAAAACCCACTGTGCATGCAACTAGCACCAGGAGTACCACTCCAGCTGCCGTCAGGGACACTCTCAAAGCTGGCTGCCCTCAGTGCAGTGTGGGGAGGCCTAAGATGCTAATGCCCAGGCTGTGCCCTGGGAGCTGGGGTGAACAAGGACTGGAGGTCAGGATTTTCACAGGCTGTCGAAATGGTTCTGTTGGGCAGGCAACAGAATGAAGACAGAATGAAGAGCTAGAGAAATACACTGCAGGAATATCAAAACAACAGGTAGAACTCAGTCAATTCATTTTAATTTTAAAATGCAGGACCTCAAGCCTCATTTGCTCTTAAGTCTATTTGGGTAAGTGATGGTGTAGCGTGAGTACTCAGAGCCATGTTTCACACATGACAAGCACCCAGATGCTGGCTTATTCTCACTCTAGACTTCAGACCACACACTTCAGTGTCTGATGGCTTAAATCTCAGTGACTCTGGCATCTACATGTGGGCTTAACTACAGCAGTGTACTCACGTGTCTCTGTGGTCTGAAAAGCATGGACGAGCTGTGAGATTGTCCTTCCTAGTTCTTCCTGTGCAAAAAATAAGAAACACACCCTCAGTCCCTGAAGCACTGTGTTCTTACAATAACAAGTCAACACAAAGATCCACTGACTCATTATAGACAGCCAGAAGCAGTGGGTCTCAGCGTAGTAGACTTGAGTTGTGTAATTTCCCCCAGCTGAAAAAGAACCCCCACCACAGACAGTGGCAGTCACTACCCTCCTGCCCAAGGCTAAGCACAAGAAGGGGCTGGTTAAAAGGGGAAAGAGAGAGCAGGGAACCTCTTATCAGCAGGAGCTGAGGCCAAGACCTAGAAGTCACTAACTATCTGCCTGCCTCTGTGTCAGGCATCACCCAGTGTCCATGCTAAGACAGCAGAGCCCACAGCCTCAAGTGAGAGAAGGCTGCTTAGTAAGTACAGAATATGAGCTAAGACTCAGCATTTAAATAAGCACCTTCACACCCAAGTTACTTTAAAGAGCAAAGAACACTTTGAAAACCACTGTTCTAAAAGGTCAGTAGGAGAAATCCTTATCTCAGAAGACCTAGTTCTATCCCCTGAACTTCATTATTTCAGCACTCAGCTTTTAACCCAATGGGACATTTCACCCTTGTCCTGGCCATCACTGCCACTGTCAGTGGCACAGTGGGACTTGACTCAGCAAACCATGCCTGTCCTTAGTACAAGCCAGAGCCACTCTAATCAAAGACCCTGTCCTCCTGCCAGATAGAACACTGAGGGCACACAACTTCACCCAGCATCCCTGGCCATGCTCAATGCCCGCCTGTCCTCCCACACTGTGGCTTCCTGCCCATGCACTCACCTGCAGGAGTGGTTTGTCTTGCATCCACATGCAGTAAAACAGCCCTTTCCATACCTTCAGCAGCTCGTCATGTGTGAAACTACCTGTGCCAGAACAGTGACATTCAGATTAAACGAACCTCCACCCCAACCTCTTAGTGCCAGTCACCCAGTGTTTGGATTAGTCCAAAGTCCTATCTGCTATAAAGGTAACTGGAGTAGTCTGTCCCCTCCCCAAGCAATTCTTCCAGTTCAGTCCCTGTGGGACCCTCCTCAGGTAACTTCCTGTACTCACTAAACATTGAGGCGCAACAGGCAGAAATCAGGTACCCTGGAATTCCTGAGATTCAAAATTCAGAATTTAACCCCTTCCTGAGTGGATGGTGGCCCTAAAAGTGAGTTTACTGGTGGTCATTCACCCAGTGTTACATGGAATTCTGTGCTTCTCTGTGTTATGCCTCAAACGTTCAAAGAGAATTCACTCGGTCACTAGGGAGGGCAAACGAGGTTGACAAAGGCTGTAGTGTGTGGACCAGAGTCCCCCGTGGAGCTTCCTAAAGCCAGGTCGCTGAATCTGCGCTGAGACCCTAGAATCTGCATTTCTAAGGATGCACAGGCGTGGTGCTGAAGCTGTGGCAGGGGTGGGGCAGGCCTGGAGAACCGCGGTACGATGAAGGGTTCAGCAAGAAGCGTGTGCTGGCCCTCGTGGAGGCTGGCAAGAGAAAGGTGGACATGCCACTAGGTACACAAGCCGATGGGGATGAGCCGCGTGGCACACGGCAGGCTGGAGCAGCAGGGGCGCACGTTCTGCTGGGGGTTACCCACAGGAGAAGGCCCGACGGGGCCTGGAGAGTGTGGCCGTGGAGCCTCGTGTCACCGTCCCACTACCCCCGGCGGCGGGGCGGGGCGGGGCGGGAGCCCGACGCGGTGGGGACGCGCCGCCGGCCCCGCGAAGGCCCCACGCGGTCCCAGCTCTAGTCGCCGCCGCCCCTCGGTGTCCCGCCGGCACCCCCGCCCACCTGTGGCCCGCTGGGTCCTGGCGACGATGTACTTCCGGAGTTTCCGCACCGCCCGGTCTCGGGTCACCTGCTCGTTCCCCGCCAGGCGCTGAGCCAGCTGGATCTCAGGCGGGAGCTGCGTCTGCGACACCATGGCGACTGCGGCGGACATGCAGGAGGGACGGAGCTCAGATCCGAATCCACACCGCAGTTGCGGCGCTCCCGTGACGTATGCCACGTTACCCTCCCGCGACGGCGCGCGTCCTGCGTCATCCTCCCGCGACGTCGCTCGTCATCCTCCCGCGACGCCGCGCGCCCTGCGTCAGCCCCCCGCGACGCCGCTAGGACGCACTCAGTCGCCCCGAAGGGCTGGGAAAGTGGGCGGCTGGCGCGGTCGGGGAGCAGGTGGCGCGCGGCCCTCCCCGCTGCCTTCCCTGCGGCCCAGGAGGGCGCCCTCGGAGGAGCCCTCTGAGGCTGTCGCGTGCTCTGCCAGGCCCGGCGCCTCAGCGCTGAGCGGAGAGCGGGAAGGGCCGTCGCCGCTCCAGGCCACGGGTCGGGCTCTTCAGCGCCTCCACCTGGCGCCTGAGCTGCGGGCCCTGAGCTGGGCCGGACGCGCCTCCGAAGCTTGAGCGGAGCCGGGCCACGGAAGGGGCCGTGAGCGCCGTCTGGGGAGGTTGGGAAGACTTGCGTGCAGACGCGATGCTGGTGGGCGCAGAAAGGCTGTGGAACCTCTTGGGTGTGACACTGTGTTTGTAAAAGGGGACCCAGCTGACCTCGAAAGGGCCCTGTGTCAGGGGACCCCGAGTGTCCAGAGCCAAGGACCACGCCGGGCTCCACGATTTGCTAGGAGGACTCGCAAGACCAGCGGACACTTGGACTCAGGTTAGGGACCTAAATCTGGCCGCTCAGCACATCACAGGTCAATCAACAGACAGGAAGGAGGGGTCTGTTTGAGAAGCTGACTGCCCGAAGTCCCTCTTGCCAGGAGGCCGGTTTAGGGGTGGTTTATGTGGGAGGTGAGTAACGGAGCTTTGAGGCTCAGGGCCCGTCATATCCTAATCACCTAGTCACAAGATGCTCTTCACTTCTGCAGATCTCAAGATCAAAGATCAGCATTTCCTTGTTACTCACTCATTGAGTAGTTTTCAGTTCCTGACATTACACTATGGACAAGCTGGGGAGCTGATCACTAAATTCACCAGAATGCAAGAAAATTGCCAGGCATGGTGGTTCTCACCTGTAGTCCCAGCGACATGGGAGGACTAAGGCAGGAGAATCACAAGTTTGAGACCAGCCTCAGCAATTTAGCAAGGTCCTCATAACTTAGGGAGACCTGACTCAAAATAAAAAATAAGGGCTGGGGATGTGGCTCAGTGATAGAGTGCCTTTGGGTTTAATCCCTTGTATGCCCCCCCACCACCAAAATAAAGAAGTCAAACAGTTCGCCTGACTATTGTAGAAGAGGAGGGCCAGGCCAGGTCAGGTAGGGAGGTGGACAAGACATCTGGGCTCAGGTTCATGTGATTTATCACAGAAGGATGAAAAGCAAAATCTGCAAAGGGAAAAAAAAGGTGCTTGGGGTAGGGGGCGGCCAGGTGGGAGCCCACTTGAGACCTCAGGGTGGAATCACATGGGATGTTCCTGATCTCCCAGAAGTGAGTTGTGACAACTTGCGTGAAATGTTGCCAACTAGTGCCTAAGGGTTTTATTAAGATCTAGTAACGTAGCAGCTTCTTGGAACATACCAAAATGTCAAACTCCCAGCAGGAAAGCAGGTGTTCATCATAAGCCATATTGTTTGTATGGATTAGGCAATGATACCCTCTTCTCAGAATGTGGGAACTCTCCTGAAATCCAGGCTCCCCAAAAGCAGGCCTTTCAAAGAGCAGCAGTCAGATAAAATACTTTCAATTTTGTATGCTGAATAGTTTTGTATTATAGCAAATAAATAAATAAATAAATTCTGTGCAAATTAATATAGCTGTTTTCATTACAGTTTTACTTATTTAATTTTTAGTACTGGGGATTGAACCCAGAAGCGCTTAACCATGGACCCACATTCCCAGCCCTTTTTGAGACAGGATCCCAAGGCTGGCCTCCAACTTGCAATCCTCCTGCTTCAGCCTCCTGAGGCACATGCCTATAATCCCAGCAACTCAGGAGGCTGAAGCAGGAGTATTGCAAGTTCCAGGTCAGCCTTGGCAACTTAGCGAAACCCTGTCTCACAGTAAAATATAAAAAGGGCTTGGGCTGGTACTGTGGCACACACCTGTAATCCCAGTGGCTCAGGAAGCTGAGGCAGGAGAATTGCAAGTTCAAAGCCAACCTCAGCAAAAGTGAGGTGCTAAGCAACTCAGTGAGACCTTGTCTCTAAATGAAATACAAAATAGGGCTGAGGATGTGGCTCAGTGGCTGAGCGCCCCTGGGTTCAATCCCTGGTACCAATTTTAAAAAAAGGTATAATAAATGCACAATGGTTCCTCTTCAGGAAACTGTTGGGTAGTATTAATGAGCAGTGAAATGCAAATTAATAACATAAGTAGGGTCACCAGTGTTCTTCATATTGCTTTTAAGACTAATGAATAATTGAGTTACTTACAGAAAAACAACAGGTGTACTAACACTGAGAGTAAACAGGTGGACACAAAGGAGCCAATTGAGAAATGTGGAGATGAAAGAAGGAAAGATCAGTGGGGCTGACTCCTGCTGGGCTAACTGGGATCACTGCATAGTTAGGATTGATGGCCTTAGGTTCCTCAGTGTACATCAGAGGGAACGGTTCTTCAGTAA
Source organism: Ictidomys tridecemlineatus (assembly GCF_052094955.1). Classification (NCBI taxonomy): domain Eukaryota; kingdom Metazoa; phylum Chordata; class Mammalia; order Rodentia; family Sciuridae; genus Ictidomys; species Ictidomys tridecemlineatus. Next base: position 214,399,643 of record NC_135479.1, on the reverse strand, counting down.
CACCAGTGAGCTAAGATAAAGTCGGTCTGGTCACCGACCACAGCAACTACATTAACAGGATTGACTTGTAGATGAATCCCCACCATAATCACCATGAGAGTTCCTGAAAGAACCAACTAGGCAATACCCCACCCCCACTGTGTGGAGGAGGAGGTAAACATATGCTGGGTAAAGATTGTAGAAGGTGATGTCAGTTCCTAGGGCAAATGCAGAACTGTAATAAATTTATTGTTCTCTGCTCGGAGATGACCCACTTTCTCTGTCTTGAGGATGTTCTTTGTTTGAGCCCTATTTTACTTTCACTTCTTACTCGACCTTTCGTGTCTGCCATTAAATTTCCTTTTGTGGGAACAAAAGAACTGAGGCTTGGGGCATCAGCTTGCCACTTGACTGTGACAGAACCATCCAGTATGGGTATTGGAATTAGTGGGGTGGAGTGCTTGCCTAGCATGCATGCAGCCCTGGGTTCCATCCTCAGCACCACAAAAAATAAATACATGAAATTAGTGGGTAAAAGTATGAAAAAGTGTGCCAGGTTTCCAAGGAGTAACGACAAAGGGGAAAGCAATATCTTTCCAATAAAGAGATCAGAAGATGCCCCCTCTTGAAGTGACCAAGGCATGGCCAGAGCTAAGACATCAATGTTCCTAGGATGCCCTAAGAAATATTCCTCAAAATGACTGAAACTTTCCCAGTTCCTCTCAAACAGTGCTGTGTGGGAGAAGCCTGGACCAGAAAAAGGGCCTCTGGTGGGGTGCTGGGAGAAGGCGAGGGGTCACAGACCAGTCACTGGCACAGTACCGCTGTGCTGGCTCCTGCTTTGGGTTACTGTACCATTGTGTAAGATGTAAGCCTTTGGGGACACAGGAAGAGCTGGCAGGAGCTCTGTGTTTTTTCCCAGTACTTAGGACAAAACCCAAGACCTCTACTACCAAACTACATCCCTGATCCTTTTTATTTTATTTTGAGTCAGGTTCTTGTTGAGTCTAAGCCCTTGTCCTGAAGTGGTGGGAAAACAGAATTGGGGCCAGATCTGAAAGAAGGTTATCGGGAAGCTCAGAATCAAGGGTTAACCAATAGCACTGGTACTTTTCCAAGCACTGATGGGCATAATTTGGACCACCAGCATTGACCCAAGAGCTATATAAGTCCCTAGACTAGCACACTCAGAAAACAACTTGTAATAGGGTCCCTTCTCACCCTCTTATTTTCATGTGAATAAATCCTAGTCCTTTTACTCCTGCCTTCCATTACTGTCTGTGGATTTCATTCTTTGAATTTGCAAGACCCAGAAAGAAACTGTCCGTGGGCTGCTGGGGTCAACTGTGACACCAAGGCATAGCCCATCACTAAGAGCTGCCACACACCACTGGATAGTAGTGGGGAGGAGTCCAGCTGCACCCTTTGAGCTGACTGTGATTCACTGCTAACACTAAAACGGGCTTTCTCCGTTGCAGAGGCCTGCAGGTGATGCACACCCCACCCACCAGCAGAAGCAGAGAATCTAGTTTCACCTCAAACTCCAGTTTCATCTCTGTGTTGCCCAGACTGGCCTGGAACTTGTAATCCTCCTGCCCCAGCTTCCTGAGTCACTCGGATTCCAGGTTGAACCACTGCACCTGGCTTCTGCACTATTTTTAAAAATTGTTTCAGAATAAAAGATTTTGAAGATTCTAAAAAGGAGATAATCTGACAAGAATTTGATTAAGGCAATAATTTTACAAATTCATAGACTCTACATTTTGCTATCAGCTCCCATAGGCAGGGATTTTTGTTTGTTTCCTGCAACCAGAACACTGCCTCACTGATGAGTGTGTAAAAAAGCTGCCTGCTGGGTCTCAGCAAGCACAGAAGGGTGCACACTGTCCCACAAATAATCAACTCCAATGTCTGGTCTTCCAGCAACATCAGGTGACCCACTTCCTGCCCTGAGGTTGTCCTGTTGTCCTCTAGAGTGTCAACACACCATGATCAGGGGCCCTTTGGTTTCCTAAGCCTTGGTCTTTCAACTCCAGGCTCAACTTGATGAAGACATGCCAGTCCAGGTGTGCATATGACATCCTTAAAAGCACAGCTTAACTCCCATGCTCAGGAACATATATGTGATGAACAGGGAGGAAGTACCATTTCTGGGGCTGCTGTGACAACCACCACAGACCTGCTGGCTCAACACAGTAGGAACTCCTTCTCACAGTCTGGAAGCCTGAAGTCCAGGGTCAAGCTGACAGGCTGCCTGGGGCGTGCCCCCTGAGGGCTCCAGGCTCCTTGGCTTTGGCTGCAGCACTCACGTTCCAGTCTCCGCCTGCCTGCACTGGGCCTTCTCCCTGTCCATCCTCACCAGCCATTCTTTCTTTGTGTCCTCTTCTTATCAGGACACCACCATTGGACTCGGTCCACCCTGGTCCAGCAGGATCTCCTCTTAACTAATTACATCTGCAAAGACCTTATTTCTGTGCCCATGAAAAGTCTGCCATTGCCACCGAATACAGCTAACAGCTCAGGAGACAGATGGACGGAGAAGAAAGCCTGACGGGCAGCAAGCCACAGGTGCGGGTGGAGGGCTGTCCCCAGACTCCGTCTCTCCCAGACTGCAGGTGCAGAGGCTGGGATGGGGCTCCTGGGGACCCATTTTTACCACAGCTGGTGGCACCAGCATGGTCACTGATCCTTGCAGGAATCAATTCTCTCACTGTGGCTGCGATGCTGTCTCCAGGTCACCTGGCACTCTGGGTATTCCTGTTCCTCTAAACACGAGGGGAAGGTGACCACTGAGGCGGGCGGTGGCTGCCGCTCAGCGGTGCCCTCCCTCCCACTTCTCTTCAGTCAGGTCCTTGAGGACGAACAGTGCAAGTTGACTCCTAGTGCCAGCGCCAGTCAACCTCTCACCAACTTCATTTCCAAAGTGAGGTCACACTCGCGGGTCCTGCGTGGATGTGACGTTTTGGTGAACACCATCTAGTCCACTCCAGGTGTGGGAAAGGAAGACAGACTACGCACACTGCACCCGGGAAGGCCCATTGTGCGCCCAGGACTTCAGGCGCGCCTTCACGGAACCTAGAAACCCTCTGTGAGGGAGGTGCCGTGCCGACCCTCGGGCAGATGGACACAGAAGCTTCCAGGTCAAGCACCGGGTCCAGGGCATGAGTGAGAAGGCAGAGCCCGAGTCCCAGCAGGTCCCAGTACCTGTGGGTGTGGCGCCCTAGGCTCCAGCCAGGACACATCCCGAGCTGGGATGTGGTGTCCCTGAGGGATCTCCCTCCACCCCTTATTACAGGACTCGGGGAAGGAGCTTCCCAGGGCCTGAAAGAACGAAGCCTAGGTGTTCATTCAGTATTTTCTATGTATAGAATTAGAAAATGGTTTAATCACCCCGTAGTGCTAATTTTGTGAACTTTGTTCACTAACACTGAGCATGTTCCCACAACATCACCGACTTCTCAAAAGGCATAACATTCTAAAATAAAACAACTTTTTTTCCTAAAAGAAATTTTTTTGGGGGGTACTGGGGAAGCGCCCCAGGGGTGCTTAACCACTGAGCCACATCTCAAGGCCTTTTTATTTTTATTTTGAGACAGGGTCTCACTAAATTGATGAGGCTGACATTGAATTGAAATCCTCCTGCCTCAGTCTCCCAAGCTGCTGGGATTACAGGCGTGCACCAATGCACCTGGCTCAAAAGTGTTTTTTTGTTTTTTTTTTTTAAAAAAAGGTCTTTTTTTTTTTTTTTTTTTCCTTGCTGGGCATGATGGCACACTCCTCAGGAGCCTGAGGAAGGAGGATCACAAGTTTGAGGCCAGCTTCAGCAACTAGTGAGACCCTAAGCAACTTAGAAAACTGTCTCAAAATAAAAAGTAAAAAGGGCTGGGGATGAGGCTCCGTGGTAGAGTGCCCCTGGGTTCAGTCCCCAGTACCCCAAGAATACATTCAGAAAGATACGGAAAATTGCAGAGGTGAGTTTTAAAATACCGGTCCCACCCCCCAGGATGGCTTATGTGAAGTCTATGCCCTTCAGTTCTACAGGCATCTATCTGAACCCCTGGAGTCTCCAGGGGAAGGGCCCAGGAACCCACATGGCACTTGCACCCGCACGCTGTCCTGTGAGTACTCCCTGGTAACTACAGTGCTCCTTGCTGTGGGAGGAGGCCGGGTACTCAGTTGCTTCCACTTTCTGTGAGGGCCATGTTTATTGATAAATCTTCTATGCAGCCATTAATTTTCCTGTGATAATTGTTTGACTTGACAACTTTAATTTTGAAGTCTTGTTTTCTTATTTCCTAAGCGTGTAGGTGTCAAGTACTTTCCAGCCCCTGCTCTGTGGCAGACATGGAGGTGGGAGCACACATCACTCCCTCCTACCAACACGGGGCAGCTGGCTCCCTGGCAGAGCTGGTGGGAACCTACAGCCCTGCCTTGTTCCCGCCTTGTTCCCACAGCTGTTACCTCCCACTTGTAAAACTGTCTGCCACAGGGGAATCCCCAAAAGCGCCCAGGGAGACACGGAGACAGAGGTGGTCAGGACAAGAACAGCAGGTGTGCCCCCAAAGTGGAGTCCCAGCAAAGGCTTCTAAGCTCAGCAAACTCTGCTACCACTAGGAAGTAGGAGTGGCCTCTGTGTTGCCCTTGACTTGCCCTCATCTTTGTGAGCTCCCCGTCCCTTCAGAGATGGCCGGCTTAGAGGGGCCCATCTCAGAGGCAAAGCCACCACCTGCCCCGCGTGGGTGTCCCAGAGCAGCAGGCTCAGGGGGGACTCCCCATGCTTTGGTTGCCCCCCTCACCGGCACCTGACCTCTGTTCTGCTGTTTCCCTTGAAACGGGCGAGCTGTACATTAATAAAGGCCCAGCTGTTCAAACTGTCAACGTTTCTTTCCCTCCCAACCAGTTTCAGACTGGGATTCAACTGGTACGAATTCTGTTTTTGATGGGAACTGGGAACAGGCAGATGAGTCACTAGCACAGGAGTGCTGACAAAAGGTGGATTCGCCTGGGGCAGGGCAGACTGTGAGACTCTCAGAGAAACAAATGAATAAATACGGCTGGGATCCACCCTGGGAAAGCAGGGGTTTCACAGGCGAGACTTCAAAATAGTTTGACTTCAAGATCTTGATCTTTCCAAATACAGATTTCAAATGTAAGTGATGCTCAGGCTCTTGTGGTGGGGCCAGGGTGACTCTGGTGGGGAGACAGGAGATTCATTCTTTCCCCGGCTCCTGTAGATGAAAAACAGTGGCACCAAGGAAAGAGGTACAAATATTTCCAGAATATAAGTATTTCCAGAGCGTCCCACAGAAAACCCAGCAAGACTCAGTGCATACACAAGCAACAGTGACGATGACAAGCTCACAGCTCCTCTGGAGCTCGCTGTGTCCGGGTGCTAATTCACTCACTTGGTCCTTTAGAGAGCCTTTGGGACTGGTTATGTGTCATCCCCACAGAAAGGTCCAGCAAGCAGTCCCACACCACAGAGCAGGGACCAGAGCTGCATCCACACCCTGGCAGGTGGGCTCAGAGCCAGCCCTCTGGTCACGCACATCTGGGTGACCCACACCTGCAGCAGTATGACCCAGAGCAGCCAGACCACAATGGCCAGAAAACCCACTCACACGACCAGGTACAAGCCAGATGACAAGCCCTGCTGTCCCTACAGAGCTCCCCACCCCTCTGCCTTCAGCAAGGCTACCCCCTCCCCGCCCCAGCAAGCCGCATGCAGGTGTTCTGCCCCCTCCCCTCTGCCCTGAGTTCCAAGCTCCAAAAAGAAGCCCCACCTAAATGGTTATGATGTTAACTGTCCCATAACTTCTAGACTTATGGAGACCAGAGCCTCCGGTAACTTTCCTAGCGCCCTTCCTAAGTCTTTAGCTTTATGTCAACTGCTCTGAGGTGTAACCTGCAAGAAAGCAATCTGTCTGAAGAACTACACAGCCAGCTGTGCAGGCCTGTGATCCCAGCTACCCAGCAGGCCAGGCAGGAGGAGGTGCTTAGTCCCGCCTCAAAGGAGTAGAGCACATGCCTAGCATATGTGAGGCCCTGGGTTCAGTTCCCAGCATCACAGAAACAAACAAACAAAACAAGCCAGGGGTGGTGGTGCACCCTTGAAATCCCAGCAGCTCAGGAGGTTGAGGCAGGACGATCACAAGTTTGAGGCCAGCCCCAGCAACTTAGGCCTTAAGCAACTTATCGAAACCCTGTCTCAAAATAAAAAGTGCTGGGGATAAAGCTGGGGTGGTGACTTAGTGATAAAGTACTTGCCTAGCTGTGTGAGGCACTGGGTTCAATCCCTGGCACCACATGAAAATAAACAAAGTATTGTGTCCACCTATAACTAAAAAAAAAAAAAAAAAATTAAGTGCTGGGGATGTGACTCAGTGGTTAAGCACCTCTGGGCTTAATCCCTTGTACCAAAATAAATAAATAAATACCAAGGGCTGAGGATGTAGCTCATGGTAAAGCATCCTGGATTCAATCACAAGCACCAAAAATAAATAAATCAAACTACAGAAACTTGCGCCAGGAGGTCAAGATCCATCAAGCCATTCTAACCAATTAAGGAGGAGACCCACACTCCATACTCTCCCTATAAAAGCCCTGTGCACCCCTGAGCCCCTAAGACTGAGCCTTAGAATGATAGCCCCTCCATCTCCCAAGGTGCCCACCCTTAAATAAACCTAACTCCTTCCTACCAACTCTTGCTTCTCCAGGAGTGGCTTTTGAGTTGCCAGCAGGCCAGACCCTGGGTCAGTTATGTGCTGCTCTTGGCCCAGATAGGCCAGGACAGCTGCTTCTTAATGTCTGTCTCCACTTCCAACTTAGGACCAACCAGCCAGCCTCAAATATGCCCCTTAAGTCAAGTGCATAGAGCCCTCTTCTAGTGAGCACCACCAGGACACAGCTGGGCCTCACTTTGTCCACAGTGAGGCCCTTCCCCTGCCTACCTTCAGTCTCTGCTGAGGCCATCAGCCCCTTCCCAGCAAGCCTCTACTAACCCGATTTCTAAGTGTTGGTTCTCCTGGGGTGGCCTTTGTTTCCATAACTTAGTCCCCATTGTAAAAGGAGGGCACTGATAACCCGGGTCCAGCAGAGAGGGAGGATCAGACACAAGGAAATCTCCATGGGACACACCTCCCTGCCTCTGTCCTTGGCTACCTATTTTTTGATGCTTTGTCTTCTACACAGAGATCTCCATTTTTACTGGGATGGAATCCTGACTCAATAATCAAGGGAGTCTGTCCCTCCCCAGCCTTAGGCCAATTGCACTGACTCCCCACCTTCCGAGAGTTGCGACCGATGCCCCCCTCCACCTCCCCTCAGAGCTGCTTCTGCTGGGACAGTGAGACAGCACCTTGGAGTGGACCAGACCAGTGTCCACCGAGGAGCAGCCCTAGAGGGTGAGGGGGAGGCTGGATCTTTCTGAGACTAGCCCAGGCGGCACCCAGCACGTATCTGACCCAAATGTAGCAGGCAGCCCTTCCCTTCCCCCATGGTGAGTCTAACCAACTCGTATACCCAGATCCCACCAGAAACAAGCCCTTTCCTAATTCCTTGGATACATCCCTGGCCCACTCCAGGCCGAGGCCAAGTGAGTCATTTCCTTCTCCTTCTTGGGCCCCGGCGTCCTCCCTTGTTCTACATTCCCTGTGTCCCCAGGTGACACAATCCTGATGTCCACTGCAGTCCACATAACTAGCTGGCACCCAGTGGGGCGAGGGCCGGGCCTCGCAGAGGAGCGACCCAGGCAGCCAGGCTGTTCTGGGCCCCCGCTTCTCCCCTCGCCTTCTGCAGCTCTCAAGTCCTGCTGGGCCCCCGCAGTACTGGCTCGCACCTGGCGGCAGGGTCGGGCTGCCAGGGCCCGTAGCCGCGCAGGACAATAGGGTGTGGCAGTCCCCCTGCACTTCGTGCCCACCACCGTACCCTGTGGTACGACACATGCACACCTCCGCTAACTGCGCAGGGGCTGGGACCCCCAGCTCCCTCGTGAGTGTCTGACCCTACTTCGTGTCCACCCCGCAAGGGGCGCACCTCAGGACCGGTCTTGCAGGACTGCGCCCGCTCCCACTTCCCGCGCACCCGGCCGCGCCCCCGCCAGGTCCTCGTGACTTGACCACCTGGAGGACGACACCAACTCGGACGGGGGAAGCTCCTTCGCCGAGCCTTGGGTCCGCAGCCGGAACATGCGCGCGTGCGTGGACGTGCGTGGGCGTGCGTGGGCGTGCGTGGACGTTCGTGGGCGCGGGCGCTGGCGCGCGCGTTTGAAACACCCCGCCCGCGCCCGGCTCCTAGCCAACGTTGCTGGACACCCCCGCGCTGTGGTTTCGCCCGGTCACGTGGGCGCCGCGCCTACTCCGGAGCTGGGCGGACCGAGGGTCCACTCTGCCGGGTCCTGCGCTGTCACTTCGCGGTCTGCTCCGTCCCGACTCTGCCGCCAGCATGATGTGCGGAGGGCCCAGCGCCACGCGGCCGGCCACGGCCGAGACGCAGGACATCGCTGACCAGGTGAGTCGGCGGTCCCCGAGTCCTGGGCGCGGAAGCCGGGGCCGCTGCGGGCTTCAGAGCGGGGACGCGAGGCCCAGGACCGTGCTGGGTCGCCCCCAGGCCGGGGTCGGCATCCCAGCGTCGGGCTGCGGGGCGCGCGGGGGGCGGGCGCTGGGCGCTGGAAGCGCACGCTGGCCCTGGGCAGTCGGCCGTCTGAAAGGCCTGTGCGTGTTTTGTGGCTGCGCTTATTCTAGCTTCGTTTTTAAAACTGAGTTTATACTTTCCTCCAAGTAAAAAGTACAAAATCACAATAAAACCCAGGCCGGGCTGCCCACAGCCCCTGGCAGAGGTCCCCCTCCCGGGCCTCTTCCCCTTCTGCACCTGCCCGGCAGGGTTCCCCCTCGCTGTTCATCAGCAAAGCCAGGATCCTTCACAAGCAGGACAGGCTCAGGGTTTTGAGTAAGAGGAAAAGTGGAACTTTGTCCTTTAAAATCCTGGCTGCTGCTTCCTGAGCCCACTGGCATGTGACTGGCTCACCATGTCACTGCCTCGGTGGTTTGGGTCATCTGACTGTAGTAAGGGTAGTGAGTCAGTCCACTGAGACCTTGAAAATGAGGAATTTGCCCAGAATGCACTTGCCAGGGCCCCTGTGAGCCACACTGGAGAAGGTCCCCTCTGAGCTGCTCTTAGCCAGCGTTCCTGACCAGTTTCCTGGGCTCCGTGATTTGTCATTTGTTACTCAGCCAGGACCAGGAGTGGCTGTCTCAGGGGAGGCACAAGTTAGCAGTAGCTTTGCTGTGGGGGAATTTTTAGGATGGGTTCTGAGGTGAGGAGGGCACAGGGGCACCTGGCCAGCACCTCCTGTCACGACAGCACTCTGGTGACTGCCATTTCTCTCCTTTGCAGATGAGAACAGACATCAGAGACTAGTCCTAGATAGAGGGAGATGGAGTCCTGCATGCGATAGCAGATACACAGCAGAGTCCCCCCCAGCCCAGAGGGACCCTGCCTGTGGCTCCCCTGTCCCTGGGCCCTACCTGATCCCCTGAGGGCTGGTAGCTTGCAGCTTCCCAGCCGACTGTGGCCTTTCAGAAAGCCTGCCAACAGGACCAGGAAGCTTCCCTCGGCAGGCAGGGACCTGCCTGGCCCAGGCCCCCGCAGTCCTCCACCACCTGCATTGGGTCTGCTCACTGTTCATGCTGCTGCTCCTGAGGTGGGCAGAGAGCAGCTTTATCTTCTCAGCTCCTGGATGATTTGTTGGACAAGTGACACCTGGGACTTGTCACTGCATGTCCCCCCAGGTGCAGCACAGTGCTTCCATCAGAGATTTGTCTTTCCATCAGGGACCCTCCCTGGAGGTGCGGCTCGGTGACAGAGCCTGAGTCAGACTGCACAGTCCCCTCATCTCCCAGCTGGGGCCTCCTCCCACTTGCTTTGCTTTGCTAAACTAGAACCAGCCCAGTCTCTGCAGAGTCGAGGGACCCAGTGCCCCAGCCAGCATGGATGCATCCACAGAGCTTCGGCCGTTGGTGTTTTAGTTTGGGGGTACTGGGGCGAGAACACTTCCTACATGCCCCACACACATTTTGCTTTCTGTTGTTTTCCCTTGAGAGAGGGTCTCAATTGTTGCCAGGGCTGGGCTCAAACTCCTTGGCTAAAGCAGTCCCCCGCCTCAGTCTCCTGAGTAGCTGGGACCAAGGTGTGCACCACCACACCTGACCACAACGCTGAAACTACATTACACATAAACAGGTTAGCTGTTTTAGAATAATTTCTGCTTTACTTTGCAGTGCTAGAGATGGAGCCCAGGGCCTTTACGGGCTACACAAGTGCTTAATCACTGCGCTGCACCCTCAGCTCCCTTAACATGTTTTCTAAAAACAAACTTGTTCTTTATTTCCACGATAAAGATTATCAGCTTCTGGGATGTTGTTGGTTTTTGGGGAGCTAGGAATGGAGGCCAGGGCCTCGAGGTTGGCAAGCAGTCTACACGAGCCACACTCCTGGCCTCTGAAAGGTCAGCTCCCCAGGATACAGCCTCCACTCAAAGGCATGTTTACCCTTCACTCATTGGCATAGCTGCATGTCCTAAAGCAACCACCTCAAGATGCAGGCGAAGTGCTGTCACCTGCTGCCTGTGGCAAGGCCAGGCTCGGCCTCTGTGCCCACAGAAGGATGCTAAAGGAACTGAGACATATTTGTGAAATGGAAGCTTAAATTGAAACATCAGATCTCAGTTAATCGAAAAGTTTTAAAAGATTGGGGCTGGGGTATAGCTCAGTGGTTTCCTGTGTGCTTAGTATTCTCAAGGCCTGGGTTCCATCCCCAGCACCAAATAAATAAAAGACAAATAAGGGATTAGATAAAAATGGTACACAGGGCTGGGGCTGTAGCTCAGTGGCAGAGCGCTTGCCTAGTGTGCGTGAGGCACTGGGTTCGATCCTCAGCACCACATAAAGATAAATAAATAAATAATAAAAATAAAAAATTATATACAGCTGGGCATGGTGGTGCATGCTTGTAATCCTAGTGACTAGGGAGTCTGAGGCAGGAGGATCACAAGTTCGAGGCCAGCCTCAATAATCTAGTGAGCCCCTAAGCAACAGAGCGAAACCCTCTCTCAAAATTAAAAAATAAAGGGGCTGGGAATGCCGCTTAATGGTAAAGCACCTCTGGGTTCAGTCCCTGGTTTAAAAAAATTATACTCTTTCAAATGAACCATTTGCATATTGAGTGGGAAAAAAAGCGGTATGAACTTGTCTACGGTGTTGTAATGAAAATATTAAATGTCCTACGCCCACACGGGAAGGGGCGAATGCCGCTCTGAATAGCGTCATTAGACTGGTGGAACTGGGCAGGAGTTGGTCTCTGCACTGTCATGGGGCGGACAGTTGCCGGGTCTGGGTTGTGAGGCACAGTTGTGCTGGGGGCTGGTGCTGGACTCCTTCTGTGTTGTCACCCTGCCAGGTGAAGTCCCAGCTTGAAGAGAAAGAAAATCAGAAGTTCCCTGTTTTTAAGGCTGTGTCCTACAAGAGCCAGGTGGTGGCAGGAACAAACTTCTTCATCAAGGTGGGTGCTGGGGCCGGGTCCCTGGCGCCAGGGCACAGTGCTACGGGGGTCCGGGCTGCCCCCACTCTGGGGGACCACGGGTGCTTGGACAAGCATGGAGCTGTGCGTGTGGGGGTGGGCATGTGCGCCAGGCCAGCCGGGGGCTCTGGGGGAGGCAGGGGTGGCCTGGGGTCCTGCCCGTGAAGGAGGAGCCGGTTCACCCGGCCCTCACAAGGCTCTCCCGCAGGTGGACGTGGGCGATGAGAAGTGTGTGCACCTGCGCGTGTTCCGGAGCCTGCCGCACGAGAACCAGCCCCTGGCCCTGCACGCCTACCAGACCAACAAGGCCAAGCAGGACGAGCTGACCTACTTCTAGTCCCCTCCGTCCATGGACCACAGAGCGAAGGACGTCACCTCTGTGCTGAGCCCCTTATGGCCCGGAGGGTACTGGGAGGCCGCTGCTGCCACATGGCGGTTCCCGTGACCTTGAGGTGGTATTTTCCTGCCCCTTTTATGATCTTAATTACTTTCAAAGAGCCCCACCCTGAGCTCTCTTTAAATCTATTTTCACGTCTTTACTAGTTGCTCCTTTGTTTGGATGCTGTTTGTCTGAACCTAGTCCATCCAGAGGTAGGCCAGGGGCAGCTGGGTCGAAGTTCTCAGCATTGACACCACAGGGCTGTGAAGCAGGCCAGCGCGCTCAGCCATCGGGCTGGTGGCCAGGAAGGCCAGGTTCTCCCACGCCTCAGCCTCCTCCAGGAAACGGAAGGCTTCAGTAAGCCCAGTTCTTTTTTTGGTTTGTTTTTTAACCAGGGATTGAACTCAGGGACGCTCGACCACTGAGCCACCTCCCCAGCCCCATTTTTCATTTTAGACACAGGGTGTCACTGAGTTGCTAAGCACCTCGCCATTGCTGGGGCTGGCTTTGAACTCCCAATCCTCCCGTCTCAGCCTCCTGAGCCACTGGGATTACCCACGTGCTCCGCTGCACCGGCTCCCGTAAGCCCCGTCCTGAGCTTAGCTCTGGGTCTACTGGTGCATGCTCGCACACTTGGCACCGGTACAGAGATGTGCACGAGGCAGCAGCACCCAGTGTGACAGACTCGGTGCAGCCTGGCAGAGCGGGCAGTGAGGGAAAGCCCTGGAGCTCCTGCGGGGCACGCTGCCCTGAACAGGGGGTGTCTGGGAGCTGTTTCTAAAATGCTGTGTGGCTCCTGTGGAGGCCACCTCCTGCTGGGAAGCCGCGTCTGCCCCCACAGGTTAGGTATTGATGGTGGAAGACTGTGCTTTAGGGTCTTGCTGAGACGTGCTCCTGAGGGCCGCTGACCTGCAGCTGCCCCTGGGACTTAGGGCATGTGTGTCAGGGCTGCCGCTGCAGGACCCAGGCTGTCCAGGTCACAGGTGATGAAGCCCAGTGAGACCTTGGGTAGGTAATGGGCAGGTGTCCCACCCTCCTGGAGAACGCTTTGAGGGCTGAGGAGCAGCTCGGTGGCAGAGCGCTTGCCGACTAGCATGTGCACGGCCCGGTTCCATCCAGTGCTGTAAAGTAAGGAAAGAAAGAGACACTGGTAACAGGGCAACCCAGGCCACACCTCCCGCTGAGACGTTCCCTGCCTGGACACATCTGGGGAAGGCGGGTGGACGAATGCCATTCAGGTCTGGGGAGGGCCGAGCGCCCATCTTTGCCAGAAAGGGAGCAGGAGGCACAGGGAGAGGAACCGGGGAGCCCAGAGCAGGAGCAGCCCGGCTCGGAGTTAGAAGGCCGTGGGAGCAGGACGTGTCGGTGCCGCTGGAGAGGGGAGACTGACACTGGTCTAGTCCAGGTGACGGGGGCAGAGTGGCCCCACAGCTGTCACCCGCCCCAGTGGTGCTGGCATCAGGAGGCGAGCTGGCTTCCGCTGCTGGGGACCGAGGTCATGTTGCCGTGCGTACTGTGGGCTGTTCTGATGACCGCCCTCTGGGGTGGGCAGATGGCTGTGTGGAGGGACACTCGGGATGAAGGGGTTGGTGGGACCATCCTGCTGAGACCACCCAGCAGTGGCAGAGTGAGGGCCCCAGGCTGGGTGAGCGCTGTCAAGGGGCCTGCTCATGGCAGGGGCCTGTGGATACCCTGCAGTGGACTCCCCTGGATGAGCCAGCAGAGCAGGTCCAGGTGCCCAGCAGCCTGGTGGTCACACTGGTCATGCTCCTGGACCAGTAAGGATGTGCCAGCCCTGTCCAGGCCTCAGGATGAGGGGCCCTGAAGCCCGGGTGGGGAGTCCCACCCACGGGCAGGACACCAGAGTGGACCACTTCCCACCCTCACAGTCCTGGAGAGCCGTGAGGACAGTGCAGGGTCCTGTTCATGCCTCCCACAAAGTGTCCTGCATTTGGGACAAATGGCACCAGAAGCCAGGCAGCAGGCACACTGGCAGCCCCCAGGGACTAGGCCTCTCCAGCTTAGTACAGAGCTCCAGTCTGGGTGGTGGGCTGGGAGGGAGGTGCGGGCAGCTCCGGCAGGTGTCAGGACTGGTCGGAGCGTGGCCCCCTGTGAGGGGCGCACTCTGCTTCCACACAGAACTCCCCTGTGTGGGCACCCCGGGTGGGCACCGTCTCCACCCAGACGTATGCTGGCCAGGAGCCACCCCACCCTGAGCACCAAGACCTCACCCAAGCCCCCAGCTGAGCGCAGTGCTGGTCCCCAACCCGTCACCCCCAGTCACCGGACAGGTTCACATTCACGTCACTGTTTCCTGAGCCTGCAGTTTTGCAGGCCCCAGGTCCCCACTCTGGCCAAGCAGGCTGCCCACCGCTGTGCTGAGTTCTGTCTGTAGGAGAGGGGTCTGGTGGGCAGCCAGGAGGGCTACGGTGTCTTGCCTGTGGGGAGCGAAGCAGGTGCCTGTGCCACGCCCTCACTGCGGTCAGAGACAGTGTGGTTACGGGGCAGGGTGAGCCGACCAGGTGACATTAGACTCTCCTTAGACAAGAGCAAGAACATCACCAGACGCACGTTGTGCAAGAGAAAAGACCGCAGACCTGGGGCTCTGATGCTCCAGGACAGGCGCACGTCCACAGTCCCCTCAGGGCTCCTGGCAGTGGCAGCAGAGGGTGCAGGTAGGATACGGCCCGCACCAAAATGGACACTGCTCACAGCACAGCAGCCCTGCAGACACCCTTCTCTCCAGGTCCTTCCCTTGCCCCCTCCCACAGCTGTGCCCTCTCCCAGACACCCTGCCCATGTGAGGACAGCAGGCAGAGCAAGATGTGTGGGCTGTCATCACAGATGACCAGAGACTCGGCCTTCCTGCCCAGACCTCCTCCAGCTCCTTCACGGGCGCTTAAAGGACACTGCAGGTGCTGTGGGAGCAGGTGCGGCCCCATGACCGGCTGGAGCTCAGACAGGGCCGACCGAGGGGCTGGCACTGAGCTGGGCAGCAAGGTCAGAACCCAGGCACGCGGCGTCCTGCGCAGCATGCTGGGTGGAGAGCCCTAGTGTGCCAGAACTGCTCTGGGGGAAGGCTGACCTGCTAGGGCAAGGAGAGGCCCCGAGGGCAGCTGGAATGAGACAGAAGAGCCCCGCCTCTCCTCAGGAGGCTGCCGCCTGGCCTGGGCTGGCCAAGCAGCGGGGCCTGTCCCCTTCCTCCTCCCCCCTCTTCCCCATGGAGTGCTCACCTGTGTGCCCACAGGGTCAAGTAATCCAAGAGCAGAGTTGGCAAGGTCACCAGGTCGCTAGACTAGCACGCTGTCACTAGTCTGGGGTGGGCCTGAGCTTCAGGATCTCCCAGAAGAAAGGACCACAGCCAGTTGGGAAGTGTGGTGGCCTCTGGGTATGCACTCCAGGGACGGAGGTGTCCCTGAGGTTTTTGGATACTGGCAGGACCGGCCCTTCCAGGGAGGCAGGCTAGGGGCTTGGCGATCCAGCCAGGGTCATGCCTACGGCTATGGCTTTGCCTGCAGCCAGCCGTGGGATCCTGGGGATGCCTGAGTCGGGAGGCTTTGCTCCAGGGACCCTGGTGCTCACAGGACCAGTGGGAGTCCACGGGCTTGCAGCCTGGTCACCTCCCTTTGCTGGGGCATGGAGTTGTGGGGTGGCTTCTGTCCTGCCCTGGCTGATGTCAGAATCACAAAAGCTTTGGGAACCTCGGTTCTGCCAGTCTGGGTCAGGGGTCGGGGGGGGGGGTCAGTCTGGGGTCAGGAGCTGCTGTGCAGCAGACGGGTGGTTGTATGTGTGGCCAGAGGGTGAGCCGCAGGAGCCATGAGGACTGAGAGCAGAGGGAGGCCACCTGGCCACACAGGTGGGCGCTGACGGAGTGGGCAGGGCGTGGCCGCCTCATTTGCTTTGGCTGTGGGCAGGCACATCTGTCCCTCCAAGAGCCCAAGAACAGACCCTGGGCAGGGGCCCTGGCCTGGACATCCGACTCTGAGCAAACTGCCCTCCTGGGGCCAGGAACCAGCACACAGAGAGGACCAAACAAAGGACTGGCTCTCCCCAGTGCCAGAGGCCAGGGGCCCAGAATGCAGGGCCGGGCTCCCTCCCAGGACCTGGGCGGCACCTCGGTTCCTGGTGCTGCCTGCCGTACTCCTGCCTGTCTTCCTGTGGCCTCCGTGTGTCCAGGTTCCCCCCTTTAAGGACACAGCCATTGGAGGAAGGGCCACACTACCCCAGTGACTCAACTAATCCATCCGCAACCACCCTCCTTTCCAAAGAAGTCGTGTTCGTGGGGACACTACCTTTGCAGGACACTAGGTCACTAAGCCACAGGGCAGCGTCTATACCCATAAGCACCCCCTTCCAGCTAATGCAGAGCGCTCGCCCCCACCAGGCGCTGCCTGCCTGCTGGCACCGGGGTGGTGGCCCTAGAGCACCAGGGCCTGGAGGCAGACGGGGAAAGTGCCATTCTGCAGGCCCTGGCTGGGTTCCCCACTAGGAGTCGGCAGGGGAGCCCTGCTGCTGGAGCACAGGAGGTTGGGAGTGGGACCACGGCCTTGTCCAGGGTCCAGTCCTGGTCCCAGGGGCTCACTGTGTCCCACAGGGACTCTCGTTTGGAAGTCCCCTGTCGTCTTAGCTGTCCAGAGCTGCCAGGCCAGGATTGCAGTCACACGGCCACCTTCTTGTGAGGACGCCAGATGTTTAGGGTCCTGACTCTGTACAGCCACATCCTACTCATCTAATTAGATCACAAAAGCCATATTTCCAAAAATGTCAGCATTTGAGGCTCAGGGACATCCCCGAATTTGGGGAGCCCCTGTCCAGGCGTAAGTTAGAGTCCCTTTCAGCAGAGCTACCTTTAGGAGCAGACCCTGACTGCACTTGGGATGGGTCAACCAGCACGGCTTGAGGATTACAGCTCAAGAGCGCATTAGAAAGAGAGAGGGCAGAGGGGCAGGCCAGTCCCGTCCTCTGTTGGCCTCCCTGGCTGGAAGCCACCTCCAGGCTGGGCTGAGGGCCACCACACAGGAGGGGTGAGGCCAGGCCAGCCTGAGTCGGCAGCTCTAGGTGTGCAGGTGGAACTCTAGGTAGGGTGGGGCCGAGAGGATACGACCGCAGAGCCCCACCCGTGGCACACTGAGGGAACAAGAGGGTCCTGAAGGAGGTCCTTCTGGCATGGAGGGTGGGTGACAGGCGCACGGCAAGAGCAGGGTGCTCGTGGGCATGAACAGGCACAAAGGGCTCTGACCCAGGGGAGGTGCTGCGGCCAGCCCTGCCTGCCGTCACCAGAGGCGACCTTCTGCAGCCTGCTCATCACTCCCTGGCACCCTCTCGGCCTCTCTCCCCTTCCTGTCCTTGCTCTGGCACAGTGGGGAGGCCCTTCATGTCACTTTGGCTGTGACCCAGGCTTGGAAAGTCCCCAGCCACCTGGCTCCGGGGTAGACCTGGGTGGAGGCCAGCCTTCCCCACCCCACCAGCGAGGCCCCGGTGGAATTTGCAATGGTTGAGATTTGAGGCCCAAGCGTGATCCGCTGCTCAGGGGCTTGTGGGGGTGACCAAGTCAGGACCCACCCCAACCCGTGGTGGACGTGGTCTGCTAGATGATGGCCCCAAGGTGTCAACATCTTCATGCAGGAACCTGTGAGAATGGCGTGGAGGGTCTCGAGTTAGAAGACGGCCCTGGGTTATCTGGGAGTCCAGTGTCACCACGGGGTCCTCACAAGAGAGAGGCAGGAGGGTCTGAGTCCTCGAGATGGAAGACACGGGGCGGGGGGGGGGGCAGCGCTTCCAGATGCTGGGAAAGGAGGAGACGACCCTCCCCTGAGCCCCCGGCAGGCACCAACCCTGCGCCCCATTTTTAGACTTCTGGCCTGTGGAACTGTAGGAGAACGGATCCGTGTCTGTGGAGACACAGCAGCGCGGCCTCGGCACACTGACCCCAGACCACGGCTCCAGGCCAGAGGGCCCTGCCAGGCGCCCAGCGGCAGTAACTTGGAAGTGGGCTGGGTGTGCGGCAGGTGGCTGGGGTCCCCTGAGTCAGCCTGCCCCTTGCTGAAGTGTCACACACAGGCAAGGTGCCATGAGATCACAGTGCCCACCAGGCCAGCAGCCTGCAAGTCACCACCTAGGAGTGAAGGAGCCCAGGAGCAGGGCCACGGCCCAAGGCCAGCCCTCAGGATCCTGCAGGGAGTCCAGGGCCCAGGGCCCCAGAACAGGGCACAGAATGAGAGGGGAGCCAGGTCCTCGGGTTGAACAGGACGTGGCTCTTCCCTCATGAGGTAGATCTTCAAGGAACCAGGTGCCACCATCAGCGGCAGTGACCAGGCCCAGTGGCTGGGTGACAGCAGGCAGTGACTACTTGGCCAGCCAGGCCACGTGGCTTTCAGCCCGGCACAGTAATGAAATCAAGGCGCTCCAGGGAGCTCATCACCCTTCCACACGTTGGCCGTCAAAATACTTATTTGTGGATGACCATCGAAGCCAACAGGAGCATGGCCCACACGGCACTGCAGGCTAGTGTCACTGACACCCACACAGACAGCAAGCAGGGCTGGGGACACGGCTACCAAGACCACTGAGTCCCCGACCGTCCCTCCTGCTGCAGCGGGGACTGTGGGGCGAGAGGTGCCTTGTTCCAAGGGCAGAGGAGCCTCCGGCAGGGGCAGGTGGCCCCAAGCAGCACCTCAGTCTTCCGTTGGTCCAGTTTTGCTGTAACTGCAATAACTGGGGGGACCCAACTATGGGTCTGCTTCAGGACAGTCAAGTTAACAGCGCTCACAGGGCCACTGCGGCTTCTCACCCTAGAAGCCACGTGCAGTAGATGAAGAGCTCCCTTCGTTCTCCACCTCCTCATCCAGGAGACAGCCCAGGTACCTGGAGGGGACCCCTGGCCTGAGCTCAGAGCCCAGCTTGGCTCCCCCATCTCCGGCACTCTTTGGAGCACACTGGAAGAGTCTGCCAGGCCCGCCAGCCCCAGCACCCACCCTCCTCGCACCATGAGCTGGGTCCTGGGTGAGAGCAACACCAGTGGCTTCCTGGTGACAGGGTGGGAGGGTTGCTAGGGCAGGCTCTCCCCAGGAGCTCCCGGATCAGCCAGAGGCTGTTGGGAGAACTTCCCCAGCACAGGACCTCAGGGTGGTGAGCTCTGACCCCACCTACCCAATTCTGCCACCAGGGGGCGCCCCTTGGCCAGCTGTTCCAAACTGACTTCTAGGACAGCGGTGGCTCCTGGCCGGGGTGAGCACCCCATGGCCTCCTGAAGGCATCTCCCTGCCCCAAAGGGAGGGTGAGCACCCCATGGCCTCCCCAAAGGCATCTCCCTGTCATATGCAAAGGACCAGAATCTTCCCTGCAGTGGTCTGGGGGAAGGGAAGAGGAGAGACCCGGGCTCAGGAGCACTGTTCACCATCAGGGTTCATCCTCAGGCAGCAGATCAGAGATGGTGACCAGAGCTTCCTGCTCTGAGGAAAGGGGCCTGCCTGGCTCCCAAGTGCAGACCCTTTTTATTCTTAAATAAAGGGCCCGGGAGTGCTTAACCACTGAGCCACACCCCAGTCCTTTTTATCTTTGAGGCAGGATCTTGCTAAGTTCCTAAGGCTGGCCTTGAACTTGGGATCCTCCTGCCTCGGTCTCCTGAGTAGCCGGGATCACAAGTGCGCACTACCATGCCTGGCTGGGGATGCACTTTAAACCCATGTTGATTCTGCCACCATTAAAACAAGGCCTCCAGGAATGACTTTCTATTAACATGAAGTCTTAAAATGCACTCAGCTCTGAAATCGCTCATTCATCGGTCTAAGCAAATAAGCACACTGGGTTGAGATGCGTGGCGGAATGTTTTTAATCAGTCTGCACCCAGAACATGCTGCAGAACAGGAGACACACACCCTATGAAGGCCCACGTTTAGCCACAAGGAGCCCCTCCAGGCAGCCCAGCACTAACCCCGAGGCTGTGATGCTGAGGAGGGTGGGGATGCACACCCAGCCCTCCTGCTGTGCAGCTGCTGCCTGGCTCCCATCTCCAACAAGGAGGACTCAGAAGGGAAGGAAACAGACAAATTCCCCAGAAAAGCGGCTGATGTCTGATCTACCAGGGGCTGGGCCAGGCATGGCGTGCAGGCAGGAGCCCACACCCTCCCACCTGCAGGTGGCCAGCTGTTCCTCCACTGCTGCAGCTGCATCCAAGGCGCCTGCCTGCCTGTGACATGTGAGCGCCTGGCCCAGCTCTGCTGAAACCCAGGCCTTCCACTGTGCTGGGGCCCTGTGGGTAGCATTCGCCCAGACCCCAGGACCCAGCTCAAGGCTGCCCTGGCTCAGGACTCATGAAGGACCTTTGGGCAGTGAATCTGGCCCCCCAGAACCATGCTCTCCAGGCCAGGGGTCCTTCTGAGTGCCCACTTAGTCGGCTCTGGGGTCACTTTCTGTGTGGCATGCTCCTCTGAAGGACCCAGCTTCCTGGAGATCTGGTGCAAGAGGCCATGAGGGAAACCCCCTTGGGCCCCAGGGAGGGGTGTGGAAACACCCAGGAGCCACACCTTGAGGGCAGAGAGGTCTGGGCCTCGTGAGGGCCACCACCAGAGTTGTCCCCCTCTGCCCACGCAAACCCCAGTGCCCTCTCCCTGGGCAAAGCCAGGAGCTTGGGAAGGATCCTGAGGGGCCCTGCCCCATGAGGAGGAGGTGCGTGAAGGAGGTGCTTGGGAGCTGCTGGGCAGCAGGAGATGAGGGGCTCTCTGGGCAGCATGAACATGGACCCAGGGCCTCCAAGAAGTGGGCCCCTAAAGGGCTGCAAGGACCAAGAGCCCAGAGCCCAGAACACTCTCTCCTGCTTTGTTCTGTAGTTTTCAACTTAAGAGAGAATATGAGGCTTGAAGCAACAGGACATGGACACTGTGGTCAGGAGTTTTCTGGAAGCCAGTGACCAAGGACACCGCCTGCTGGCCCTGAGTGACCTGCCTCCTCCCAGGGCCTGACGGCCCGAGGCCCACTCAGGGGGCCTGCCTCCTTACTGTGGGTGATGGTGGAGGTGACCCACCACTGGGGTGAGGGCAGCCCCCCCAGCAGGCAGTGCTCCTGCTCTGAGGTAACCCCGGGAGGAGCTCAGCCAAGCCCGGCTCAGCCCGTCCGTCTTAAGGGAAACGTTACAAAATAGTCTCTGACAAGTTGAAGACCAGGACGTGAAACCAAGCATCGTTTTCACAATTATTGGTATATATTGCAAAATCAACACAGAGGCACACAATTACCTTGGCAGGACTAGGCGATGATTGAAAATTGATTAAAAAAGGATCACATTTTGTAATTCCTTCTTGCAGTCTCCAGAAGGCTTGAAAAGCTGGATTAAGAAAGTATTAAAATCCTACCCCTAGGATCGAGCGAGCAACACTGGGCTAACACAGCCTTCACCTCGGATTGTTACGATGATGATTCTGCTGTCATTAAAACTATGGAAAGTAAAAACAAGCCTGGATTCTCACTTGGACCCGAGCTGTATCAACGATCACCACCAAAGCCCACGGTCACTGTGGACAGCAGGCTGTGGATCTGGACCCCGAGGCGGCACCTGTGGTGTGGAAACGGGGCCAGGAGCACCGGGACGGCGGCAGCGCCACTCTGAAGACCTGCGCTCACAGGTGGGCTGGCCAGACCCTTCCTTGTGAGGAAGCTAACGTCTTCTCTCCTTTTACTGGGGGTGGTGCGTGGCTGGGGATCCCACCCAGGGCCTGGCACAGGCCGGGCCAGGTCTGCCACG
Organism: Ictidomys tridecemlineatus; assembly: GCF_052094955.1. Classification (NCBI taxonomy): domain Eukaryota; kingdom Metazoa; phylum Chordata; class Mammalia; order Rodentia; family Sciuridae; genus Ictidomys; species Ictidomys tridecemlineatus. Next base: position 214,377,972 of record NC_135479.1, on the reverse strand, counting down.
GAGCCACACCCGGCCCTCTTAACGTGTTTCCAGCATGGGTCCCACACCTAGAGCCCCATTTGGAACATGGCTCCCGCCAGGGCCCCTCCTGTCCCCAGGGCCAGGATCATGATGCTACAGGCAGCTCCACAGGGCACTGGGGGAAGGAGAGGGGCTCACCCTCACCTGGACTAAGCCGAGGTGTCACTCAGGAGCAGAGTGTCCACGTGCCTGCAGAGTGTGGCCCCTCAGGTCCTCTGCACACACAGCTGGGTCTATGCCCCAGGCTCCCAGCAGCCTGAGCCCCCCCCCCGTGTGGGCGGGGCACACATGTAGGTCCCTCCTCCAGCCGGACACTTGCTCCCGTGTTAAGAAAGGAAATAAAGGGAAAAAGAAGATAGGGGACAGGAGAAAGGAAGGGACACTAATCAGCTGTCCTCATTGCTGGCACTGGGTCCCTGGTTCCCCCTGGCAGTGACAGCTTTCCTGAGAGGCCATGCAAAGGCCCCTGGTCAATTTGGCTGGTCTTCCCTGCCTGGCTCTGGCCACAGCCTTCCTTCTCCTGCGGGTCCAGTGGGTCTTGTGCTGGGAGAAGTCTGCCGTTGGGACCAGGAATCATGACAGCAAACACATCCGGCTGGGTGGCCTGGCAGAGAGCCAGCCAACCGCGGCCAGGGAGTGCCGACCTCCAGTTCAGACCTCAGAATGGGAGCTGCATGGGGTCAGAGGAGAGGTCAGGGGGCTGAGTCCCATGGGGACCGGCGCCCTCGTTCTGGGGCATTTCCCAACAAGGTGAAGAATGCAGGCCTGGAGGAGGGTCTTCCCGGAAGACACTGGACCGCACTCAGCGGGGGTGGGCTCTGGGAAAGGGGCCACCGTGGCATGGAGCCGGGGTGCCCTGGAGGAGCTACCCCACTCCCCAGGGCAAGTGCCAGGAGAGGCAGACCTTGGCACCCCCAAGAACTGGGGTGCAGGAAGGAAGGGTGGGAGGACAAAGGGGCCACAGACAAGCAGCCCCACTTGCCTCGCCCGAGTGGTCACCTTGAGCAGCAGACAGCTGGACTGGGGCTGGGCTGCTGGCCTCCACCACGGCGGCCCACGGGGTCCGAGCCGACCACCAGCGTCGAGCTCCAGCGCCTGTCTCCAGCAAGCAGCCGGCACAGACAAGGAAGAGGGGGATGAAGTGGCAAGAGGGGACAGCGGACACCGCCTCGTCCTGCACCCCACACATGTGGCCCCATGCAGTGTCACCACGGTGGGCAGCAGACCCACGGCCTAAGTGGCACACGACAGATGGAGGACGCTCCCAAGGAACCCACAGGGCACCTTTCTCCAACTCCACCAGCTGCCTTGGCCAGGGGCGGCCCTGCTGCACCAGCACGTCCCTCCCGACACATGGCAGGTCCCCAGAAGTTGTTCCCGAGTCACAGGAGTCCCACTGATACCCGTGAGGACTGCAGACTGACTGGAATTCACTGGGCCCTGGAGAGGCCCCTGTGCGGTGACCACACGCCAGTGTGTCTGAGCGTGTGGACGTGAGCAGCTGTATAGCTGCGTGAGGCCAGACCCCAGGGACGCGGCACGCAGCAGACTAGGACAGTTCCAGCGCAGGAACTGAGAGGGGACAACCAGAAGGACAACACAGGAATCTGGCGTGATTCTTCCAGATGCTCACGGTTGAGACCCGACGCAATCCAAGACGCGGACAGAGGCCTCCATGGGCCCAGCCCACGCGGGACAGGGGTTCCGTGGGGCAGTGGCAGCCAGCGGCCCACCGAGGGCAGTCAGGAGTCCCGAGGCCTTGGGGGAGGGGTCGGGTTTCCAGATCACAAATTCCCGTGATCGCTTGTTACTTTTGAAAAGCACACTGGCAGGTTTCACCATCGGGACCCACGATGCCCGACACTCACAGATGGAAGGCAAGTCAGTCATGGCACTAAGGCAGACGTCACACTGTCACAAGGATGAAAACAGGGACATGCTGTGCGCTGGGGTGAGTGGGTGACCTCAGAGCACCGTGGCCTGGACGACGATCTCTGGGTCCTCGATGTCCTTCTTGCTCTGCACCATCCTCAACTCCAGCTGTGCTGGGCTGGGCTTCTGTCCCTCCCCAGCCTGGGCTGCAGACCAACAAGGGCCAGTGAGGGTGGCCTGGGAGCTGCCTGCCCTGGTCCCCCACGCCCGCCCATGTCTAAGCCAGTGGAGTTTGGAGAAAGGTGCCCTGTGGGTTCCTTGGGAGCTTCCCCCATCTCTGTCTAAGCCCCGAGCCTCCGAGCTGCAGGTTCAGGACAGGGCTACCCACCAGGGCCCCCGCCCCCGGCTGCTGCGTGCAGCTGCAGGGGACTGTGCCCTCCCGACAGGGCCTCCCTCTGCGGGCAGCTACCTCTTGCGCACCGGATGGTCCTCTGCAGAACGTGGTGCATGGCTGACACGGTCTTCTCACAAGCCACCTGCAGGGAGGGAGAGACACTGTGGCCCAGCCCCTGGCTGTGTCCCGGAGCTGACCACCGCCGCCTGGAGGGGTGTTCACATGCACCTCCTGCTGCAAGCACCACCACCCAGGCCCCAGACATGGGAGCCCCCAGGGCTGAGCATAGGACCGCCAGCCACAGACCTGGACTGTCCCGGGAGGCCATGTGTTAGGGCTCAGGCCCATCCTGTGGGGCAACTGGGGATGGTGGAAGCCCGAGAGGCGGGCCGTGGGGCTGAGATCACGGCGTGTGTCCTGGGAAGGGGGGTGGAATGCCCACCTCTTCCTCTCCTGTGCCTCCTGCCAAGTGGGTGGCTTCTACCCCACATTCCCCCCGTGATCGGCCACCAGGACCCGAGAGCATGGGGCCAACCCACCACGGACTGAAACTGATCCCAAATACACCTTTTCTCTTTGTCCTCTCAGACATCTTGTCACAGTGATGGGAGGTGGCACACGGGAGGTGGCAAGTGAACCCTGCATATTAAATGACCAGACAGCCGCGGGAAGGGGCTGTCTTGGGAACTCAGTGACGCCTGGTGCGCAGCAGGTGCTTAGCTATAATCCCTGAAGCTGAATCATTCCTGGAGTTGATGTCAAGGCCATCGGGGTGAGCGCTTGTCCCCAAGGCAGCCAAAGTCATCATCACCGCTGCCTGGGGGTCAAAGGCTGGGGGATCCAGCGGGTGTGGGGGAGTGAGACTCATTCCCCGAGCCTATCTGGGCGGGTGAACCCAGGGCCTGGCCCCCGAGCCCCGGTGTGAGGCCTCCTCCAGGTGCCAGCTGGGTGTCTCTGCTGCCCTGCACCATAGGATGCAGGTGCCGCAGCCAGGAACAGGTGGCAGGTCCTGCTTACACTCTACCCTTGAGGGAGGCAGGAGGGGGGCCAAACAGTGAGGGCACCACACGTTCCAGCCTGAGCTCAGGGTTCCCAGTGGCTGGCCACTCGAAGGCCACAGCGGACTTCATTTTATAAACACGGAGCCAGACACGTGGCGGTACTGACGGACTGGAGAAGTGCGCCCAGACCCAGGGGACCTGCCGCCCTTGGGTGCCCAGCAGAGGGCATCAGGAAGCCACAACCAGAGCTGACTCCGGGAGCCTCTTTCCCAGAGAACACCACCACGGTGGCAGGGCTGTCCCTTCTGGCCCTCACGGTGTTCTACAGGATGGCGGACCCCACCCCAAAGGGATCTGGGTGGGTCTGCAGGGAGGTTTCCAACTCTGCTTCCCCTCCCCAGCCCTCTCCTCCCCTCAGTCCCGCCAACTGTGCTCCCAACAGCGCGAAGGACACTGGCGTCAGTGGACAGGGTGTCAGACGGGAGTGACCCGATAAGCGCCCATGATGCAATTTCTTGCACACAGCGCAGGAGGAGCCCCACTGAGCTCCGCGCTTAATCGAGCTTTCCATGAGAAAGGCCCTGACCCGTCACCCTGTGCACTAGGCCAGTGGCAACTGACCATGTACCCTGCAGCGCCTGAGCAAGGCCGCCCATCTCAACTGCACAGAGCAGATGGGACAGACTCCCCAGGGTCCCCAGGGAGCAGACCTCCATGCCAAGGCCTGCAGCGACCTACTGCCGGGGCCTCTGTCCTCAGCTCTGGCTCGGTCCCTGGGGTGGGGGGCTGGCTGCAGCCTCTCAGACCCTCAAGTCACAGCAGGGCCCCACACAGTGGCCCCAGGGTGCACCTAGCAGGCTGCCTGGACTCAGGGCTTCCCCTGGCGGACCTGGCTGACCCAGGAGGGACCCAGCCTTCTTGTTTTTGCCATGCTGGGGACGAAGCCCAGAGCCCGGCACACGCCCTGCAAGGGCCATGCCACGGAGCCCCACGCCAGCCCAGCCGGGGTCCTGATGCTCTCCTCCTGCCCCACAGCACTGTGACCACTACTTCCCAAGCAGGGGAGAGGGCAGATTCACTGTAGGAGGGGGGTCCTGAGCCCACAGCCCAGCAGCCCCTCCCCCTACTGCTCAGGCCAGGCCACTCCCTCCCCCTGGGCCTGCTGTAAGGCCCCGCACAGGGCACACGGCTGACCTTGAGGTTGTCAGGGTGCTTGTGTGTCCACGCCAGGAGCATGGCAGCAAAGAGGTCCCCGGTGCCCACGAAGACAGCATCCACCCTGCGCATCTCCATCCGGATGCGCTCGGTCACTGTGGTGCCATCAGGGCGCTCTGCAGGAGGAGACAAGGCAAACAGCTGACCTGAGACTCCCTGGCCAGAGGAGGTAGCCAGCCCACGGTGCCCCAATCCTCCCTGGACACTGGGGTCAGCGCTGCCGGCCCTTGGGGTGTTCACACAGAGCGCAGGTGGCCTCCTGGGTGCCCTGGGGCTCTAAGAGCATGTTGTGCTGCCTCCTGTTCCCAGTGCCACCCCCGTCCCTAAAGAGAAAGTGGAAGACAGAAGGCACAGTGAGGGTGGCCTCAGGGACAAGGTGCAGCTGACCAAGCACAGGAACTGCCGGATGTCCTCAGATGTGTGCCCACACACTGTGCCCAGAGGCAGAGGTGCCAAGGAGGCGGCCACCTTGGAATGCTCCCTGGGGCTGTGGGTGTGACCCCTGTCACTGTCCCAGCAGGGGACCCGGCCTTCTGTCACCCTAATGTGGTCCAGAGAAAATCGGCCCAGGTGGTTTTCCCATCGCCACTCAACACAGCCCAGCAGAAGGCGCTCCCGCGAGATCAAGGCCCGGCCCAGCTCCAGGTGGCCACTTGATAAAGCTGTGCTGTCCAGGGCTGCTCGCCTGCCCTGAGCCTCCTGCAGCTGACCCTCCTCAGCAATGAGACGTGCTCAGGAAATCTACCGCCAGCTGAGGACAGCGTTCCTTCTACTGAGCACACGACACCCCCTGATGGCCAAGGGTCCCCTGAGCCGAGCAGGCAGAAGACGCACTCAGGCCAGGTCACGTACTCATCCTCTGGCTGCCCAGTGCGATCAGGTAGTCACTGCCCCGCGAGGAAGGCAGGTCGGAGCTGGTGATGACCACTGTGTCGGGGCCCATGGCATGCAGCACGTCCATCACCTGCAGTGGCACAGGGAGCACGTCAGCCCAGTGGACACGCCACATGCCCACCCCACCCAGCACGTCCCAGTGACAGAGAAGGCACCTGAGTGTGCACAGCCACCCCCTCGGCCCAGCCAGGGCAGAGCCAGGAGCCTGCCCAGGTGAGCAGCTGAGGCCCTGGGCAGTGCTGGCTTGGAGCCAGGCCTGAGTGGGAGGGGTCTGCCCTGGGTCAAATCCCGACTGTAGTGGCCCTGTGTGGCAGGGACACGCGGTAGCTGTGAGGGTCAGGGTGACCTGCATCTGGTCCCTGCCCATGCTTACTGGACTGTGCCCAGAGCTCATGGCCTGGGTTTGAATGTGTCCCCTGGGGCTGTGACGTGGGGCCTTTGGGAGTGAGGGCCTGGTGACAGGGCAACCGGGGCCAGCTCAGGTCCCCTGCTCTGCCACTCTGCCAGGAGGACATCGCCCCCTGCAGCTGTACCCAGGCGTCTTGACCTGGGACTTGTGGCTCCAGTGCCTGAGCCGACGCCTGCTGTTTACCCACCACCTTGGTGTGTTTTTTGCTTTGAAAGCAAAGGATGGAGGTGACTCCAGTGGCAGCTCGAGGGTGGAGACCGTCCCCCAGGGCATGCTGGCCTGAGGGCAAGTGGCAAGTCCCAAAGGGGAGCGCAGGGGAACAGCAGTCTGCCCTGGGCCGCGCCCGCTGCTGCCTGAGCCCCGCTGCACCAGGCAGCCTGCCAGTGGGCTGGCCTGGGAACGGCCTGTCCCGGAACCCCCCTGCCCACACACGCACCCTGCTGGTCTCTGGAGCCCAGAGCAGGTGGCCTTGTGAAAGGTCCCCAGGGGCCCAGCTCACAGCCCAGGCACCGTGCCACAGGCTTCCTGACCACTGCTCTCGGGAGGAAGGTGTGGGCCTGAGGTCACTGCCGGGGGCTGCAGGCCTTGGGGGCGACTGCTGAGCTCACAGGACCCTAGCCTGCAGCGCCACTGGGGCAGGCGGCCATCTGGGCTGCGCTCTGAATGTGTACGCTGCGGTCCTGACCCCAATGCCTGGGGAAAAGGTCACAGCAGGGTGGGACACCTCAAGGACAGGCTGCGGGCCCCTAAGGAGTGCCCAGGCCGTGGTGAGCACCTGCCTCCCAGCCCAGCAGGCCCGCGGCGCCCTCTGAGGGAGCCTGCAGGACCTGAGCCCCAGGGTGCCGGGGGTGTGCTGCTTCGGCCCACTGTGCGGTGGCACTTTGTCCTGGCAGCCACAGGGCTCGCAGGACTGCTGTGACGGGCCGGGCAGATCAGCCTGGGCCCTGCCACACGCTGCCCTCCAGCGCCGGCTGAGGAGGAGGGGACAAGGGCCAGCTGGCTGACCAGAGGGCTAGGTGCAGCCACATCCGAGGCCAGAGCCAGCCCAGCTGGGTGCCCATCTCCCGTCCCAGATGTGTGCTGCACCCTCCCGCCGTGAATAGCGTGACCGGCCACACGCACGGCCCCCCCAGGTCTCCTCACCACTAGCGCTTCTTCCTGGCTGTGGATCTTCCTGCCGCTCAGCAACCTGGAAGACAGGGGGGCTGGGGTCAGGGGTGAGGTCTGGTCCTAAGGGGACTCTTGTCCACTGCACTGCTGTGAGGTTCCAGCTGTGCTGAGCGTCCACGGTTCACAGTGGAGAGGAACAGTCCCACAGGGCCCCCGTGACCCACACCACAGCACCCAGCCCCTGTGAAGGGACGGACCAGCGTCCAGACCCTCCATGGACTCACACGGTCATCGCTGTACCAACAGCTCAGGGTCAAGGTGAGATATCACCCCCAGATTAGACAGGGCTAGGTCAGGGATCCCTGGCCACACCAGTGGATGACGGGCCTCAGGGACGGAGGGACCAGCTCGTGGCCAAGAAGGAGCAGCCTCAGCTCCGCAGCCTGGTGACTGGCTTTCCCAGGTGTCTGCTCCTTCAATTAGTCGGGCAGGAGGCCCACAGCCCCTCTGAACCCCACAGAGAGACCCCGCGGCCTGCCTGCCTGTGGCACCACTGTGGCTCCCCACCTGGAGGCATGTCCAGCCTCCAGAGCCCTCCGCTGGCCAGAGTGCCCCCCTCCTATACCTGGCTATTCAGGTAGCCCAGGCCAGCAGGTGGGGCCTGAGCGAGGCTGCCACTGTGACTCAGGAGCAGGTGGCAACCTCGGGGTAACCTGACCCCAGTGGGGAACTTCTGGGGACACTTCAGGGGCAGGCACGGGATCCTCTGAGGCCCGCCCTGGAGGTTACTTACTCGGCCTCAAACTGGTTGGGGGTTATGATGTCCGCCACGGGCACCACCTTCTCTCTGTACACCGGGAGGAGGTCCTCGGGAACGTACTGAGCAGCACAGGAGACAAGGGGGACTCACTCACGCTGCAGAGGCTCGCGCCGCTGGGCAGCGGGCAAGGCCAACACAAGGGCAAGGGGTGCTGCAGGAGGCTGGGGCGGGCAGAGGAAGGGTAACTCCAGGGACAGGGTCTGGGACGGGAGGTGGGCGAAGGTCTCAGCCAGGGGACGATGGGCCAGAGCACAGAGGAGGGCGAGGCCGCGGAGAAACAGGAGAACCCAGAGGATGGGGAGAGGGGTCCTGAGGCCAGGGTTGGCCAGAGTGGCCCAGGGGCACCTGGTCTGGGAGTTGACCCGCACATCTTCTGGTATCTACGGAAGCCATGCCGTGAGCCACACCCACGATCCACTCATTTTTGTCTTCAATTGCCCAACAAACAGTGTGACCTAACAGCATTCTTTAGCTTCCACGTTTCTCTAAGAAGGACCCCAAAGCCAGAGTCTAACATGAGGGTGTGAAATGACTCTGCTTGCCTTGTGGGCACTTCCAGGGGCTGCGGAACAGCTGGTTTCTGATCCTTCCCCTTCATGTAGCTTGGGGACCTCCCTGGAGAGCCAAGGCCCCCTCAGATGCTCCTGTGCCCTTGGTGCTCAGAGAGCCCCCAGGTGCCCCAGGTGCCCCACCTCCAGCCAGAAGCTGGGAGGTGCTGAGAATGGGTGGGGTGCAGCCAGCCCACCCAGGCCCTAGCTCTTGCCTCAATTCGGACCATGATACCAACGGAAGGTTCTTCAAAACCTGGTTTTCAGCTGGTGCCACAGGGCACACCTATGATCGCCCCCGACGTGAGAGGCTGAGGCAGGAGGATGGCAAGTTTGAGGCCAGCCTCAGCAACTCATCAAGGCCCTTAGCAACTTAGCAAGACCCTCTCCCAAAGTAAAATAAAAAGGACTGCAAAATGCAGTTGGTGGTTCAATCCTTAGTACCAACACACAAAAAAACCTGATTTATTCAACCAGGCACCATGACTCACACTCGTAGTCCCAGCTACTCAGAAGCAGAGGCAGGAGGATCTCAAAGTAGGCCACGGCCAGCCTGGGAAACTTAGCAAGATCTCAAAAAGTGAAAAGGGTTGGGATGTCACTCAGTGGTAGTGTGTTTGCCTAGCATTAGTGAGGAACTGGGTCTGACCTCAAGCACTAGAGAGTCCTGTTTCTCCTTTAAATCTGTGTGGGAACCTGAGTTTGTGGGTTGTCTCCACCTCTGGATCTAACCCGTCACCTGGTGCTTAGGCTGCTCTCAGATCACAAGGAAAAATCGACCTGATCCAAACAAGGACAGGTCCTAGTCAACGAACTGGACGGGCCTCGGCTCTCTGGGACCTAAACTCCAGCATCCCGAGCCCAGCACAGGGAGCAGCACCGGGAGCAGGCAAGGCCTGGTGCCGGGTTCCAGAAAACAGGCACCGGGGAGGTGCCTGAGAGAGCACTGAGCAAACCAGAAGCCCGTGTGCCCTGTGCCAGTGGACACCATGCTCGGCCTCTGCGCTTGCTGACCTCCCAGCACGAGAGAGACCAGGCCCACAGGCGGGCAGAAGGCAAGACGGTGCAGGTGCTGAACTGCGGACCTCGAAACCCACGGGCAGGACGGCCCGAGTTCCTGTGTCCACCTCTGTGAGGGCCACAGGATGGACTTCACCTGGTCCAGTTTGTCCTGTGCAGGGCACTGCACCATGCCTGTCTTCCGCCTACTTTTGAACAGCTCGTGAGCTAAGAATGATTTTTGATTTTTAAATGTTTAGGGGCAAAGGTAAACAAAACCCACTTTCAACACAGGAAATCCAACTCCAGTGTCTGCCTGTGACCTCCTCTGGGAGGCGGTGCCCCGCTCGCTGGCACAGCGGCTGCCCTGGGGCTACAGGAACAGGGTGCCGCACAGCCCAAGGGCTTATCCACAGCCTGACTGGCCCCCGAGCCTCCCCGGGGCCCTGAGGTGCGGCCTGTCTCTGGGTGTCCCAGGGCCAGGCCAGGACCTCACGGCAGCACTTACCATGGAGCCTTCGCCGTTCCACTTGTCGCCCATCACGGGATCGCACACTGCGGAGACACAGGCCGCCGGTCAGCCTGGCGGTGCCGGCACCCCCGACCCCTTCATGCCACCCCCTGCCAGATGTCTGTAAGGGCCGGTGGGCTCAGAGCAGAGTACTGGCCGTGAGTGAGGCCCGGCTTCAGCCCCAGCCCCATGATTCGTGGTGGTAAAACGTCAGAAAGGCGGTGAGCGGACAGACGGAGAAGGGCCGCAAGGGCATCCACGAGGGGAACCGCCACCTTCCCCTTCCCCTTCCCCCGACTGACACTGCCTCCGTCACACACCGACTCCCCACTCCCAGGCCACCCTCAGGCCCTGACCTTCCCAATCCGGACAGCTCATCTATGTGGAATCCTATTTGCCCTCTGGAGACGGGCTGCTTACTCGGAATGAGACATTTTCGATTCATCTGGGTCATAGTTTTCTTTCTTCTTCTTTCTTTCTCTTTCTTTTTGGTACCAGGGACTGAACCCAGGGGTGCTTCATCACTGAGCCACATCCCCAGCCCTAGTTTTTGAGGCAGGGTCCCAGTAAGTTGCTGAGGCTGGCCTTGAACTTGTGATCCTCGTGTCTCAGCCTCCCAAGCTGCAGGATCACGGGCATGACCACCCTAACAGCCACTTCCTTCCTTTTAAGGCTGACTCGGGCTCTGTGTTCCACACCCCCCTGTGCCTGTCCACTTTACCATCAGTGGACCCTGGGTGTGTCCACCTTTGGCTGCTGTTAACACGGTGCATAATTGGTGGAGGGTCTGCCTCAGTCATTCTGGCACACAGCAGGGAGGGAACTGGGTTGCGAGGTGACTGCACGTGACTTTGTGAGCGACTGGCAGACTGTTCTCCATGGTGGCTGTGCCATCGCATATTCCACCAGCAGCGGCCAGTGCTTGCTGTTGCGACCACGCGCGGGTGTGAAGCGGGGTGAGCCAGTCCAGGCACCCCCCAGCTCCCGGCTGTCCTAGGGTACTGGCTCCTGCGTTTCCTTGTCTAAGACGACTGGTTGACTCTGACCTAACTCAGGAGTACCTACACCATTTCTCAAGTGACATGGAAGAGCATCGAGGGGCTTCTGAGCAAGCACAGCAGTCCCTCCCCTCCCTGGCCATGGACAGGCCAACCCAGGCCTCCCGGCACTGGCCTGTACAGCAGCATGGACAAAGCAACAAGCTGGGGCAGACCCGCCACTGACCGGGGGGACAGGGTCACCATGCCCCTGGAAAAGGTCCTCAGTCTGCAAGTCTGGCGACACTGGCCCTATTCCAGGTGACAGGATGGGTCCAGGGCTGCCTGACCACGAAGGAGGGCTGCTCTATGCAGACACACCCGGACATGGCCACTCCACTCACCCCCTTGCAGCCTGGCCCTGCCTGCGTGCCACCCCATGCCCATGCCCTTTAGGGTCATGTGCAGGCACATCTTGGGTACCCCGACTTTTAGCACATTAACTCCTCTCTCTCACATGCCCGAGACCCAGGAAACATTTCCCGCTCCTCTGCAGAGCCGCAAGGTTCTCCTGGACACCAGTGGACAAAGCTGACTGGCCAGGACAGAGTGGGAGGGGTGGCCAGGAGGAGGCAGCTGGGCCTCCCTTCCTGGGCTCCCGGCCAACCCCACTCAGCGTGACAGGTCCACCCTGGCCACTCGGGCCGAGAGCGGGCTGGTCCAGCACCCACCGTACACGAGCCTAGAGTTCTGCTGCTTCAGCTCCCGCACGATGTCCACCACCATGGCCAGGAAGGACTTGTCCCGGGTGTAACCTTCAGGGGGAAGAAGACAGATTACCCTCTTAGTACAGCTGCTCCGCAACCACGGGGGCTGGGCAGCACAGCAAGGCCTGTGCCCAGGCAGCGTGGGGCCAGTCCAGGGTCACGGAGGGAGACCAGGCCTTTTTCTTTTTCCCCAAAGAAATGCAACATTTGAAATGACCCCTGGGTGGCCAGCAGACGGCTGAGTTCTTCCTTTCTTTCATTTTCTACCTTCGACAGTGAGCACATATCACTTTTAACCAGGTGTTTTTAAAAAGTCCCTGCTGGCCCCCTTCCAGCCCAGCAGCACCCCCAACACCTACCTGTGCTGCCCGCCATGGCCCCAGGACACCCAGGACCCAAGCCAGGCCCAGAGTGGCAGGCCCAAGGCCACCAAGGATGTGACATGCCTGGGGAACTGAGACCCTCCCTGAAGAAAGCAGGGACCAGGTGCAAGCCTGGGGAGGGGGCTGTGGCCCTCGGTGCCCGCTCGCCCAGGGCACGCACCCGTGAGCACGTAGTCGTACTTGTTCACGCTGTTCAGCTTCAGGCCTTCGTACAGCTCCTGCAGCTCATGGGCATTCAGCACCTGACCCTTCCAGTGGGCGTAGCCTGCAGGGGCGGCAGATCACACGGGCCTGAGGCACGGGGGCCAAGGGCGGAGCGGCACAGGCCTCTCTGGTGGCCATCTTAGCCCAGGTACAACTGCCCACCCTCCCTGGGGATGCCCAGTGGGCAGCCCTCCCCTGGGGCTGCACAAGGCCTAGTGAGGCAGCCCAGGCACAGTGCCTCACCAGGCCCCCAACACGTGTCCAGTGCCCCTGAGAGCCCCAGGTCCGGCACCAGTGTCTGCACACTCTGCTGGCCAGTTCCTGCTGCAATTGGGTCCCGTAGAACTGGGGTCCTGAGTGGGAAGGGCAGCCAGGCTGCCTGACCTCTCCCCAGGCTCTGCAGGAGTGGCTCAGTGCCCTCCCCCCATCTCCGGATCCAGTCCCCACTGTGTTCCTGGGCATCAAGCGGGGCTGTCACCCAGCACTGGGCACCCTGTTGGGACACCTCCACCACAGGGTTACCGAGTGGCAAGGAAAGCCTTGGACCAAGCCGGACGAGAAACAGACCCAAGTGCCCAGCCTGCCCTTGACCAACAGGATTCCAAGCAAGGTGTCCACTCCAGGACTGCCCGCAACCTGGGGTACACCTGAGGTGCAGGACGCTGCGGCACTGCTGGGGGGCACCCGTGCGTGCCAGGGGAAGCCAAGTATGGAAACCCACCTCTCACCACTCCCCCCACCCAGGGGCCTGGCGTCCCCGACTCAGTCCCCCGAACACAACATCTCACAGCCCTTCGGTTCTGATTCTTGGAACAGCAGAGCCCAGGGGTGGAGGCGTCAGACCATCCGACTCCCTGCATGAGGGCCCTGTGACACCCCTCCCCGAGTATCTGGCCTGTGTAGTGACAGCTGTTCCCAAGGCAAAGGACCCTGGCTTCCCCAGGCGCCATCCTAAGGTGTCTGGAACAAATGCCATTCTCCAGAACAGCCCCAGGGACACACGAGGGTTCGGCTGCCCCACCTGGCAGAGGCACCCTCAGGTTCCGACTGAAGAAGGACGTGCAGGACCCAGGTACGCGGTGGACTGGCCAGACAGAAACAGACTGACCCCTGGCTACCAGCTCAGCTGGTCAGGAGCCTGCCCCTCCAGGCTCCAGCTGCCCACTATCTGGGATGCCCCTGGGCTAGCTTTCCTAAGGAGGCCTGTGGCTGCCACCAAAATCTCACAGGCCTAGTGGTGCAGGGTGGAAGACAAAAAGGTCCTTTCTGAACCTTGGTCTCAGACATCCTTCCAAATTGGGGGGTGGGGTAAGCCCACCTGCACACCTGTGTCCTGGTGTGCTCAGGCACCTGTGACGAGGTACACAGACCCCGCTGAGACCTCGGGTGCTCATTCTCTCACATTCTGGAAACTGGAAGTCTGAGATCAAGGTCTCAGGGCTGGTCTCTCCGGAGCCCTCTCCTTAGTTCAGATGCCATCCTCCCCTCTGTGCATCTGGGTCCTATGGCTTCCTCTTCTCTAGTTTTTGGTAGTAGGAATTTAACCCAGGGATACGTTTTGGTATCAGGGACTGAGTCAAGGGTTGCTCAACCACTGAGCCACACCCCAGCCCTCTTTAGTTGTTGAGTCTTGCTGAGTTGCTTAAGGCCTTGCTAAGTTACGGCTGAGGCTGGCCTTGAACTGGCAGCCCTCCTCTCAGCCTCCTGAGCCACTGGGATTTCAGGGCGCACCACCAGGCCCAGCTCTGACGTGTCCTTCTTATGAGGACAGTTGTGTTGTGTCAGGGCCACCCCATGACCTCATGAACGTTAATCAGTGCCTCTAAAGGCCTCATCCACATAAAGTCACATTCCAAGGTCCCGGGGATTGGGGTTGCAACCCAGGAATCCAGAGTGGGGACACAGTTCAGCCCCTGGCTCACTAGGAGGACGGTGATCCGCCAGCACCCAGCCAGGTGCCAAGCACAGGCCCCACGGCAGAGCACAGGATTCCTAGAGAGGTGGCTTCCGGGCTGATGTGTTTTGGATCTGCAATGTCCCCAAAGGTCCATGTGCAGAGCATGGTGCTGTCGCGGGGGGGGGGGGGGGGGGGGGGCTAGTGAGGTTTTTAGGTGGCTGGCGCGTGCCCTCAGAAGCAACGGTGGGCCCCCAGTCTTCTCCTTTTATGCTTCCTGGACAGAAGGAGAGCGGTTTCGCTCCCCCCAGTCTCCTCCTGTAATGTGCCGCCCCACCACAGGCCCCAAAGCACCAGAGCCAACCAGCCTGGGGCCTGAGCTGAGCCAAAGCAACCTTCCTCTAGCCAATGAGTCTGAGAGAGAGACCAAACATGAAAGCCTGGGCCCGGGGGCCTCCTGCACCTCCCTTGTGACTCGATGGGTCCAGAGCCTGCGAGAACCTTCTGGAAGGGACACTTGGATCCTTTGGTCAACCAACAGCAGCAGAGAAGTGGGGGGGCAGGTTTCCCACTGCAGTCCCGCCCCCGGGTAGTCCCAAGACTCCTGCTGCCAGCCCTCTCCAGTCCTTAGGCTCCCTGTGTCCACGCTGGCTGCCCCTGGCCAGCTGCCTCACTCTCCAAACTCCAGGTGACAAGACAGTGCCCCAGTCCCAACCACCAAGCCTCAGCCCCGCCAGCTCCGTACTGTCCTCTCGAGGCGGGGACCTTGGGAACAGGAAGCTCTGGCAAGGCCTGTTAAGGAGCAGCGGGAATGCGGGGTACAGGGCTCTCCTCGGCCAGGCAGAGGAGGAGTGACCAACCCCAAGCGCTCAGTCTCCACTGAGCTCCCAGCAGATGACACATCACATGTTGTCACGGCTCCTTGCTGGGGGTCAGGTGCAGCCTGAGCCCCCTCACCTTCCACCCCTGGGTGATGTGTACACTGCAGAGCATGGAAGTGTCCCCACGGCCCGATTCAAAACAGCCCAAAGCTGGACACAACCAGGAGGTGCGACTGATGGCTGGACAACAAAATGTGGCCACCCTGGGGGATCCACCCTGGGGGACCCCGTTCACCCAGGAAGGGCAGGGAGCACCCCAGGCTGGGGCGCGGACAGCTGCTTCAGTGAGAAACGCCACGTGTGGAGACCTTGTGTCCCTGACCACAGCCATGTCCAGCAGACATTCAGATGGAAAGCAGGTCTGTGGAGGCTGGGAGAAGCAACTGACACTCTTCCTTCATTCTGTATTTTCTTTTAAGCCACCAGAGTTGAACCTAGGGGTGCTTAACCACTGAGCAACACCCCAGTCCTGTTTATCTTTATTTCGAGACAGGGTCTTGCAAACTTTCTGAGGCCGGCCTTGAACTTGGGATCCTCCTGCCTCAGTCTCCTGAGCTGCTGGGACCACAGCTGTGCGCCACTGTGTGCTGCTCTGATGATGGAAACATTCTAGAATATCGACTGTGAAGATGGCTGCACAATTCTGTGGATACACCAAACCCATAGACTGCTGGGCACAGTGGCACACACCTGTAATCCCAGCGGCTCAGGAGGCTGAGGCAGGAGGATGCCGAGTTCAAAGCCAGCCTCAGCAAAAGTGAGGCACTAAGCAACTCAGTGAGACCCTGTCTCTAAATGAAATACAAAATAGGGCTGGGAATGGGGCTCAGTGGTTGAGTGCCTGAGTTTAATCCCTGGTACCGCCACCCTCCAAAAACCCCAATGACTGTACACTTTGATGGGTGAATTAATCGCATGATACGTGAATATCGTAACAGAATTGTTTTAAAAAGGGGAGAGCAATAAATATGTATAAGTCAAGAAGTTTCTTCTGGGGGCTGGGGACATAGCTCAGCTGGCAGAGTGCTTGCCTCGCATGTACAAGGCCCTGGGTTCAATCCCCAGCACCACCACCACCCAAAAAAAAAAAAAAAAAAAGTTTCTTCTGGACCAATTAAAGGACGATTATACAAAAATTAATAATTAGCATTTAGAAGTGTGTTTTTGATTACATTGATTTAATGTAATAATTGATTTTTAAAAATAAATAAAAATAACAAGGGGGAGGAGGGCTTCTGGCCTGGAGGAGAGGGCAGACCCTGGAGTAGGGCTCAGAGCTGCTTGGGCACTGCCCACCCAGGAAGTGCACAGCAGGCAGCAGAGCAGGGGAGCCTCAGTGGACCCTGGCTGGCTCAAGTGTCCTGGCTCAGGGCCATGGGGCTTTGTGGCCCAGGGCAGAGACAGCACGTGGCTGGGCCTGCATGGCCAGCCCCACGTGGGACCACACGACAGATCCTCGCTGGGCGGAGGCAGCACAGCGCTGGCCCAGGACGCTGGCTGTCACTAACGTGGCAGTACGCCTCCCCTGCGCCAGGGGCCTTGGCGGCTGCTTCTGGGAGGTGGGGAGCAGGTGAGAAGGCCCGCACTCCAGGAATGAAGGTCATTCAGTCAAGGACTGCAGGTCCACCGCCCAGGACACAGCCTGCGCAGCCTGTGACGCGAGGACAGAGATGGCAGCATGGGGTGCTCCACCCACCCCAGGGCTGCAAGGTAGGGGCTGTCACTCATCCACCAGCGCCATGGCTGCCCAGGGGCCGCACACCTTGGGGGCAGGTGAGAGGCGCCAGCCTTGCTTCTGAGCAACGGTGTGGTGGGGCAAAGGGTGGGAACAGGTAGGGAGCCCAGGAGGCAGGGGTGCAGTGAGGCCTCCCCTACAGGCTCACCCCTCAGTGCTCAGAGCAACCAAGTCCTCGGAGTCCCCATGAGCACAGACGCCCCGCTCTGTGGCACTGGAGTTAAAAATCCAGACTGCCTAGAGGGTCACCTTGGAACAGAGGGGACCTCCTCACACCCACAGCGCCCCCTGGTGAACAGGGTGTGAACAGGCCTCCCGCAGGGCTGACCCGGCAGGGAGGACAGTGCTCCTAGCCAGGCACCAGCCCTGGGGCTCACCCATGGAACTCTCTCCCCAAGCTGGGCCTTGGATCACCACCCTGGTTTTCAGAGGAGGACACTGAGGCACAGAGAGGCCCTATCACCTCTTCTACGTCACACACCTCCAGAGCAGCAGAGCTGAGATCCAAACCCAACAGACATCAAGGATGAGGAAACCCTAGCTCCTGCCCCCAGACTCAGTAGAGAGTGACATTTTGGGGCCCTCGTCCATAGGAGGATGGCACTCTGGCTCCCAGGGGTCCATGCCACCTACCTGTGCTCAGCTCAACTGCTGCACGAGGCCTTACCTGTGTGATTTGAAAACTGGACAGAGTTCACCGCGTCGATCTCAAATCCCAACACCTGCAAGACAGACAGCAGGACGGGTGTGAGAGCCCAGGGTCAGGGTCCCAGGGACCCCTCATCAGGGCCCTGGTGACAGCCCGAGCACCTGCCTGGAGGAGGGGAGTAACAGGGGCGGTGGGTGCGGCTCTCCCTGACCTGCTGCCCCTGGCACTCTCGGGCCCCATGTGCCTAGCCAGGGGCTTCTCGTCCTTTGTTTAGGAAACTCATGGGGCACAGCAGCCCAGAGGCTGAGGCAGAGCCCCTGTCCAGCTGAACTCACTGAAGGGGTCATGGATGATTCTGGAAATTCCACCAAATGAAATCATTCAAGGAAACCAATATAATGCGGGGACCAGCAACGGCTGTGAGGCCATCTTTGGTGCCAGATTTTCGGTTCCCAGCCTCCGCCCTTCTGAGGAAGTAAGGCCTGGGCCTGCCAGGCCACCTGGTTGGCCATCCCTGGTGCTCACGGCCAGCTGGCCCGAGGTTCCCCGAACCACCACAGCCACCTGACCCTCACTGCTCCCTGGCAGGAGTCTCCCACTGTCCCTCATGGAGTCACTCAGCCAGGGCAGCTGGGCCCTTGAGACACCCTGGTCTGCGGGGTCATGTCGGGGGTCTCTGTGGTCAGAGGAAGCAGATTCGCTCTCAGGGCAGGAAGCAGTTTATTGAAGAAAATTAAAACCTGTGAGTTTAAAAGCTTACTTTTCTAAAAGTAAGAGCACTTTTATGGTGGAGGGAGGAAGGGGAGCCACGTCTGCGGGGTCTGCGGGACTGCGGGGCCGGCAGGGTCTGCAGGATCTATGGGGTCTGCAGGGCTGGCGGCAGGCTATGCTGTGGGACGCAGTGCAGGGGCAGTCCTCCCTGGCTCCTCCCACCTCCCTGGCCTCTCACATTCAGTGGGTAGGACTCCCTCAGTGCCCCTCGGACACTCTTCAACCCATTACCTGGATCACTGCCAGGCCTACCCACCTTGCCCACCTGCCTCTGCCAGGCTGGTCCTGCGGGCACCATCACAGTGGACCTATAACAGTGGCCCTGCCAGAGAGTCCCCTCCCTGGTCGCACACTGCCCAGTGTGCACCTGAACAGAGCCAGCCATTCCAACTGCTCAGGGAACTACTCAGCACGGAGCCTGTCTCCCATCCGTGGCCCTGTGCCCAGTGTGGGGGCAGCAGGCCCACCCACCCCAGGCAGGGCCAGGCGCTGCAGGAACGCAGCTGCATGTGCTGCGGGGCGGTGTGCAAGGGTTCAGCCACCTGTAGGCCCTGGCTCTCCTGCTGGCCCTTCGAGAGCACAAGGGATAGCCTGGGGCCTCCCCCACCCCACGCTCGGGCCATCCTGTCCCTGTGTCAAGGCCAGACATGCCATCAGCCCTGACTTGGGGGCCACGGACTCAGTCATGCCACAGGCAGGTGTTCAATTGGACTGGGAGGCTCAGGGATGTCCCCGGGCTCTATACTTGGGGAGGGCTGGCCACCTGCAATCAGGACAACTGGCCATGCCCAAGGAGCTTGAGGCTCATGCTGGCCAATCCTCCCACCTCCCCTGCCTCCTCCGCTGGAAGACACCCCACCACCATCTCCAGGCCACCCCTCCTCCTGCGTGCACCCCTCCATTTCTACCACCTTCCTGAGAGCTCACCTGCTGGCTGCCTCCACCTGCTCTCGGCTCCCTGTGGCTGGCTGTCCACCCGGAGGGGCCTCCTAGCTCCCAACACACCAGCCACATCACACCCCTGGCAAAGGCCAGGGAGTACCCCTGCCGGCCTCTCCAGAGGGCGCCGAGTCTCCCCTCTGCCCCCGTCCCCACTCCCAGCCAGGTTTACAGTGGCTCCTTCCATGCTTAAGTCACCAAAGGGCCACTGAAGAATCCACCAACCCAATGCTCCACACTGGCAGGTGCCACCAACCCAGGGAGAGGGCCTGGTGGGCATGGGAGCCGGGGCCTAAGCCTCAGGGAGAGCCGAGTCGAGGGCCGCCCACTCCATCCACTGGTGACTTAGAGGTAGCCCGCCAGGGAGGGAGGGGACAGAGCTGGGGGCATGAAAGTCCCGCCCACCAAGTGTGAGGACTTCCAGGTAAACATGGCTCAGAATCAGACCTCCCCTGGGCCAAAGTCCCAGGAAAATGAGAACAAGGAGCTCTGAGAAACAACTGGCAGGTCAAGGGGCGAGGCAGCAGGAGACAGCAGGTCACCAAGCTGCTTTTCTGGTGCATATTTCCATAGAACGTTCCAGAAAAACCTTAGGACCTACAGCGGGCAGAGAGAAGTGGGCCACCTCCCCGGCAGAAGCTGCTGGACAGAGGGCAAGAGCGCACGTGGCAGACACAGACAGAGGCGGGCAGCGTGTGGGAGACAGAGAGAGACAGAGCAAGTGAGAGACAGAGACACAGAGCATGTGGGGCCAGACAAGAGACAGAGCGTGTGAGAGACAGAGAGACAGAGGCAGAGCACGTGGGAGAGGCAGAGGCAGACAGGGTTTGTGAGACACAGAGTGTGGGAGAGACAGACAGACAGAGGTAGGCAGCGTGTGTGAGAGACAGAGAGACAGAGAACATGTGGGAGAGACAGAGCGTGGGAGAGGGCCAGAGACACACAGAGACAGGGGGACACGCGGAGCACGTGAGAGACTGAGAGAGCCAGGCAGAGACGCGGGGCAGGAGGCGGGCAGCAGAGATGGCGGATGTGTCCCAGCCACGCATGAGCGGCTGGCCGGGTGCCCTGGCATTCTGCACATTCTGTCTGCCCCGTGGGTGGCGTTCACTTGGAGCTGAGCCACTGGACTGCACAATGACCATCTGTGTTCACCAAGGTCATTCCAAGGACTAAGCCGATGCCATCACTAGAGTAATCAACAAAAATCAGCAGTCGCACCCCCAGAGTCCACTTGCCTGGCCGGACCCCGTCCACGCGACTGACGCGGCCTGCAGCATCTCAGTCCCCGAAGACTGAGGAAGCGGATTAAAGCAGAGTGACACAATCCTGGAGATCCTGCCAGTTCTGGAGGTGGACACTCAACCCTGGTGTCGAGAAGGAAGCTGCTGTCCTCTGCTTTCAATGACAGCTAAGGGGCTGGGATGCGCTTGGCATCTCCGTTCCCAACGCCGCCCCATCAGCTTCTTCAGCGTCACATGCCTGTGGCAGCACCCCGTCACCCGTCAGCGCTGCACTTCAGCCACACTCGGGAGGAGGCAAAGCCAGGCGGGCTCCCAGGAGGCCTCGGCCCTGGAGGAAGGGGTCTCCAGGCTCGCTCCTGGGCCCAGACCCAGGTGTGCGCTGGGCTCCTCGAGGCTGGGCCCTGACCAGGCCCTTCCTGAAGGCCCCTGCCTCCAGCTGGGAGGGCACTGATGTCCTTCCCTCGCCACGGCAGGCCCAGGGCCCCCAGCGCAGGTTCCCGGCAGGCCCCTCCCTGCACCCCAGGCCAGCTGCTGGCCCCTGGGTCACCACTGGGTTCCCTTTTTGCCTTTTCTGGCCTAGCAGCTGCCTCATTGGGCCATCTGCTCCCCACCTCCCCTCCGGGGAGCCACAGGCTGCTCCTTCAGCTGAGGGTCAGGAGACGGCGGGCAGCAGGCAGACACAGGCCCCCTGCTGGGGTGCCCCAGACCCCTGACCCACACAGCCACCTCAGGCCACTCTGGGGACAGCACTGCTGGTCTGTGCCTCCTGAGGGAGAAACCACCTTGTGTCACAGAAAGCCTGGTGCCCAAAATGGCCTTGGGGCCCCCTGGTTCAAAGGGTGACCCCAGTGGCCCTCACCTGCCCTGTGTGGCTTCTGCATATGGGTGAAACCTGAGGTGGTCTCTCTCCCAGGACTGTCACTAGCCAGGCAGGTCCCACCCAACTCCAGTGGCTGCTGGGCAGAAGGGGAGGCCTGAGGCGTGAAAACTGCAGACTCTGAATGGCTGCGTGGAACCAGCCTGCACGACTGCACCCCTCCCGTGCCCCGAGCACCCCAAGGCCAGCAGACCTCGCCTCTTCCCAGCTAGCTCACCGCACCTCGTCATCACTTACGCCCTGCAGCCTGGAAGCCTCTGCTCTGCGCAGCGGCTGCGCCCTGCGCCACCTGCATCTCCCCCCATCTCCCGCCACAGCTCTGCTCGGCCAGCAGGAAGGGTCCACACCTGGGAAACCAGCACGTGCCTGTGAGCCAGCCCCTGCCGGCACCCACTCAGATTTCACCTGCACACAGCTGGCACACAGCCAGGAGGTGGACAACCTGCTTCAAGACAAGGAAGGACTCGCCGGTGCCACCCAGGGACAGAGGACCGGGAACCGCTCCAGCTCGGCCGCCCCTCGGCCCACCTCCCCACGGGTCCACTTCTGCTGGCACGGCCCACCGCAGCCTGTTCACACCACCTCACGCCCTCCCTGCGATGGTCCTCACTGGCCTCTGGGCTTGATGCTGCCCCAGCTCCCTCAAGTCATACCCCTTGCACCCTCCAAACCTGCCCCTGAGGGTCCACTGCTGCCCAGACCAGTGTCCACCACCACAGCCTCACACCCCAAGCAGCAGGCAGGGTTCCCGCCATTCCATGAGCCCCTGCTGCAGAGCTGCTGGCTACTTTCTGGACCCCAAAGCCCTGGAGCCACTGTGCCATCAGTTCCGCTCCCTCGCCAAGGACAGCACCCTCCACCTGCAGTTCTGCTTCCAGGGTCCGCTGTACAGTCCTGACAGAGGGCAGTCCCCCACCTCTCCCACAGACAGGGCACGTGAGACAGACACAGGGACACAGTGAGGGGGGAGCAGACAGACCCCAGCTGTTCTCTTGTATTCCTCACTGCTGCCCGTCTCTCACTGGTCTGACCGTCCCCGTCACAGGTGTGTGTGCAGGAAAAACCAGCACGGACAGTCCTGGGCCTACCTCCACCCAGGCATGGCCAGTGAGGGGGACAGTGTGCTCCTTCCAGCCCCCAGGGCCCCATCAATGTCTTGCCTCCTGGACTCTCTGCAGCACCCTGGGCTCTCTGCAGCACCTGGAGTCTCTGCAGCATCTGGGACCTGCCAGGATGCTCAGGGGCTCAGGCTCCCCCCTCCCACGGCCTCTGAGATGGGGTGTCTCAGCCAAGAAGCTTAACAGATGAAGCTCCAGCACCCAGAGTTGGTCCAGCTGAGGAAGGCCTGGCCGAGCACTGGGAGGCTCAGTGCCCCAGGAGGCGGAGATTCACTGCCGCCACAGTGGGCGCTCCCTGGGAGACCTGCAGTGGGCAGCCTCTGCCCCTCAACACGGATGGTGCCTGAACTGCAGCAGGGGGTCCCTGCCTGTGGCTGGGCGAGATCTGTAGCTGTGTGCATGTCGTGTGCATGTCGTGTGCATGTCGGACACAGGCTGCCTTGCCGGGAGAGGAAGCTGCTCAGACTTTCTGCCCCAATGCCCAAAGCAGCCCAGGCAGGGCCCAGGCAGGACCTGGAAAGGCTCTCAACCCTCTACTGCCCGAACTGCATAGCAACACGGCTCAGGTGCACCCAGGAGGAGGGGCACTCCCAGCCTTCGAATCTAAACAGGGAAGCCAGAGGCTCTCCGTTCCTCCCCCTCCTTCCACCCAGCTGCACAATACAAGCTCCTCCTCCTGCCACAGCAGCCCCAGTACCCCGGCCCCATGGCCACCAAGCAACCCCCACTTGGCAGTGACGCAGGCTAGCGCTGCTGTGGGCAGGTGGCCCCCACTCCCAGCAGTGACGCCTTCCTCCCTGTGTCTTCAACCCTCCCCTAGCAGCGAGGCAGACACGAGAGACGCTGCCTTGAAGCAGCAGCTCAGATCCCTCCTCCCAGGAGAGGCAGAGTGACTCAGAATGCAGGAGCAGGGGAAAGCTCCGGAATATTCCAGCACAGTTCCTCCAGGGGCCAGCCCACCCTCACTCAAAGCCTTCTAGGGGTGGAGAGGAGGTCAGTCATCTGAGCAACCTCAGGGCCCAGGCCCAGGTCCCTGAGGCTGCCTACAATCCAGCCAAGGCACATCCTCATCCTGATCTCCACGGGAACTTCTGGAGACAGCCTGTGTTCCCCAGAGGGTCTCCCACCTCCCCAGCTCACTCCCAGCCCCCCAGTTGCCTCTGCCCACGTGTGTGCCCCGCCTCTGCAGTCAAAGCTCTGCCCCCGCAAGCCCCCAGCACCCACTTCTGTGCCCACAGCACTCACGGCTAGGACCATGGGCAGTGGAGTCCAGGGTCTCCCAGGTACTGGGCTGCCCTGCAAAGCCCTAAGGCAAGGGTCTCACCCCAAGCTCCTGGCAACACCTAGGGGCTGACCATGGTCAGCCCATCTTGCCGTTGGGTCACTCAAGAGCCACGGTTCTTCTAGGCAACAGGGGGTCACAGAGAACCAGGCTGGTAGGAAGCCCCCCTCCTCCCGCCACTCACCAGCCTGTCTGCCACTCCCCTGGCTTAGAAGAGATCAGATGGCCAGACAGCTGGGGCTGCTGAGCTGTCCAGAGGCTGCCAAAAGGGTATTCCCAGCCCAGTATGGGATACTCAGTGCGGCCTCGGGCCTGTCCACCCGAAGGCAGCAGAGCAAATGCTGCGGGTTCCAGCTCCAGTCCTGCTGCACCTCCCTCTGTACGCTGCTGCTCTTCCTGACCTGCTCAGCAGGATCTCTGCCCAGTGCTGGCCCCCTCCTGCGCCTCACTCGCACACACACTGGTCACTGGGAGGGCCACCATGCTCCTCAAGCCACCCAAAGGGGACTCTTTGCCAGGTGCTTGGTGGCTCTCACAGGAGGCCACAAGGTCAGCCTTCCTGGGGCCTTAGGAGGAGGGGCTTGCAGGCTTGGGCCAGCAGCGGAACCCCTGAGAACAGACGCCCCACATGGAGCTGGGTGCGGAGGGAACAGGATGGCAGCTCCACCGGGCAGGGAGGGAGGGCGGCGTTACGGGGCTGCATCCCCCGAGCCCGTCCCCAGCACTCCCCCTCCTCTCTCCTTTCTTCCATTCTTCCCCATGTCACGGCTCCAGGTCACCAAGGAGGACCGGCCATGACTACTTCAGAAGCTCTGTGTGGGCGTGCACTCACGTCAAGGCCAGTGAGTCAGCGCCCTGACACTGAAGCGCCCCGCTCTGCAGACTTGTCCCCGCTTTCCATAGCGGGAAGCACCATCCCAAGCCTTACTGAAATGAGGCCAGTGTCCTGCAGAGGGCAGAGCAGCACCAAGAAACGCACCTGTAATGCACAGGCACCCGCGGCACCCACCTCACCCACACACACAGACGTGGTCCAAGCAGGGAAAGAGCAATCAGAAAATGAAACCAGTTGGTTCTCACTTTTCTCTGTGACAGCAGAGAACCTAGAACCCTCAGCCCCAAACTCAGAGTCACAAGAGCAAGAACAACCGATACCGTTCTTTCATGCAGAAAAAATACTAAAAGCACCACCATGTTTCCAGGACGGGGACCCATCTGGCTCAGACCTGGGTTCAGCAGCGGCCAAAGGGAGAAGGGAGAACTCAACCAGAGAAGAGCAAGCAGGCAGCCTGGCCTGGCGGGAACGAGGGATGGAAGACACGAGACCGTTTCCAACTCCAACCCATCTCCAAGGAGGTGAGCAAGAGCGGCCTGCCCACATGTGCATCTATACCATGCACCTGCCACTGTCCTGTGGCTCCAGGGACCCCGGACCACAGCCATGGCTACTTTGCCAGTGTCACCTGTCAGAGAGGAGTAGAGCCATGTTGAAATCTAGGTTTCCCACACCACCTGATGCCCACCTCGTGCTTCTTCCTGCAGGGTGTCCAGGCCCAGGCCATTGGTCAACAGGCATGGCTTTGCCCCTCAGGGTCTGGCCCTGCACAAGGGGCCAGGACAGTCAAAGAATGAGGCTGCTCTCTGCAGGCCCCAAACCAAGCTGTCCACCTTACCACGTCCTCAGGGGCAGGAGATTATGGCCGTGCCTTCCTGTTCCAGGGACAAAGTATTTAAGTGGGTTTTGAGCTAAGGCCCCAGGTTGGATTTTCAAAGCCAATGGATTCAGTAAGTTGGTGTCCAGTGCTCATGATTCCCCCACCATCCTTGAGGCTACCCCAGCACAGAGGCCACATGGCCACAATGCCCAGGCCCACTCCTCCAGAGGTTGACACAAGGACGTAAAGTTGCTCCGAGCCACCTGCAGGCCCAGTGGCCGTGACAGGCTCCAGTGCCCCCCAGCAGGGCAGGTTTGGCAGTGCTTGCTGCCACCCTAGGCAGTTCATGTCACATCCCAAAAAGGGTGTCACCAACCTCTGAGCCTTTTAGAAAACCCTAACTGCCCCTTTGGGTTTCTCTGCAGGCCCCTCCAACCCCAGGCAGACCACATGGTGGCTCCAAGGGTGTGTCCACTGAAACCTCTGAGCATGATCATTTTGGAGAAAGGTTCTTTGCAAATAGAAAGTTAAAGATCTCAAGATAAGATTGTCCTGGATTAGCTGGTTGCCCTGAGCTCAGTGACAAGTGTCCTTGGAAGGGGAGAACAAGGGGAGAAGATCAGACATGATGCATCTACAAGCCAAGAACACCTGGGCCCACCAGAACCTGGGAGAGGCAGGAAGAACCTGGGAGAGGCAGGAAGAACCCTCTGGGAACATGCAGGGCCCCGCTGCCAGCGAGTGCACCCTCTGCCCTCCAGAGGAGAGAATAAATTTGTTTTCAGCTCACCCCATCTGAGGTGCTTTGTAATGGTAAACTTGACTGTGACCCCACCATGGGAGGCAAGAGGGCAGGAGCAAGGTTGGGAGGCTCTGAGCATCCTGGGATCTCCACTTCCCAACCAGCATGCCAGAAAGGCAGACACCCACAGGCTCAGGCAACCCAGAGCTCGGGGCCTGAAAGACCTGGAGGTTTTCCCCTGAAAAGGGATAGGCTGGGGTCTAGCTCAGCGGCAGAGGGTTTGCAGGCACGTGCAAGAAAGGCTCTGGGCTCAATCTCCAGCACCATTAAAAAAAAAGGGGGGGGAGGGGAAGAGGAAATGGTCCTGGCAGTGTGTGGACAGGCAGTGTGCAGCAGGACACCTTTCCTTCCCCTGACCCACAGCCCAGGGCCAGAGCAGCAGGGCCTCCCCGGCCCAGACGCTTCGCAGGCCAGTGTGCAGGACTCCACAAGCCCCTTGCCTCTCCTCGCTGCAGAGGTGGGTAAGGAGGGTGGGAGCACGAGAGCCAGGAGACTGCCTCATCCTCCTTGTACTCTCAAACCCCAGATCACCCTGCCTGGCACTGCAGCCCTGCTGGCACTGGTCCCACAAACTCGTTCCCCTTGGGCACAAAAATGCACCTTGGATTCAGGCCCAGAAATAAAACCCAAATCAGGGTCAAGGTTCTACTCCCTTCTCGTCAGCATGTTTTCCCTGGCCCAGGGCAAGGGGCTGCTCTGCTGCCTGCATGAGACCCAGGAGTGGGCCTGAGGACTCAACAGTGTGCAGGAGGCAGGACCCTGAGGGTCCTGAGGTGAGAGTCTGCACCAAGCCACAGCCATCAGCCGTCAGCAGGAATACGAAGGCCAAGGGCACGTACCACACTTGGCACGAAGGGCTTCAGGAGCCCTGGCACCAGACCCCGACAGAGATGGTGCCCACTACAGGAGGCTCAGAAACCAGGCCCACGTCCCCCAGTGCAATTACAGAAAGAGGGGACACCTGCTTTGTGGCACAGAGCCCTGGACACTAGGGTCAGTCTCCACAGTGGTCTCTCCAGCCCCATGCCAGGCCCCTGGGGCATTCTGTGGTCTCTCTGATGCAGTATTAGGGCATTAGGCCTGGCCCAAGCCTAGACCTTCTCCTTTTCTAGCTTTTCTTCCCCCACTTTTGGCCATGTAGACAATACTCTGGCGTACCAACTTGTGTAGTGTTGACCAAAACCTCCACTACAGTGACTCTGGACCTTAGGGAATGTTCCCCATGGACCTGCCTCTGAAGGCTGGTGAGCGCTGCTCCAGATCCGTTTCCAGGCTCTGCCCACCGAGGCCCCTCCTGTGCTGGCTGAGGCTGTGCAAACTGGATGGGCAGGTCAGCCAGCCACCCCAGCCCGCCCCACCCAGCCCACTGCTTCTCCCTGCCCAGTGGTGCTCAAACACAGGGGTGGAAAAGCACAATGCCAGCACAGGCACCTGTGGAGCCACCGATAAGGATGCTGGGCACTGGGACCCCAGGTAAGAAGCACAGCTCTTCCCCGAATGGGTTGTCCAGAAGAGCCTCTCCCTTGGCAACAGGCACACTATGTCCTCCTCCTTGGTGCAGAAGCCGAGGCACATGCCTGGAATTCAGGAATCAGGAAGCCTGCTGAAGGACCAGGACAAGAGGAAGAAGAGCAGTTTACCCAGTGAAGGGAAGAAGAGAAGCAGCAGGCAGGTGGGGAGGAGGGGAGAAGGGACGGGTAAGAGAGCCACAGCGGCTTGCACAACTGCCTGGGTGGGTAGGGCTGTGCAGAGCCCAGCCTAGCTACCCCTGCACCCCTGCTCCAAGCACATCTCATTCAGTGACCCTGTCTTTTGCAGTCCTGCTATGTCCCTCCTCCCCCGCGAGCCAGGGGCTGCACACTGACTGCCGCAATCAAGGTCTGCCCACTGGAATGAGAGGCAAGCCTGAGACTGAGGTGGGGAGGCACCGTACACCTCCCAACAGGGGCTCAAGACTCAGTGGCCACCCAATCCCTTTGGTCTTGAACTCCTGCTCCACAGCTGAGCATGCTACCCCCAGGCTGGCCCTTCCTGTCTTCCTTCCACACTAGCCCAACCTGCAGGCCTGCTGCAAATAGGCGACCCTTTCTTTTTCTTATTTCTTGCATAATTGAACCCAGAGCCTCAAGAATGCTAGGCAAGTGCTCTACCACTGAGCTACATCCCAAGACCCTTTTTAAATTTTTATTTTGATACAGGATCTAGCTAAATTGCCCAGGCTGACCTCAAACTTTAGATCCTCCTGCCTCAGCCTCCCAAGTAGCTAGGATTACAGATGTGAACCAGAACACCCAGCAGGTGGCCCTTCTTCATGTCCTGCAATGCTCAGCACAGGGACTGGGTGTGCACAGCAGGAGCCCAAGGACCTGCCATATCTGCCCTTGTCACAGACCATGCCAAAGGTGGGCAGGCAAGGGGGCTATCACCTGGCCAGGCCCACCCAGTACAATACCCTGGTTCTGCCTCAGGCCCAGCCTAACATCCACTGTATCCAGGTCCCCTCCTGACCATCCAACCATAACCAGGAAGCAGTAGGTGCTTGGCCTACAGCAACACGTGAAGACACAGTGGGCTCCAGGAATGGACAGCCCAAGAGCTGGCCCAGCCTCCTGACCACTGGCCTGTCTGCAACCTTACTATCCTCTCCTTCGTGAGGCCCACAGAGGACAAGGGGCAGAACCTGGAGGCCAGCGCAAACACCTGCCTATCTCACCGTCCTGCCTGGACATTGCCCGCGAGGGCCGGGTCCTACCAGCTCTGACTCCTCCAACCCTGCCGCATTTTTGTCGCCTCCAGGGAGCCCCCGCCCACGGCTGGCCTGGAGGCAGGAAGCCAGAGGCACTCACCGCACGCCACAGCTGGTGCACCGGGGCTCGGTCCCACCTGAGCACCCCCCAACCCAAGCCCCGGCCAATCCGCCAGCAGGGCTCCCCGCCCCCGCCCACCAGCCCAAGGAGCAGGCTCATGGGCGCGCCAGGCTCTGGCCGCAGCGCCCCGAAATCCAGACCCCAGCGGGGGCTCACTGCGGGACCCCGCCAAGGTCACGGCTGGGGGCGACCCGCCACCCCGCCGCGGATCCGCACGCAGGGCGCGAGTGCAGCCGAGCGGGTTACGTAAGCCGCGCGGAGCGCGTACCTGCAGCGGGAACGTGGCCGCCCGGTTGCCCACGTAGCCGCGGACGACGTGGCTCTGGATGGAGAGCACCCGGCACTCCTCCTCCATGCCGGGCGGGCGCGGCGGCGCGGGGCCGGGGCGGTGTCACGGTCTCGGCGCTCGCTCCGGCTCCCCGATCGCGGCTCTCCGGCGCGCGGCCCGGCTCGCGCAGGCGCTGGGCTCGGACGCTGCCCGCCTCCTCTGACCTCAGCAGCGGCTGCGAACCCGCGAGCCCCGCGCGTCGCGGGGCGGGCCGGGGGCGGGCCGGGGCGGGAAGCGGGCGGGCACCTCAGCGCAAGCCCCGCCCCTCCCGGGAGCGGGAAGCGAAATCCGGCTGGGGCCCTCGCTCCCGGCGGCGACTTTGCGTCCCCGCACGTGGGCGCCCACCCTCTAAGCGCCGGTCCGCATTCGGTACACCCGGAAGGGCTGGGCAGCGCCGTCTGTTCGTTTACTGATTCATTCGTTGCCCGGACCACGGCACAGCGCTCCAGTGCGCAGCTGGACACAAGTCCGTCCCACGCCCAGCGCCGCGAAGGACACCGGCGGAGGCGCGGGCCGACACCGCTGCGCACTCGGGCAGGCTGCACTCTCAGGGCCCAGGGCCCCAGAGCCCACGGGGAGCCGCACACAGCTTTGTGGAGCAGACATCCCCACACCACCAAAAGACGCTGGAGGACCCTAGTGTTCCCCACCAGGGGCGCAGCCTGCAGCAAAGAACAACCTTCAGCCGCCAGTGCCTGGCCCTTGGCCACAGGCTGCCCCCAAGTTGGGCCACGTGTTTGACAGGTTCAGGTACTTGCCCACTAAGGATGGCCTGAGGCCTGAGCCCAAGCAACTCCACTTTAAAACTCCAGTTTGAAACCTGCAGTCTCCCCAGGCCACCCACAGAGCCCTCCAGTGTGGCCCTCAGGCACCAACCGGTCACTTCCCCCACCCTGACAAGCTCAGAGTGAAGTTTCTGGCAGGCTGTCCTGGCCCAATAAGGGGGAAAGGAAAGGCGAAAAGATCAGGGTGGGAACCACCAGACCAAATGCTTTAGCCCAGGGTCACTGAGAGACCCCCATGGCAGCTGATAAGGATTGAAAGGGGGGTTAAAAGCCCCCAAATATTGGAGCATCTTGACACCCACCTAGGTCCTTGCAGGAGGATGAACCTGACCCTGCCCTTCATCTCCCAACCCAGCCTTCTCCTGAGCTGACGTGAGGGCACAACTCCTCCAGGTTGTGGGTCTTGGACGTGTCGCTTTGACCCTTGGGGTCAGTGATATAGACAGCACATGAGAGCAAGCATGGTACCCTGCAAGAGGAGGGCATTGCTTAGGGAACATTTTCAAGAGAAAGTACATTGTAATTAATAATAATTAATCATCATCCATACCTATACTCCAAGAAACTTGGGATGCTAAGGCACAGACAGGAGAATCCCAACTTCAAGGCCAACCTGAGCGACTTAGTGAGACTCTGCCTCAAAAAATAGATAAATGAATAAATAAATAAATAAAAGATACAGCCACGTCAATGTTTATAGCAGCTCAATTCACAATAACTAAGCTATGGAACCAACCTAGGTGCCCTTCAACAGATGAATGGATGAAGAAAATGTGGTATATACACACAATGGGATATTATTACTCAGCCATAAAGAACAATGAAATTATGGCATTTTCCAGTAAATGGATGAAAATGAAGACTATCATGCCAAGTGAAGTAAGCCAATCCCAAAGAACCCAAGGGGGATAGAAGTTCACTGGATTAGACAAAGGGGAGTGAAGGGAAGGGAGAAGGGAAGGGAATAGGAAAGACAGTGGAATGAATCAGACATTACTCTCCTTCGTTTCCTACATGACCAGTGTTAACTCCATATTATGAACGACCACAAGAATGGGAAATCATACTCCATATATGCATGATATGTCAAAATACACTACTGTCACGTATCTAAAAAGAACAAATAACTTTTTTTTTTATTAAAAGGGTTGGAGACATAGCTCAGTGGTAGAGCATCTCTGGGGAATCTATTGCCAATTAGTAACAGCTAACATTTTCGGGCACTTGCTATGTGCTAAGCACATTTTATCACTCACTGACTCTTCACAAACACCAGTACTGTGCGGTCCATCCCATTTTACAGACGGGGAAGAGGGAAAGGCCAGCGGTCACAGGGCTGCTGACCATGTTGCTGAGTGACAGCCCTAGGAATCCACGGCGGCCAGAGTGCCAACCATGCCCTCTTGCCCCTGTCCTGTCCTGCCCTGTGAGACCACTCCCTTGGCTCTTGGGATCCGAGGAATCCGTCTCTCTTTGCGGCTGATCTCAGCCCTCCCCACACTGACCTGTGGCCCTGCTCCTCTCCCTGGGCAGACATAACCAGCACCCTGCCCCCCACACCTTTACCCAGGTGAGTCAAAGCGCTGAGAGGAAGGAGCAGAGGCAGAAGGAGCTCCTGTTCTTCAGGCCTGTGGGCTCTGAGATGCTCCTTGACAGGGCCCAGGTGCCCTGAAAGTGATACTTCATGAAGACACTTGCTCCTACTCTTTTGGACCTTGAAAGATCTGGTTGCTAGTCCCCAGCTGTTACACCGATGTCCCGAGGCTGGGTCTCGGACTAGCCACAGCAGAGTCTCCCGGGAAACACGAGGCCCATGCCCAGGCCTAGCCCTTTCCTACCTCACTGGGCCTGGCCTCTATGCTTCCTTTTGGCTCTCCCGGGGCTTCTGAAACCCTCCCCCAAAGGATGAGAGCCACTATTTAGGCAGATGAGTTAATCGGGCATTTTTACGAGCACGTCGGTAGTCACTAATGATCAGTCCAAGCATATATATACCTTTTTCCTTCACAACTCAGAGAGCAGAGACCCAAATGTAAAAAAACTACAGCAAACCCACACCAAGGCACATTATAATGACAGAGACGAACATACAGAATAAGGATGGAATTTTAAAGTCTGCAAGAGAAAAAAAAATCAAATTACATATAGGGGAAAACCAGTTCAGATTTCAGCTGATTTCTCAACCCAGACCCCCAACGCCAGGAAGTCCTGGAATAACATGTGCCAAGCTCTGAAAGGAAATGCATGCCAACCAAGAATTTTATATCCAGCAAAATTAAGCTTCAGATTTGAAGGTGAAATAAAAACTTTTCATGATCAACAAAAGTTAAAAGAATTCCCAACTAGAAAGCCTGCACTACAGAACATTCTCAGCAAATATTCTACGTGGAGGAAATAAAAGAAAGCCAGCAAATGGAGGTGCTATATAAAGGAAAGGTCAATCAAAGGAGAAACAAAGTCAAGTCAAAAAACAAAATAAACCAAAATGACCAGGAATTCAAGTCACATCTCAATTATAACCCTGAATGTTAATGGCCTAAACTCATCAATCAAAAGTCATAGACTGGCAGGTTTGATTTAAAAAAAAAAAAAAAAGATTCAACAATATGCTGCCTCAAGAGACTTATCTCAGGGCTGGGGTTGTGGCTCAGTGGCAGTGCACTTGCCTAGCATGCGTGAGGCCCTGGGGTCGATTCCTAGCACCACATAAAAAAAAGTTAAATAAACAAAATAAAGGTATTGTGTCCATCTACAACTAAAAAAAATTTTTTTTAATTTAAAACAAAGAGACTCGTCTCATAGGAAAAGACATCCACAGACTGAAGGTGAATGTTAGGAAAAAACATAAGTAGTCTGCAGGGCAGGCTGAACAAAGTTAGCTGCAGGATGACCTGGTTCTTATCACCTGTTTGCTTCAAGCCCAAACGCCCAAGGCCCACTCAAGGCTGAACACTCAACCCCCTGCTCAAGGCCGAACACTTAACCCTGTAACAGCAGGACTTTAAGACAAGACAGGCTGGGCCACCGAGTGAGAACTTCATACCTCCAGGAGTCTGGTGGGGGAGATTATTCACGGAGAAAGAAAAGAGGAAGGGCGAGGGGATTCTTCCTATAGGGTTCATATCCACGGGAATCTTTGGATTTTCCTCCCATCCAGCTGCAACTGAGCTGGGCATAGTGGTACACGCCTGTAATCCCAGAGGCTCTGGAGGCTGAGGTGAGAGGATCGCAAGTTCAAAGCCAGCCTCAACAATTTAGAGAGAGGCTCAGCAACTAAGCAACACCCTGTCTCAAAATAAAAAAAATTGAGAGTGTTATGGGCTGATTTGAAAATTATCCCAGACTGACCCCATTTTATTCAGACACCTCCTCCTGGGTGAACTGGTCCCTCCACCTGAGTCCTCTCTGGTAAAAGCTAACCCTCCACCCACAACTACTTGCACCCTGACCACAGTATCCTTGCTCTGTGGCACTAATGCAGGATTGTTTTTCCGAGAATGTGATTTCTCAGATATTGTGACTCTATGGCTCTTTTTGGTAACTTTCCATTTGTATGAAACGTGCCTTGGAGTGTGATTGCTTCTCCTGCCCGCTTCGTGCCAGCGTCTTGCCTGCAGAGAACGGCCAGAAAACAAAGCTTTTGTCTTCACTTTCAAAGGACTGGAGAATTATTTGGAGATCTGGGAACAGTGCGTTCATAAAAGGACGAGGGACGATGTGGCTCAGGGGAAAGCACCCCTGGGTTCAGTCCCTAGTACAAAAAAACAAACAAAACCTGAAAGTGAGAGTTTGCTGTCCTCTTGGTTTGGGGTTCACGCTGCAGCAACTGCTGTTTTTCTTACTCTCCTCTCTTCCCCACAGAGAGAATTTCAGCACAGCAGCATCAGCGTTAGGTATCTGCATTTTGTTGTTGTTGTTGTTGTTTTCAGTGCTAGGAATTGACCCCAGGGCCATGTGCATGCCAGGCAAGGGCCCTACCACGGAGCCATATCCACAATCCTCAGGCATCTGTGTTTTTAAAGAATCTTTGAAAACTGGCTAATAAAAAACACGGGAGCCAGGCACAGTGGCACAGGTTGTAAACCCAGTAACTTGGGAGGATGAGGCAGGAGGATTGCAAGTTCAAAGTCAGCCTCAGCAACTTAGCAAGACCCTGCTTAAAATAAAATATAGGGCTGGGGATGTAGCTCAGTTGGTAAAGTGCTTGCCTCACGTGCACAAGGCCCTGGGTTCAATCCACAAAAATAAATAAATAAAATATAAAAAAACAGGGCTGGACATGTGGCTCAGTGGTTAAGCGCCCCTGGGTTCAATCCCTGGGAACAAAACCAAACCAAAACAAACAAAAACCTATGTTTATATACATAAACTTATGTAAACTCTCCCTACAGTTTTTTGGAAGTTAAATATAAAAATAAAAGGTATTAAAGCAGTTGTAGAAGTTGGATGTTTAGAGGTTGAGGGTCTGTGCTTTGGAAAGCCTGATGCCTCTCCTCTGTCCCAGGTCACCTGAATCTGACTGTGCAGGTGTCAGAGGCCGCTGAGGCCCCTCATGGACACACACCCAGTTAGCATCCACATCGTGCATCCTGCCCTAGATGACCCATGGCCAGGGGGCCACTTCCAGACCTTATTAAGGACTGCACATACTCAAGCAGGTTCCTCAGCCCTCTGACCCCTTGTCTGGGAGTCAGGGGCAATGACAGCATCCCTCTTGCAGAGTTCTGGTAGGCTTGACATGAGATAGAGAGACACACAGATCAAGTGCGGGCAGTCAGCGAAACCAGCTTAACCCACTAGCCTGCGACTTGAGGGTCGTCCTGTATCTCAGCATCTGTGCTGTGCCAGGCTGGTGTCCCACTCAGGAGGGACTGAATGTATGATGGGTGGATGCTGAGTGGGAGGATGGGGGGATGCAGGGTGGGGGGATGGGAGGGTGCAGGGTGAGAGGATGGGTGGATGCAGGGTGGGAGATGAGTGGGTGGAGGGTGGGAGATGGGGAGATGCAGGGTAGGGGATGGGTGGGTGCAGGGTGGGGAGATGGGGGATGCAGGGTGGGGGATAGGTGTGCAGGGTGAGGGGATGAGTGGATTCAGGGTGGAGGATGGGTGTGCTGGGTAGAGGGATGGGTGGATGCAGGGTGGGGGATGGGTGTGCAGGGTGGGGGATAGGTGTGCAGGGTGGGGGATAGTTGTGCAGGGTGGGGGATGGGTGTGCTGGGTAGAGGGATGGGTGGAGGGATGGGTGGATGCAGAGTGGGGGATGGGTGTACAGGGTGGGGGAATGGTGGGTGCAGGACAGAGGGATGAGTGAGTGGAGGGTGGGGGATGGGTGGGTGCAGGGTGGGGGATGGGTGGATGCACAAACAAATGGATGGGTGCTGGTGGGTGGGGAGGTAGATGGATAAACTAGTCAACTACTTTGAAAAAGGCAATTTCTCAAAAAAATTAAACAGAATTTCCATATAATCCCTCAATGCCACTGTCAGGTCCATACTCAAAGAACCTGAATTGATATCGACACACCCATGTCCAGAGTAGCATTATTCAGAAGAGCTGACAGGAGGGAACAGCCCGAGTGTGCATCAGTGGATGAATGGATAACAGGCAACGTGCGGAGCCAAAGTTTCACCTCGGCCCTTCTGACTGGGCTGAGAATTAAATTGGCATAGTCAGAATAAGAGAAAAATGTATAAATATATTGAATTCGAGCTTTTCCTGGCACAAGAGCCTTCATAGGGAAGTGAAGATCCAAAGAGAGAGGCAGCTGAGTTCTTATGCACGGATGGCGGCCACTGGGGATAGGGGCTGGTCTAACCGGGTTGGCTTGCACAGTGCCTCAGCCCCAGTCCCTGTCCTTGGTGAGAGGGATGCCGCTGTCCTCTGGGGTGGGCAGGACATTCCTTGCAGCAGAATATCATTTTCTGCTTTTAATGAACAGAACTAAGGTCAGAGTGATCTTTCTCATCTGCTGTTCGTAAAATGCCTTTAACTTAAAAACACAGTGCCCAAGCAGGTATTTCCGAATAGTATGTTCTAAACTCTTCCAAGAAGCAAATTTGGCCCGTTGAAACAATGGACTTTTCTTTTATATATATATATTTTATTTTTTAGTTGGATACAATACCTTTATTTATTTTTATGTGGTGCTGAAAATCAAACTCAGGGCCTTGCATGTGCTGAATCACAACCCCAGCCCCCAAACAATGGACTTTTCCCCCCTGATTTTTGGTTCTAGGGACTGAATTCAGGGGTGTTTTACCACTTAGCTACATCTCCAGACCCAGACTTTTTTTTTTTGGGGGGGGTACTGGGGATTGAACTCAGGGGAACTTAACCCCCTTTATTTTTGTATTTTGTTTAGAAATAGGGTCTCACTGAGTTCCTTAGCACCTGGCTTTTGCTGAGGCTGGCTTTGAACTCGAAATCCTCATGCCTCAGCCTCTGGAGCTTGACAGAGATATCACTAGGTTGCTCAGGGTCTCACTAAATTGTTGAGACTGGTCTCAAATTTGATATCCTCCTTTTTTTGGGGGGGGTGGTGTATTGGGAATTTAACCCGGGGACAGTTTACCATGAAGCCACATTCCCAGTCATTTTGTTTGTTTTTATTTTGAAGCAGGGTCTCACCAAGTTGCTGAGGGTCTGGTTATATTACTGAGGCTGGCCCTGAATTTACAATCTCTTGTCTCATCTTCCAGAGTCACTGGGATCACAGGCTTGTATCACTGCTGCCCAGATTAACCATGGACTATTATTCAGCCTTAAATGTAAAGCAAAGGGCTGGGCCTGGGGCAGTGGCAGAGCGCTAGCCTAGCATGTGGGGGGCCCTGGGTTCCATTCTTAGCCCAGCACACATAACAAATAAAGTGCAGGCATCCGTGCCTCTGCAACCGCAAAATACAAATAAACAAATAAAGGAGAAACCAGGCATGGTGGTGCAGGTCTGTGGTCCCCCATGGGGTGTCTGAGGACAGGCCCCAGCGTCTGGGTGGCCTGGCCACCTTCTGTGTGAAGTCGAGTGTGCTCCTCAGCTAGGAAGAGCGCCCCACGCTTCCCAGGGCTGCCGATGTGGATGGCAGGGGGGCGGGTGGTGGGGAGCTCTACTGCTACACCCACCCAGATCCTCTCTTCCTCTCTCGCCTTCCCTTCTCCCTGCTCCCTTCCTCTCAAATCAGACCCTCTGCTTGCCTTTGGCTTTCTTCCTGCCAAGTGTCCTGCTGTCTCCTGCAGTCCAGCTCAGCAGGAGCTGGACACAGAGCCCAGGCAGGCGGGCAGACAGGGGCCACGACCTGGGCAGGGCTTCTTCTGGGTGTCAAAGGCCAGAATCACAACAATGTAGTTCAAGGATCTTATTTGGCTTTCTTTTTAATGCTAGAATCAGGCAACAAAGGAGCTTGCTTCACTGACAGAAGGACTGAAAGAGGCAGAAATAGGTGGTACATTCCTGGGTTCCCAACTACTGGGGAGGCTGAGGCAGGAGAAAGGCAAGTTCCAGGCCAGTCTGGGCAACTTAGTGAGACCCCCATCTCAAAATAAAAAGGGAAGGGGTATAGCTCAGTGGTAGAGCACTTGCCTCATGTGTGCAAAATCCTGAATTTAATCCCTAGTACTACAAGAAATGAAATTTTGAAAAATGAAGCAGAGGGGCTGAGGCTGTGGCTCAGTGGCCGAGCACTTGCCTAGCATGTGTGAGGCACTGGGTCCGATCCTCAGCACTGCATATACATAAATAAAAAATAAAGGTTCATCAACAACGAAGAAATATTTTTTAAAAAATGAAGCAGAAACAAATCACAAAGAATAGATTGGTCTTTTTTTCCCCCTTCTTTGGTGTTGGGGATCGAACTTGGGGATGTGTAACCACTGAGCCACATTCCCAGCCCCTATTATTTTTTAATTGAAATGGGGTCACACTAAGTTGCGTGGGGCCTCACTAACTTGCTGGGGCTGGCCTTGAACTTGGGCTCTGCCTGGCTCAGTCTCTAGAGTTGCTGGGATTACACACGTGCACCACGGTGCCTGCCTGGATTGGTGATTTCAAAGTGACTTTCCATATGAGGCAGAACAGGGACACACGGAACCACAGGAAAGTAGAAGTTTGGTCAGCATCCGGTGATCCAGGTTTTTTTGGCTCCCAGCGAGCAGGGAGCCCATCATGCGATTGAAACTGGCCTGTCCTCTCTCTAGTCTGTCTTGCCTTCCCTTCTCCCTGCTCCCTCCCTTGTCAGATCAGACCCTCTGCTTGCCTTTGGCTTTCTTCCTGTGAAGTGTCCTGCCCTCCCCTGCAGTCGAGCTCAGCAGGAGCTGGACACAGAGCCCAGGCAGGGGCCACGACCTGGGCAGGGCGTCTTCGCTGACAGTGGATGGAGTCAGCTTCTCTGCGGGTCATGTAACAGCTTGGAATCTGGTTTGGAGATGCGAAGCTTTAGCACAGAGACAGCAAGAAAAAAGTAGACTTATTGCACAGTCACCAGAGAGGCCGAGAGGATGCTGGGAGAGAAGCGTCAGAGCCAGGAGTCTGGTGGGGGGGTTTGGGCCTCTTCTTTTCATGGTCTCTGGAATCTCCTCCCTTCCTTATCTCCTCCCCTGTGCATGTGATCCTCACTATTATTGATTGGTCCTCCTGTGTCCATGCATCTGTTTGAGTTTTCTATTGGAAAACTAAATAGAAAAACTTTTGTATTTTTCCACAGACGCCCAGGGATTCTCCAGAAGCCTTTGGTCTCAGACTAGGGTAGCACCGTTGGTCCCCCCTGTTCTGGGGCTTCAGCCTCTTGAACTGCGCAGCTACTGGTTCTCCCTGTTCTCCAGCCTGCAGATGGCCAGGCGGCACTGTCCAGCTTCTGGTCGTGTGAGCCAACCTGATAAATCCCCTTTTTATAATTATACTTCCTGTAGATTCTGTCCCTCTAGAGAGCCCTGACTAACACAGAACAACTGTGTGCTTAGAGGCATGAAGCCCAAGATTCCCTGGCTCTCAGCCTCCTCCCGGCATCTCCAGGCTCCTGGTGCACCATAGCAGCAGCGCTGTGGGCTGAGGGGCTCCCTCATGCCTTTCTTTTTTCTTTTTTCTTTTTTTTTTTTTAAAGTGAGAGTGATAGAGGGAGAGAGAGAGAATTTTTTTTTAATACTTATTTTTTAGTTATTGGTGGACACAACATCTTTGTTGGTATGTGGTGCTGAGGATCGAACCCCGGCCGCACGCATGCCAGGCGAGTGCGCTACCGCTTGAACCCCATCCCCAGCCCCAATGCCTTTCTTTTTTCGTTTCTGGTGCTGGAGATAGGACCCAGGGCCTCACACATGCTGGTGAGCAATCTACCTCTGAGCTACACCCCCAGCGCTTTTTATTCATTTGATTTTGAGATAGCATCTTGCTAGGTTCCTGAGGCTGGCCTCAAACTTGTGATCCTCCTGCCATTGCCTCTCAAGATATATTTTTTGAGCAAGGTGGTCTTTAAGCACAAGTCAGGAATTTCTTCTGGTGTTCAACCAGAGGGTCTGTTCTGCTCAACAATGAGGAAAAACTGCATCTGCTGGACCCGAGGGAGGTGCCTCCCCAAGTCCCCAGGTCCTGATGTTCTAATCCACACCCCAAGGTAATAGCATCAAGAAGTGGGACATGTGGGAGCCTCGAAGGATTAGGGCCCTATCCCTCAGAGGGATCTCAGAGACGTCCTCACCCCTCGATTGCCATCTATGAACCAGGAAGTAGTCCTGACCACAACTGAACCTGCAACACCTCGATTGTGGACTTCAGCCTTTAGGACGAGGAGAAATCGATTTCTGTGTTTTTCTTTTTTTTTTTTTCTTTTTTTAAACTGGGGATTGAACTCAAGGATGTTTCATTACTGACTTTTTTATTTTGAGACAGGGTCTCACAAAGTAGCTTAGGGCCTAGCTAGGTTGCTGAGGCTGGCCTCAAACTTGCCATCCCCTTGCCTCAGCCTCCTGAACTGTGGGGATCACAGGTGTGGCCCCTGCACCCAGGAGTTCATAGCATTTTGTTAAAGCAGCCCCACAAGTTAAGACATCTCCCAGGGCTGGAGTTGTGGCTCATGGTAGAGCGCTTGCCTAGCATGCATGAGGTACTGGGTTCCATCCCCAGTGAAAGGAAAGTGATCACAACACTTGGAGCAACCAAGAGATCTTTATTGCAGCAGTGCAACAGAGGAGAAGAGAGAGAGAGAGAGAGAGAGAGAGAGAGAGAGAGAGAGAGAGAGGGGCCCCAGCAGGAAGGAGTTTTTATAGCCCAAATCTAATGGGGTCTCTGGGTCTGCAAGCTGCCTTGTTAGCACAAGGGGGGTTAAGTGTCCAGCCTTGACTGGGGGGGGGTGTTGAGTCTCAGCCTTGAGCAGGGGGGTGAAGTGTTCAGCCTTGACACAAACAGGTGATAAAGGACCAGACAGAGGGGGATTTGAGTGCATGGGTCATCTTGCAGCTAACATTCATTTAGCCTACCCTGCAGACAACTTATTCAGCCTGTCCTGCACCTAACATTCCTCCCTTTTTGTTTTTCTAGGTGACATGGGGGGCGGCGTAAAATCCAATGGCTATTTTCTGCTCAATGGTGGCGGCGTGGGACCTAGGAGGGAAAGAGGAGGAATGTTCGGGGGACAGGTCTGAGAGCACCAGGGCAGCCAGAAATAACACCCAGTGGCTATAGACAGTTATCTCAGAAGGGGCAAGTCCACAAAGTTCCTTGAAGCCATAGGTTGTCAAAGGCATCAAACCATTTCTGAGTGGAGGAGATCTTTGGTATCAGCCATTGGTCCTGTAGCAGGGGCTCTAGGAAGTATCGGAGGTGGCTTGGTTGAATTCAGTAATGGTAAGGGTGACAGCCCGATCGTAGCCAGTGGAAGGACAATCACCTTGACTCATAAACTGAGAGTGGGTGGTGTCATCCTGGTGCCATGTCGCTTGGATGTAGAAGTGGCATCTGTGTTTTCAGATAAAAGCTTGAGAGAGATTAATGATTAGTAAAAGAAGAAGAGAGTTGGCAAAAAACCTTGAGTTTGGTGGGTGTGGAGGAAGTCCAGGACTGGACATTTGGAACAGGTGCCTTTTTAAGATGGGAGACATGGTACCAGGGAGAGTGTCTAAGAGCTTGGTCACCATGGGGTAGTAAGTATGACTGTAGGGGGTCCCGTCCAGCGAGGTTCCAACGATTGAGAATGCAGTTCCTGAAGTAAGACTGTGTCATCTAGTTGAAGAGGGTCCAATTCAGCTCGTGTTTATGCTGGGAGTGAGGCAATGAATGGTGCAGGAAGGCACCGGTCTGCATGTTCCCTTAGGAGTTTGCATAGAAGTGTGAGATTAGGCAGTGTTATAGTTAAAGCTTCCTCCCAGGGTTTCATAAACTGACTTCCAGACCACTCACGTATAATAGAATGGAGCCTTTATTGAAGCACACCCGTAGCAGCTGACCAGAACATAAAGCTGTTCCCCTGATCAGCCCTGAACAATTGCAAGGGCACTCCTTATAAGCCTGAAAACCACAAAAGGGATGTTCAGGGGTCCAGCCAATGCAAGCCAGCCAGGTTACAGAAGAGGGACAGTGCAGTCAAGCGGAGGGAAGCCTAACCCATCACAGTTAGCCCAGTCACCCCAGTTACAGAAACAGAGCCCCGTGACCCTAGTTACAGAAACAATGCCTCATTAGGTAGTTCATGTTCTTAAAGGTTGCTATAGCAAAAGGAGAAGAACATCTTGCCCCAGTCAGGACCCTTCCACCTGGCCTGGTTGTTTTACAGGATGAAGTCATAAAACAAAATGGAGTCACATTTGCTCCTACTATCACAGCAGGTAGGACACAAGCGAGGAGGAGTGATGGGAAAGCTTTGGGTGGTTAAGAAAGGGCGCCCACAGAGTTGCTCAAAGGGGCTAAGGCCTGAAGGAGCTCTAGGGGCTGCCTGGATTCAGGTGAGGGCCAACTGCAGGAGCCTGGGCCAGAAGAGCCCGAGTTCAATAGCGAGTTTAGTGAGATGATCCTGAGAATGACATTAGGCCTCTCAGCCTTACCCAGGGATTGGGGTTGGTGGGGAGCCTCCAAGTGATGTTGAGGCCTTTGGAGACTAGTTGAACCGCCTGAGAAGTGAAGGCCGGACTGTAGTCTGACTGGATGGAGGCGGGAAGTCCGAACCTGGGAATGATCTGCTGGATGAGGATGGAGGCCACGGTGTCAGCAGTTTCCCTGGAGATAGGGAAGGCTTCTCTCCAACCTGAAAAAGTATCAACCCAAGTAAGTGGTAGCGAAGCTTTTTGAGCCTGGGCATGTGGGTGGAGTTGATCTGCCGGTCTTCGCCTGGGTGGTGGCTCCTCACCTGAGGTGTGGGGAGCTTAGGTTTGACGCTTCCGTGTGGGGATGCTGTAGAGAGGCAGAACAAGCAGAGTGGACCTGCTGGAGAGCAGTTCTCATTCCTAGGAAGTGAAAGAGGGGTTGTGAAAACTGGAAAAAGGGGTTAGAGAGTGTTTTAGACCGGGCAGAGTCTCTGGAGCTGGAGGAGTTGGTCATGAGTCGTAGGTCTCCGTCTTGGGCATCAGGGCTAGTAGTCTTGAAGAAGTAGTTAATTGAATGACTGGTTGGTGAATTTGTGTATCTGATCTTGCAGGAATTTCTGTAGGCAATTTAATAGACATGGTCCTATTAGGAGAAGATAAAGAGGACTAATAGGGGTCCTGCGAGGGGAAGGAGCCAAGGCCATTCTTGACTGAAGAGCCTGTTGGCTAGTTGCTGTCTCCTCTTTTCTAGCTGTTCTTGACCTTCGTTACTCCCAGGAATGACTGTGTTTTGTCTTAACTGTTTTTGGTAGGTGTTTAAGATCAAGCTGGTCAAAATTGACTTTGTTTCTATCTATTGTTAAGAGTCAGCCGAGTTCCCATGGGGGTCAGTCATGGGGGAACTTGAGAACA
Source organism: Ictidomys tridecemlineatus (assembly GCF_052094955.1). Lineage (NCBI taxonomy): Eukaryota > Metazoa > Chordata > Mammalia > Rodentia > Sciuridae > Ictidomys > Ictidomys tridecemlineatus. Next base: position 214,335,106 of record NC_135479.1, on the reverse strand, counting down.
GCTTCTTAGTTCTGCTAGTGCCATTTGTGCTAGGATGGGTCCAGGTCTTGCTTGACCATGTGGCTTCCCTTGGAAGCATCAGGGATGTCTCTGTCTCCAATGACCCTCCTATTCACAGCAAGTGCACTGACTGGCTTTTCATTCTCCAGTGGTCTCAATAATCTCCCTGATCAGGAGGTTATGTGGCCCAGGTTGCAAAGTGCTTTAGAGTTCCCTGTTCCCTGGATTCAGACTGACTCAGAGGGCCAGAGCCAAATATTGGTTTTCTTGGCCATTTTAATTTAATTTTAAGTCTTGAACTTAACAGCCAGCAAAGTCATTCTGACATGTAGCAAGATGGGAGGCAGAGCCTTATCTCTGGTAAGGCAGGGCTCTTTATAAATCTTAGGTAAAGTGTTTTAGTATTGAAGTTGATCTTTGTTTTTTAAATATCATTTTATAAAGTATATATATAGTTGCTTGAAGTCACATGAATACTAGCTAACACAATATGATATTACATTTAAATTGTACCCAGTGTATAGAACTTCATATTCATCTTATTGATAACAGGTCCAGTTACAGAAAGTTAAATGATATAAATAAATCTCCAATGTTATTTTTATAAGCCTAAAATTACCATGCAACCTTTTGGAGAACACCAGCTTGATATATATATATTTTTTTTCCTCTGTTCTGGGCAAGTGAACCCTTCAAGGACACCTGGGAAGGGGAGAGCTTTTCCTTCCCTTTCTTTCCTCCCCCTCCAGCTGTTCCCATGGAGCCCAGTTGGTAACTTCCTTATCTTAGAAATGTAGCCATCTCTGTGAAGCCCCAGCTCCAGGCCCGAGGCCTTGTTCACATATTTTTGTGAAAAACTAGTAAGGGGGTGTCCAGCACCTGGAGTGCTGATTTTTCCAGCCAGTGACCAAGTAGAACAGGGCAACACGAAAAGAGGAAGTTTATCTACACTGAACTCTTGTAGAGATTCTTTTGCTGAAAGTCCTAAAGTCAGCCATGGAGAAGATTCTGGAGAAGGTCAGTGAGGACTTTCCTGTGGCCTGGGTAGGGAGGGGGAAGAGGGGAAGGCGGGGCTGAGAGCAGCTCTGGATCTGAGAATGAGGAAGGAGATGGGAAAGAATAATGGGAAAGGGGTTTGGGGTTTTCCTAGCAAGGAAACTTGAGCAGTAGAACAGGTAGAGCAGAGGGGAAGACGGGAGTGAGTATCCCAAAAAGCCTGTGAGGGACTTTAATTCTTAGTGACCTGTTTTCAGTGATGACAAAGCCACTTTAAAGGCCATTTTCACCAGATCTTGGATAGGGCTCTGAGGGCTCTCCCCAGCTGGTTTGAGCTCCACTGAGACATCACTCCCGGGCGGAACTCCATCAGACCCACAGAGCGGACAGGGGAAGGGTCTGAGGAGAAACCCTTGGACAGGTGGAAGCTCGACCGGACTGGACTTTTACGGGACTCACAGCAGGAAGGGAAGGGCTTGGGTCAGGAAAAGGTGTTCTTAGGGTCCCTTGTCCCCTTGGAGTTGGTCAGGGGAGTTGGCTGAACTCCTGGATTGGCCAGGGGGTCCTGCTGATTGACAGGCGTTAGTCAGGAGATCTGGCTGATTGACAGGCATTTCTGCTGGCACCTGATTGATGTTCCTTTCCCCCCGGGAGGCTGCTTTGTTCTAAGTCGCCACCCAGTCACCACCACCAACCTAACAATTACCAGTCCTCTGAGGGAGACCTACAAAGCCTATGCTGGTAAAATACCAGCTGAGAAGGGGAAGGGGAATAATTTTGAACCCAAGAGTCCAATCTGCCCAAGGAAGGAGTCCCTGAGGGCCACCGTGGCCTTAAAGGCCGTGGTGGGTGAAGAGGTTTGCCGGACAATCAACGGTCAAATCCTCCCGACACCACCATTGAGTTTCCAGGAAGGGGAAACTCACCAGTTGAAGGCCGGGTAGATGGAGTTCTGGCGGTCAAGAAAATGGGTTCAGGCCGACCAGTGAGTGGCATTTCCGGAAGAGGGACCCAAAAGTGGGTTTTAACCCTCTTCCCGGGTTTTGGCACCCATGAACGGAAAGTGACCACAACACTCAGAGCGACTAAGAGACCTTTATTGCAGCAGTGTAACAGAGGAGAAAAGAGAGGAAGAAAAAGAGGAGAGAGAGAGCAAGGGAGAGCCAGAGCAAGGGAGAGCAGAAGCAAGAGAGGGAGACAGAGAGAGCAAGAGCAGGAGTGCGAGAGAGAGAGAGAGAGAGAGAGAGAGAGAGAGAGAGAGAGAGAGAGAGAGCGAGAGCGAGCGCAAAGAGCAAGAGAGAGGGGCTGGCAGGAGGCAGTTTTTATAGCCCAAATCTAATGGGGTCTCTGGGTCTGCAAGCTGCCTTGTTGGCACAAAGGGGGGTTAAGTGTTCGGCCTTCAGCAGGGGGTGGGGGTTGAGTGCTCAGCCTTGAGCAGGAGGTGAAGTGTTCAGCCTTGACACAAACAGGTGATAAAGGACCAGACCGAGGGGGGTTTGGGTGTGTGGTTGTCCTGCAGCTAACATTCATTCAGCCTGCCCTGCAGACAACTTGGTTCAGCCTGACCTGCACCTAATACCCAGCACCACATAAAAGCAAACTAAACGAAGTAAAGGTATTGTGTCCATCTACAACTAAAAGAATATTAAAAAAAAAAAGACATCTCCCAAATACCCGGCTTCCTAGCACCATCACTTTGACGTGAGATTTCAATATGAATTTGGGACACAGACACTCAGTCTGTGTTCTGTAGGATTGTCCGTGGGGCAGGCCTAGAGGAGATTCTGGGGATTAGAGCTGGTGAAGAAGCAGGGAGGAGCCTCCTGGCCAGAGGGCCCCCACAAACTGGTCGCTGATCAGGGTGACACCCTGGTGTTTTGGGAGCAGAGGGTGAGACGGGTGCTTTGAACAGGGTGTGGGTGGGTTTGGGGCTGAGGGAAGGCAGACATCTTGAGGTTTGTTCAGCATGTTGAGAAAGTGGTCGCAGGAAACCCGAGTCCTGTCTGCCTGGGCCCCATTCTCATCAGCCTGTTTCCCACAGGAGTCTTAAGATCAGGTTACCTGCTCAGTGTGTAAACAATCGATAGCACTGAGCAACCACTTGTGGAGGTGGGGCAACTCTCAGTAACAGAAGTGAGTCTCTGGGGTCAACAGAGGAGCGCCAAGGGGCTGCCTTTTTAGAGTTGCTGGTGGCCAGTCCTGCTCCCCACAGGTTGAAGTACAACCTTGGAGAAGCACCACCGAGGCAGGCAGATAAAGCAGGGTTTATTTAAAAAGGGGTCACATATTCTCCCGGGAGTGAGAAGGGGGCCACAGCTGGTGTCCTGGTCCCCCAAAGTGAGAGCAGTCTGCCTTTTGTTCTAGGTCCTGGGCTTCCTTTGTTCTCCTCTCCCCTGACCCCCCTCTCTCTCCTTTCTGCACAGGTGACCAGGCCCAGGGGAGGGATGGCCAAAAGGTGAGGAGCAGATGGCTGGAGGGGCCAAGGTGGAGGACCAGGGCAGGAAGGGGGTTGACAACTCCCTGTAGGGAGGGACAGAGCCTGGGACAGTTACCTTAGCAACAGGTTGGAGCAGGGCAGGTGACCTCCAGAAGGGTGGAGGGAGGGCTGTGAAGACAGGAACATTTCAGTTCCTGGGTTCTCTTACTGACTCTCCCCTATGTGCGCTGAAGGCCTGTCTTGAACTCTGGCTTCATTATTACGGAGAGTGTGAATTATCTCCAGGCTTCAGAAGAAGGTGCTGTTGACACAGACTCAGAGCCGGTCACTACTGGTTGGTTGTATTTTCAACTTTTATTCTTAAAACCCGAGGTTGAGAAATAATTGCAGGATTTAAAGATCTACGTACCCAAGCCTCAGTCACAAGGGGATGACTAATACCAGCAAGAATTGCAGTAATTTTTAGACTGGGTTCAGAAAGGCAGCGAGTCCCGGGAACAAAAGGCAAGTTCAAAGCTCTGAGGGAGTGAGGCTGACCTTTGCAGAACTCAGTGGACTAGCCCACCTGGTCCCTCTTCCTCGGAGTTCAGGGGCCTGTGGGTCGCCTTCTGGGAAGTGGGTGTGGCTGCCTTCTGGGGCAGTTCTGGAACAAGGGCCAGTCTTCTTTGGCCCCCTGAGTTACCTGATTGAGGGCAGGCCAGGCTGCCTGCTTCAGCCCACCTGGAGGCCCCTGGCTGCCCTTTCCTACAGCCAGGTCACCCTCCTGGCCTGCTGCTCCCTGGACAGTGCCTCCCTGGTGCTGTCCCCCTGGGGACCCACATCTTCCTTCTCTTTCTCCCAGTCTTGCTGGGTCCCTCCTTCCCCAATCAACCAGAAATCTGCTCCCTTTACTCTGTGGAGCTCAGAGGAGCCTCAAGTCCAGCTATTCCTCTAGCCTATGGCCATCTCCACTTCCCACTCCAACTGTCCTTCCTGCTCCTAGAGGACCCACTGACCCAACTTGGCCTCCAGCTGTCCTGAAGCATCCCACAAAGCCAGGATGCTCCATGTGGCCACAGGACCTCCAGGCCCGAGTCCCACCTGCACTTTGTGGTGTCCCCACCTCTGCCTCTGCCTTGGTGGTCCCCACCCCAGCTTGGCCTTGGGCAGGTTCCCACCTTGGTTTTCAGTCCTGGGGGCCTCTGGCCCTTTAGAAAGAAGTTTCAGGTAAGGCCTCACTAAATTGCTGAGGCTGCCTCAAACTGCCTGGGCATCTTGGATTGCTGGAATCCCAGGCATACACCCTGCGTCCAGCTTCCCTGTCTTTAGGTGTGGAACAGCCATGGTCAGTGTCACAGCTGCAAGCCACGGGTGGCTGCAGCACTGGGATGGGACTGGTCCCCGGTGACACTCGTCATTGGTGTAATATGCATGCTGTGTGTAGACTGGAAAAAGACCCTGCAAAACCTCTCTTATACTGATTATGTGTTTGAATAACATTTTGGATTTATTGGGGTAAATAAAACGTATTATTAAAACATTTTTTTCCAGTTTCTTTTCTTTTCACTAAGTTGCCCAGGCTGGTCTGGAGTTCCCGAGCTCACAGAACCCTGGGGCCCCCTGACTACAGATGCAGCCACAAGCCTGTCTTTTCCTTGTTTTTATTCTATTCTGCTCTATTTATTTATTTATCTTTGGCACTGGAGACTGAACCCAGCAGTGCTTAATACTGAGCCACGTCCCCAGCTCTTTTTATATTTATTTTGAGACAGGGTCTTGCCAAGTTGCTTAGGGCCTTGCTAAGTTACTGAGGCTGGCTTTGAACTAGCAGTCCTCCCGCCTCAGCCTCCTGAGCTGCTGGGATTGCAGGCACACTGCCATGCCTGGTATGTGTCACTAGAGTGGACGGCGCAGTGGGCTTGCATTGTAGCTGGAGGGCTCTGCTGTTCTACTTCCATCTCAGTGTGCCTCTGCTGCCGGGAGCCTGAGCACAGACCTCCCTGCCTATAACCCTGTGCCTGGCACTGCCCAGACACTCAGCAGATGCCAGGTGCTTGCCAGAGAGCCAGGGAAGCCCTTGATTTGCACCCTCTTTCTGCTGGGGGTGGCTGGGGGTCATAATAGCAGGTGGGCTTGCTTTCCTCTGGTGCAGGTATCACAGATGAGAGTGCTTGTGGGGCTCTGTGGGAGCTGGGTCTTCTGCCACGGAGGGGCCACCTTTCCTGTGCCCCGGGGCTCTCTAGTGGAAGAGGTCACAGCACTGTCCTGGCTCTGGCAGGAAGCAAACCTGAGTTCAGTTATTCTGGATTCAGCATTGTTTTTTAAACAAAACTTTGGCTTGGCGTATGTTTCATTTATAGAAAGTGATACTTAGTGGTGGAGTCAGACAGACAATGAAGTTGTTCCAGAGCTCTGTGTGTTTCCCCAGCAAACCAGCCACTTCTGCCTGTGGTGCTAACCTGTGAATTCACAGGCTCCCAAGGTCCAGGTGGTCCACAGCTCTAGGCCAGTTGGATGACTGTCCTTGAGAAGCTGTAGGACCTCCAGGGAGAAGAGGGATGTGCCTCAGCCACGTGAGAACAGGCCTCCTCAGGTCATATCCAGGCAGAACATGCTGGCCTGCACTGTCCTGTGCTAATGGATTTGGGTCCTGGTGTTGGCGAGGAGACCATCTTCCCTAGAACTGAAAATCAAGCTCTTCTCTGGGCCAGCTGGAGGTTCAGGCTGGACCTGTCATGGCAACCCCCTACTGATCCATAGCATGGCCTGGCTCAGTGGCAGGGCCTTGGGCTTCCAGGACCCCCCCTGCTGAGGTCCCTGGGACAAAGTAGAAAGGTCAGGACCCCTGCTGGACCATCCGCAGGGCAAGTGGAGTCATTGGTGGCGCTGTAGGCTGTAGTCAAGGTTAGACACTCTTTAAAAAGTGCATGGTCATGAGGGAAGGCAGGCAGTGAGGTGGGCGCTCCAGAAGACAAACTTCAGTGAGTCACTGAAGGTAATCTGTGGTTCTGGGGCCAACAGGGAAAAGTTGAGCATGAACTGTGAGCAAATGGGGATCGACTTCCTCTGGCTGCCGGGAGGAGGCCACTCTGGTGCCTGCAGTTACGTCAACAATTGATTCTGAGCTCAGTCCAAAGGAATCAATAGCCAGGTACAGTGGCCACACCTGTGATCCTAGAGACTTGGGAGGCTGAGGCAGGAGAATCACACATTTGAATCCAGTCTCCACAACTTAGTGAGATCCTGTCTCAAAATAAAAAAATAAAGTGTGGGGGACCAACATTACACATGACTGAGTCACACTCCCTGGCTGGGTGCTGAGGTGCTCAGTCACAGAAATGTGGCAGTTTTCCCCACCCTTCTTGGGTTCAAGGGTCCGTGTCTCGTGCATGGGTGTTTTGCTACAGCCCCATGGGTGGAGCTACGCTCACCTGTTCCTTTGTAATATAACCCCTTGCCCTGTTTAGGATAGAATCTTCCATGGAAGTGCCTTGTTGTGTGTGTCCCTTTCTTACTGTGCCCTTGGGTGTGGCCTACCCAGGTGTCAGTCAACCTGCTGACAGTGGACATCATGAAGATAGACTCAGCCCCCTGAAACCTGACTCCTTGCCTCATTTGAATAGCTTCTCCTCAATAAAAGGGGTCAGCGCGTGCTCTTGCTCTCTATTCCTGTGGACCCTTAAGGTCAGAGGAGCCGTCACAGCGACCCCAAAGAAAAAGGTATTTGTGTCTCCTGTGGGTTATTTTGCACAGCCCAGTCAGCCCAGTTCAACTGGCTCAGTAAACCCTGAGCCTTTTAGTCACAAGCGAGAACAGAAACCCAGCAAAAAAGAACTGGGGATGTGGCTTGGGTAAAGCGCCCTGGGTTCACTCCCCAGTACAACAACAACAAAAAACCAGGATATGCAGAAGGCAAGGTGTGGGAATTGGCTCTTGACAGAAGGGGGTTCTGCAGGTGCCCAGAAGGTGAGGCTCCAAGGAGGAGTTTATTCAGCTGGACCTCATGGGCACACAGCCAAAGAAACCCCCTTGGACGTGCGTGTGTTCTGTGTGTGCAGTGCTGGGGATGGAACTCTGCGAGCATGCTCTGCCACTGAGCTGCAGCCTCCGGACCAGCCTCCCCCAGTGCTGCCAGCCCTGGGGATGCTGGGTGATGAGGTGGGCCTGATGGCCACAGTCAAAAATTAAATACGAATCTGAGGGCAAAGACACCTTTTTTAATAGGAATGCAGCTTTGAGGAGTACTGACAAACCTTGAAGACACGGATACAACTGGATCGTAAACAGCATCCTTGCCAGCACAGGTAGGTAATTGAGAGAAAACACATACAAAAATCAAAGGACAGACCCAACTTCATAGTCTTCCCGACAATAATGATTGCTTCCAGGGTTTCCTCATATTCATTTTTGTGCTTTTAGTCTAAGAAGTTAGAAATAATAATAAATCTGTCAAGTCTGATACCAAATTGTACAAAATTGTCCAGACCTATGGAGGAGAGGCGAGATGATCATTTTACAAAACATTGCTGCTATGATCACCAGCATCCGTTTACATTTTCCTTTCCTGGACTTTCAAGACTCCTTGGCAATTTTACCAGGAAAATAACATGCATCAAATAGAAAACACATATTCTTTATGTAACATATTCTTACTGGGCGGTATAGGTCATGAAAGTTTAAAAAAAAAAAAAAAAGGTTTTGTCCTTCCTTGTCAAAATATAGGCATTAAAACAAACCACAGGAGCCTATTTGGCCAGCACACACGATGGAGTCAGCCAGACCCCTGCAGGACAAAGGACACAAGAAGCGCAGAGCCCCACGGGTCTGACTCTGGCAATGCACTCAGGACAGGCAGGCCTGTGGACATGCCAAAGGCCTGGCGAGTCCCCAGAACACGTGCACCACCACTGCCCTGGTGCAGCTCAATATCTTTGGCCATACGACCTATCTTTAAAGCTAAAAACTATTAAAAAATATTTCGGCCAAGAATAGTGAACATTTTACAAGGAAAAACTGAAAGCATTTGTTCCCTTAAACCTCATGGTTTGTGATGCTGGTTTTGGTTTTGACTGTGACCTTAGTGAGCACCCTGAAACCATGCAGCCACAACCCCCTTACGCTGTGCGGGAGGGTCTCACCACATGGCTACTTAACTGCAAGACGTTAGCTTTCTCTTCTTCCATGACTCTATCCCGATAAAGCCTTACTGTCCTGATGGGCCCGTGGCAGCTACTCTTCTGGGCAGAGCCTCCCAAGCCTAGGCACATGAAGCAGATGTTCTACTAGACATGGCAGTGACACCTGTGAATGTCACACACACTGTCCCAGGACTGCCTCAACATCCAGGGGACTCCTGAGCAGCCCCACTGGCTCAGTGAGTGGCATAGGACAAAGGGATAGACACCCAAGGAGCCCTGCTTCCTTCTCCTTAGGCCATCAACTTACCCTATTTGCAGATGAAGCCCCACCCTACTTCTGGGAATAAACGAAACCCAAATTAGACCAGTTTTCAAACCCCAGGGGGCCTCTCAGCTGCACTAAGTCACAGCAGGACAATTAAAACAACCAAGAGGGGTCCTGTCAGGGAGCCAGAGTGGAGGAGGGCCCAGCCAAGGTGAGGGGCAGGGGAGGCCTGAGGTCCCTGAGCAGAGCAGGATGAAGGGCAGCCCAACCATGTTTCCTGGCTGTTTTTTATCTAGGATTTATAATTGCATAAACCATGAAGACAACCTGGCCTCGTGATAGTCATTCCCAAATGGCCATCTCTCGCTCATGGTGGTTTCCTTAAGAACAAGTCTGGCTCTAAAAGATCAGCTTCTCCAACTAAACGGAATGCCTTCCAGTGGAACTACCTTGTCAGGAAAGCTTTAAGAGGACGGTAAGCCAGAGCGCCTTGTCTAGGCAGCAAGCATGTAGTCAGGTCTTCCTGGTGGCTGCTTCCCACTCAGCAGAAGCTCAGGGTCCAGACGCTGCCCGTGCCTGAGGGCCTGTTAACCTGGGGTAGCAGCTGGCTTTGGGCTCTCGGTTACACAGGTCCTGGGAACAGTGTGTGTGACATTCACTGAGGGTTCAAGTGTGGGTGGGAGCGGAGGACCTGGCTCTCCCTAGAAGACACTTGGGGCTTGCTGTAGAGGTAGAGAGACGTGCAGCAGGCAGGGTGAGCAGCTCTGAGAGCAGAGGGACCTGGCTGATCCACCCCTCTGCTGATCACAGGTAGAAAAGACTGGGTATTGCCGATTTGGAGAATCCTACCCATCAGCACTGTCAAATGCCCACAGGACGTGGGAATGGAGCCCACAGGCTTTTAAAAGAAAACAAACCATGAGACCGAAAGTAACCAAAAAGCAACATGGCATGGTGGCCGGTGATGGGCACTGAGGTTCTGAGAAATGGAGGCTGGCCACAGGTGCCAACAGAATGTGTGGTAAGGGACGGACACAGGATCTTAGTTCCTATGTGGTGGCAGCCCCCGAGGGCAGAGTGAATTCTGGAGAGCTGAAGCACACAGGCAGGCAGCTAATGGTCAGCTGAGCCCCAGCCCCGTGTGAGCCCTGGGCAAGCTGCGGGTCATCCCAGGATCGGGACGTAACAGGATTTATAAAATGATAAAAAAGCCCATATTTTCAAAGATATAATTTATAGAATATTCTGTACAAAAGCAGTCTTTAAAAGGGACTCTGTTCTCAGAAGAAGTCTGCAGCCGTTGGCCTTCTCTTTTGAGTGGCAGCCAGCAGCTTCTTGGTTTCCAGGGGAGTGCTGGCGGGAGAGCTGGTGGGGGTCTTCAGCACTCCATGGAGGGGCCTCTGCTCAGGGTTGAAGGCCACTCGGGAGAGGCCTGTGGGGCTGACCAGGATACTCTTGTCAGTCTTCTTGAATTCTGTCCCAAAGGAAGGTTAGGCCATGTTAACCAGGTGATGCCTGTCCTTCAACCTGCCTTGGGCTGCTGGGTGGTCTTCCTGCAGGCCCTGAGGACGCAGAGGCAGCAAGGTGCTCCAGTGCCAGGCAGCTGCCAAGGGAGCTCTGGGGGAGGCGGCTGGAATGCTGGGCAGTAGGCACCTCTGGGAGAAGCACAGCTGCGGGTACAGGAGCAGCCCTCCTCCCCACTCCACAGACCAGGCTGGGTCACAAGGCAGGACGCGTCCTTGTGGCCGTAAGAGGCAGATCCTTTTATTCTTTCTTTTGGGTACTGGGAGTTGAACCAAGAGGTGCCTGACCACTGAGCTACATTCCCAGTCCATTTATTTTTGAGACAGAGTCCCCCCTAAGTTGCCCATGCTGGGCTTGAACTTGTGACTCTCCTGCCTCTGCGTAGCTGGGATTACAAGCTTGTATGAGCCACTATGTGCATTTCATGATCAACTTGGGCCATCCCTCCTCCCTCTCCCAGTCTGAGTAGGACAACCACAGCTGGCCTCTTGCCTCCCCTGCACCCTAGCACTTGGCAGCCCTGAAGGTGAGGGGCACACAGTGGGTGTTGGCAGAGGTGAGGAGGGGCCTCCACCTCAGCCCCCAGCCCCAGATTTTCCAGGCCCGTGGAGGGAGCCCTGCCTGTCTTCAGGGGACCCTGAGCTGGCTCCAGCTGTGCCGTCTGAAAGAAATGTTTCCAAGAGGAAGCCCCGACTTACCTGCAGTGGTATTTCTGTTCAACCCAAAGGTGACTTTCTTGGCACTGCTGGTTGTTCTGTCCAGCTGCAGGAGAACAAAAGCCACACTGTGCTGCAGCGGGTGCCTCCTCCTTGAATGGGCTCTTTGGGACTCGCCCAGGAGGGAGGCCCCTGTCTGCAGAGACCAGAGGGCCAGCAGCACCACAGCCCACATCGACGCCTGCTCTGTGTCTGCAGACCCTGCCACCATTCATCCTGGCCTGGACCACTCTCTCCCAGCACACAGCTTGCCCAGCTGGAGGATGGTCACCTGGCTCAGTCCTGGCCACAAGGCAGTGTTCCCAGGGAAGGAAGCAGAACAAGATCAGGACATCTGAAGTCTATGGGATACATGCTCGTGACCCCCACTTGTTTTGTCTCAGAGTTTGTAATTTTTAATTTGCAGATTATACAAAATCAATTAGAATAGACCTACAATGGAATCTAACGCCATTGGGCAATGAATGCAAATTATCTAACTTCTATTCCTGAGAACTTTAGATCATCAAAACTAAAGACATTCTTTCCTACTTGAGAAACTCCTTAGAGGCTGCACCATTCTGATTGTGAAGTGCTGCCTCAAAGCCTTCCTAGAACCCGGCCTCCATGTTTCTCCTCTGTTCCCATCTCCCTCTGCTCGTGTCAGGCTCCACTCATGAGGAACACTGCAGCAGCGCGCTCATCCCACTGGCACCTGAGCCCCGGCTGTGACCTCTCAGTGTGCTTCCAGACCCCAAAACCACCAGCTGAGGACACATGCCCCAAGGAGGCGCACCTGGACGACTCGCTCTGCAGGGCGAGGGGCAGCACTGCTCTTGGCTTTTCTGAAGAAGAGGGGCTTTGGTAAGAAGTGAGTGTCAAACTTCACAAAATCCTTTTCTGTCCTCAGTGGCTGCTTCTTCAAAGGGGCAACAGTCCTGCTGCTTCCCTAAGGGTGCAAGGGGCAAGAGGTCAAGGGGGGTGGGTCACACCAGAGAGCCACCTGTGAGGCCCTACACACAGAATGTGACCTAGGCCAGCAAGGCGAGAGCTCTCGGAACAGACTCATGTCAGTATGCCAAGAGCCCTTCTGCCAGCACAGGAGACCTCACACACAGGCCACAGCTCACCTCGGCACCACGCCACTAGGGGACAGAAATCTCTTCTCGGAAACTAAACCCACTCGTTCACCTGCATATCCAAACCCAAATTCTGGGCCAAGTGCTTGTCCTTCAGAGTTTACCTGCTAAACAGCAACTCAGTCTCTAACCTGGGACCAAAATGTCATGTGGTTGCAGGTCTGGCATGGAGGGTAGGCAGTGCCAGCACTGGCTCTGCAGGTCCCCACAGGCATCATAGGACTCCCTGGAGTGGCTGTAGCCAGCAACCCACCAGCAGAGGCCTAGCCTGGCCCAGGGTATGGGAAGCCAAGCACAGTGGATGCCACAGGGTGGTTTTGGCATTGGTATTCCTGACTTGAAGTCAGCTGTCTTCCCTCAGCAGACCCAGCAGACCTGGGCCCCGTGAGCTCCCCACCTCTGCTGGCACAGGCCCTGGGAATTACTTAGCAACTGTGCAATCCTAAAACGGGTTGCTAAGGGTGTGAGCCACACAATGTCTGGGCTGCTCCTGGAGAAGGCAGGTGGCACAGCTCAAGTAGGCAAAGGGCACGCTACCATTTGGGCAAGCCTGCACTAGGAAGAGACTCCAGTCCAGCTCAACCCCTGCTGACTCTCTGAGGCATCTTACTGACCACAAACTCACTCCTTCACCTGGCCACCCAGGAGGCCTCAGTGTCATGGCACTGCTATGTCATGGGTCTAAAGGCTTGTGCTAAAAACTTAATAGGCCTATCCTCTGAAGGGCCAGGGAGCAAACATTTTCTGATCTGGACCATTAGATCTGTCACACCACTTAATTCTGTCACTGTGGAGTGAAAGTGACCATAGACAGTGCAGACATGAATGACACAGCTGTCCCCACAAAACCACGTGTCCACCCTCACGTGGAAGCAGTGTGCACCAAGACACAGAGTGAGGGCAGACCCACAGCCGGGCCCCTCCTCTAGACCTGACTCAAAAAATCAGCAGAGAGAAAGTTCCTCTCAGGGAAAACCTAATACGTCAGAGAACTCTGGGTTCCCTCCTTTGCTAGAGTCCCAGATGGACTAGCTGGATGAAGAACCAAGCCCAGCACTGGTCAGAGACCTGCAGCTGCCTGTGAGCACTCAGGGCAGCAGGGCTCACTCAGGGGGATCTCCTAGCCCCATGCTCACCTTTCCCTCACCTTGGAGCGTGTGGCCTGGGTGTAGGTGGTAGCCGGGAAATACCTGCACTTGCCACTTGGACAGGCACCTGTCATTTGCTTGGGTGAGGAATGTTATAAATCACCCAGCCTTCTAAGCATGGCTTGGTCCAGGTCTGACCATGCCCAGCAACCCCCAATCCCTGCCACAAGAGGGAGCAGGGCTCCTCAGTGTGTACTCTGAGGGCCTGGGCACCCCTGCCTCGGGCCCTGCCCACCTTACCAGAGCTTGGAGCTGTCTGACTCTGGATCCCAGTATTCCGTTGTATTCTATCAAGCTTGACATTTCTTTCATCTTCTTCCTCTTTTTCAAAATTGTCTTCTGACTGGACAGACTATAGAGGTCAAGGCTGCTGGGCTCTGCCTTCTTTTTTTGTGGCCTCCTGCACTGGGGCAAGGTGGTCTGGCCACTGCCATTGACAGGGTGCACTCCAAGCTTCCTCTTCCTTTTCGGGACTTGGGTTCCATCTATTGGGGAGCCTCTGGCAGCAGGTCCATGAGGATGGCTGCTGCCAGGGCCACTCTGAGCCTTGTCTTCCAGAGGCAGCTCTGTGGGGTCCCGGATCTCTCCCTGTGCACCCAGGCTCTTTCTCTTCAGCCGATTCCTCCTGCCACGTGTGGGGACGGAGGCGGGGTGCTCCGAGCTGCTCTCCTCCCTGGTGCTGGACTCGGCCTCTCCCACCTGGGGGACCTGCCTCTGAGCAGGCTCAGGCTCCCCACCCCTGCTCTGTGCTGAGGGTGAGGCTGTGTCCCTCAGGTCCAGAGTCTCAGGCTGGGGGTGGCTCCTCTTCTTTTTTTTCCTTTTTCTTTTCTGAATGCAGCCTTCACTGTCCTTTTCCTCAGCAAGAAAGACTCTGTTTCCTGTAAAGACAGAGAGCAGTAAAAAAGCTCCCCAGGGCTGGGGACAGCCTTGCCTGACTGGACTGGCACCCAGGGCCTCATATATACAAGGCAGGCTCTCTGTCACTGAGCCACACCCCAGGCCGTGGGTTCTAGGACATCTACTTCTAGAAGAGTTCTGACCTCCTGGGTGCACCTGGTGCCTCCACAGGCTTGTCTCCTTCTTCCCCTGCAGCTGTGACTGCAAGCCTCCCCATCCTTTTCAGTGGAAGGGGACTGACTGAAGGAGCCAGGCTTCTGATAATGAGATGGCCGTAAGGTAAAAGCCACCACGAAACCCCTACTCCAAGGCTGAGGCAGGAGTCTAGAGAAACCCTGGCACATCCCTGCTCCAAGGGCAGAGGCTCTAGTCTCCACATCTTGTCCTCGCTTTCCTTCCCCTGAAGATGCGGCCACAAGAGGAGGAGTTGAGCTGGAGCCCTGGTTAAATAGAAAATAACAAAACGTGGGGAAAAAACTGTTTACGCTTTAGCCATTTAAAATGGACACTCTGCCAGGCACAGTAGCACCTGCCTGCAATCCCAGCAGCTCAGGAGGCTAAGGCAGGAATAAAAGCTCAAAGCTAGTCTTGGCAACTCAGTGAGGCCCTGTCCCAAAATAAAAAATAAAAAGATCTGGGGTTGTGGCTCACTGGTTAAGCGCCCAGTGTTTAATCCCCGGAACCAAAACAAAAACAAGAAAAAAAAAAAAAAAAAAAAAAAAGAAACAAAACAAAAAAAACCCCAAATGAAACTTTTTGCTCTGCCCATGATTTGTGTGCTAACTCAAGTTCTCTGGACCTCAACAGCACACCCACTCCACCACCCTCAGCCTGGCGTGCCCTGCTCTGAAGCCCTCCAGCTCACCTGTTTCCTTCTCCAAGTCAGCTTTCTCTAAGAGCTTACGTCTTTTTTTCTTATGTCTTCTTTGACTGAGAGCTTGATCACCTTCATCAGCAGCAATGTCCTCAGGAAAACTGAGTTGAGATATACCACCTGAGAGACACCGGAGGCACCTCTCAGCTTCCTGAGGTCTTCTGCCCCAGGGTCTTGGAGTTGGCCCCTGCCCAAGCTAGCCAGATCAGACTTTAAATCTAGATGTCTGCCTCATCTCCACCACCCTAAACCTGGAAGCCGCTGACACAGCAATTACACACTTAACAAAGCTTTGTGGATTTTATCAACTGTGGGTAACCCTCTGTGGCTCAGTCCTGGAGCTGGACTGGGCCAGGCAGTCTCCTGACTCCACCTGCTCTTTGCTTTCCCCAATTCCAAGCGTCCAGTGGATGAGGGGGGTTTGGGTTCATCATTCATCCAGAGGTAACTCACAGCACACAGCTCTCCCTTGGGGACAAAAGGTCATAATAGCATAGTAAAGGGATCCAGAGGCAGACTTCCCTCTTCATGAAGGACCAACTGGAATCTCCCTAGCCCAACAGAAATCTGCTTATTCAAAACGTAATAAAAACCCCAACAAGGGGCAGCCTGCTCCCTGGCCCTGGTATTTATGGGGTGCCCAGGGCAAGGTGGGCAGGTTTTAAAGGGTGCTACACTTGCATTCCTGGCCTCTTGTGTCAGGTGCTCCAGGAAGAACACAGGTTAGGGCTACCAGATCCCAAGAGCTTTCAATAAGTGCCCTGTCCAACCCCTAACCCAATGCCTGGCACAGATGTTCAGGAAGAACATCCTGAATCACTATGTGGACTCTCCTCACCTTCAGAAAGGCCTTGGAACCTGAAAGAGAACACAAAAGTTCATAGAGAAACACTTCCTTCTGTCTTGCACAGACTCATGCATTGAACTCATAACACAGGCAGGCTTCAGCTACTCTTAGCCCACTCCCTTCTCCAGCAGGGGGCCAAAGAGGAATCCCAGAACATGTGTCCAGAGAAGGGAGAGACTGGAACAAAATCACCCTTGATCACCATGCAAATCAAGGACAGTGTCTGTCTTGCAAGTGCTCTACCCCTGAGCTACATCTCCAGCCCTTTTTGTATTTTATTTTGAGATAGGGTCTTGCTAGGTTGCTCAGTCTGGCCCAGACATGAGATCTCCCCATCTCAGCCTCTCAAGTGGCTGGGATTAAAGATGTATACCACAGTGCCCAAATGAAACCTAATTTTCCCTCACTTGTTTCTGAAGGTAAAAGAACTTAAATCTCTAATTATGTTTAACTGTCCCATGGAGACATGCCAAGTGGTGTTCTTATACAATTTTGGTGCATTAGAACAAGAAAGCCAAGGCTGAGGACTGATGCTGTGGCCTTCAGTCACCTAACTATACAAAGGGGCAAGTTATAGAAGCTACCTTCCGGGGGTCTTTTTAACATGGAAAAAGAAATGACAGTGCTCACACTATAGTGTGATCAGACAGTTGTTACTTGTCTTGGGTCATAATGTGCCACGGGATCCACGGTGCATGACTGACATGCCTCTGTGCACTGACACCAACCACTAAATCAGTGCACCATGTTGGCCTCCACCCTGCTGGAGGAGAAAGCAAGGGAGGCAACCCCCACCCATCTTAGCAACGTAGGACTCCTGGACAGCATCTGACTTCAGTCTCTTCACCCATGACTTGCAGACACCAGCAGGCTTCTTTTTACATTGATGTTGTTATAAAACAGTGAAAAGCCAGGTGTGGTGGCACATCCCACTGCTTAGGAGGCTGAGGCAGGAGGATCACAAGTTCCAGGCCAACCTCGAACAACTTAGCGAGGCCCTGTCTCATGTAGCTCATACCACAAAACAAAACAAAAACAGCAAAAAGACATAAGCATGGCTGCATCTGAAGAATGGAACTTGAGAGGCAAGAGCCAGCTGTTTTCATTAGGTCTTCAGTTTATGTGTTTATTACATTGCTGGGGCTGGGGCTCAGCGATAGAGTGCCAGCCTAGCACGTGCAAGGTGCTGGGTTTGATCCTCACCACCACATAAAAGTAAACAAATGAAATAAAATAAAGGCATTGTGTCCATCTACTATAACAACAACAACCCCCAAAACCCCAAAGGACAAAGGACACAAAGTGAGCACGATTACAGCTGCCTGTGTCACAAGACTCAAAGGAGCCCACCAGACCACTTACTTTTTGATGAGTTTGTAGAGACGTTTCCGGTTGAAGGGAGGAATGTTTTTCTTGTTGGCTATTTCCAAGAGTCGGTCCGCAACAGCCTTATAGTCAAACTACATCACAAAACAACAGCCTTATAGCAAAGCCACATGCTTGACTTTGGAAGTTCACATTTTCCAATAAGACCCCTAGGCACCAGAGAAAGGCTCAGCAATCTCATGCTGAGGCGGGGACCAGGGTGGGAACCATCTTTGAAAGTCACCTCCCAGCTATCTTTCATCTAGGAGAAGCCAGGCAGTGAGCATTCCATACCCCCTTTAAACTGTGACATAAGGCACATCACCAAATTCTCCTAGATGTGCTTCTTTTTAAGTTTAATCTAGATTTCTAATCTGTACTTGGTAGAACAATAAACTCTTATTCGAAAAGGACTGCTGGAGCTGGCTCTGTAGATCTTAGCAATTAAAATGGGGACCGAGAGCTTTCAAAATTCCACACTACTTAAACTCATCTTCAGTAAGCTCATTCTAAGGAAGGGAACTTCAGTGACAGAAGTGATTAAGAGCTTCACACGCCAGGCTCTACAGCATGATTAGCTTTGACCCTAATTCTCTTGCCAGGCCACGAAGTAAGTCTATATTCTATAAAAAGCAAACACCCACCTGGAGAAGTAGCCCCGTGTCCTCCAAGGTACCACAGTCCTTTCTTCCTCTTTTATCACTGATTCCATCGCTCCTGGAGGGGCATTTGTTCAGTGCTGTCAAAATACACTCAAGGTCAAGATTCTTGATATGTCAGATAAGCAGTAATGATGCTTCCCCAGGAGCAGTGTTTACCCAGATGAAAACAAATGTTTCTTCCCAGAGAAAACCCTGCACCTGCACTTGATAATCTCCCAAAGGGGTTTGGGTTGTTTGGTCCTGGGAAGAGGACGAACCCTGGAGGAAGCACACTGCTCCTGGCCCTCCTCCTTGTGGTGACACTACAGACAAACCCACATAAGTTGCTGCTACCTCCACTTCCCTGCCATAGGCTGTCCTGGCTACTGCCTGTGGCTGAGGGGAAGGGAAGCTCTTGAAGCACTCAGGCAGGTGGACCACAGCTCTGTGCTGCTCTTGACTGGGAGGAGGTGAATGGACTTGGAGTCTGTGGTCAGTATAGGTGGAAATCTGTTCTACAGCTTCAGAAGCTTTTACCTTACATGCAGGATCAGATGCATTTCAGATTTAGGAGCTTCCTGGATTTTGAAACATTTGCACAGACTGAACTGCTGAATATTTCTAATCCAAAAGTCTGAGATGCTCCAGAATCTGAAACTTTTTGAGTGTCACATTGATACTTCAAAAGTTTCAGATTTGAGAACATATTGGATGAGGGATGCTCAATCTGTACTAGATTGGCAACTTTTCCTGAGGCCACACTAGGACTTGCTCAAGCCTGCCACTTGGGCTACTAACACTCCAGTCTATCCTTGTTTTTTGATATTGGGGCACTCCAGGGGCACTTAAACACCGAGACACATCTCAGCCCCCCCACCCCTTTTTTGGTGGTGGTGGAGATTGAACCCAGGGCCTTTTGCATGCGAGACAAGCACTCTATCAACTGAGCTATATCCCCAGCCTTTAATTTTTTTTTTTTTCTTTTGATATCAGGGGTTGAACTCAGGGGCACTCAACCACTGAGTTATATCCTCAGTCCTATTTTGTATTTTATTTAGAGACAGGATCTCACTGAGTTGCTCAAAACCTCACCATTTTTGAGGCTGGCTTTGAACTCACGATCCTTCTGCCTAAGTCTCTTGAGTTGCTAGGGTCACAGGTGTGCACCTTCCAGATTTTTTTTTTTTTTTTTTTTTTTTTTTTTTTTTTTTTAAAGAGAGAGTGAGAGAGAGAGGGGGACAGAGAGAGAGAGAGAGAATTTTAACATTTATTTATTTTTTCTTAGTTCTTGGCGGACACAACATCTTTGTTGGTATGTGGTGCTGCTGAGGATCGAACCCGGGCCGCACGCATGCTAGGCGAGCGCGCTACCGCTTGAGCCACATCCCCAGCCCCCAGATTTTTTTTTTTTTAAAAAGAGATTCCTTTATTTTTTTTTAAATGGGCCTTTATTTTGTCCATCTATTTATACACAGTGCTGAGAATCAAACCCAGTCTCACATATGCTAGGCAACTACTCTGCCACTAAGTCACAACACCAGCTCCCCTTCCAGATTTTTTTAAGACAAATACAATATTGATTTTCCACAACAAATATTGGTCTTTTTAAAAAAATAATATCGAGCCTCCTTTGCTAGGGGATGGAACATAGGACCTTGAGCATGCTAGAAGTGTTCTACCACTAGGCTGTACCTTTAGTCCCCAAATTTCCTTCTTTTTATTGGTGCATTATAGCTATACAAAATAGTGAGATCTAGTGTTACATGTTTGTACATGCACACAATCTAACAATATAATTTGGCCAATATCATTCCCCAACATTTCCGCTTCCTTCCCTGCCTCTCACCCCTGAACTTCTGCTTCTCAGTGGCAACATGCATTTCAAAAGGTGGTGAACTCTAGGGTTGGGGCTGTAGCTTAGTGGCCAAGCACTTGCCTAGCATGTGTGAGGCACTGGGTTTAATCCTCAGCATCACATAAAAATAAAATAAAGACATTGTGTTCACCTACAACTAAAAAATAAATGGGAGGGGGAAGGGGGAGAAAAGGTGGGGAACTCTGACCTAACCATTTACTTCACACCACTGTAGGGGTTTTGATGGTCCACAACCTCAGAACCTCAGGACACAGAACAATATAAAAGCAGTGTCAGTCCACAGTGAGCATCTAAACATGCAAAGACAGGAAATAAGAGGTGCCAGAAGGTGAGCACATTTCTGACCACCTGCAGAGCTCTGCGGAGGAGGCTTTAGCAGACGAGTGTTCACACCAGGGTGTTCAGACACATCAAATGAAACAGAACCAATGAGAAGACCCCAACATATGAGCCAGGACAATGATGGAGCCCTCACAGAATTCAGCTCCCAGAAGATACAAAAGGTGTGGGCTTGGGGCTCCCCAGGTCCCCAATGGGAACAAATGTCTTCACACACTTGACTCTCTTTCTAGGGAGGGGTCTGGGCAGAGCCATATTCCAGGAGCCAACTCTGGATTATCTTCAATAAGAAGCCACCAAGTGTTTTATTATTTATTTTTGTGTACTAGGAATTGAACCCAGGGGCACTTAACCACGGAGCCACATCCCCAAGCCCTTTTTATATTTTATTTAGAGACAGGGTCTCACTAAAGTTGCTTAGGGCCTTGCTAAATTGCTGAGGCTGGCTTTGAACTTGTAATCCTCCTGCCTCAGCCTCCAGACCTGTTGGGATTACAGGCATGCACCACTGAGCCTGGTTAGCAAGTATTTAAGAAATATTTGCTTGATGAGAATTAAAAACAACAACACAATCCCCAAAGACAGAAGAAAGACCACTGTAGGAAGTCTCACCTGTCTTCTTTCTGCTAACTACTTTTTTCCAAGCTGCCTCGTTTTCAAAAGTCTCCTCTTCAGAGAGGTCACCATCACCCACTTTGGTTTTCTGTTCCTCCACTGTGTCTTCAGGTACAAGAGGAGACTGATCTACAATGACTTCAAAAACACCCCTAGCTATAGTCTGTACCAGTGTGTGGCTGAGGGTAGAAGCACAGCGGAGAGAACGCAATTAAAACACACCATCTGGACCTTGCACAAGAGGAGTGCAGCAGATGAGCAGCAGAGCAGCACTGTGCAGCACCTGTGGGGCACTACCAGCGGTCAGCAGGCACCGGTGAGGAGCCACCTACATGCCATGGGATGGTAGGCCATGAATGCACAGTGGGCAGAACTCTGGGTGTGGGAGGACATTCCAGGAACAAGCGGGTCAAACTCTGAAGCGGGAATCCAAATCACTACTCAGTGCTTCAAAGGCCTCATTAATGGGAATCGACACTGCACACTCTTTGCTCTGGACACTCATCCTAGCTGTCCTGCACCCTGCCTCAGAACAGGACCCCACCCACCTCTGAGTATCCACAGAAGCAGTATAAACATGTGATGAGCCACTTACTCCTTGGTCTTGGCAGCAATTTTGCAGAATGGGTCAATAAACTTGAGGTTCTGATCTGCCAAAAGCTGTAATTTAGACATAAAATAAGAAAAAAAGATTGAAATAAAACAAAACAAAATCCAGCCCCCTTTCCTTCCTGACACACTGGAAAGGGAACCATTCTGTGCATCTGGATCGGGAGATGCAGTGATTCCTGTCTTCCAGCCCCAGATGTGCTTCGCCACAGAGGCCTGGTAGGCTCAAGGTCACAGCCATCCTCCAGCCTTCTGGGTACCTTAGTATAGTAACACCAAGCACCACCAGCCCAGCCAGCGCTATCTTGCAATACACAGGCTTTCTCCCTACAAGAAGTTCTACGTGGGTACTACCACTAGGTGTGAGATGAAGGCTTTCTTATTCTTTTTTTTGGTACCAGAGATTGAACCCAGGAGGGTGCTTAACTACCAAGCCACATCCCCAGCCCTTTTTGTATTTTATTTAGAGACAGGGTCTTGCTGAATTGCTTAGGGCCTTGTAAGTTACTGAGGCTGGCTTTGAACTTTTGGTCCTCCTGCCTCAGCCTCCCAAGCCGCTGGGATTACAGGTGTGTGCCATTGTGTCTGGCTACGGTCTCTTTTAACAATGATGACCACGACAACAACAACAACATCTCTGCGGAACATTTGTAAAAGAAATCAAAATTGTTCATCTTCTCAATGTTAGATAATTATCTATATACTAAAAATACACTTCATACCATTTGTATACGTTATGGTTTGGGTGTGAAGTGTCCCCCGGAGCTAATGTGAGAAAATGCAAGATGCTGAGAAGAATTACATTACAAGAGCCTTAACCCAATCAATGAATTCATTACCTGATGAGATTAATTAAATGGTAACTGAGGGAAGGTGGGATGTGGCTAGAGGGGATGGGACACTGGGGGCCTGGCTTTGTAGGATAGATTCTGTTTTTGGAGAGTAGTCTTTCTCTCTGCTTTCTGATCATCATGTGAACTGCTTCCCTCTGCCACTCTCTCCTGCCATGATGTTCAGCCTCACCCCGAGGCCTGAAGAATGGAGTCAGCCTTCTATGGACTAAGACCTCTGAAACTGCGAACCCTAAATAAACTTTTCTTCCCCTAGAATTGTTCTGGTCAGATCCTTTAGTCACAGTGGTGAAAGAGCTGACTAAAACATATGCTTTGTCTGTTGCCTTTTCCCCTGGTGCTTTGAAAATCCTCACTATATCCTGAGGATTTCTCCTCATTCCTGAATTCTCCGAAGGGTATTTTTAACTGTTTCTTTTCCTTTCTGTCTCTCTCTTTCTTTGCATCAGGAATTGAACCAAGGGGTGCTGAACCACTGAACCATATCCCCAGTCCTTTTTACTTTATTTCTTAAAAATTGAGACAGGGTCTTGTTAAGTTGCTTAGGGCCTCACTAAGTTGCTGAGGCTGGCCTTGAACTTGTGATCCTCCTGTCTTAGCCTCCTAAGCTGCTGGATTACAGGCGTGTGCCACCATGCCCAGCTCTCAAGGGTATTGCTATATTGGTACTGAAATCCAGGGCTCAAATGACCCTCCTGCCTCAGGATCCAGAGTCACTGGGATCAAATGTACGTAACACTGTGTCTGGCTCACTTCTGTTATACGAACAGGACTGCCGCATGCATCCTGGTGCACATTCCCCATGGGGAATGACTCGGAGAGGCTGGACCCACTCTGCTACTAATGTCACTGGTATCAAGTGCCAAGGGGCGGCACTTTGCAGACAACTCTTCTGAGCACCTGTGGTCTTGTCACACTGCTGCCAGCATGCCCAACTGTTTCTTACCTCTTTTCCTCCCACTTTGGATAGTTCGTCCAAATAAATATCGATGAAGTGGAACCTCACTCCATCAGGAGACTGGCTCTCAGGACAAAGGATCTCCTTCATCAGAACATCCAAAAAAAGCTTGATTCGGCTAAAGAAAAAGAAACAAAAACAAAAACAAAAACATGATTCTTTTAACGAGAGCAGGCCAACACTTTCATCCCCAAGAGAAAACAAAATTACTTAGGTGAGAACTAATACTGCATAACAATAAAGACAAGGCCAAGGAAGATGTCCAGGGAAGGCAACCACTAAACCAGCATGAAGTATTGTCCGCTACACCTGCCAGCTGCTCCGTGCCTTCACAGGGCTTGGACCCCTCCCTGAGGAAGGACGCCTTGCTCCTTACATCACTCTAGGGCTTGACGGCACACCAGACAATTCAGGGGTTCTGATCAACTGAAAAGCTTTAGAAAGCACCCTATTATTATCCTACAAGTATTTTCTGGTATCACTGAAGATCAGCCAGGCCTTATGTGTACCAAGCGTGCTACTGCTGAGGTAACCCCCAGGCTTTCTTCACTGGTCTCGAGGGTCACCAAATGCTAACTCAAATAGTTACCAACCTTTCCTCCCAGCCATTCCGTTTCAGAACTTCAAAAGACTGCCTCAGGACCAGGCGAATCAGCTAAAGAGACAATTTTTGTTACAAAGAAATGTTAATCAGCTTGGCAGAATAAGGAGATCAAATGAAATTGGTGCATTGTCTGGATCCGGAAAAACAAAACAATATCCATGATAAATATAATGATATATTTTGTTTACTAATGATCCCCAAGTGCTTCCTTGACAGGTAGAAGAGGTGCAGAGAACCTTCTATAAATACCTGATACTGCTCTACTTCAGACAAGCGCTCCATTGTTTGTTAATTATTTTTTCCCCCCACAGCACTAGTGATCAAACCCAGGTCCTTGTGCATAGTGGGCAAGTGCCTGGCCACTGAGCTAAACCCTAACTCCCCTCTATTGGTTTTATGATGCAGAACATTCTTTTTGCACAGAAGCCTTTTCTTCTCAGTACTGTGGAATGAACCCAGGGCCTTGCGCGTGATAGGCAAGTGCTCTACCACTGAGCTACATGCCCAGAGTATTTTATTTTAAGACACTGTCTCTCCAAGTTGCTGAGGTGGGCCTTGAATGTCTGATCCTCCTGGCTCAGCCTCCTAGGCAGCTGGGATCACAGGCTTGTGCCACTGCGCCTGGCTGAACATGAAGTCTTAAAGTCAATGTGGACAAAGGCATGCTGACCTTACCATGTAGTACTTGTCCAGGCGCAGCTTGTCTATTCCCTTCCATTCTCGATTCATGGTTTGCCAGAAGGTCTGAATGAACAGGTGCTCTGCAGGGAACAAGAGGCTCTGAGAGCTTGGTTCCCATATTAGGGTAGACCACATAGTAAGAAAAGAGTGAGGAGAAACTAGGGTTTATTTACTTGTCTCAAAAATTCTTGGGAAGTTAAACAATCTGGTCAATAAGTGAATACACTTGATAATTTCCTTTACCTTAAGATAAATAGATTAAAATACCAGGAGGCTAGTGATACCTCCCCACCAGAGCATTCTCTGGAGCACCTTACCTACTGAAAAGCCACGTTTACCTAAAATCCAAATTCCCTGATCCACACTGCAGGCCCTTTCCACGGTACCCTTTAAAACACACACTCATCCTGATGAGCACTCACATGATCCTCGCAGGCTCCACTTTCCGTCTGTGCTAGGTATCATTTGGGAAAGCTTTAGCACAGGGCATTCTAGTCCTCTCTTCTGAGCCTTGATGCTAGCACGTTTCCACTGGAAAAACTTGCTGATTTCTTTTTTGGATTTACTACTTTTCAGAGTAAAATTCTTTCTTAATACATCAAGCCTATAGTATGCATGATTCAATTTCCTTCACTGTGAGCTGAACCCAGAACCACTGCAGTTTCTCAAGCCACTGTGATGGGTTTGCTCTGGGGCGTGCTAAGCAGAACACACTGTCATCCTTTCTTCCTTTATAAATAATTCAAGCCTGTCTCAGCAATCTTAATTTTCCGTCTGGCTTCCTTTTGGTAGAGAAGTTTCCTTGTAGTTTGCTACCAGTGTTGTCCTCTATCTCACCTTGGGGAGCATGCACCTGCCAGAGGTGACCAAATAAGCTGGCGTGTGAATGGATAGCTGTGAGAGTGCCCAAGTGACTCAGAACCTGGCTGAGGAGCTAGTCTTTGCGTGTCGACTGACTGTACACAAGGTGCCCCCATACTGTCTTAGAAGTTGCTACCTTCGTCTGCAAGCTTTTAAAACAAGAAAGGCTTGTTGCCTAATGCCTATATAACATAGTACCAGGCTCATGTTAAACCAACGCCCTGGGAAATGGGGGACTCTGAAGGAAGGAAAAGAAACAACACTGACTAGGTTTCCCAGGCAAATTACCAAATGTGAAGAACAAGGAAGTTTTGAAAGTCATGAAAACATCAGGACTTACGAGCCTCTGAGCTGTTAACAACATGGATGAGTTGGGAAATAGAGTTCGCTAGCTCCTCCTGCAAAGGTGGGGTTGGGGAGAAACATCGGGGTTATTACGTGTTGTACCATCAAGGCAGCACTGTGGCCTGCATCCTCCTCCCACCCTGCTGGCGGGAAAGCCTGTGCTTTCTGTTCTAGTGACTGTCACCAAGGGGTGAGGCTGTGAGCACCTGGTGTCTCCAAGTGTAAGACCTCAACTGTGCTGACTTCATGTGTGTGTGGGAACAGGCTACGCTGTGGGTTTGAAAGCATGTAGTAAGCCATTCAACGACCCACCAGAGGCCCACATTAGCCATCAATCCCTGGCTTTAAAACTGTAATCAAGCTGAGATTGTATCAAATCTTTAAATGCTGTGAAAGACAGAAAACACAGGGTCCCTCCCTGGTGGCTGAACACTGGGGTTCTCACTCCACAGACCTAATTTGTGGGATAAAAAAGTCTTCTACCTGGCGAGAGTAGGTTGGAAAATAAAGGTTAGATAGGACCCTCCTAAGGCTCCGCCCTGCCAGGAGTGCCCTCTGAAGACAAGCTGGCCAAAGCACAGCAGGGCCTGTTTCGGGAGAGCGCGGTGGGCATGGTCTGTGGAGAAGCCTGCCTGGCAGCAAGCCTTCTGTCCACGAGGTCCCTGGGCATAAACGGTCCTCAGTGATACTGCTCACACTTCACCTAATTTTCCTTCCTTTTAAAATGAACTCCAGACTTGAACATGTTGTTTATTGGTTCTTTCTTTACTAAAGCTGCTGGTTGTTACTTTTGAATGAATCTAAAAATGTTTTGCCCTGCTAACCTACTCAAAATATGTTGAGTAATGTGAATATGAGAATCCAGACAAGCTGTTACCCAGCATGGGTGCAGTGGCAGGGCCGCACGGAGGAGCCCAGCAGGAAACTGCAGGAGGACCCGACAACAGAGGCTTGCACGTTTCCGCCACCAGAGGCGCAGCTGCTTTCAGAAGGCAGTTTTCTATGAGCATTCTCTAACAGAGCACTGGCGGTGGGGCTGAGTGTACTCCACAGATGGGCACCAAGGCTCACCCAACACACTTGGTGAGTGGCGCAGTTTCCACCGAGTTTCCTTGGTTAGTGGTTAGAGAGGCTTTAGCCACAAGGGCCTGTGGAAGAACGGAAGGCGAGCAGGAAGCTGCCTTATACCCAATACCAGCCACACTGTGTAGGTGGAGCCTACACCTCGAAGTTTCTTAAGATTAGTGCTTCCTATCACACTTTTTTGTCTACAAGGAGTAAACTTGAGAGAGAAGAAACAGAAACTTTAAAACACATAATGCAAAACCTACCATGGAATCTATGAAATGATGACAGAAGTCTACGACTTAGAATATCCATTGTATTTGAAAGATGATTAACCTAAAAGCTGGTGCAGCATCCCTTTCTGTTCAGACGAGCTGAGAAACCGGCTCCTGGAGGCACTCATTCCCAATCTGCTTAGGTATGCCAGGGCACTGACTGAGGGTCAACATCAAGTCTCTCTTAGCCAGCGTGCCAAAGGTCCAGGAACACGACAAAGGGGCTGTGTTACCTGCAGAAGGGGTTCGTCCTGCACCCACATGCAGTAGAAGAGTCCTTTCCATATTTTTAGGAGTTCTTCTTGGCTGAAACCTCCTGCAGGGCAAAAGAGCATACACACGCACACACACAAATCTTATTTTAGAGTCTATATATTTCCTTTCTTAAAACCTAAAAGGGCCACAGTAGCGGTGAAAACATTACCACATGCTTCTAATTCTCTTCCAACCCTAAGCCTTGTTTCTTAAATTTGAACGCCAGGTTTCCTATGTTACAATGAACACATGAACCGCACAGATAGTTCAGCCTTGGAGAGGGAGCTATGATGTCAAGTCCTCAACAGTCAAGAAACACAAGGAAGCACGTGTGATCACAACACAATCAACACCCCGGGGCTGAGGGTGCAGCTCAGGGGTACAGTGCCTGCCGGGGTTGATACTGAGGTCCTGGGTTTGATCTCCAGCACAGCCAACTCTCTCCAAACCAAAACCAGACAGAACCCATGAGGTGGCCATTTATAGAATCAGCACCCGCCTCAAGCACTGCCTGCTTAGTACTGCAGATCTGACAAATGATGCAGGATTACCCAGTCACATGAAATCTAGCAATTGGCAGACCCACTGAAGAACAGAAAGCCAGGCAGGCCCAAGATGCAGGGGGCTCTCAATAACAGACCTGAAAGTCAAAGGACTAGGAAAGCACCCCTTAATTTTTTTAAAAAAACATTAACCGACCCAGGAGCCATGAAACATTCTGAGCCACATAAGGAATCAGAAATGAGAGGCAGGTGCCCACTCCTGGATCTCAAGACCATGGGCCAGGGAACCAATATCCTTAAGTTTCCATGTGCTACAAATGGTCTTCACTGATATCTTACTAGGAATAATGGGGACAATCATTGGGAGTAGCAGACTGGGATATAATAGATGAATGCAAAAAGTAGCATGGATTTGGAATTGGTGTGATTGCAACACTCCAGAGATAATAATGGACTGATGTTTGGTGTATTCAAAATGAGTTTACTCCATTTTATACATTTTATTAAAAATAAAAATTTCCTCACATCAATAATTTTAAGATGGTCTTGATTCTTTTTTTAAAAAAAATTTTAGATGTTGATGGACTTTTATTTTACTCACTTATTTATATTTTGCAGTGCTGAGATCCAAACCCAGTATTCTCACATGTACTAGGCAAGTGCTCTAGCACTGAGCTCCAGCCCCAGCCCTGGTCTTGATTCTTTTATGACAGTTTCCCACTTAAATCAAAATATCAGAAATTGGTGAAATTCAAGTACATGCCCTTCAAGAGCTGCACAAAAGAGGTAAGGGCTGGTTTTCCTCTTTTACAAATGAGTCACATGTAGGGATCTTCATCTTTATTTTATTTTTATGTGGTACTGAGAATCGAACCCAATGCCTCATGCATGCTAGGGGAGTGTGCTACCACTTGAGCCACATCCTCAGCCCACATGTAGGGATCTTTACACCAATAACATAAAATCCACCAGAGCCCAGCCAACTGTAGTCATAACAGCAATATATATATATTTTTTGATCAAATTCAAAGACTGCTTAAGTCTCTAGTGAACTAGTGGACCTGGGCAAGGATCAATGACTGCTAAAACATTAGGCCAAAAAGTACTGAGGAACTTTAAAACAAAACCTGAGTTGTGTTAAACCTACCTAGCAACACCAGCTTATAGAAAATCCAGGGGGTAGAGGAACAGGTTAAGGATGACCTTGTGATGTAGTTGGCAAAACTTCAAATGTGTGAGTCTACAGGACAAATGACCAGTCCTCCAACAAATAAACTATATGGGGAAAAAAGATGCATAAAACCTGTTGGAATTAGCAGACGTCAAATGCAACAGGTGAGTCTTATTTGGATTCTGATTTGTCATAAAAATCAGCAGACTGGGTATTACACATTAAGGATGTGTTTAAGGTATGAGGAGGGTACTGTGGCTATGAGTCCTTATCTTTCAGACACATATGTTGAGGTGTCTGGAAATGGAGTGAGATGCCTGGGCTTTGATTCACAAGAACCTAGAGGGAAGGAGGAAAGGGCAGACAATCTGCCTGGGCACTGGCAAATGCCAAAGCAGAGAAATGAGGACATTTGGACTAGGGTTGTAGCTCAGTGGTATAGAGCGCTTGCCTAGCATGTGTGAGGCACTGGGTTCGATTCTCAGCACCACATATAAATAAATAAAATACAGGTATTGTGTCCATCTACAACTTAAAAAAAATGAGAACATATGTTTTTTTATATGTTTGAAATATTCCTTAACAAAAAGACAAAAAGGATGCCATAAATGTTAAAGAACTTACAAGCAAAGAGGATTAAAGGAGCTGGGTTACTGTGAGGCCAGGGCCTGGCACTCTGGGTTTTTGTGGCTGGTTCTGGAGTAGATGCACCGTTATTTCCTGCCCAATTTCAGGGCAAGGATATGGAGGAAGCAGAGGTTAGTGGGGTTCACCCTACAGGGAGGGGTGGAAGAAGCAGTAGGGGCTTAAGTCAGATTAGCAGGAATTCTCTGGGCCAGAGGACTGCTAAACAGCAAATGGCCCTCTGCTCAGGCTCCAGGAAGTCTCTCTTCTACTAGGCTTGGAGCACACAAGCGTTTCCTGTGCTCAGCCACCCTCAAAAGAAGAGGGCCTGCCTGAGAGTTGAGTCTCCCCAGGGAGCAGAGTCTCAGTGGAAAAACATGGGGCTCTGGTGCCACTGGCTGGCTGCAAGAAGCTGCTCTTCAATTTCCACTTAAAGCTAGTGTGGCTTGGAGGTTCTGTTGATTGGCAACTGAAGAGTCCTAGTAAAAACACATTTTTATTACAAACATTCACACACTACCAAAGTTACATAGTCAAGTGTGCCTTGTTCACTGCCTCCCAAATCCCGTTTCCTCTCCACAGGGGCCACTGCTATCTGCCTTCTGTTTCTAGATCTTTCCTATGCATGTGCAGAACAGTTACTTGTATTGTGGAAAAACATGGCTACCTGTTAGAAAGTAAGAATGACATTCTTCTGTATTCTGGCTTTTCTTACTTAAAGCTGCTTGGTGTATATTTATCTCTAGATAGTTCTCAAACCAATGGTAAGCAACAATGGGGTATACCCAATATCACAGGCAAAGGAACAATACGATATGCTACATGGAAAAACAGAAGATTCTAACAAAGCCAAATTAACAGCAGAACCCAGTCAGTGGGCAGGTATGTGAAAGCACATTCTGACTCATCTCTGCTGAAGGAGACCACAAAGTACAGCAGAGACCTGACAGGTGGGCAGGCCCCAACTGCTGTGTACAAGAGCACAGTACCAGAAAACTGTCCACTGACCTTTGGGACTTAGTCTCCTTACTGTACCAGGCATATGGTCAGGGTCAGAATGAAAGGCACATCAGAGAAGCATGTTGTGAATGAAGTGTGTTCAACAGCGGGGTGTGGTGGTTCTGATCAACTCACCGTTCAGCCATAGTTATCCAAGTGTGCCACCATGCCCATCTAGGTTTAGTTATTTTATTTTTTTGGTACTAGGGATTGAACCCAGAGGTGCTTTACTACTGCCATTCCCAACCCTTTTTATTTCAAAACAGGGTTTTGCCAAGTTGCTTGGGCCCGCTTAGTTGCTTAGCCTGGCTTCAAACTTGTGATCCTCTTGCCTCAGCCTCCCGAGCTGCTGGGATTATGTGTGTGTGCCATTGTGCCTGGCTAGGTAGTTATTTTAAAACAAATCAGGTGAACATGAAAGTGAGACACACAGACACAGGATATACTGAATGGTAACACTATTTTCCCCAGGACACGAGCACAGAAGCCATTTATGATAGGGGCAATGTCACACTAACTTAGCCCAGGGTCAAAACTCCTATTCATCAAGACTTCAGGTAGAAGGCTGGGGATGTGGCTCAAGAGGTAGCGCGCTCGCCTGGCATGCGTGCGGCCCGGGTTCGATCCTCAGCACCACATACCAACAAAGATGTTGTCTCCGCCGAGAACTAAAAAATAAATATTAAAAATTCTCTCTCTCTCTCCCCTCTCTCATTTAAAAAAAAAAAAAAAAAAAAGAAGACTTCAGGTAGAGAGTTGCCTCATCACCATCAATAAATTTAAGACCACTTACCCCAGACACACTGTTGTTTTATATGTATCCAAAGAAAGCAATGATGTGAATGAAACCGTCACAGGTTGATTCAAATGCTAAGATATACCTCAATTTGGGGCAGAAAATTTCATGTGGGTGCAGTACTAGGAACTGAAACCCATGCTCTATGACTGAGCTACTTCCTCAGCTACTTTTTTTTTTTTTTTTAATCTTTTGAGATGGGGATCTCACCAAGTTGCTGAGGCTGGTCTTGAACTTTTGATCCTCCTGAGTAGCTGGGATGACAGACATACACAATCCTGTCTGGCAGATGTTATAAAGTTGCAGAATTGATAAGACAGGTAGGGATTGCTGGGCATGGTGTTGCATGCCTGTAATCTCAGTGATTCAGGAGGTCAAGACAAAAAAGACAGGCAGGGATTGACTGTTTAGTTCAGTGCCAAGAACAGGGTACATAATAATAGCACACACCTGGTGCTTCTCAAATGTTTGCTGAATATAGGAATTAATGACTAAATCATGACAAATGAGTTGTTATGAACCAAAACAATGATCAATTCATGTGAGTGAGGACTCACAGTTAAAGCACAAGAGCAATATTGTTTTAAGTGGTACAAAGATTTCCAACTTGTTTTAAAGATTACAGAGCTATTTATTTATGTTGGTGACAGTTAAAATACTTCCTAAACAAGATGCAAAAAGATCCTGAGCCTGTCAATGAGAGTCAAATGTTGGGCTAAGCTATTTCCAAACTTGTGTTTCTATTTTGATGGGGCTTAGCTGTGGAAGAGACCTTGGTTTTTCTCATCTGTTATTGCTAGGACATCTACTGTAGTTATTTTTGATGGTCTATTATACTAAATGCAATGTGCATATGGTGATGAACACCACAAGTAACTGGGTGTGATGGGTGCTAAGGAGGCAGGAACCCAGGACATTGGTGTCAACTGATTGGCCTCAGGCTACCTTAGCCTGGTGCCAAATTTGAAGTTCTAGACCTGCTCACAAAGTGGTGTGAGCAAGAGGCTGTCTGGATGTCTCAGGTCCATATGTACCACACCTGTCTTTGTTCTTGTCCACAGCCAGGACCTCATAAGTTGGATATGCCCTCACTTCAAGCTAAGAAAACAGATGGAAGCTTACTGTATTTGGGGGAAGAATGGCACATCAACAGATAATTAAGAAGCAATATACCTAAATGCTACAACAGACAGCAGTGTTTAGCGGTGCTTAGAACCCTACAAGAGTGGGAGCAAGAGGGAGGAAGTGATATTGAACTGAATGGGAATGGAGAAGAGGTAGGCTTCTCTGCAGAGTGAGCAGAAGGCAGACAAGCAGCAGAAAGTTTTGGGGGACTCTGGGCACTGAGCATGAGGTGCTAGTGGGACAATCATGCAGAGTGCTGGGCTAGCAGTTTAGGTTTAAGAGGCATTGGATTACAGATATGGGAAACCAGGAGGGTAAACTAACGGAGATCCCAAACAGATGTCAGGAATTCCGATCCACTCCTTAGACTTCCCACCAAAGCTTAATTTTTCTTTTCTTTCTTATTTGGGATATGTGTGTTTTGTGTCAGTAACGCGTGTGGGGAGTAATGCTCTTTTAAGCAATTTCAATTGTGCTATTATTAGCAGTAACTAAGCCCAACTTTGGCCACCTCGATGCAACATAAGCAGGCCTCCATCGCCCATTGCAGTCCATACCTTAAGTGCTCACTCAAGGGTCCCCAGGACCTTTTAGTCGGGTAAATAACACTTCCCCGCACTCCACCGCCTGCTTTCCACCTGCACCTCGGGAGCCCTCCAGCCGCGCTTACGGTCTCCGCGCCCGTCCCGGGCCGCGCAGCTCCTGCCCTGCAGGCGCGTGCTGGGCGCACCGCCCGCGGCCCGCGCCCGCTCGCGCACTCCACCTGGCCACTTCCCGCCCGCGCGCCTCCAGGCCGGGCCCGGCTTCTCCCGGCACCTAACGGCGATGTCCAGCCACCAGCCCCGGGCCAGTTCTCGGCTCCGCCGCTGACCTTCGGCATACCACCGGACTCCTGGCCGTTCCCGCCCAGTACGGCCCAGGCACAGCACGCGGATGGCTCGCCGCTTGCCCCGGCGACCGCGACACCGGCCATGTGGCGCGGCGGACCCCGTGGGCGCCCACCTGTCTCGCTCTGCGTCTTCACGCTGAGGTACTGGCGCAGCTTCCTCACCGCGCGGTCGCGGACGCCCTTCTCGCCGGACGCCAGCCGCTGAGCGAACTGGACCTCGGCGGGCTGCACGGCGGGGGCCATCGCGGCCGCCTGAGCAACCCCGCCGAGCGCCCGCCCCCCGACCGCGCTTGCGCAGAGCGCGGCGCGCGCCGATGGCGTCATAGAGGCGCCGTGCGCCGCGCGTTCCCGGCCCGCGCGTTCTGGGAGCGGCTCTGGCCGCGGGAGGAGCCGCCCGGCCCCACGGCGTCGTGTCGGCGCTGTCTTTCGGTCGCCGCAGGTCAGGGCGGTCGGCGGCGAGGTTAGCCAGGGTCGGGTCTTGTCCGGAAAGACACTGACGGCTGGTTTAAGTGGCCTAGAATCTCGAAGCACACTTAGCAAAGCCCCGTCAGGCCAGCAGCTCTCCTGCGATGCGTACGCACCGCGTTTCCGTGGCGCTTAGCCCGGGAAGGCAGGTTCTCCTGGGGCCCTGCTTAGCAGGCTGACGGGCAGCCCCGCCGGGCCGCTACCGCGTGGTTCTGGCAGGGCCAGAGCACTCCTAGTGCCCACTGCCCCGTGCGCTGGTGCAGGGTTGGGATGTGGAGTACGGCGGCATCCCCGCCCCCAGCACCTGGGGCAGGTGCAGGTGTGTGCACTGCGAAGGGAACCACCCCATCCTCCCTAGCATCATGGGGCGGGTGCAGAGGTGTCCAGCGCACAGTGCTCGGTCTCACCCCCCTCCCCCCCCGCATCTGGTGGGCGGGGTGTGGGGTGCCAAGTGAACCACCTGGTCTCCCATTGGGCATCCTGGGCCCAATTCCGGTTGTGGTGCAGCCAGAACCTCCCCTTTTGACCTCTCCCCGGGCATCCTGGGGCAGGTTCTGGGAGCCTTTCAACATGCACTTTACGGAATGGGCATCGTGCAGACCTTGCTAATCCCAGAGGGGAAGTCCCTAAAGTTGTGCTAACTTTGGGATCATGCAAGACTGTAGGGAATTTACCGGTGTAAGGTGACTCCCCTGGATTTAGGGTGGTTATCTTACTGTCACCTGGAAGAAATAACCCTCCTGTGATCACAAACGTTCACCTCTCAAAGTGAAAGCTCCAGGAGCGGGTCGCTGGGTCAGGGCCAGAGCAGTATCTCTCACCAAAAGAGAAAGGACTATTTGGATTTATTTATTTGATATTTATTTCTGGGTTTCACGTTTCGTCTACTCTGCAGTTAACAAGTGTTTAAAACCCGGGCTAAACCAGAAGATCAGAAGTGGGACCTCCCGGAGTCCTTCCATCGATCCCGAGGCAGAGGATGCTGCTCAAACTCCGGGAGCTTTGAACCTCGCAGCTCTCCGTACTGCGGACTATTCGGACCCGGCGTGGCTTCGTTCCCGCGCTTTCTGGCGTGCAGGGGTCAAGGAGCGCCGCGCAGGCGCACTGAGCCGAGGCGGTGGCCATGGGCGAGGCAGGAGGCGCTGAGGAGGCCTGCCGGGTCAGTGGGGAGGGCCCGCTTCCGGCGGTCGGCCCGCGGTGGGCATCGCCCAAGCGCTAAAGGCTGTTCGCATGGCCCGGTGCACTGGGCAGGGCAGGAGGCGGCTGGGATGCGGCTTCTCGTCGCCCTCGAAGGCCTGGCTCAGGACGCGGCCGGCAGGTGGCGAAGGCGGCTTCGTGGCTGCGGCTGTGACCCACGCGGCCTGAGGGCGATTGGGTGCTCGGACCCAGAGCTGGTCCTGGCCGTGTCCGGTCCGCGTGCGGGCAGCCGAGGCCGCCAGGTTAAGTTGCTGCGCGGCGTTCAGTGGGTCCTTTGCGGCGGCCTCTTCGCCTTCGTGCGGCCGCACCGCCCGGCGCTCTGCAGGAGCTGCACCCCTGCCCCTTGACCTTGCACTTGACCCCGGCGCTCCGCTGGAGCTATGCCCCTGCCCTTTGACCTTGCACTTCGCTACTGGGTCTCCCAGTTTCCAGGCCTCGAACTCGGCAAGCGGTCCGAAGCTGGCGTGGCAGCCCCCCCCTGCCTTTTCAACCGGGGTCTCCCTGGAGGCGAGCGAGCGATCCTCCGGCCCCCAGAGCCCGACACCCCGGTGTTGTCACCTGCTTTACACACGTGTGACCCAGACCCGTGTCCTCTAGGAGAAGACACCTAAAGGAACAGAGGGGCACGAAAAAGAAGCAGGTCGGCTTGGGCTGCTGGTTTTAGTCACCTGAAGAGAAATATAATAATCTTAAAGGTCTTCATTTTTTAGCACATGGGAACCAAAGAAGAGTTCGTTAAAGTCAGAAAGAAGGACCTGGAACGGCTGACAACTGAAGTGATGCAAATACGGGACTTCTTACCCAGAATACTAAATGGGGAGGTACTGGAAAGCTTCCAGAAATTAAAGATTGTAGAAAAAAGTGAGTCCCACCTTGATTTTTAACAGTCTGATTGGTTATTGGTAATGTAATCTAATAGAGCAGATTTACCTTAGGTTCATAACTGTAATTGTATATAAATTTTAACGTGTTGGCAATAGTCCTTGTAATTACATTAGGGAGAGTCAGATAAAATGTGGAGATCCCCTGAAAGAGTAACTTAAGAAAAGTGTGTTGTGTTGGAGGAAAGGTTGCCAGTTTTCTGTAGTGTTTATTACTAGCTTCTCTTTCTGTCCTGTTTTCTTCCTTGGAAGAAGAATTTAATGGTTTTCATTCTGAAAAACTCCAATCTGAAAATTAAGGCCTTTTGCAATTAAAGATCCTGCCATGTTGCAGCCTCAGGTGGGATTAATGGAGCCGTAGAGATAATTAAATGTGTGTGCACTTGTCCCTGGGTGGATGGGAAGGTCAACTTCTAGCACTGAGTTAAGGCCAGGATTTTGAGGACTTGTCCATTCACACTTTTGAGCTTCAAACTGAGCTGTCATGTCAAGTACCAGTGTAGGACCCTTTTAAAGTTCTTGAAGGTAGTTCGAGCTTGATCAGTACATGTCTGGTTGAGGCTGCTTAACTATCAAGTCAGCCTTTAAGGGTTAAGGCTAATTCCCCATGATCATTTCAGATTCTTAAATGTTTGTCCTAGCTTAATGAGACTGAGGTCACTAGGAATAGGCCTGTAGTTTGACTAGGTCAGGTTTATGGTTCATTGCAATGTGGGAGACCACATTCTAGAGGAACTGGGAGGCATCTCACCAAAGAGGAGGATCATATTGTTACAGGACTTGAGGGGCAGGGTAGGATTAGGGTGGTGTGGAAATGAAGCAGTGGTGGTTTTTTTTTTTTTAATTTTTTAAATTTTTTGGGGTGTGTGTGTGTGTGTGTGTGTAAGTATAATATGTTTATTTTTATTTGTTTATTTTTGTATGGTCCTGGGGACCAAACCCAGGGCTTCACACATGCAAGGCAAGCACTCTACACTGAGCTACAACCCTAGCCCTTGGTGTGTGTTTTCATTTTCTCTTTTTGGTGGTGCTGGGAATTGAACCCAGGGGCCTTGTGCATGTGAGGCAAGCCCTCTACCAGCGAACTATATCCCTAGCCCTGAAGCAGTGAGTGTTATGATGTCTCAAAGCAATGTAGAGCTTTGCGTAAAGAGGCAACGTAGGTCTTACTGAAGAAGTTCCTGGTTCCATTCACTTAAAAAGTGCAAAGTTCAGATAGACTGTATAACACTGTCTAGAAATCCCTTACATGAAGCTCTCTGGCTAGCAGAACATGTAGGCTGCCTCTGTTACAGAGGCTCTTTAGGCCAGGATGTGGTGGTCTTTTTTTTTTCTGTAAAATCTCAAAACAGCAGTTTCTAGGAGTTGGATTTTTCAGAGTGAGACTAGAAGTGAACAAGTCCATAGTCCCTCAAAGGTTCATTGTGACCCTTCTCAGTCGCAGGGTCCTTAGGAGATATATTGTTCCTTGGCTTTTTCCATGTCTGCTCTTCTAGCCTGACAAATTGCAGGATGGGTTTTCATTTTTTCAGCAAACTAATTTTTACTTTCTCACATCTGACTCATCATAACCATTCCTCTGTCCCCATCTCACACTGGCCAGCCTCAATCTCAGAGTAACCCCGCCAGCCTCAATCTCAGAGTAACCCCGCCAACCCCCATACACTGGAGACTTTGTAGCTACCTGTCTGTCCTCCTCAGCTGTTTCCCAGTGTACCAGTGAGTCCTGTACATTTTGCTTCAGAGAGGCAGCCTTACTTCCACCAAGGCTCGTCTCTTCTGCTGTGGAGACATGAAGCTCTCTGGCTAGCAGAACATGCACCTAA
The DNA here is from genome assembly GCF_052094955.1 of Ictidomys tridecemlineatus. Classification (NCBI taxonomy): domain Eukaryota; kingdom Metazoa; phylum Chordata; class Mammalia; order Rodentia; family Sciuridae; genus Ictidomys; species Ictidomys tridecemlineatus. The sequence continues at coordinate 214,297,351 of NC_135479.1, read as the reverse complement.
ATCCCGTGTTTGCCTCCTCTAGGCTGTGTTGACCCCTTTGCCAGCCTGAGTAATCTTTGGCAGTTCAGTTGATCACATCATTCCTCTGCTCAAGTCTTTAACAGTTGCTCTTTGCTCTTAGGATAAAGACCAGCCAACCAGTAAAACCACTACCACCCAAGTACCTAAACCAGATCAGATCAAGGGTTAAAAGGCTTCATATTGCTGGATATAGCCCCTGCCCAGAGTCGTTGTCAACTTTGGCTGTTCAGATGTGGCTTCTCTTGCTGAAGTCTAGTCCTCTGTGCTGCTCCTTCCTACTGTATGGGTTTTTCCCATTTTACTTTGATAGTAGTAAATAATCAGGGCTCTTGTTTTTGTTTACTGTTATCTTTACCTGGCTGGATGTTTGTTCTTGTAGGATTGCCCTCCTGTCTGCATGCTCCTTTTTCTGAGTTGCAGTGTTATGATGCTTACATGTGTTTCTAGAAACCTGATGTTAGAAAGGAAGGACCAAACTGGCTTGGGTTATTGTAGAGGGTTCACTGTGGACTTCCAACTTGAGCTATTGAGGAGGACTTTTGCTTTTCTGGCCTGGCCTGAAAGGTGGCCTCCTAAAGCACCTGTCGTCTAATTTTTGCTCTGAGTTTACCATTTGGGAAAGGTCTGAAGGAAAACAGTATTCCCCCCCCTCCCTTTTTTAAAGGCCTACATTTGATAGCCTTGGCCTTCCCATGGACCTGTCTTCAATTGAATCACTTGTAACATGACTAAGAATGAAGCCACAGAGAAAATCCAGAGATCACACTGTGGCAACAAGAACTGTTTGGCATATGGATTCTTCTTTCCTTCCACCAGCCCTGTGGTCCAGTAGGGTTATTGGCTTTGCTTGGTGTTGGTTATTTTGCTTTTAGAAGTGGGTGTGTGCATCTAGTCTTAAGCAGTGACCATGGGCAACCTGAAGGTAGAAACAAATGTCAGGGAAGGGAGTTGAGGGAAGTTGTGTACCTCTTTTCAGAAGTTTCCTTTAGAGTGCAGGTGAGATTCTATTTGGATGCCTTCTGTAGGCTTAATCTATAATGTAACTTGCAAGCCAGCTTTAGGGCCTGAGTTGATGATGAGCATAGGGAGAGATTGATACTAGCATAGGACCTACCTTAGGAAGCTGGTCAAGGTAAGTGGTGCTTTGGAATACCACTGATGATGTGTTACTGGAGCATCTTTAGGGACTCAGCTCTGAGAGGGAAGATGTTGAAGTCTAGGGTGGTGGCATGTATGGAAGTCTCAAATGGGAGTGAGAGGGAGGATTATGGGTTCATTAGCTGGTTTTTCCTCCTTGTACAGAGTAAGAATTAGAGTATAGTAGAACTGAGGACAGTGAATCTGAGTAGTTTACACAGGACAAATAGTACACAAGTTATGGATCGTTTTTAGTTTAAGTGAGAAGCGCTTGGAGGTTTCTACATAGAAATAACTTCCAAGTAGTGATTCAGGTCATATTTTCAGGGGGATGGCTTTTGCATCTGAATATAGGATAGGTTGGAGGGGTTGGGTGGGAGATGGAGAGAAGCAGTGATAGTTCCTCAAGGGAGCCTCTGGGCTCTGTTGAACTTTGAGTCTGAATGGAGCAGGAGGGACATGAAAAGAAACCACTAGTCCTGGTGATGAAGCATGGACACATAGTCATGCTCAGATCAGCCAAGCAACTGTGGAGTGAGGGGAGCCATCTGTCCTACTGTCAAGCTAGTATCTCAATGTGTTTCTGTCTATTTAATAGGAACTGTAGTGTTTACTTCATAGGCTGTGGCAAGTTTAAGTTGAGAAAACTCTTCCAAAGTGCGTGGTCTATTCCATAGATAGTATCTCCCAGCTGTGGGGACCACTTGAGCTTTGGTGTAATGCAGAGTGTGCTCCAGTTCACACCCTGGCAACTTTATAATCACCATTGCTTGGTGAGTTTGGGAAAGGTATTGGAAGATTTGAATAAGAAACTGGGTTGATCCCACTTCTGTCCTTGATTATGTGTAACCCCCCACTTCAGGTTTTTCTGCCTGTAAAGTGGGGGTAACCACAGTGTTCACAGTGACAACTTACTCTGTATCTTCTCTTATCCCTTCTCATCTTTTATTCATCCAACAGGAGGTATCAAAAATTTGTTTTCACCTGGAAGAATTCTCTTTGCTTTTAAAATAAATTTTCACGTAGTATATGGTGGTTCTATGTGTAAAACATGTAAAAATTGTATTTTTTGCATTTTTTAATATTTATTTTTAGTTTTTAGGTGGACACAATATTTTATTTTTTAAGTGATGCTGAGAATCGAACCCATCGAATTGCATGTTAGGCGAGTGAGTGCGCTACCACTTGAGCCACATCCCCAGCCCTGCATGGTTTTTTTTTTTTTTTTTTAATATTTTTTAGAAGTAGTTGGACACAATACCTTTATTTTGTTTATTTATTTTTATGTGGTGCTGAGGATCAAACCCAGGGCCTCACACATGCTAGACGAGTGCTCTACCGCTGAGCCACAAATCCCAGCTCCTGCATGTTGTTTTTAAAAATTGAGCTTTAGAACATTTACTTATGTAATAAGGAGGTACAATAAGGGTGTTGTGAGAAAGACAAAATAGGGCTTTTTGAAGACAATTGCATTGTTATCGTCTGCATCCAGTTTTCTCTTTTTAGTTTTAGCAGTAAAGTAGCCAGAAAGACAAATTACAGAGGCAAGAAGTTGCAGATGGTAGTTTTCAGATAGCTTACCTGGCAACAAGGGCTCTTTCCAGTTAAACTGATCTGGGTGTTTTGTTTTAATATAGCTAAGCAAGATGCTTTCCTTCATTGGTGAGTGTTCATCTTGGGGAGAGATGATGAAAAAGCCTGTTAAATCTTCATTATCAGATTGAAAATGCTTTTCATGTATTATGCTGTGTTTTGTAATTTTTTGGTAGTAGGTACTGGGGATTGAATCCAGAGGGGCTGTACAACTGAGCAACACCCTCAGCCCTTTTTATTTTTTATTTGAGACAGGGTCTTGCTAAATTGCTGAGGCTGGCTTTGAACGTAATATCTCCTGTCTTAGCCTTCTTAGTAACTGGTATTACAGGCATATGCTACTATGCCAGGCTGCATTTGAGATGATAAATGCGTAATTGAAAAAAAAAATAAAAAGTACCACTTGACAACTTGGTGGTAGTTTATTAGATATTCAGAGTTTCAGGGGTTTTGAACTAATTTAATTTTGTTGACATCAAACAAAATTTCAGGTTCATTTCTGACATACTTTGGTTTCAACATCTTAAAATTTATTTTAACAAGGGGCTGGGGTTGTGACTTAGTGGAGGAACACTTGCCTAGCATGTGTGAGGCCCTGGGTTCGATTCTCAGCACCACATATAAGTAAATAAATAAAGGTCCATCAACAACTAAAAAAAAAAAAGCTTAAAATTTTTATTTAATAAATATATTTAAATGTTATTACTCTAAAATAGGCTTGTTGTGGTCATTGAAAATATCAGCAGTGCATATCAACTGTTGTAACCATGATACACAGGCAGAAGATTTGACAAAACTAATTTTCTTTAGCAGTGAAAAGTTATCTTTTAAAAATTTTAGGTTTGTCTACCAGCGTCTAGCCTCTATCAGCTTTGTCAGTAGAACTTTGTGATGATGATGTGTAATCCATATTGTCCATGTCTTTTTCAACTAGTACTTGCCTGTGTGGTCAGCTGACCTAGCACTGTTTTTGGACAGGATGTCTTCTCCCACCCTCCCCATGCCCATTGTTGTTCTTGACATAAGTCATAAGTGGCCATATATGTGTGGGTCAGATTCTGGATTTTTTGTTAATTTTTATTAGTATCATTATATATTGTTTAATTTTTTTTCCCAAAACTGGGTATTGAACCCAGGAGTACTTAACCACTGAGCTACATCTCCAGCCCTTTTTATTTTAATATTCATTTTTTATTTTGAGACAGGATCTCACTAAGCTGCCCATGATGGCCTCAAACTTGAGATTCTCTTTTCTCAGCCTCCTCTGTAACTCGGATTACTGGCATATACCACCATGACTGGTTTTCTTTATTCTGTTTCTCTGATGAAATTCTCTTGTGGTCTGTATTCTACATACTAATCAATTATTTTGAAGTCTATATCTGGTAAATATGAGTTATATTAGGTTTACTTTTGTGGTCTGCTTTTCCTCTTGGTAGGCCTAGTGATTTTTTTTTAAATATTTATTTATTTTTTAGTTTTTGGCAGGCACAACATCTTTGTTTGTATGTGGTGCTGAGGATTGAACCCAGGCCGCATGCATGCCAGGCGAGCATGCTACTGCTTGAGCCACATCCCCAGCCCATAGTGATTTTTTTTTTTTATTGGTTAACAGTTTTTTGTTTTTTTTTGTGTGTGTGTGTATGAGTGTGTGCAACTGAGGATTGAACCTAACACTCTACCAACTGAGCTATATCCCCAGCCCTTGTTGTTGTTGTTTTTAAACATGAAATCTCACTCTGAATGATGGTGTTTTTTCCTACAAGGATTTTTTTTGGTGGGGAGGGTTCTGCCAGACAATTAGAAGAGAGTAAGAGTTGATCACCTTCATTCAACCAGAGATTAAGTTGATTCATGGTTGGCTCTATTATCAGTTCCAGCTGCCCTGATTCTAATTCATTCTCTCTTGTGGCAAGAATACTTCAAGGGACTTCAGTTTACCACAGTCTTCTCACCTTGGCAGTCCTTAATTAACATTTTTTTATCTCTTGCATGCCATGGGCATAATTGTAGCTCTGCCAGGCATCTTGGCTTCTTTATTCAGTGCTTGCTTCTACAGTCTCTCTGTGTCTTAACAAACTGCTGAGTTCTGTAAGGAGAGAAATGATGCCCATGTGGGCTCATTTGTCTATTTCCATTTTTTCCAGGATCATGGCATACCCCTACATTTTGATAGCCCTACACTTTAGTCCCCCAGTTTCATGGGACTGTTAGATGCTCTGTCTAGTTTTGCTGTTTCTTTGCCTGTATGGCTTTTGAGTGTGCAGAGGTCTCAGGAAGGATTAGGTCCACATGCATTGAAATATTTCTCCTGAGTTTTGTTATAAATTTGAAGTTATTTAATTAAGTAAGTTTTAAAGATATTATAAAATGGACATATTAATTATGTACAGAACTGTAATTTTGAGTCACTCAGGTTCTTGGCAGCAGCTTGAAATCCATTTCACGGTGTGGTTTCTGAAATGTTTCACCTTAAGGTGAACTTTCTGAGAAGTTGCTCTAATGAGAAGCAAGGGGAACCTCTCTTTTAGCTCTGAGAAGAATTCTTTCTTTTTTTTTTTAATATTTATTTTTTCTTAGTTTTTGGTGGACACAACATCTTTGTTTGTATGTGGTGCTGAGGATCAAACCCGGGGCCGCACGCATGCCAGGCGAGCGTGCTACCACTTGAGCCACATCCCCAGCCCCGAGAAGAATTATTTCTGGTCCATAGAAGTATGAACTAGAGAAAGAACTAAGTAGAGTGGAAGAGAAGTAAGTATGAAGAGCAGGTTGTTAATTTGACCTGGGCTTCATATGAATCAGTTCATGTCTTGGTGGAGAATAAAAGGAATAAGAGTACAGAGAAGTGGTGACTTGCAAAGTTGTTGCTGGGTCATGGGAGCCAGCATTTGGAGGGAAGCATCCAGGAACTGGCAAGAGTGGAGTGTGGTTACTCCACTGCCCTGGACCTGGAGGAGCCAGAGCCTGAGAGTTACCCCCTGAGTGGGAGGTGTGCCTCTATAGGATGGAGTTCTGCAGGGAGAGTGCACTGAAGTTAAGAAGTAGTTGACTTAACCTGTTTTCTGCTGTCGTCTGGTTTCCTGCGGGGCCTGCCCTGTCTTCATACAGCAGGAAACCAGCCATAGGGCAAGGAGCCAGTTACTGTGGATGTTGACATCAACCTTTTAAGGCACAAAGCAGGGTGGACTGGTGGGGCTACCTGGAATACAGGAGAGCGTAAAAAAGAAAATCGAAAGGGACTTATGCACAGAGAATGTGAAAGTTTGGCAAGATGGAGAGGAAAGAGTCATGTAGTATTTGAAAATCACTCCAGATTGCCCAGTTATTTCTGTCACTACTGTTTATCGATAGATAAAAAGCAAAATCCTCAACTCTGGTTGGGAAACACTTCAGCAGAATTCATTTGAGATGAGCAAGGTTAGTCTTTTTTTTTTTTAATTTTATTTATTTACTTATTTTTTTTTTATTATTAGTTGTTCAAAACATTACAAAGCTCTTGACATATCATATTTCATACATTTGATTCAAGCGGATTATAAGCTCCCATTTTTACCCCGTATACAGATTGCAGAATCACATCGGTTACACTTCCACTTTTTTACATACTGCCATACTAGTGTATGTTGTATTCTGCTGCCCTTCCTATCCTCTACTATCCCCCTCCCCTCCCCTCCCCTCCCCTCCTCTCCCATCTTCTCTCTCTACCCCATCTACTGTAATTCATTTCTCTCTCTCTCGTTTTTTTTTTCCCCTTTCCCTTCACTTCCTCTGTAATTTTGTATAACAATGAGTCTCCTTCCTTTACCAGGCAATTTCCCTTCTCTCTCCCTTTCCCTCCCACCTTTCGTCCCTGTTTAATGGTGATCTTCTCATGCTCTTCCTCCCTGCTCTGTTCTTAGTTAAGATTAGTTTTAATTATATGCTTGATATTTGTCAAGGACTGCTAGGCAGTGAGGGAATATAAAAAGGATAAGATTTGATCCATTCCTTGATTTCTAGGTAAGTTGGGGAGTTTGATGTGAAGGTAAAAGAAGGTAGTGAAGCCAGGTAGTGCCGTATACACTGGCTGTACCCATATGGGAACACATTCTGATTAGTCTTTCTATTTTCCCTTCCTCCCTCCCTTTGATTTGTTTAAAAATTTTGATAGCTAATTAAAGTATTTGGCTGGCTTAGGATGGATGCTAGGACTTCAAGTGCATTTAAGTTTATTAACTGAGGTATTATTCATTTTAAAAAAATAAATTTTGGAATATTAACTTTTTTTTCACCTTTTCAACATTTTTGGAACCTATAAGGAGTACACCAAAGGAGATCATCAAAGTTCTATTTAAATCACAAGCATTATTTTTGCGGTACATTTCATTGCTGGGTAGAGGGTCTTTGTGGAAGGAAGGGACTTTTGTTGTTGTTTCTAACTTTGAGATCTTGCAATTAAGACTGTGATATGGGGAGGAAGAGCACATGACTATCTGAGAGTCCACCACTGAAGATACTGTAACCTTGTTGTTGTGTGGGTTACAGCAGTGAGGAGCTGCTGAGGATGGCATCACAGCAGAGCTGGCCTCCAGAAATTGCCCTAAGAGATTGGGCACTCATGACGTGGAGCAGGGAGCTGGGTAACGGGGACTGCAGGCACCACTGGAGGGCCTTATGCAGTGAGATCTTCTCAGTCCTCTACTGAGTATATTGTAGCCTGTAAGGAACATGAGAGCAGGGAAGATCAAGATGTATACAGACAATGCAGCCTAAGTAGTACCTCCTAGAGGCCATATGACTGAAATGGCTATTTGTTGTCTGGGGCTGCCAGAAGGTGGAAGAGGAAGGAAGGATCCTTCCCTTTTAGGTTTAGGAGAATGAATGGCCCTGTGATGGCTTGAGTTGGATTTGTAGCTTCTAGACCTGGGAAATAATACATTATTGTTCTAAATCACTCAGTTTGTGGTACTTTGTTACCACACCCTCAGGAAACTAATATACTACCCAAATCTCAGTTCAAAATAGAAATGAAACCCATCAGTAATATACTCTAAATTCTTTTCTGAACCTAACAGAGAGTGATAAAAGTTAATGGTTAATTAAAAAGCCTTTATTTTTGTTTTATGATTCATAAAAGTGAATATATTAATGGAAGATGGTTGGTGATTTGTGGTAAATATGCCTTGTGTTAAAGGGTAGAAATTAATCCTTCTGGATGGTCTTCATTTCTTTGATTAGTGTTTTAGAAGTCCTGCTTTTCATTTAAAGCTCTCTGCCTTCCCTATGAATAAATTGAGCATTAAAAGAATTATTCTGTGGCTGGGGGCTGTGGCTCAGCGGTAGTACACTTGCCTGGCATGTGTGAGGCACTGGGTTCTATTCTCAGCACCACATATAAATAAATAAAATAAAAGTCTACCAACAACTTAAAAAAAAAAGAGTCATTCTAATATTATTAAAACTATTAAGCAGGGTGTGGTGGTGCACACCTGTAATTCCAGCCACTCAGGAGGTTGAGGAAGGAAGATTGAAAGTTTGAGGGCACACAATTTAGTGAGACCCTGTCTCAAAATAAAATAGAAGTGATTGTGATATAGCCAAGGTAGTCCAAGGTATAGAGCACTTGCCTAGCATGTACAGTGACAGGTTTAATACTCTGTACTGCAATAAAAACTCAAACAAAAAATAGACTATGAAATAAGGATTATAGTTTTAGAAAATGCATTGGTGTTGAAATGGTTTGTGGTTTCTCTGTATAACAAATCTCTAAAGCCTTGCTTTCCATTCAGTTTACATAGTTAGATTGAGAGTTCATCTTCATTTTGAGTGCTGAGAACTAGCAACTAAAATACAATTGAGACTGGGTGGCAGGCCCCATTTTAATACCAAGGGCTGGGTAAGATAATGTCTGTTTTTTTTTTTTTTTTTTTGTAGTGGGGATTGAACCCTGTACATTGCACATGCTAGGAAGATGCTCTACCACTGAGCTACACCCCAGCCCCTTATGTTTTATTTATTTATTTACATTTACATTTTGAAACAAGGTTTCACTAAGTTTCTCAGGCTGGCCTTGAAATTATAATCCTTCCATTTCATTTTCTTGTGTAACTGAGACTATGGGAATGTGCTACCATGCTCTGCTAGAATAATGTCTTGACTAGATATAATGTATCACTGACTACTATATTATTTTATTCCCTGGGTTTTTAAAAAATTGCAAAAGCAATATAGTTTTTCATTTAGAGGCTACAGATAATAAATGGCTACATGTTTTTCTCTATTCTAGGGTAAGGAGGAAGGATATATAAAAAAGTGAAATTATCCATGTGACAGATATTTAGCTAGTACCTGCTGCATTCCATATTCTTGGAGTTTAGCATAAAACCAAACAAAATCCCTGCCCTCATGGGGGTAGGTGGCAAGCAGTGGGCCAGGTTGAAAAGTAGGATAGTTAGGAGTGGGCAGCAGTGCTCCCATCTGGTCACAAGGTGGCGGCCTCACACAGTGGAAAGGGACTGCTGGCTCAGTGAGTGTGCTTGGGTGGCTCCCTCATCACTGACTTGGAGTGGGGGTTACCCTGTGGCTTTGTATGTTAATCTACAGTAAGGTCATAATCTGCCAAGAGAGCAAGAGATCATAAAGCTATCTTAGTGAAAGAAGTCTTTTGGGTGGCCAGAATTCCTATAGATTTTTACACAAAATAAAGATATAGAGATGTAATTTTCTGTTTTCTTTACTGTGTTCAAGCAATATGTACCTTAATAATGGAAGCAAACTTTAAGGGTTAACTGCAAAGAGGAAATTTTAAACTACCGATAGTTTTGTCTTAGTTTTCTACATTTTGTTTTTTTGTCTGTGACTGCATGTGGTATGTATATTATATATGATTATGTATTTGTGCATGTGTATAAATACTATTTTTATTCAACACCTACAGATATGTAACTACATGGTTTTTAAAGCATCTTAGTCATTGATAGTTGATTTCTTAGGTTATCTAGGATTAGTGGGACAAAAGAAAAGAATTACAGTAAAAGTCATGTCATAGCTCATCATATCTTAAAAGAGCAGAAAAAACAACTCTGATTTAGGAAAGAAGAAATAATGCAAGTGATGGTATCCTAGTTTCTGAGAAACATTTTAAGAGAAGCTTTGCCAGCTAGTTTTGTAATCTATCTGGTCTGAATATGAACCTTTAGGTTCTAATCGTTCTTCTTTGGCAGGAAAACTTAAGAGACTGCCTTAGTTTCTTCCTCTAGAGCTTTTGGAATGCCATGTAGTTCTCAGCAGTTCCTAGGAGTTTATCTGGGCTTTCTCTAGCCTTCTCAGACCACTAGGTTAAAGCGTTGTCCCCTCTCACTTTTTTCATTTTTTTATGGTACTGGGGATAGAATCCAGGAGCTTGTATATGCAAGGCAACTACTCAACCACTGAATTATATCTCCAGTCCTTTTTTTTTTTTTTTGATACCAGGGGTTGAACCTAGGGGCGCTTAACCACTGAGCCACATCCCCATCCTTTTTTATTTTTTATGCTGAAACCAGGTCTCACTAAGTTGCCCAGGTTGGCCTTAGATTTGTGATCTTCCTGTCTCAACCTCTGGAATAGCTGGGTTTACAAGCATGTGACTCCACACCCAGCAACCTGCCCCTTCTCTTTTGTCTGCTCTTAAATGAGGACTTGTTTGTTATACTTTTCTCCTTGAGGGTGGAATAACATTGTTTTCTAGCTGAGACTTTCCCTTATCACTGAGGCCTTCTTTTTTTTTTTTTAATATTTATTTTTTAGTTCTCGGCAGACACAACATCTTTGTTGGTATGTGGTGCTGAGGATCGAACCCAGGTCGCACACATGCCAGGCGAGCGTGCTACCGCTTGAGCCACATCCCCAGCCCACTGAGGCCTTCTTTACCCTCTGTGTTTGCTCCTTCACCAAGTGGTGGCCGAGTTCCCATGCTCGCCTATGCTGCATGTGTCTTGTGTTCATTTCGTTTTGTTAGTGATGAGAGATGACAGCTGTTGTCCTGAAGCAGTTGTTCTCAAAGTGTGGGTTTTCAGACATCAGAAATGTGAATTCTCAGGTCTACCCAGGCCCACTGTATAAGAAACTCCATGGATAGAGCCTAAATTCTGTTTTTTTTTCTTTTTTTTTTTTAAAGAGAGAGAGAGAGATAATTTTTAATATTTATTTTTTAGTTTTCGCCAGACATAACATCTTTCTTTGTATGTGGTGCTGAGGATCGAACCCGGGCCGCACGCATGCCAGGCGCGAGCGCGCTACCGCTTAAGCCACATCCCCAGCCCCTAAATCCTGATTCTGATATATGCTCAAGTTTGAGAATCACTGTTGAATTAGAGACATTATACTGAGTGTTTAGCACTATTCTCAAATCTTGGAATATATGAGTGTAAAAATGGATGATTTTGCTGGATGTGGAGGTACACACCTATGTTGCTGGTTACCAGAGAGACTGAGACAGGAAGATTGCAAGTTCAAGGCCAGTTTGGGCAACTTGGTGTGACCTTGACTCATAATAAAAAAATAAAAAGGCTGGTGATGTAGCTCAGTAAGCACAAGGCCCTGAGTTCAACCCTTAGTACTGACAAAAGCCAAAATTCCCAGCTGATTTCTCAACCCTTCTGGAAAAAAAAAACAATTAAAAACTTATGTTAGGTATTTGATTTTTTGAACATCGGTATTTCTAAAATGAAAATATTTGAAGTTGTTTTTCTAGGCCATTTGTGACTCATCAACTAAGTGAATGTGGTGGAAAGGAAGCATGACTAGTTCCTACCCCTCCACTACAGCATTTTCTCCTCTTTATCTCTGTTGCTTCCCTCCTCCATTGACTGCTTCTGCAGTTGTTCCCATTGAGTCAGTCTGCCAGTTGGTGGGACTTGCTGTATGAATCAGCCTGTGCTGGCACCATCGACTCACTGAGCTGCCTTCTGCTTCATGGGGAACCATGAGACAGTCGGCTTCTCTGCTCTGCCTTCAGTTTTTTAAATACCATTTTCTTGAAGCCTTGAGTTCATGTCTGGCAGTAAACTAAGGCCTCAAAAGCCCAAAACAAAACAAAAAAAGAAGCACTTTCTCCTCTGGACTAAAAACTGATAAGAACTTAACAGAGTATTGGTTACTCAAGGACTGCTTAGATATCAGAAATTTAACTACTTCAGCTAAGAAGTCAGTGCAGGCTTTACCAAAGGAAGATTGGGCAAATGATGCTTAGGAGAGATTCATGATTTGGCATGTCTTGAGTATTTTATGTCTCTTTCTCCTAGACCTGGAAAGGAAGGAGCAAGAATTAGAGCAGCTGAAACTGGACTGTGAACATTTCAAAGCCCGCCTGGAAACGGTGCAGGCCGACAGCGGGAGGGAGAAGAAGGTAGGGTGCTCGACACTGGCTCTTCACCAGTCAGGACTTTTTTGCTCATGATGAGCAGAAGGTCTTAACAGTTTCTCTCTTAATACCAAAGGATTGTATTTTTAAAAGTATGTATTACTGGACAGGCATGGTGGCGCACGCCTATGATCCCAGCAGTTTGGGAGGCTGAGACAGGAGGATTACGAGTTCAAAGCCAGCAACAGCGAGGCACTGAGCAACTCAGTGAGGTACATCCCCAGTCTTTTTATTTAGAGACTCTGTCTCTAAATAAAATACAAAATAGGACTGGAGACGCGGTTCAGTGGTCTAGTGCCCCTGAGTTTTTTGAGAGGAAGAGAGAATTTTTTTTTTTTTTTAATATTTATTTTTTAGTTTTCGGCGGACATAACATCTTTGTTTGTATGTGGTGCTAAGGATCGAACCCGGGCCGCACGCATGCCAAGCGAGCACACTACCGCTTGAGCCACATCCCCAGCCCTGAGAGAATTTTTAATATTTATTTTTTTTTAGTTTTTGATGGACACAACATCTTTGTTTGTATGTGGTGCTGAGGATCGAACCCGGGCCGCACGCATGCCAAGCGAGTGTGCTACTGCTTGAGCCACATCCCCAGCCCCCTTTTTATTTTTGTATCTAAAAGTCTGCTCTGAAGCATAAAAGACTCATAATGTAATACACTAGAGAAAATATTGTGTACATCATGACTTATAATTGGAGATATTAAACCAGAAGTAGTTATAATTGATTTAGGTATCTTCTGATGATATATTAGAAATAACCAAATATATTTTATTCTGATATTAGGAGATGCTATAATATTCCAAATATTTTAAAAAATTAGTGGCATAAATTATTCTTCTGTAAAACTAGATTGATTGGGGGCTTATATACCTTTTAATTTAGAATAATGAAACAGTAATAGTACTAATAATAGCAGCTAGTGTATGTTGGATGTTTACTCTGTGCTGGCAGGGGGTATACAGCTGTCCAAGTCTTGTGCTTCTCCCTCCACAGGGGTATCAGCAAGTACCACTGCTGGTAGTTACATAGCTGATCCAAGCTCACACTGCCTGTGTGCTAACTTGGGTTTCATACCACCTCCTCACACAAAGGAATTTTGAATGTTTGTGGTTTCTGTAGAGGTTTCCAAAACTGAGCAAGCAGAAACTGGTAGGAGTTTTATTCTTAAATTTGAGTTAGATTGAGTAGCTCATACTTAAGGTTGGAAGTTTAGTTTTGCCATATTTTATTTAGATCATGATAAACTAAAATGTCAGTTGGTTAGTTACAGACTAAACATTTCATGGTCTGAAAGAAGATGACCGGCAGACAAGAAAGAATTTGATATATGTAAAAAGTGTAGTTCATTAGTCCTGTCCTTCTGTAAATTGCTGAGATGCCTTGTTAAAGCCAAAGCTTAGATTGAGCAGATTCTTACATTTCTTTCTTTCTTTTTTTTTTTTTTTGGTACTGGAGATTGAACCCAGATGCACTTAACACTGAGCTACATCCATGGCCCTTTTTATTTTGAGACAGGGTCTTACTAAATTGCTGGGGCTAGCCTTAAATTTACAAACCTCTGGCCTTGAACTTTTGAGTTGCTGGAATTACCGGTGTTCACCACTACATCTGGGAAATATTTCCTTTTTTAAAAAGTCAGTAGCCATATAAAAAGTGGATGTTTTGCTGGTGTTCCAAATGTAATGATTAAAATAAGTCATTCCAGTAAATGCCTTGTAAACTACTTTCAGATCATCGGGGTACTGTTACTGTTGTGGTACTTTGACCTTAGTTAAAATGTGAGACTATTTTAGCTTAAAATATTTTCTATTTTTGAGTTTTCTGTTTAATACAGATGGAAGCCCCTGCAAGTTTCCTAGAACTAGGCCGTTTCTCTTTGGCAGCTGTCACCGGTAGTTACAAAAAGTCTAGGGGAGGTCCCTATATCCTTCTTCTCGTTCTTCCAGTGATATCTTGCGTAACTATAAAAAGCAGGAATTTGTATTGATGTAATCCACACACCTTATTCAAGCTCACATGTTTTTCCTAGACTTTCTTTTTTTTTTATATTTATTTTTTATTTCTTGGCGGACACAACATCTTTGTTTGTATGAACATCTTTGTTGGTATGTGGTGCTGAGGATCGAACCCGGGCTGCACGCATGCCAGGCGAGCGCCCTACCGCTTGAGCCACATCCCCAGCCCTTTCCTAGACTTTCTACCCCACCAGTTTTGTGCATACTTATTTGTGTGTGCGCATGTGAATGTAGTTCTGTGCAATCTCAGGACATCTATAGATTTATGTAACCATCAGAACTATTCCTTCATCATAGGCTCCAGTTGTCCTATCCTGTGGTGGGTGACCACACCCACCCCCTCCCTATTCCCAGCTCCTGGCAGTCGCCAATGCATTTTTCATCTCATTGCTTTGTTTTTTTCAAGACTGTCCAAAAAATAGAATCACATACTAAGTGACAATTGAGATTGGTATTTTTGCTCACATGTATCTGAGTTGTTACATGTATCAATAGTTAGTTCTTTTATATTCATAATGTTCCATGGTGTTGATATGTCACAGTTTTTAAAATTATTCCCCATTGAAGCACAATCCAGATTGTTTCCAATTTTTTTGCTGTCACTAATAAGGGTATTAGGAACATTCCTATGAGTTTTTGTATGAATATGTATTTTCATTTCTCTGGATAAATGCCTTAGAGTATAATTGTTTTGTCATAGGGTAAGTGCATGACTAGTTTTGTAAGAAATTTCCAAATTGTTTTCCAGAGTGGCTGCATGATTATATATTTATATATTATGGCCAGCAATGTATGAGTGAGTCATATTCTCCACATTCCTAACCTACATTTGGTTGTTATCACTATTTTTTTTTTTTTACTTTAGCCATCCTTCCCCCCCCCCCCCAAAGAATGGGGTTCTGCTAGGTTGCTTGAGCTATTCTCAGACTCCTGGGCATAAGGGATCTTCCTGCCTCAGCTTCTCAGGTAACTGAGACTACAAGTACGTGTTACCATGCCTAGGTTTTTATTGTAGACATTCTGTTAGATGTGCTGTGGTTTTAATTTGTATATCCCAATGGTGAATGGCATGTCTTTTCCTGTGCTTGTTTGCTGTCTGTGTTTTCTCCTCTGAAATGTCTTTTGCACATGCTCTAATTGGATTTTTTAAACATGAGTTTGAATTTTTTTCTTTCTGTCTTTTTATGGTACTCAAAAGTGAAACCGAGGCCTTACATGTTTTTGGCAAGTGCTCTGTCACTGAGCTATTCCCCAGACTTTTTAAAAAAAATTTATTTTGAGTCAGAGTCTTGCTAAGTTTCTCGGACTGGCCTTGAACTTGTAGTCCTCTTGTCTCAGTCTCCCGACTTGCTAAGATTATAGGACTGTAACACCATGCCTGGCTGGGTTCTTTGAGTTTCTTTTGATGTTGTACTATGTGTTTAGCTCTGTGCTGGATTATATCACCTCAGCTGTCATAATGTGACCATGTGGGAGGACAATCCTGCTTTCTCATCTCAGAGGTTCTTCTGTGGTCTTGTGGAAGAACTGCCAAAAGCGACTTATTGGAATGCAGACTGCTTTAATTGTGAGAAAAACTAGAAATCCAGATAGACAGAATTTTTGTGTGTGTCTCCATGACTTGAGTGACACACACCTGAAGTCTAAAATCTAGATTGCTTTAGGATAAAGCCCAGCATGAAAGCTCCAGGGTTTATAAATGACGTTAAGCAACATTAGCTTCTGTCATAGGCTCAGTGACCATGTTTGTCCTAAAATAAGTGTATATATCTGTGTGACTGTGTATGAGTCTCTGTGTACAGACGTGTGGTCTTTAGGTGAATAGGAGTGGACCACCTGCTGGAAAGTTTTGAGGTCAGAAGTATTTGACTCATGCCACAGGTTGTTTCCCTTTTCTCTCCCAGGTGAAAAGCCCTTTTCCTTTAGTTGGCCTGTGCTTACGTATCTTAAAGAAACCTAACACATCCAATATACCTTGATTTTATGGCTTATTTAATTATGTTGGTGTAAATGAATTTAACTAGCTCTTTATATTTTTTAGTTTCTCTCTCTCTCTCTTTTTTTTTTTTTGGTGTTAGAGGTTGAACTCAGGCCTCATGCATTCTAGGCAAGTACACTACTGTTGAGCCACACTCCCAGGTCAGTTTCTCTTTTATATCAGAAAAGGCTGTCATCTTTTAAGGGAATTCCAGCCATCAGGGAAGTATGGACCTGGTGCTAGTTGTTGGAGAGGGCAGGAAGCCCTGCATCAGCTCAGTCCTACCCAAAGGTAAATCCTTGAGGCATGCTTATGTGGTCAGGGTCCATCAGGAGGGTAGCTCCCTGTCTTTCCCTTTGAAGAGAGCCTGGCAGAGACTGAAGGGAGGGTAAGAACCATCTCCTGGTCTTTGCTGTCTTGGTACACTGCATGGTGCCAGGGTGTCTGTGGGACACCCACCTTTACTTTCCCTTCTGCGCCTGTGCTGTAGCTTTCCTGCCTGCTCTAAGTTCTGGTATTTGTTCCTTGTTTGGCTTTACAGGTGTGTATTTCATATTCACCAGCACCTTGATCATATTCTCATGAGGATTTGCGGATGCGTTTGCCTGGAAGCAATCTTTTTATGGTGCTCATATTCCTCAAGTCCATTTGGGTGAATGAGTACCTTTACCTCAGTGTCTGCTCTGGCAGGTGGTATTTAGACAGGGGAGTGAGCCATTGGGAGGCAGTAGCACTCTTAATGGCAGAGGCTTGAACTTTAGGTTGCTACTTTGCTCAGGCATCCTTGTGATGCTGTTCTCATTGTGGACACTTGGGACCTGAGTTTTGCCTCCTGTTTTCACTTCTCTTAAAGCAGTTAGTTCAGATCTTTGGGTTATTTTTTTAAAATTTTTTTTTAAAGAGAGAAAGAGAGAGAGAGAGAGAATTTTAATATTTATTTTTAGTTTTTGGTGGACACAACATATTTGGGGTTTTTTTTTTTTTGTATGTGGTGCTGAGGATCGAACCCGGGCAGCATGCATGCCAGGTGAGCGCGCTACTGCTTGAGCCACATCCCCAGGCCCTCTTTGGATTATTTATAAACTTAAATGCAGTAGTATGTTTTTTTCTAGGACTGGAAACTTTTAGATGTGGATTGCAACTCTTTCAGGACTAGTTTTCATTTGCCATTTTTTTCTATGATTCTGCATGCATTTCTTTAAAAATATCTGTGAAGAGGAATTTTGAAGTCAAATGCTAGTGTCTGTTTTTCTGATTTTATTTTGTTGTGAATTTAGGAGAAGCTGGCTCTTCGACAGCAGCTGAATGAAGCAAAGCAGCAGCTCCTACAGCAGGCAGAATATTGTACAGAAATGGGAGCGGCCGCCTGCACCCTCCTGTGGGGTGTCTCCAGCAGCGAGGAAGTTGTCAAAGCCATTCTGGGAGGAGTAAGCATGGCCAGTGGCCGTCTGGGTATTGTTTGAATGTGCTCGTGTGACTTGGAGGAGACAGAACATTTAGAGACTGAATATATGCTGTTGTCCGTTTGCTTTAGCTGCATCCTTAGTCATCACATACCTACTGTGTAGTGTCCCTTGTAACTTGGTGCTCTGGAGACATCTAATATGATGAAACATGATCTCTTGTCTCCTAGCACCCATGGGCATACCACTTTAGTATGGTCATTTGATATGTGAAGAGCTTAACAAGGTTAAAGTTCTTTTATGTATTTTATCTCATGGATAATGGAGTACTTAGTTTTTTGAATATTGTAAAAAACTGTCATGGGTGCATGTGTGTTTAGAGATTTTGTATATATTTTTTATGTATCTGTATATTGGGAAACTCCCTAGAAAGAGAATTTGAAGTGGGCTTTGATGACTAGAGATGGCAGAAAATGGGAAGGGCAGCTCAAGACGACAGAGCCAGTGTAATCAGACACGGGATCATAAGTCTGTCTGTTGTAGGACAGTGAGGAGGTCAGTTGACGCAGTGGAGGGTAGTGGGAGATAAGGCTTTCCAGGTAGGTTGGAATGTGGTTTTGTGACCTGAGATACCAGGGTGATGAGTTTATCTTACAGGAGGACTAGGTTCTCTAAGGGTTTTGAGTATAAGAGTGATAGGACAAGAGTAGAATTTTAGGAAGATTAACTGGCAGTGAATGAAGATGGGTCAGAAGATGGAGTGGTAGAGTTTTGGATGGGACAGGAAGATTAGCATACCCCCTTTGGAGGAGATAGAAAGAGTCCCAGATGAGAATCATGTGGTTGAGGCAGAGCTGACAGCTGAGGGAAAGAGTACAGCATGGAGCGTGGGGTTAGACCTGGGGATGGATTGGGCACAGAGGGAACAAGGGGTACGGGCGCCTTTGGCAGGGAACCAGAAGTGTGTTACTTAGCACTTACAGAAATAGTGGTGTTTGACTTTAGGCAGAGAGATGAGAATATATTTCAAAAAGTGTGTTGAGTATGTACGGTATGATTTCCATACCTTAAAACCCACCCATTGTGTGATTCATGGTTTTTAGAAAACTAACTTGGAGACCACCATAGTATAGCCTTAGGATATTTCTTTTAATCACCCAAGAAGTTCCTTTGGTTACTCAGGACCTTGTCCAGGCTGGCCTCAGACTTCTAATCCTGCTGCCTCAGCCTCCTGAATAGCTGGGGGTTATAGGCATGTGCCACCTTACTTGGTTTCCATTATTATTATTTTTTTAAAAAATATTTTTAGTTATAGATGGACACAAAACTTTCATTTTTATGTGGTGCTGAGGATTGGACCCTCATGTGCTAGGCAAGCGCTCTACCACTGAGCTATAACCCCAGCTCTCCATTATGGTTTTGAGTCAGTTGGTCTTAATTCTCTCATCATTTTGTTAACTTCCTTTATTCATATAGATCTATAAATGTCTTTCGATGAGTCTCAGGGTTATTTTTCTTGTTTTCACTTCCCCCAAACTGTTTTCTCTGAACTTTAAATGGAGGGGTAATTTTTTTTTTTTTTTAATACAAGGGATTGAACCCAGGGGCATTTTATCACTGAGTTATTTACATCCCCAGCCCCCCCCCTTTTTTTTTTTTTTATAAATTTTGAGAGTGTCCCACTAAGTTGCCAAGGTTTGCCTTAAACTTACAATACTGATTTAGCCTCCCAAGTTGCTGGGATTATAGGTTTGTGCCATCATTTCTGATTAGAGGGATAGTCTTTTAAATATCGCTTCTATAATTAAAACTAGGTTTTTTTGTATCCTGCACTTTAAAAATGTTTCTACACTAGTATCTGGGAAAAGATGTGATACTTCCATTTCCAAAATTTCAGGATAAAGCTTTGAAGTTTTTCCGCATCACTGGCCAGACAATGGAAAGTTTTGTGAAGTCACTGGATGGGGATGTCAAGGAGCTCGATTCTGATGAAAATCAGTTTGTTTTTGCTTTGGCTGGAATTGTAACAAGTAAGTGATTCTTCTCAAACTTAGTGGCTGTTATGTGCAGAGGTGGTGACAGTTGGGCGTGACCTCTCTGGACGTTTTCAGATATCTTCGTGGGGCCTCAGCCTGGAGAATCTGACTATAGATCTGGAGTGTGTATATTTTGGAAAGTCACCCACCCAGGGGATTCTGATAAATATCAGTTATTAAGAATGATCTAAGGAAACAGAGTACTTTGTGTGTTCTGCTTGTCATTTGTATAAATAGAAGTAAAAAAACTAAAATGTACATTTGGCTACTTGTGTTTTGGAATTATCATCATTTGACTAATATCTAGCTGGAGTAAGGAGCCTTAAGGTGAGCTTCACTTGAGTTCTCATTTTATCACATTCCCAAAATTTAGGTTGTCTCTAGTGAAGTGCTCCTGGAAGCTCATAAACTCTGTCTTTGCCTGAGAGTTCTGGTAAAATTCCATAGCAGACTATTCTAGGGGATAACTGTGATGAGTGATAGCTGTTGTGATGCTGTGAACATTTGTGTACAAGTTTCTGTGTGGCTGTCTTTTCAGCTGTGTGTGTAGTTACCTGGGTGTGGATTAGAAGGGTCTTGTGGCAATTGTGCTTCACTTTTTGAAGTAGGTAGGAAAAGTGCCAGGCTGTTTGCCACCGTGGCTGTACTCGCCTTCTCCTGTCTACTTTCTCCATGTCTTGGGAACATCAGTCTTTTTTCAGTATGCAGGTATCTTTGTTGTGGTCATAGGTTGATTCTTTGAGCCCCATTTGGTCCTCGTGCTGCTCAAACTCTAGGGAGACCATTGGGGACTGTCAGGATCCTTACCACGGTCATTGAACCCTCTGGATGTAAGGTGAGTTTGTAGAGAGCTGATTTTCAGTTTGTGCATGATGGGCACAGTTTCCTTCTGCTTTTTCTGTGGTCAACTGTTGGATCATCTGTCAGGAGAGGAGCTGAGCAGAAATATTTCAGACTCTAGGCAGTGGAGAGGGAGTTGGCATAGGGTGGCTCTGTGGGAAGAAACGTGTTCTGTAGCCTTGACCTGGACCATCTTACAGCTAGCCTGTTCCTTCCCCATGTGTTTCCAAGACAAGGCACTACCCCGCCCCCTGTAAGCAGCATGGTGTCAGATTTTGCAGTGTGTGTTTTCTACAAGGCCTCCTCTGGGCACTGAATTGAGCCAGGGACATCACTGTGAGGCACTGTGTCATCAGTCAGGTGTGCTGGGTGGGGAGAAAGTGTTGCACTGATGCACCTTCCCATGAGGAGGAGCCCTGTGTGTAGTTGATCATCAGTCAGTTGACTATAAGGAAAGGGTTGTGTATTTCCAGTTGGTCCTCCTAACAGTGATCCTGGCATGAGGACTAAAGGCTGTATTGAGGTCCACTGAGTTGCAGGTGCTCTGAGGCCAGTGACTGTGGGCCTGGGCTGCTGGATCAGAGGACTGGCTCTGATAGGTTGTGGGCCTTCCAGGACTGAATGTCTTGGATAGCCTGTCTCCTTTGGGCCCAATAATTCTGTTGGCAGGCTGTCCTATGCATTGTAAGATGTTTAGCCTTGTCCTTCACATCTGCCTATTGGAGGCCAGTAGCAAATCTCAAGTGTAGCCACACAAATGTCATCCCCCTGCCCATGCCACTTTGAGAACCACTGCCCTAGCCATGGCCTGAACTCTCACGCATGTAGAGAGAACTTCATGGTCATCTGGGTACTGGAGGTGGTTGTTGAGAAGTCTGTTGAGATCACTGAAGGCTCTTTGGTTTCTGTGTTCTGTGGGTGTGGTTCTGACATGTTAGATGTTGTCTCATTATATGAGTGTTCTTGCTAGTTGAGAAGAATTTGACGTTTGTTATCTATATTATCTGTTAGTCACAGAATTCTCTTATATGTCTTTCAGAGACCGGCTTGGATAATTGTAAACGTTGCTTAGAGTATGTTCTTCTTTCAGTTAACAGGCTGGGGCCTCTATCATGAGTTATTGTTGGTGGGACTAGGAGTTTTCATTTGGAAACTTATGTCTCCTCTTTAGTTAGCTCAGCCTTAGAGTTTTCTGGATTAGTGGAGTGGCAGAGGAGATTAATACATCTTGGATCACAGAGACCCTGTGGGGCTCCATGTGTCCTTTACATGGGCACATCTGGGCTGAAGACTTGAATGAAGTAGCTTGGATTTCTGGTGGACTAACTTTCTGGGTATTGTTCACTTTTCCATCTTTAGAGAATGGGACACCATGCTGTGTGCCATGCTGTTTCTGTAAAAAAAAAAAAAAATTAGCTTCAGGTGGATGAGGAGAGGGGTAGTATTGGGGTTAGGTCTGCCTTTGAAAGGGGGATTATGAATTTGGTATTTGTTCATAGATCTTAGAAGATCTATGTCTTTGACTATTAGTGTTTTAAAATAAGTGTTGTTAGGTGGTTGCAGGACCTGGTATAGGAATTACTTTTTTTTTTTTTTTTTAAGCTGGTCACAGTTGGCCTAAGACTTGGATGGCTTCAGTGGTAGATGGTGTCTGAGAAGCTAAGATGAAGACTGACAGTGATTTATCTGGATGTTTTGTCTAAGTGTGTAGGTTTTTCCTCATAGATATTCTGGGAGCCTGGTTAATTCCTTGATTATTTCTTTTTTTAAAAAAAATTTTTTTTTAGTTGTAGATGAACACGATACCTTTATTTTTTAATTTATTTTTTATGTGATGCTGAGGATTAAACCCAGTGCCTCACACATGCAAGGAGATCACTCTACCACTGAGCTACAACCCCAGCCCTTGATTCTTGAATCACATATAATATTCAGATCAACTATAAGTTGTGTATGCAACAGTTTTATGATCCTCTCAAAATTATCCTTCTGTTTAATATTTTGAGACAAGGTTTCCTATGGTTTCAAACTCCTGGGCTCAAGCAATCTTCTTAGCCTCCAGAGTTGCTGGGACTGCAGGCACATGCCACCATACCCTGCTCTGCAGTACCTTTTATCTGCCATTTGCAAAATGAATCTGGTGAAAAAATTTTGCAGGGGTGTGTCCCAGAGACGGAAGAAGTGTTTTTCTCATTGTGGCACTAGAATAACAGTTACAGGTCAGGAAAAATGAAAGATGCTGGGAGTATTCTTATAGTGAGTGCAGTGTAGCATTGTGGGAGAAAGTCTGAACTAATTAAAGAAGCAGGGCCTGTGCTTGCAGATAACCACAGGGACGCAGGTACTTGTGTTTGGAGGTTTTTCTTCATGTTGAGCAATAAGTTATAGCATTTGACTGGAAGCAAAGCATATCACTGTATACCTTACCATTGATTTTTCTTACTGGACTTCCTAACAGTACTCACTCTACAGTGGAAGGTTACATGAGCGAGTTGTAAGAGACGCGGGAACATCTGACAGAATCGTTTGGCTCTTGTAGACTAGTGATATCCAACAGGGGGCAGTAGACTCAACTCTTTCAGACAGCCTTCCAGTCACAGGTGCTTCTCTCTGAGCTGACTTTTTGCACAGAAGCAAGGTTACCTGTAGTGGTAGGAAAATTGAATTTGAGGAATCACTTCCCAGCAGGACCAACATTCCCTTCATCTCTAGGGGGTTTCCTCTAAACAGTGCATAGAGGCAGATCTCCCTGGTAGAGACTATCCACAGCCTTTGACTCTTTCCTGTTCCCCCAAGAGCTAAGTAAATGAATTGATAAGAAGCTTGTCACCACTTGCTCAGGAAAATACAAAGAAACAAAAACCAAACAGCAAAAACAGGGCCAGAATGTTAATGTTAGAGAAAACATACAGAATTTTACTAATTTTTTTTTTTTTTTTTTTAAATAGAGTGTGGTGTTAGTGTTTGCATGTAAAAGAGGTTTATAGAAGATAGGTCCAGGACGAGTAGTAGCAACCCAGTAGTACATTATACGTGAAAATTATATTTCTATCATTATTGTTAATTTACTTTTAAATAGCTCAATTGAGGTACAGTTCATATGCCATATGTGAATTGGATAATTCATGGTTAAAGTACATTATTTGAATGGCTTTTAGTATATTCATATAGAAGTGCATTCATATCACAGTTTTTAAAAACATTTTGTCATCTCAAAAAAAACCTCATTTACTTTAGTCATTACCCCATTCCTGGCATTCAGCATGGCCATCCAAAAATCAAGCTCTTATCTCTATAGATTTGCCTGTTTTGGTTCTATAAATGAAATCATGCAGTGTGTGACCCTTCATTTGCTCTTTTTGATCTGGCTTATTTCACTTGACAGGATATTTTTGAAGTTCATTCACATTGTAGTACATATTGATGCTTTCTTCCTTTTCGTTGATGAGTAATATTCCAATGAATGAGTATTCCGTATTTTGTTTGCCTATATATCAATTGATGGACATTTGGGTTCTTTCCACTTTGCAGTTATTCTGAATAAGGATTGTACAGATATGTTTGTGCAGATTTTTGTGTGGGTATATTTTCATGTGTTTTTTCTTATTAAGTATATAGCTATGAGTGGAATTGTTGGGTCAGTTCCACTGTTTGAAGAGTTGTCAGACTATCTTTCCACAGTGGCCACACCACTTTACATTCCCACCAGCAGCATGTGCAGGCTCCAGTTTTTCCATATCCTTCCCAACATTTAGTATCTGACTTTTTGATTATTGCTATCCTAGTGGATATAAAGTGGTGTATGATTGTGGTTTTGATTTTCATAGCCATGGTGGCTGATGATGATGAGAACATCTTCTCATGTGCTCATTGTCTATTTGTAATATCTCCTGTGAGAAATATCTGTTCAACTCCATTGCTTGTTTTTAAATCGGACTTTCTTTTTAATTATTGAGTTGTAAGAGCTCTGTGTATATTCTAGATATTAGTGCCTTGTTGAATATATGATTTGCAGATATTTCTCTGATTCTGTGAGTTCTTCTCACTTTCTCAAAAGTGTATTATGAAACACAAACTTTTTATTTTTGATTATATCCAGTTTATCTTTCCTTCAATTGCTCATGCTTTTGGTGTCATTAAGAAACCATTGTCACAAATGTTGTGCATCTGTGGATCTCAGTTAGGTCATTGACTCCTGTTTCCAAAAAGTCTTAATCTGAGTCTCAGCGGTGTGGTACCCAACTCCAGGTTCCACTTACTGTGGATGCAGAGATCCTGATCATGACTCTCATAGCCTGAGTACTATGGCATTTGAGGCTACAAGCCCAGGTATCTCTAATTCAGGGAGAGACCAGAAGATGAATTCCCAGCTATCTGTACTTCCGCCGCAAGGGACTCTCTAGCTCACTGGGTTCTTTGGTAGTTGGGAAGTTAGTTCACTCTAAGAAGAGAGATAATGGCTATGGAGAGCAAGTCTCTGAAGCTGGTGACTGCCATCAAAGGCTCCTTGGCTCAGGGCTAGTGTGCGCAGAAGGCAGAGTCAAGGGACCTTGACTCAGCCTGGCAGAAAGCAGATGCTTTACTGCAGGAAGACCTGAAATGTCTCTAGGACACCTGGTCTTTCATTGATGTTCTTGTGGCCTCTAGGGGTGGGGCAGAGATCCATGTCCCTGGTGTTTGCCTCTGGTCCACCTTTGCACACTTCCTGACTTCTCCCCTGTCCTGCCCCTGCCTTGCCCCCTTCGCTTCTCTCCAGATTTGAGAGAGGTCCTGTCTCAGGCTTTCTTTGCAAGAGGAAGCTGAGAGAGGTGGGGGTGGGTTTAGCTGTTTATAGCAACTTTGGCAGCAATTCACAATTCACAAAACATTGTTTAATTCAAGGTCATACGGTATTACTCCTGTATTTCTTTGTAAGAATTTATTATAGTTTTAGCTGTTACATTTGGGTCTTTGATACATTTTGAATTAATTTTTGTATAGTGGAGGAAGGGATCTGGCTTAGTACCTGTGCACATGCATTTGTCGAAAAGGTTATTTTTTTATCCTTTCTCCACAGAATTGTTGAGGCACCCTTGTGGAGAGTTAATTGGCCTTAAATGTAAGGTTTATCTTGGAACCATTGATTAGTGTGTCTATCATTATACTAGTACTCTCTTATTATTATTATTTTAAATATTTATTTTTTAGGTGTAGATGGACACAAGACACAACACAATGTCTTTGTTTTTATGTGGTGCTGAGGATCGAACCTGGGTCCCGCCCGTGCTAGGCAAGTGCTCTACCGAGGAGCCACAATCTCAGCCCCTCTCTTATTATCTTTATTGCTGAAAAGATTATTACAACCCAAAGCAAAAATATTCAACATAATACATCTCAATCTACATATTTTTTCAGTATTTATACCTTACATCAGACTCATTTTTAAAAATTATATAATCACTACAGTAATCTCTAGAATACCTTTAAAACATTTTAATGAAAATGAATCAAGAGAAAAACATTTTAATAGAAAATCAAGGGGCTGGGGATGTGGCTCAAGCGGTAGCTCGCTCGCCTAGCGTGCGTGCGGCCCGGGTTCAATCCTCAGCACCACATACAAACGAAGATGTTGTGTCCGCCGAGAACTAAGAAAAAATAAATATTAAAATTCTCTCTCTCTGTCCCTCTCTCTCACTCTCTCTTAAAAAAAAAAAAAAAAAAAAAGAAAATCAAACCAGTTCTTTGTTTATGGTGGATGATAATAGTCAATTCTATATGTCATGAGTTGACTCACAGGTAAGTATTCCAGACAGATTAGATATTGGTAAATAAAGTGCCAACTATGATGTAAGATAAATGTGAATTCTGACAGGTTGATGAATCTTGGTACTTACTATCTGTAGAAGTTTATTCAGATTTTATGCTTCGGTTTGTGCTTAATTATTCATATGATATAGTGAAATGCAAAATTGGTATTTGCTATTACAGTACTGGATATGATATGGGACCTCATTTGCCAGAAAGTTTGGTGTGTTGGGAGCTGTTGCCTGCTATGAAGATAATTTTTTTTTTTTTTTGCTCTGCTCTTTATTTTCAGTGATGAAGTAGTAGTGTTCCTGTTTTACTATTGCTATGTAACAAACTGCTCCAAAATGTCAAGTCTTAACATTAACAAAATTTCTTTTACTTGATCAGGACTGGGCAGGAAAATTTACTGCTACTCTCTAATATCTAAGCCCTCAACTGGGATGTCTCAAGCTGCTGTAGGGTGGGACAGTGAGGGCTGGTGGGTGTCTTTTTTCTCTCTAACCTGGTGGAATCTCTGGGTCACATCAGTGTCCTCTCTTCTGTGTAGTCTCTTCATCATGGCAGCCCCAGGTAGTGCAGGCTCCTAGAGCAAGTGGACAAGGAACCAAGGTGGGAACATGAGGCTTCATCCTACCTAGTGATGGGTACACAGCATTAATTCTGCTGTGTTCTGTGGTTACAAATGAGTCACAGTAGAAGGGACATCTTGGCTCTTTATGTTGGGGAATGGCTTATCGCGGAGACATCCTTGTGGGCTAGTTACTAGAGTTACGGCTGGCTGATGGTTCCTGGTGGGTTTTGATGGCAGTCTTCTAGGCTTTTCTGAATGCTGCTTCTCCTTGAAAAGTTCCTTAGATTTCCCTTCTGTATATTAATGATGCCAAATGCTTAACTGCTTCATTTTCCCTTAAAAAATATTTCTTTAGTAATGCTGGAATGTATCACTGGCTAGATAATACAGTTGTCAGGTTAAAATGAATTAAACACAGAAGGTAAGTTTATGTCAAGGAATGGTTTTGTCCTTGATAAAGTTAGGGCTATTGTGAAGTTATGTACCAAGTGACATAGCAATTATGAGGCCAAAATGCTGGAAATACAAGGAGAAATGGGAAAAGTTACAGTAGATTTGGAGATTTTATATACCTCACATGGTTCTTCTCAATCCAGATAAACAAAATAAACAGGAACATGAAAAATCTGACTCTGTACATTTGATGTGATAGCATCAATGAAATTTTATATTTTGCAGTCAGATTATGATTAATTGAAGGCAGGATAAGTATAAAATTCTTCCTCCATTTTTTATTATTCTTAGCAAACTAAAAATAGGAGAAAACTTCCTTAAACTGGTAGAGGATATTTACCAGCAGCAGAGGAGACATCCCACTTAACTGTGGATCCTTAAAACATCCCATTAGAGCCAGGAGAAAGACAAGGGTGCTGCCTGGCTTCTCCCTGGCTCACTCATCCCATGTACAACTCTTAGTCACTTTGAATCTTGCTTTATTGTCAGTCCTAACTAAAGACAACTCTTTTGCATAGGTACATCATATACTTGGGTCACAGGTATTTGGGGATGTTGACAGGGCCAGCATTAGCCCCTGGACCCTGTATAACGACTTGGTCTGGTCTCCATGCTGATTGGCTGGGCCTTAGGCATGAAGAAACATGCTTACTGATCACAACAGA
The DNA here is from genome assembly GCF_052094955.1 of Ictidomys tridecemlineatus. Taxonomy (NCBI): domain Eukaryota; kingdom Metazoa; phylum Chordata; class Mammalia; order Rodentia; family Sciuridae; genus Ictidomys; species Ictidomys tridecemlineatus. The sequence goes on along the minus strand of NC_135479.1, from coordinate 214,269,461 downwards.
CTATAACATTTTGGAAAAATATATATTCAGAATCAATTTTCATATTATTTTAGTTTTGTGCCATAGTTAAAATGCTCACAGGAGTAAAAGTGAATTTTAGAATGTTCAGTCTCAGGACTGTCATGAACCCCCACCTTGTGTTTAGATTTGATAGCCAGCAATCTCTGCTATGGGGCAAGGTGCTCAAGCAGTGGAGGTGTTGCTGCTCACATGGACATTGCTCCCTACTTTACTAACTCTGGTGGTTGTCCTTGGTGCTGGGATGACCGCTTTGTGAACAACAGTGGTTTTAATGCCTCATCAGCTCTTTTCCTTAGTTCTCTTAGGAGAAAAACAGCAACAGGTCTTCGATCGGGACAGAATTTTGCAGATTCTTTTTTTTTTTTTTTTTTAAATATTTATTTATTTTTTTAGTTTTCTGCGGACACAACATCTTTGTTTGTATGTGGTGCCGAGGATCGAACCCAGGCCGCACGCATACCAGGCGAGCACACTACCGCTTGAGCCACATCCCCAGCCCGAATTTTGCAGATTCTGAAGCATGTATGATCTTGATGCTTTGTTTCTTCTCTGTTGCAGATGTTGCTGCAATAGCATGTGGTCGTGAATTCTTGGTTAATTCCAGTCGGGTGCTCTTGGACACGATGTTGCAGCTGCTGGGGGACTTGAAGCCCGGACAATGCACCAAACTTAAAGTGTATGTAGATAATAGCTAATAATTCCTGTTGATATTACATGTTACCTAGAATATGCTGATTTGGCCTTTCTTCAAATAAATAGTTGATCTGGTAATCATTCTAAAAAATAGAAGAAATAAGTTACCTGGAGAATTTAAGGGGTGCACTATACTTAAGTAGTATTTTAGAAAAATAAATTAAGAAAAAGAATGTCCTCACCTTAGACAATCAGTGAGTCCTCAATACTATCAAGTGACACTTCAGAGTTATATGAGTGGTCTCAAAATGAACTTCAGTAGGTGTTTGTTATGAAAATATCCTACTTCCAGGTACCAAAATCTGTATTTATGTTCTATTGTCTAACAAATTATGACAAAGTAAGTAGGTAAAGCAACACATATTTATTATCTCATAGTTCTGTAGGTCCGAAGTCTGAGCGGGCTTGACTGGGTTCTCTGCTGAGGGGTCTCATGGGGCTGAAATCCAGGTGGTGCCTGGCTGGATTCCTTCCAGAGGCTTGGGGAAGAATCTACTTCAGACATCTGCAGGCTGCTGGCTGAATCCTACCCAGGCTATCTGCGTTCCTTCTCTGTGGCCCCCAGCTTTGAGCCATATAACTCATTATTACCCTTACTCTTGAAGTTGCTCAGATTCCTCATTTATCCCAGCCAGATGATACTCTGCCTTTGACTGACCTGTGTTTAGAGTAGGAATACCTGCATAAACCATTTTTAATTAACTTAGTCTGCTAATTAGCAACCTTAATTATACCTGCACAGCCCCTTTTGCCAGATAATTTAATATAATCTCAGAGTATGGTATATTTATAGTCCCAGGGAGGACGGGGCCATTTTAGGGTTCTGCTGGCCACACCAGCATGTACTGTTACTTAGTGGAGCTTTTATTTTGTGTGTGCTAGAGATGGAGTCCAGGGACAATTTACTACTGAGCTATGTCCCCAGTTCTTTTTATTTTTTGTTTTGAGACAGGGTTTTACCAAATTGCTAAGGATGACTTTTTTTTTTTAATTTAAATTTAATGATAGCTTCTTTAAAATCTGTTTCAGATACTTCTAGCATCTCTGTCATCATGGTTTTGGTGTCCCTCGATTGTCTTTTTCCTCTCTGAGTTTGGATCTCCCTGTTTCTGTATGCTGAGTTATTTTCCTTTCATCCTGAGCATTTGGGACATTGTGGTACGAGACTCTGGGCCTAACTTAAACCATTTAGAAAATGCAGTCACCCAGCTAGGTTTGAGTTGCAAGGTGTAGCCAAAGGCCTTTTTGTGCTGCATTCACTGACTCCTGTTTCTAAAAATCCTTTATCTGAATATCATAAGACAAAGCAATCTTTCTAGCACCCTTGTGTGTGTGTGCTGGAGGCCCATGTGGGACCTGAAGGATGGTCCCTCTTCTCTTTGAGTCCTTTAGGGGCTGTTTTTTTTTTTGGGGGGGGGCCTGTTTTTAATGAGATTCACACAAGCACATATCTTGGGGAGAGGCCAGGAGTTACACCTTTGTGGAGTCACTTTCCTGAGCCCCTACCTCTTCACAATACCTTTTAAACTGTGTGGTTACCTAGAACTCCCTCTTTCAGCTTCTGCTCTGCAGAGCTAGGGCGTGGTGTGCCCTGTTGTGTGTTCCTGCTGCTGCCATCCCTGCCACTCTGCCCACAGCTGCTCAGCAGGGGATGGGGCACTGATCCCTCAGGGATGGGAAGAGTCCCCTTCTGCTGAGTGGGTTGCCTGGGGGCTCCCACTGCTATCACAAGGCTGATAGCAGACCCCTTTCTTTTTCCTCTGGCCTGAATCAGGGACTTTGTTCTGCTGCATTATGGGGCAGTGCTGCTGCTGGGTTTGGGGCCAGAGTCCAGGCCAGGGCAGCTGCTGTTTTTTTTGAGCCTTCAAATTCTTTTTCCCCAATCTTCCTTTTACTGTTTACTTTTCAGAGACCTCAAGTAGCTGCTCCATGTGTTCTGTTCAGAATATGTAGCTACATTCAGTAGACACAAGTGAGCTTATGCCATGCTGTTTGGATCAGACTTCAGTTAATTTATTGTTTTGTGTAACACATCTATGCACATGAGCAATATGTGTACTACAGTATAGCACATATGTATATATAGTTTTGTTTTGGGGATAATTTTACAAATGGCCCGTGGATCTAGTTTATCTTATTTAGGTACCTAATGTCATACCAAAGCAAAGATAACATTTGGGTCATCCTTTCCCTGACCGAAGGGCATTCGGTATTCTCAGGTTTTACTCTGCATCTGGAATGCTGCACCCTTGGCAGGTATTTCCTGGCTAACCTGTGTGAGTCCAAGGGTTTTCTTAGAAGTGTAGTATTTGAGAGACAGAACATTCCCTTCTTCAGTACTGTGCAATGCTGTCTGTGTGCATACTTCCACCTGCAGTGTGTCTGCCCCGTGTCCTTGTCACTGCTACATTGTTGTATCCCATAAAGAGTATTTATGTTGTCTGTCATACTGTCTCCTGCCTCTTCCCTGTCAGTGAGAGTCCTTCCCTGAGTCACCTGCCCATGCCCTCTGTCCATTTCCTGTTGTGTCTCATGTTCATAATTATATGCTGCAGTTCCTGGTTCTGGATGCTGATCCCTTCCTTGCCTTCTTTGCTTCTATGGTCTCTACAGGGTCGATGTTGAGGGGCCCTCCTGCAGCTTCAAGGTGAGGCTTTGTGTCAGGGTTGGGTCCTTGCTAGCCTCTGGGGTCTAGTCCTTAGAGTTCTGTGTCTTTGGGTTCTAGTAAGCTCCTGTCGATTGCAGTGGGCTTGGGAGGAATTGTCTGCCAAGCCATTTATTTCCTTTCTCAGCAGCCTGCCAGTGTTGAATGCAGATGATTAGCCTCTAGTAGCTTGGGGTCTTGGCAGCACCATCCTGTGACATCTTCCTGCTAGTGGTTGGCTGCCTTCTGATCTGTGCTTTGATTGGTTGCCTCTCTCTTTTCCAGGGTGTCTCTTCTCCTGAACATCATCTGCACTGCTGACCCCCCACCTTGAGCCCTCTGGAACAGGACCTTTGCTGTTCTGTAAATAAGCGGCTTTACTGGGCCTCTCCTGCCTTGCCTAAACTGAAGCTTACTCTGCTCCACTCCTTTTTAGCAGCTGGTGCCTCAGACTGAGATGGAGTTAGCTTTCTCTAGTTGCTGGCTTTCTAAAGGCCATCTCTCTTCTACTCATAAAAAAATTCTCCTCCCAAATTCAAGCAACCAGTTATCTGCACATTCATCCTTTCTTCAAAGTTTATTTTTATTTTTTATGGGTGCATTTTATATACCAGTGGGATTCATTATGCCATATTTGTATAAATGCATAACATAATGAGATGAATTTCATCCCCCAGTACCTTCCCACGTCCACATCCTTTCTCATCACTGTCCTTTTCTTTTTTTCTTTTTTTAATATTTTTTTTTTTGGTTGTTGATGGACTTTTTTATTCATGTATTTATATGTGCTGCTGAGAATCGAACCCAGTGCCTCACACATGTAAGGCAGGCTCTCTACCACTGAGCCACAACCCCAGCCCTCATCACTGTTCTTTTCTGACCATCAAAGCACTTCCCTTCTTTTATAAAGGATTGACTTATTAGTTTCCTCCTCCTCGATTCCATCTCTAGTTACTGGAACATCCTGGGGGATGATTCCTTTAGCAATCTGACTCTAAGTCTCTTGCCTTCTTTGGTTCCCCAGATTTGATGTGGTCTTTACTGTGGTTGGTGCTCTTGTGACCTAGCTGCCCTGAGGTAGTCAACACTGCTGTGGGTTCAGCCTGCCCCTCAGTCCCTCTGCCTCCGCATCACACCATCTACCCCTGTGCATGCATCCCATCTCTACACAGGTTCAACCTTAAGCCAGGTCAGTCATCTACTTTCTCCTTCCCTATCACTAGGACTGCTATGTGATGCTTTAAGAAAGTCCCCAAATGTGTGGATTTGTGTTATTTCACCCTCTGCTGGGGCTCAGCACTTTTTGGATCCTCTTTTGTTCTTACTATTGTTTCTGCAGGGTCAAGGCAGACTTGGGGCACTCTGGGTGAGCTCCAATTCATCTCTGCTACATCTTCTTCATAGATGGGTGTCAAATGCATGCAGAGAACAGAGAGTGTGAGTATGGGCTGACTCACCCTGGTGGCTTCCTCCCTTGTGCCCACCTACCCTCTCTCTTCTCTCTTGTGTCAGGAGAAGTATGTGGAGCATGTATATGTTTGTGAACAGCTCTCCCTCCCTGCTTTTAGTTGGCTGTCCTCTGGGGTTGTGTTCAAGTCTGCATCAGGTCTCTTTCCACTGGCTTTTCTGAGGCCTTTTCAAAACCTCCCTTTTGTGTTATGACAACCCATCAGCATGCTGGGGTCCACATCAAACTGTCTGCAGAGAAGAGTCCAAGGAATTCCCAGAGAAGAGGTCGGTATTAGTTGAAGATGCTTCTAGAAGTGTTTCCTCAAAATGCCCTAGGGGAGTGGCAGTATTATGGAAGCAGTCATGGAGAGGCAGATACAAAGCCCATGCCTTTCCGTGTCCTGTGTGTTTTTGCTTCTACCTCATGCCTTGCCATTCTGGGCAACACTGCTGTGTTTTTGCACAGTTCTCTGTCCTCAGGCTTGGTACCCAGGGAGGGCCTGGGAGTACAGTGTGATCAGTGAGGTCAGCTGCTCACTCAGTCCCCACACCTGAGGACCAAGAATCCCCCCTGTCCAGGCTGCTGGTGTAGCTTTGTCTTTTCTGTTTTATGGGTTATGGTCACCCATCTTTGCTGTCTGTCAAAAGCTGTCCAAAATCTCTCTGTGCCTTTTGGAATTCTTACCCTTTCTTTACACAAGGACTGATTTGATGCCAATTGAAAAGAATCTTTAAATATGATTGTGTTTCCAAAGAATTTTGGTAAACACATCAGTAATCCTGAAAGGAAAAGAAGTCTGTTTTTAATGTCTCAATACAAGAAGGATGGTTTGGATGGCAGTCTCTTTTGACTTGACAGGTAGAAACTTGATGCATTATTATTTTTTTTTTAAGAGAGAGTGAGAGAGGAAAGAGAGAGAGAAAGAGAGAGAATTTTTTTTTAATATTTATTTTTTAGTTCTTGGCGGACACAACATCTTTGTTGGTATGTGGTGCTGAGGATCGAACCCGGGCCGCACACATGCCAGGCGAGCGCGCTACCGCTTGAGCCACATCCCCAGCCCCTTGATGCATTATTTACAGACATTTTTGGTTACATTGAAAGTGTCATATAGAGAAAGCACATGCACAAAAAACACATTCTGGGTTTGTGTTCTGCCAGCTTCTTTGTGACCTAGAGGTTAGTGGTCTTCTGAGAGGTATGACCTGGTGATGTGGGGTCTCAGGTGGTACTATGTTTGCCTCAGATACATTTGTTCCACTTTAGCTTCTTAAGATTGATGAGTTTTGATCAGATATGAAATTTTAAAGACATTTGTCATTTTGTGAGTTGGTTTTCGCACCCTAAAGCTAAATGACAATGGAGCTGAACTTACTTTCTGAGGTTTGCCTCATGTTACAGTTATCACCAGATAGTAACTCTGCCTTTTGACCTCTAGAGAAGATTAATTTGTCTGTTTTCATACTGTAAATCAGAAATGGGCAGCTTTTTTTCTGTAAAGGGTTAGATAAAAATATCTTAGGTTTTGTGGGCCTTTTGGTCTCTGGTGCAGTATCTTAGACCTGCTGTTGTAGCCTGCCATGAACGATACTTTTGCCTTTGTGGACCTCCAGCTGTGTTTATGATCTGAAGTAGGGGCCTTTCCCTTCTTGGAATTACTGCTTAGAGATCTCAGAAAATTAGTCACAGTGCCAAATTCTCCTCATGAGTGCTTCATCTGAGCAGCCCTTAATACTGCCTCAAGTAAGTTAGTAAATTAGTTACTAGTGAGTAACTTTGGGTTACCTATAAAAATCATCAGTGAGACCTGAAGGGGGGACTTCCAGAGGGCTGAGGGTCCTCACACCTTGAGGACTGAGAATCCCCTCCTCTAGTCTGCTGGTGTAGCTTTGTCTTTTCTGTTGATTGTGGCTGTTGACTTTGAAAATGGAAGTGGGGGGGAGAAGAGTGCCTTGTCTGTGCATCGTGCTTGCTGAGTCTCTTGGTCAGCGGTGCTGATTCACTGTCTGGTACTGAGCTGGGGATTTACTGTGTCCTGTCTTAGTGTACTTGTCTGTGAGATGGTAAAAATAAGTAATGAGCTTGCTTCTGACAAACCGAGTTTAGTGGGGAAACTAAACACCTTAGCAAAAGACTCAACTTTTCTGTGGCATGCAGTTCACTTACTTAGTCTCTTATTAGAAGACTGGATCAGTATTACTGATTTCCTGGCATGGTACTGTTATCAATTCCATCTTTATTTGAAAATTTGCTATAGTCTTTGTTATGGAATTTTTGCATTAATTTTGATTTTTTTTTTTGGAGGTATTGGGGATTGAACTCAGGGGTGCTTAACTATTGAGCCATATCCCTAGTCCTTTTGATTTAAACAATTTTTTTTAGATGTTGAGGGACCTTTATTTTATCCATTTATTTATATGCAGTGTTGAGAATTGAACCCAGTGCCTCACACATGCTAGGCAAGTGCTGTACCACTGAACCACAACCCCAGACCCCTTTTGACTTTTTTTTTAATATTTATTTTTTTAGTTGTAGTTGGACACAATGCCTTTATTTTATTGATTTATTTTTATGTGGTGCTTAGGATCAAACCCAGGGCCTTTCATGTGCCAGATGAGCATACTACTGCTGAGCCACCCTAGCCCTCCTTTTGATTTTTTGAGACAGGGTCTCACTAAGTTGATCAGGCTGGCCTCCAATTTGTGATCATTGTGTCTCAGCCCTCCTGCGTCACGGGGATTACAGACATGTACTACCACATCTGGCACATTAATTTGGATTTAAAAAAATTAATGAATTATTTTATCTTAAAAAAACATGGCCACTGAATATGTTTCTCAGCCCCTTAAATTTGTGCCCAAAGTAAGTGCCTTCCTTTTCCACTTCCTAGTTGTCTCTGCCAGTTACATTTTTGATGGTCTGTGTACTAAACATTGTGGGGACTCTGGGCTCTGCTGTCTTTTTCTCAGATAAAGAGAATTGATGCTTGTCCTAGTGGGCCATTAGCTTTGCCCAGAGATCAGTGGACTCACTCTCCGCTTTGGCTTCTGAGAGTCTGCAGTACATGCTCAGTTGGTAGAGTGACTGCCTTGTATGCACAAAGCCCTGGGTTCAATCCCTAGCAGCATACACACATACACACACATACACATACCCACACACACACAAGAAAGATCATTGATTTAGTGTCTTATCTAGTGTAATATTCATCTGTGCCTTTTACTAGGAATATCCCATTGACATTTGCAGCTAGTGAGATTCTTGGGTTTATGTTTATTTTGTCCATGTTTTGTTTCTGTTTATTATGACTTTTTTTCTGAGTTCTTTTTCTAATCTCTCCAACCCCTTATCCCCTTCCTCCCACTTTCCTTCTTCCTTTTTTCTTCTGTGGAATTCACTGAGATCTTTTTTGATGTCCATTATCTTTCCAAGGATCTTGAAAGTTCTCTCTCTCTTTTTTTTTTTTTTTTTTAGTGATAAGCCCTTTAAAATTGTGCTTTGTTACACAACTGAAAGCATTAATGCCTCTCTCCTGTCCTGGTCGAAACTTTTTCTTATAGCTCACAGAGATCTTCTGAGATCATTTTCTTAGTTTCTGAAGTCTATTCTTCAAATTCTTTTAGTTCAGGTTTGTTGGTAGTAACATCTCTGAGGTTTTCTCACTTAACCTCATTTGCTGAAACTGTCTTGGTTTGTTTACAATTCTAAATCTGCTGTAAGTGCCTCTGTACTTGGAAGCTGTGCTCTTCCTGTCTTTGGTTCCCGTTTTTGTTGTCAAGAGCCCAGCTTCAGTGCACTTGCCCCATTGTAGGTGATGTGTCTTTTCTCTGGCTGCTATAAAATCTTTGGTGATCTGTGGTTGAATTGTGATGTTTAGGTTTGCATTTATGTTTGTCTGTGAAATTTTTTGTGTGCCTTTTGAATCTGAGGGTTTAGATTTGCTTGTTTCTGGATGAGTTTTTGCCTTTATCTTTCTGAAACAAACTTTTTCCTCTCCCATTCTTTCTGTTCTTTCTTTTCAGAATCCTAATTGGAAGAATGTTGAACATTTTCACTGTCCTGTCATCCACCTTTTTTCCTACCATGTTTTTGGTTTAATATTTTCTAAGTGTCCAGTTACCCTTGAGTTTTGCAGTTTTATAATTTATTTCTGCGTTCTGTTATTTTTGGATTGCTCAGTCATTCATAATAGTAGCCCTAGCTTCTTGTTCATGTTTTAATTTATTTTCTTTTTTTTGGTATCAGGGATTGAACTCAGAGGTACTCAACCACTGAGCCCCATCCCAGCCCTATTTTGTATTTTATTTAGAAACAGGGTCTCACTGAGTTGCTTAGTGCCTTGCCATTGCAGAGCTGGCTTTGAACTCGTGATCCTCCTGCTTTAGCCTCCCGAGCTGCTGGAATTACAGGTGTGCACCATCACACCCAGCCATGTTTTAATTTCTTTTCATTGTTTTCATGTATGAAACATCTGTTTTCTATTTTGCATTTGATACTTACAGGAGCTGAGAACTTTTTTGTTCTGGTTGTCTGTGGGTCCTTTTGCTGGCTGTTACTTGTAGTGTCTTGTTTTTTTCACATGTTTTGCTGTGGTATGTGTTATGGGGATTCTGTGAAGACCAAGTGGAAGCTGACCTGGCTGCCTGATGCCAGGCTTCATAGTCAATGAATGGGAAGATGCTATTAGATATCAGATGGCTGTATTGAACTTAGAGGTGCAACACACTTATGACTTGAGAGTTACCTCTATACAAATGCAGGTTTGGTACTAAGAGAGTGAGCAATCAAGAAATATGGTGTGTGAGGTTTCTCATGGAATCCTCTCTGCCTTGTGTCTCTTGGCAATGTGAGCCTATAGGAGGTGGTGGTGTGGCATCATTGCTGAAGTTGCCCACTTCACATAGATGAGTAGTGCTTCCTGTATTTTAAACTTAATACATGCCCTATCCAGGTGGTGGAGTTGGGCATCTGAGATGGGAGAAAGTCTCTGGGTATGTTCAGGCCCTCTGGAATAGGAGACAGAGTTAGAGTGAGATTCAATGTGGGTTTACCTGCATGTCAACACTGTTTTCTTTTGCATTTCAGGTTAATGTTGATGTCCCTGTACAATGTGAGCATCAATTTGAAAGGCTTGAAATACATCAGTGAGAGTCCTGGATTCATTCCTTTGCTCTGGTGGCTTTTGAATGGTAAGTGGTGGTCAGCTTTTTGCACAGTTGTGTGCTCTGCTTCTTCAGGGGAGGGTGTATCAGTGTATTAGAAACTAGAAGTGATTATCTCAGGGCATTAGTTCTTTAACAAATGACTGCAAAATTAAGAAAATTCATTGGTGTGCTAAGTGGTTTTTAATGCTGATTCTCAAGTGTTCCTTTTGATTTAGTTGGGATGTGTTGTGAGCTATGATACAGAGAAGATTATTATATAAAACAATATTGCATGTGGTATCTGCAGCAGGAGAAGTCCTGTCATTATAAAGAATTTGGGAAAAGAGAAATTGGAGAAATATTGCAACTCTGAAGTTATATCTATCTATGTGTATGTGTCTGTTCAGATTTTCTTTAGGGCTGGGGGTGTGGTTTATGCCAAAAAAATTTGACTTGTTGTTTCATAATTCAAATCTATTTTTGAGCTTCACTTCTACTTGGTGGTGACTACTTACTTTTTCTAATAGGTTTATCAGGGCATGATTGGCATGCAGAAATTCCCATACATTAAAAGTTGAACAATTGATAAATTTTGATACAAATAGTTACCCGTGAAATCTTGACCATAGTCAAATTCATTACCCTAGAAAGGCACTTTGGGCACTCTGTGCCCCCTTCCTTCCAGAGAGCCATTTACTTTCTGCACTGTAGTTTTGTTTTTATTTTCCATGCTTTTAAATAAATAGAAGCATAATTTGTATTCTTTTCTGCCAGCTTCTTTCATTCAGCATGATTATTTTGAGACCCACCCATGTTTTTATGTGCGTTAATAGTTCATTACTTATTACTAAGTAGTATTGTCTTATGAAGATGTATCATGGTGTATTTATTCGGCTGCTGTTTGTTGGATATTTGGGTCATCTCCATCTTTGAGCTATTGCAGGTACAGCTACTATGAGCATTCTTTCATGGGTCTTTGAATGGCCATGTACTTTTATTTCTCTTGGGTAAATATTTAGGGAGTACAGTGGCTGAGTTGTATGATAGGTAAATGTTAATTTTTCTCTTTTTGTTTTTTATTTTTGTGGTGCTGGGGTTGGAATCTAGAGCCTTGGGCATGCTAAGCAAGTGCTCTACCACTGAGCTACACCCCCAGCCCTGTCTGTCAGTTTGTATGAAACTAGCAAACTGTCTTCCAGAGTGACTAAACCATTCTAGTTTAGCATATCCTCACCAGTGCTTGGTCCAGTCCTCTTGTTCAGTTGTGTTCAGTCGAGTAGTGAAGTAGAGTAATATAGTGGGTACCCTGCTGTGGTTAGCATGCATTTTTGTTGTCACTAATGGTGTCAAGCATTTTTTTCACTGTGGTTCTTTGCCATTTGTATAGGTATTGCTGCTGCTACTTTTTTCTTTTTTCTTTTTTTTTTTTTTTTCTTTTTTTGGCAGTGCTGGGGACAGAACCCAGGACCTAAAAAAAAAAAAAAAAAAAATGCTAGGCAAGTGCTCTTCTGCTGAGCTACATCCCCAGCCCCATGTATCTTCTTTGATGAAATGTCTATTCCTGTCTTTTGCCATTATTTATTTATTTTTATTTAACACTATTATTAGGCTGGGGATGTGGCTCAAGCGGTAGTGCGCTTGCCTGGCATGCGTGTGGCCCGGGTTCTATCCTCAGCACCACATACAAACAACCATGTTGTGTTTGCCAAAAACTGAAAAATAAATATTAAATAATTCTCTCTCCTCCCTCTCCCTCCCTCCCCCCCATCTTAAAAAAAAAACTATTATTTATTTAACCATTATTTATTTATTTTTATTTAACGTTATTTCTTTTTTTTTTTTAAATATTTTATATTATTTTATTTTATTTTTTTAGTTTTCAGCGGACACAACATCTTTGTTTGTATGTGGTGCCGAGGATTGAACCCCGGGCCGCACGCATGCCAGGCAAGCGCACTACCGCTTAAGCCACATCCCCAGCCCCATTTCTTTTTTTTTTAAACACTTATTTTTTAGCTGTAGGTGGACACAATGCCTTTATTTTATTTTTATTGGTGCTGAAGATTGAACCCAGTGCCTCGTGCATGCTAGGTGAGTTCTCTTGCTCTGAGCCATAACCCCAGTCCCTGGGTTATTTCTTGTTATCAAGAATTCTTGGCATGTTCTATATATGAGTCTTTGTCAGGTATGTAGTAAAACACATTTTCTCACAGTTTATGGCATGCCTTTTGTTCTCTTAATGAGCATTTCTAAAGAGAGCAAAATCAATTTTGATTTTGGTAAAATTTAATATATATCCTTTCTCTTCTAGGAATCATGGTTTTGGTGTAGAGTGCATTGCCCAAATCAAGATTGCAAGGGTTTTCTAATGGTTTTCTTCTAATAGTTTTCTGGTTTTACATTTTACATTGTGTATAGGACCTATTTTGATATTTGTGTGTGGTGTCTTGTGCATAAGGCTTTCTTAGCTTCCTGAGCACTATTGGATTGAACTGTGAACTGCCTTTACCTCTGTGTTGAGAGTCAACTATTCATACACAGGAGGGGCTGTTGATAGACTAACTTCTGTTCCATTGATCCAGTTCCATATCATTATGCTATTACCACACTATATAATAGTCTTGATAGCTTTGTAATAAATGTTAAGTCAGATAGTGTAAATGCTCCAGATTTGTTATTCTTCAAAGTTATTTTGGTTATTTGTAAGCCCTTAGCCTTTCCATATGAATTTGAGAATGAGTTTGTCATACTCTACCAAAAATGTTCCTGGAGTTTTTATTGTGATGGTGTTGGATCTATAGTTCTATTAGGGAAGAATTTTAACAGCAACAGTATGGGTCTTAATGTGAGAGAAAATAACTGCCAACCTGAATTTTACCTTCCCTTTCCCCATATGTTTCAAGGGTAAGGGTGAAATGAAGGTGTTTCAGGCAAATAAAATCAAGAGCATTGTTACCCATAACCCCACCCCCACCCCAGTGGGCAGTTCTAAGGACATGCTTCTGGAGGAGTGTGGTTAGAAAGAGGGACAGGATGCACATCATGGTCAGAGAGCATCTTCTAAAAGACAGCTGTGGAAGCACAGTGGGAGCCAAAACCAGCAGAGTGAGAGCATCCACAGAGGAGCACTCTGAGGTCTGTGGAGCAGGAATGCAAGACACTACTACTTGTGGGCTTTTGACATTCGCAGGTTGAATGGAGATGATACAAAAAAGGGCACATTCCTATACCATTTTGTAGGCCAAAATGGAATGTGAAAATAATTTAAAGGATGACAAGCAGAGTGCTGCACATGGGATTACAACCTCAAGTTTTTATTTTTTATTTTATTTATTTATTTGGTACCAGAGTTTGAATCCAGGGACACTTAACCACTGAGCCACATCCCCAGACCTCTTTATTTTTTATTTTGAGGCAGGGTCTCTCTAAGTTGCGTAGGGCCCGGCTAACATGCTGAGGCTGGCCTTGAATTTTAATCCTCCTTCTTCAGCCTCGAACTGCTGGGATCACAGGTGTACACCACCACACCTATACCTCAGCTTTTTTTTTTTTTTTTTTTTTTTTTTTAGGTTTATAACATATGTGTGACTCAAGGGCACTCGACCACTGAGACACATTCCCCAGCCCTATTTTTTTGTATTTTATTTAGAGACAGGGTTTGAACTCATGATCCTCCTGCCTCAGCTTCCTGAGCCACTGGGATTACAGGCAAGTACCACTGTGCCCCGATGAACCTCATCTTTTTAATTGGAGTAATATGTAATGTGATTGGCAGCACAGTTGGATTTAACTTTATCTTGCTACTTGCTTTCTTGCTGTCCTCTCTGTTCTTTGTTTCCCTTCCCCCCTTAATTCCAGCTTTTTCCTGCATTAACTTAAGTATTATTTTGTGATTTCACCTGATTAGCTTTGTCCCCTTTCCTCATAGTGGTGTAGGCTGGAGAGTACATTTAGCTGCTTTCTGTGCAGACACACCTCTTGCTGTTGGCCATTGTATGGTCTTCCATCTTTTCACTGTTATTGTCACATATATGTTGTAAACCTCAAAAGGCACCTTTTTTTTTGCTTTAAAGAACTGCTTGTGGGTTGGGGATGTGGCTCAAGTGGGAGCGCGCTTGCCTAGCGTGCATGAGGCATTGGGTTCTATTCTCAGCAACACATAAGTGTGAAATAAAGATACTGTGTCCACCTAAAACTAAAGAAATAAATATTAAAAAAAAAGAACTGCTTGTTTTTGAATGCATCATGCATAAATGGGGTATAGCTTTTCATTCTTCTGGTTGTACATGATGTAGAGTGAGTTACACAGGATGTGTAATTATGTAAGCACATAGGGTAATAATGTCTGATTCATTCTTCTATCATTTCTACCCCCAATACACCCTCTCCTTCCTTCACTCCCCTCTGCCTAATGCAGAGTATCTCTATTCTTTCCTGCCCTCCCATTGTGAATTAGAATCTGCATATCAGAGAAAACATTAGGCCTTTGGTTCTTTGGGATTGGTTTATTTTGCTTAGCATGGTATTCTCTAATTCCATCCATTTACTGGCAAATGCCATAATTTCATTCTTATTTAAGGCTGAGTAATAATCCATTGTGTGTATGTACACCACAATTTCTTTATCCATTCATCTGTTGAAGGGCATCTAGATTGATTCCATAGTTTAGCTATTGTAAATTGAGCTGCTATAAATATTGATGTGGCTACGTCACATTAGTATGCTGTTTTAAGTCCTTTGAGTATAAACTGAGGAGTGGGATAACTGAGTCAACTGGTGGTTCCATTCCAGATAATCTGGTGAATCTCCAGACTGCTTTCCAGAGTGGTTGCACCGATTTGAAGTCCCACCTGCAATGTATAAGTGTACCCTTTTCCCCACATCCTTGCCAATATTTTTTGTTGCTTGTATTCTTAATACATTCTAACTGAGTGAGATAGAATTTCAGTGTAGTTTTGGTTTACATTTCTCTAATTACTAGAGATGGTAAACATTTTGGGGGGTGTTTGTTGATTGTATTTCTTCTTCTGTGAAGTGTCTGTTCAGTTCCTTTGCCCATTTATTAATTGGATTATTTGTGTTTTGGTGTTTTTTGAGTTCTTTATATATCCTGGAGATTAATGCTCTGTCTGTGGTGTGTGTGGTAAAGATTTTCACCCATTCTGTAAGCTCTCCATGTTATTGATTGTTTCCTTTGCTGTGAAGAACCTTTCATTTTTATTCTATCCCATTTACTGATTCTTGATTGTACTTTAAAGAATTGCTTTTTTTTTTTTGGTGCTGGGGGTTGAACCCAGGGCCTTGTGCATGTGAGGCAATCACTGAACCAACTGAGCTATATTCCCCAGCCCCAAGAACTGCTTTTTAAGAGCTTGCAAAAGTAGGAAGGTGGCCTGGTGATGTAGCTCAGTGGTAGAATGCTTACCTAGCATGAATTAGACTCTGGGTTCAATCCTCAGCACTCCAAGAAAAGAGTTTCCAAGAAGAGCTCTAGCAATGGCTCCCCATTGAGTCCCTGCTGATGCAGCACTTCTTGTGCCTGAGTGACCTAATGTGTTGTGGGAACTCTGAGACAGATGTCCTTCCCATTTTACTGACCAGGAAACAGGCTCAGAGAACGGGAATGCTGCCTTATTGGCCAAGGCCAGTCAGGAAGTACCGCATTTGGTGTCCCTAGCCTCACACCTCTGACTGAGCTTGTGACTTTTCTCCTGTGCCATGCTGAATTCCTAAGTTAAACCTGCATTTAACTTGAAATGTGAAACTTAGTTGCTACCTCCATTTTCATAGATGCCTTACCATTCTGGGGATTCTGTTTGCCTGTGCCACTTCTGCTGTTCCTGGCATCTGCTGACTTGCATGTGTTCTGTCATGTGTTGCAGTGGGACTACTCTGTTTGTGACTCAGACTCTGCACATTCATCAAAGTGACCCATCTGCCATGCCAATATGTTTTAAAACCCCCTGGGCTAAGTAGCACCTTTTCTAATTCCCTCTGTGTGATCTGCTGTCGACAGTACCGTGTTGAAAAGTTGAGAAGTGATTTCAGAAGAAAGAAATAAGGAATCTGTTGGTAGAGTAGAAGCCAGAACCAGATGAGCTCATTGAAGAAGCAAAGAGGCTGCCTTCTATTGTGAGCAGCTTTTAGTTCTTCTGTGAAGGTGGGAGAGATGGTATCTTTTTTGGATTTTTGGAATTAGAAAAAAACAAACCTAGATATATAAAATAGCCTACTATGTTAAGCTATACTAGTCCATTTCCTAATCATCTAAATGGTTAGATACATTATGTTTCCACACTTTCAAAATCCAACTTAATACTACTCACCAGGGAACCTTCCCAGTTTTTCTGACCTCAAGTCTGATCTTCCCTTCTCCTGTGTTCCATGGCAAAATGGTACCAAGGATTCCTGCTGTACTGCTGATGGGTTGTTTGTTGATAGCCCCACACTAAACGTATTGGGAGTCCTAACTGGGTGAGAGAGCTGGAATGTTCCTCTTGCCTCCCACAGAACACGGTGATGGAACTCCACATCCTCTGTGCATATCGCAGCTTTACCTGCCCCACTGGTGGGTGGTTGTGGAGGGCCCTCAGCAATCAGAACACGAAAGAGGACAGCCCTATTGAGGACAGTGTTTACTGAGCTCCTAGCATGGTCTAAGGGAGGGCTCTGAGGCTGTGACTCTCAACTGGAGAGGTGCCAGAGGGACTGCTGGAGCCAGACCACCTATGAATACGTGGATGGTATTCCATGATTAGAGCACATTCTGGCTGCTGTGGGGAGGCCAGTGGGAACAGTGATGGGATGGGGGTGGGGGTGGGAGTGGGGGCATTGCATATTTTACCTGAGAGGGCCAGGGCATTCTGAGCCAGGGTGGTAGCAGTGGAGGTGATTTGTGTGGATGGATTCAGGGCACTTTTGAAAGGAAAGGGGGACTCTGTGCTAAGAACCTAAAGATTTTCAGGGAAGGCCAGACTGAAGTTACCTGGATTCAGAAAGGAAAGCGTGTATGCGGAGAGAATGCAGTGATCACTGCAGTTCTTGGGGCTTGCTCTGGGCTGCCCCTGCTCTGTGCACCTCCAAGCATTAACTCCCTGACCCAGCCAGCAGCACTGAGCCACCCAGGGCGAGTTGTGGGAGGAGGGGCAGCAGGGACCCTGGAGGACCAGCAGGAGTCAGGTTGACAGGAAGTGTGGGGCGGGCTTCTCTTGAAGAGCTTTGGCAAGCCTTATTATTATTATTTTTCCCTTTCTCTCCTCCTTGGTTCATCCTCTGTTCTTAGATGTCTTTTTTTTTTTTTTTAACGAGGACAATATAATTACTGAAAAGCACAAAAACATAAAAGTGAAGCTCAGAAAATGATCACAAAGAAACAACAGTTATCAACCAGCCAGCTTGAGAAATGAAGTTGCTGCACACAGGAAACCTGTGCTTTTCCCTCATGGCTTCCCACTGTTTCCGTTTTGAGCATTATGTAACTGGAATTGCGCAGGCTGTTTGATCCGGCATGTCTGGGAAGCTCATTGTGCTGTTGCGTGTTGCTGTGTTTCGTGTTTGTTGCCTTATTATGGGGTTTCTCAGCATGTTGTCATTTGGGGCCTGATAAGTTCTTTGTAGTAGGACTACCTGTGCTCTGTAGGTTGTTTAGCTGCATCTCTGTCCTCATCCCACTCAACATGTTTCCATATGTTCAAAATGTCCCACTCCCCAGGAGAGCCACTGGTGTACCCCGTTCCATGGTGTGAAACAACCACAGTCCACTTACATTTACTGCAAGTGTATGTTTGGATAATTTCTAGTTTTTGGCTTTTGCAAATAGTGCTGCTCCACAGGTTCCTGTAAATGTGCATTCTTGCCTGTTGGACATGCCTTTAGGAGGCCACCTTCTGGGTCTTTGTGAGTGCCTGTCTCTCACTGTAGCAGTCTGTTTTGGGCTGTTTGCCAAGTGTAAACTTTTACCAATAGCAGAGGACCAACAGTTGCTTTTCGTTTCACAGAACACCTGGTATGTTGGCTTGCTTCACCTTAGCTGGCTGATCTGATATAGCGTTATCCTACTGTGGTTTTAATTTCCATTTATTTGATAGGTTCTGATATTGGCTTACTGGCTATATGGATACCCTCTTTTGCCAAATCATGTTCAAGCCCCTTGTCTATTTTCTTAGATTGTGTGAATTTTACATTCTGGATACAGGATCTTTCTTTTTTTAAGTTGTAAGTATATTTTCCCACTCCAAGGCTTGTTAATGGTATCTTTGAATGTAATGCTTTGTGTTTCCCGTTGAAGAAGTATCTGCCCACCCCCATCACAAGGGTATTTACTGTGTCCTTCCTAGAAGCCTCCTCAGTTGGCCCTTCATTCTAGGAGTAGTCTGCCTGGTTTGCCTGTGGGCTGTAGTAGGACGGGCTTCCCACGTGGCATCCTCACCCAGTGCTGCCGTCGAGGACCCATCCTCTCCCACTGCTCTCGTGAGCACCCTTGGTTCTCCAGCGGCTGCCCACACAGAATGGAGTGCTTCTGGCTGCCCTTTTATTCCTCTGGCCCTTGTCATTCTGCAGAGCAGAGTGTCACTGGGCAAGTTTAGGTGTCTAGACAGACCTTGGCTTTCTTCGGTATGGCCTTCATTGTTCCTGTCTCTTTTCCATAGACATTTAAGAGTCTGCCTGTCATATTCCTGTTTTTAAAAGAAAAATTATTTTAAAAAAAAAAGAGAGAGAGAATTTTAATATTTATTTTTTGTAGTTTTCGGCAGACACAACATCTTTTTTTGTATATGGTGCTGAGGGTCGAACCCGGGCCGCACGCATGCCAAGCACGCGCACTACCGCTTGAGCCACATCTCCAGCCCTGTCCTGGTTTTTGATTGAAATTGCTTTGAATCTGTAGGTCAATTTGGAAAAATTGGCATCTTTATAAAATGTTGAGACGGAGACCTCCAGTACACATCATGGTACATCTCTTCATTCTTTTAGCCGGGTATTGTTTTTTCATAGGTCTTAAGTATCTTGATCAAATTTACTCCCAGTAGCAATTCTTATCTCTTTTTCTTTTTAAATATTTTTAAATTATAGTTGGACACAATACCTTTATTTATTTATTTTTATGTAGTGCTGAGGATCGAACCCAGCGCCTCGCACATGCTAGGTGAGCGCTCTACTGCTGAGCCCCAGCCCTAGCCATCCTGCAATCCTTATTTCTAATGGCATAATTAGAAATAGACCTTTGACTACACACTGTCAGTTCACCCAGCATATCTGTGAGTGCCTGACGTTCTCTGGCCTCTTCTCTGGTCAGCACTGGGAAGACAGTAGCAGCTGAGCACACCCAAGCCTCTGCCACTGTGGAGCTGGGGGGTAGAGAGAGATGATAGAGACCGTAAACCAGTGAAACACATCCTGTTGAGTGGTACTTCATGGGATTGAGGGAAAAGGCAAGGAGAGGAACAGGAGGGCAGCTTTCTTTTTGAGTTTTAAAATGGTAATGGGAGGCCACTGAGCAGTGGACTTCTGCATGGAGACCTGAAGGAGGAAGAAGGGAGGTCTTTGGATGTCCAAAGGTGTGTTCCAGCCAGAGGGATGGGCAAGGGGGAGGGTCTGAGGCAGGCTCTTGTAGAGCAGGCATGAGGAGTTGGGAGGAGTTGGCATGGGGTTTGTTCTGTGTAGTTTGGCAGTGATTGTTCAGGGAGCACCAACTGTGTATTAGGCTTTTTTTCCCCCCTTAGTTGTAGATAGATTTTTATTTTATTTATTTATATGTGGTGCTGAGAATCGAACCCAGTGCCTCATACATGCCAGGCAAGTGTGCTACCGCTGAGCCCTGTGTACCAGGCATTTTGATAGATACTTCCATGCATCCTTCCACTTGATCTTTATAATACTGACGCAGATAATTCAAACCTTTAGTTTATAGATGAAGAACAAAGGCCCACTTGGGTTAAATAGCTTTGCTAAGGTATACTGGTGAGGGACTCCAGATTCCATGTTCTTACCTCTGCAGGTGCTGCCACACTTTGTCACATTCTGGACTCTCACTGTACTTCCTATTTTAGTTCATATATTTAATGTGTGGCTTTTGAAAAATGGATAATTACCAGATAAAGAAAAAAAGATTTGTTTGTTCTCATTTTAAGATATGGTTGAGAACAGAGGAATCCTCTGAGCACATATTAAAGAACTAGTGCAACTCTTAGGATGTTCTTTGACCTAGTTGGTGAGTTTCTTCTTCTCAGTGTCAGGGTTGTGTGTGTGTGCGTTGCGGGGAGGGCTTCAGTGCCATTTCTTGTTCTCTGATCCTCAGTTAGCCATAGCTGAATTCTCAGAATGCTATTTGTCCTTCCCTTCTGCGCCCCCCGCCCCCCCTTGGATATGAGGGTAGATGGAACCTGTTACCATCCAGAAGAACTAGTGTCCTGAAGGAACCAATCAGTTCAGTGGTGACCATGGATGTGTCCTTGGAGAACAGGAGGGGAAGTGAAGGAGGAGGAGGGTGGGCCTAGAGGGACTTGGTAGGCCTTCCTTCTGCAGAGACTTGTCATTTCAGCGTAACTTTGTGTGAAGCTTCTAATCCCTTCACTGAATCTTTGTGTACACGTCAGCCTTCTGTTCTGAATTTCCCCTGCACACAGGGAAGGGTGTTGTTGCTGGCTCTCATGACCAGCCATTGGCCAGTAGCAAACCCTCTATCTGGTGCTGGGCTGGAGTGGCACAGCTTACACAATTTTGCTTCCAAGTTGTTCTCCATGGATGTGATGCAGATATATATATATATATTTCTTTTTTTTTTTTTTTTTAAGAGAGAGAGAATTTTTAATATTTATTTTTTAGTTTTCGGCGGACACAACATCCTTGTTTTTATATGTGGTGCTGAGGATCAAACCCGCGCTGCACGCATGCGTGCCAGGCGAGCGCGCTACAGCTTGAGCCACATCCCTAGCCCAGTGATGCAGTTATTGAAGCTGGGCCAGCAGAGTTATCCAGATGCTGCTACTGGGTGACAGCTGGGACCGAGAGAGCTGTGCGCTCACTGGAGGTGTTTGTCCGTGGTGAACACCACTGCGTGTGGCCTTGGAGCTGTGGGCAGTGCTGGCCCGGGTGTGCTCCATGCCGAGCTCTCATCAGCGTTACCCAGCTGTGGGACATGCTCTCCTCACTCTTCCTGCACTGCTCAATGCCCCGCCCTCCCACTCCCCGTAGCCTTAGATGATGGAAACATGAACAAGGAAGCCTGTCTACTTTTGGGAAGAGGCACTGGGAGCATTGAGAGGACTTTGTGAGAATAGCCCCAAAATGTCAAGAGGAAGCAATATTAAGAATGTTATTTCAGTTATTCTGATTTCTTTGAACTTTAGTAATGAAATAGCTCATTTTTTTTTTTTTTGGTTTGTGTTTCCGTGTGGTTCGTTTATATAATTTTTAAGAATAGGCAAAACTAATCCATGGCAGAAGAAAGGAGAACATGATTGCTCTAGTTTGCACTGAGTGGAAGGGAAGAGATGTGAGGCACTTTATGGTGAAGAAGTGTTCTGTATCTTGATTTGCTGTGTGCATTGGTCGGAACTGAAGTAGTTACACATAATTTCTTGTGTGTCCAAGAAAAACACTTTATTCATGAAATTTGCTTACTGCCACCTTTCCTTGTTTGTTGTGGTTCTGCCCTTAGTTTCTTTGCTCATGCCTCCTTGCTGATGTGCCAGGATTCCTTTTACTGTTTACTTTTCCAGAGTTATGCATGAGTTGTAAAAATAATGGAGAGAGTAAACCCTCACTCACTGTCCTCTACTCCCCTGATAGTAACATATTACACAACCACAGAATGGTTACTACATTGTTACAATATTATTACCCAATCATAGCCCAAATTAGAATTTTGGCATTTTTCCCATTTTTCTTTCACTTAGCATGTTTCCAAGGGTCATCTATGTTGTAGCTTGCATCTGTACTTCACTCCTTTTTATGCCCGAATAATATTCCATCGTATGAACCTACAGTATTTGTTCATTCATCGTTTGATAGGCATTTGGGTTATTTCTATCATGGGGCTGGTATGAATCCTGTTACAAGTATTTGTGTGTTCTAGTTATTAGGATAGGTCTACCACCAAAAATCCTCTGAATTTCCTCTCATATGAGAAGACTTTGATTCCTCTTCATTTAAAAGGCTGTTTCCCCTGGATGTAGGTTTCTACAATTGACAGTTGCTTTCTTTAAAGAGATGAAAAAGGTGAGTCACTCCCTTCTGGCTTCCAGGGTTTCTGATGAGAAACCCAGACTCTGGATCATTTTCCTTGGTGAGGGGCCACTTCTTTCTTGCTACTGTTGAGATTAGCTTTCAGAGAATTGGGTGTGTTGTGTCTTGGAGTAGATTTTCTTTAGGTTTATCTGTAGGCTTCTGTCTTTTGCCAGCTCAGGCAAAATTCCAGTCACTGTTTTCGTGGACTGTTTTTCACCCCGCCCATTTTTCCACTCCTTCCTGGAATGCAGTGACCTGAATGCTTGGTCTCTTATTTTGGTCCCATGGGGACTGTTCATTTTCATTTTAGTCTGTTTCTCTTGGTCATTCAGATTGGCTAATTTCTATTGTCCTGTCTTCCAGTGCACTGATGTGTCTCACCTGTCCCTTCCCTTCTGTCTCTACCAAGCTTTCTATCTCAGTTATGACAATTTCAGTTCTAATTCTTCCTTTTGTTGTTCCTTATATGTTCTGTTTTTTTTGCTGAGATTATTTTAGAATTTGTTTCTAGTATAATTGCTCATTGAAGAACTTTTGCTTTAAAATCTATTTATTAGATTAGCCTGGTTTTCATCACTACAGCAAAATGCTCAAGGTAGACTACTTTATAAAGAAAATTGGGGGCTGGGGATATGGCTCAAGCGGTAGCACGCTCGCGCCTGGCAAGCGTGCAGTCCAGGTTCGATCCTCAGCACCACATACAAACAAAGATGTTGTGTCCGCCGAAAAACTAAAAAATAAATATTAAAAAAATCTCTCTCTTTAAAAAAAAAAGAAAAAGAAAATTGGTTTATTTTGGCCCATGGTTCTGGAGATTCAGTGTCCCAACATCATGATGTGAGCTCTGGTGAGGGACCCTCAGCTGCCTCACAGTACTGCAGGAGATGCACATGTATCTCTGTGCTTCTCTCCGTTTCCAGTGAAACCACCAGGATTCAATCATGGGGCTCCATGTTAATGGCCTTCACTGTCCAAAGGCCTCACCTTTTAAAACCATAGTTGGATTAAACTTCTATCCTCTCAATATCATTAACTTACACCTTTGGATTTAAACTCCTTATGAGTCTCTGGGGAAAAGTGGTATTCCGACTGAAACAACCATGTCAGAATGCTGGTAGCACTATGTCATCTCTGTGCTGGTGCCAGTTGTTTCTCCCAGAACTGGGCCCTGACTGATGGGGCTGTGCTCAGTCTTCCACCACGAGGGTTCTTACCATCACACCTCTTGCTCCCTGTGCTGTCTCCCCTCCATGCTGTCCTGAGACTGACTGCCCCCCTCCTGTGATGTCTTCAGCGGTCATTCCCCTTGGGCCACACTTGTTCCCTATCCAGCAGCCTGCCTTACTTACTTCACCCCTTTCTGGGAGGCCCTGTGGCTCTCTCTCTAGCACACTGTTTGTCCCAAATTTGCTTGCACTTGTTTTACATCTGTCTTAGCCACATAATATACAGGCTTTCCATTTATTTAGCAAATACTTACTGAGCCTTATTCTAAATATTAGGAGTGAAGTGGGGAGCGAGACAGACAAGGCCCTGCTCTTGTGAAGTTTTCAGTTTAGTGGGTGAAGGAAGAAAGTAGTAAGGTAATATTATTCAGAGAACTGAATAGGTTGATGGATGAGAGAGTGCCTGGTGGTTAGGAATGGCCACTCTGAAGAGACAATATTTAAGCTGAACTTGGATTCATTCTTGGAGTTTCAACTCTCTCTCTACATCCATCTATTATTCTTTTTTTCTGCATTTTTAATTGGTGTATTATAGTTGTACATACTGATGGGATTTGTTGTTACATGTTTGTATTTGTGAACAGTGTAACAGTATTGGCACTTCCCCTCCCTCCCTCCCTCCCTACTTCCCACCCCTTGGTCCCTTTCCTCTTCTGATTTCCCTTTGATTTTCATGATATCTGCCCCCACTATTTTTCTCTCTTCCACACATAAGAGAAAACATTCAACGCTTTACCTTCTGAATTTGATTTATTTCACTTAACATTATGGCCTCTAGTTCCATCCATTTTCCTGCAAATGACATGATTTCATTTTTCTTTATGGCTGAATAAAACTCCATTGTGTGTATACCATGTTTTCTTTATCCATTCAACTACGGATGGACTCTTAAGGCTAGGTCTGTAGTTTTGCTATTATTACATCGACCTATTCTTACATGTTTTCTGCTTTTTTCCATTAGAAACTTTTATGGGCTGAATTGTGTTTCCCCAAATCCATATGTTGAAATCCTAATCTGTAGACCTTCAGAAATGTGAGTGAGTGTATTTGGAGATGTATTTGGGGACTTTTAAGGGGAGATGAAGGTAAAATGAGGTCATTAGGATGGCCCTCATATCAACCTGACTGTGTCCTCAAAAGGGGAGATCAGGACACAAGATACACACCAAGGGATGATCACATGAAGACATGGGGAACATAGTCTGCAAACCAAGGAGAGAGGCCTCAGGGCCTCCTGAGGCTCCTGAGCCCTGTAGTGCCTTGACCTTGGACTTCCAGCCTCTGGCATTGAGAGAGAGAATAAGTTTCTGTTGTTTAAGCTTCTGGGCTGTGGTGTTTGTTATGGCAGCCTGCGTATACTAATGCACAGCCCTCAGCACATTAATCAGTTATTTTAAATTCCCCATCTGATAATTCCAAAATCGGTTATCTTTATATCTGGTTCTGATGCTTGGTTCGTCTCTTCAGGCTTTGCTTTTTATTTATTTATTAACAATACTTTTTGTTCTTTTCTGGTTGAAAGCTGATGTCAATGTAAATAACAATGACACAGAGATCCTCCAGAGAATAACGATGTTACTTAGGCTAGTAGCAAACTGGGTGAGGGGAGGTTTTTAATGGCAAAGCAGGAGGGTTACAAATGATGTTCTGGAACAATACTCCTTGCTGTAAGGGTCCATAACAAGGGTGGCAGCAGTCCAGGGCTGGGCAGACAGCTGGGCACATGTCCTGGGTAAGGTGGTGGTGGCCTTGTGCAATGCTGTGGTTTTAAGAGAGTCTTTGGTGAATAACTCGTGTCATCAGGATTACAAGTGTGAGAACTGCTTCTTCATGTTGTCCCCAACATATGCACCTGAGAGCTTGATGGCTGGCCACTGTGGCTCCATCTTGATTTGGATGACTTTTACACTGGGTGTGATTGATAAGGGATAGGTATTGGGGGATAGGCCTTTTGCCTGAAGAGTTGGCCAGAATTTGTGCTGTGCTTAATGTAGGTGCCTGAAGCTTCACACCCTGAAGTGCCTTTGTTTATTGTCTCCTGTTGCCTTTGGGTTTTCTGTGGAATTCCTCCTGAGACTGTCTGGCAGCCCTCTCAGTGTGGTCCCCTGTGTTGCTGTGCACTGTGACTCCTGATGGTGTGCTGCAAGTTGTGGGATGGGAGTAGAAGTGCTGTCTTCTCAGGATCACACTCAGTCTAGAGGCGATGACCAGTGTTCCTTAGCTTTGCCCTGTGGGTGAGTCAGGGCTCTCCCTATCCTGGGTGACTAGACTCTAGCAGTCTGTCCTGGAGACTAGCCTTTGTGATGCTCAGAACCCCAATGTGTCACCTAGTGGTTGTTCCTCCTTCCACCTACCAGAGCCACCAGAGCACCTTTCTTGGCATTTCACTTTGAGAACTTGGTGGGGTTTCTAAAGCAAGCCCCACAAAAATGTGACCTTGGGAGTTTCTTACTGTCATGTAGCCCATGCTCAGCTTTCAATAGTCTGTCAAAGTGATCATTTAACTCTTCCTGTCAGTTACGACTCCAGTGGCTTCTCCTCCAGGGAAGTAGATCTCACTATGACTCTCCAGATTTTAGGGTGCCATTTTGTTTTATGACCTAGTTCTCCGATAGACCCAAGAAAAGTCATTGAGTTTCTTGCTGTGACAATAAGAGTTATGATTTCCCAGCTCTTTTCTTTGCATGTTGGAGTTGAAACTGCTAAGCTGAAATTTGAAAAGAACAATGCACATGAAGAGCAGGGGAAGACTGCTCTAGGCACAAGGACCTAGGTGTGTGTAGAAACTGAGGGCTGGCCAAGCTCCTGCTGTGAGGCCAGGGGACCCCAGGGGGACAGCCAGGAGAAGTTAGGTGGGGCTTTGTCAGTTGGTGGAAGGCTTGGGGTTCCATCTTGAGTGCAGTGAAGCTCCTGCAGTAGAGAGGGACATATTCAGATTTCTGTTTAAAAAATTGTCATTCTGGCTATAGCAGGGCAGATGGATAGGAATGGAAAGGGGCAGGAAGGCAAATATTAAGTAAGAAAGCTGCCAAAAGGCCACTGAGCCTTCTGTGTGAGGATGAGTAGCTCAGCCTAGGGTGGTACCCTGGGCTTAAGGTGTGCTTGGATGTGAAGCTACAGAACTTCTGATGAGTGAGGGGACAGTTAACTGCACTTGTGTCTTTGGGTGACCCTGTGCTATTTATTTACTGAGACAAGGATGGCAGTGACGAGGGGAGGAGCAAGTGGGGAGCAGCATGGAGACTTTGAGTTGTGCTTTCACCTTATGAAACCTGAGATGGCAGCAGGCTCCCAAGGAGAGCTGTCCATGAAAGTTTTTGCAGATACAAAGTCTGGAATTGCAGGGGAAGACTTGCTGCAGGCTGGACGGCGGGGGCCGCGTGAGCCTTGGCTCCGCTTCTGCCCGCTGCTGTTTTCACCTGCTGCCTTCCTGCTGGGCGCTTTCGCGGGTCGCTGTCAGTGCACGCCGGCTTGCGATGCTGCAATCCGGCTGAGCACAAAAACACAAGCCAGATGGAACTGAAACAAAGTTTTATTTTGTGAGAGGCCGTGTGCGTCCCCCTAACAAGCCGGTCCACACACACCCACACACGTGTGTCCCTACCGGACACGGGGGGCTCCACTTCCCCCGGAACCCCCTCCTACCATCCTTCCCCAACCAATGGGAACTCTCCAGGAGTCTTGTAACTTGAGTCCCCAAATGGGCCTAAGTGAACAGTAGGAGCCCAATTTCCATATGAATGTAATACTTTGCAGTGGCTCCTAGCATCTGCCCCCTTCTGTTTAATTAAGCAATGGCAATGTGGCTAGGGACCGTGCCTGGTAGGTTGTCCAATTTAACATGTGGTTCTTACCCGTCATGGGAGAACTGACTTTTACACGTCAGTTTCCTGTCTTAGGTTGAATCCACTGTAATCAGATCAACCCGTCACTGACTACCGGTCTAGCATAGCCATGCTTGTGGATAGGCCTAAGCACCAGTGGGGGGGTGAGGTTCTTGCCTCACCTCTGTTGGCCCCCAAATTTAACCTTGGTGCCAGTGGGGGGGTGAGGTTCTTGCCTCACCTCTGTTGGCCCCCAAGTTTTAGACCATCACTAGTAGAAGGGAGGAAGATACAGAAATGCCACGACACCAAGCCAATTGACGGCTCCTTAGGAAGAACAGTAACACTGGTGACACAGCAGCTAAGATATTTCAGCACTACCATAATTCACTGTATCAACAAATAGAGCACAATGCATACAGGTGATACATAGTCCAGGCAAGTTGTGTAAGCAGTTCAAAGTGGAGGAGTCTATCAATATGTCCATTTCCTCCCAAAGTAAATTAAGTCCTTGATTGAGGATACTTATTGAGTTATATTGATTGATGTATCAGTTTATATAGTTTACTGTGATAGCTATCATAGAAGTTGTAGTTTGGTTTTATCTTAGTCTTCACCGGCATTGGGATGGAGATGGGAATTCTGGCCATGGTGCTAAAGAGACATTATCTTGAACAGAATTGTTAAATATAATGAAAAGGAAAGGTGAAAGTAAACAAACAGATCTGTTAACCACCTTTAAAAGCAAAATTTATAACAGCTGTTTACCTAATTTAAATTAAACCATATAAGTCACGTGATTTTTTTTTTTTTTTTTTTTTTTTTTGGGATCCATTTATATCTATTTATACATGAGCGCTCCTTATAAATGAAATATGGACATACACACATACAGACATACAACACAAAACAGTGCATACATAACATAGAACATATAAGACAATAGTAAATAAAGGCCTTGTAGCTATACCTAGGTGAAATCTCCATTGCAATGTTTAAAAACTTTACAGTTAAAAAAAAAATAAAACACAGTCAAAAAATAAAACTGATCAGAAAAACATTAACCTAGGTTTGTATGAGCTCAAAAAGAAAGAGAAAATAAATAAATAAATAAAATAGAACCTTATGATGTGGGAAAAATGTAATAATAAAATAGATATTGAAAAAGGCACCGTGGTAAATCACTGTTGTAGATGTAAGAATAGCCAAGCTGGAGCTCTGGATATCAGCTGTTATGGATTTGAGTCAAATCATCTTCTTTTTCTGTAGAAATTGTTTTAGTTAATCTCTCTGGAATCCAAATTGGTTGCTGTTCCTCCTGTGGAAAAACACAGACGGAGCCCCGACTCCAGACTATTACTGGGTCCGGACCTTTCCATTGTCCTGTTAGAATATCTTTCCAAAGTACCTTAGGCTTATGTACATTTTTCGGATACATATGTCTTTCCGCAGCACTAAGTCCTGATGAATCCAAATTTAGAAAGTTTAGAGTAAAAAGGGTTATTTTAAGTTTATCTTTGGGGGATATATACCCTTTTCCAATTCCTTCCTTTTGTTTTAATAAGTACATTTTAATAGTTTGATGAGCTCTTTCAACTATGCCTTGACCCTGTGGATTGTATGGGATTCCTGTTATATGAGTAATGCCAAATGATGAGCAAAATTGTTTAAAAGAGTTAGACGTATAACCAGGAGCGTTATCAGTTTTTAACTGTTTAGGAACACCCACAGTGGCAAAATTTTATAAGCAATGAGCTATAACATCTTTAGTTTTTTCTCCGGCATGAAGGGAGCCCATTAAAAATCCAGAAGAAGTATCAACTGTAACATGTAAATATTTTAATTTTCCAAATTCTGGCAAGTGTGTAACGTCCATCTGCCAAATATGGTTAGGTATCAGTCCTCTAGGATTGACTCCAAGATTAACTTGTGGTAAAAATGTCACACAATTTTGACATTGTTTTATTATATGTCTGGCTTGTTCCTTAGTTATTTTAAAACGTTTTTGTAAGGTATTAGCATTGACATGGAACCTTTTATGAAAATTTATAGCTTCTTCTATTGTGGAGAAAATATGTATGTCATGTGTAGATTTATCTGCTAGTTCATTACCCAAACTAAGGGCTCCAGGCAACCCTGTATGTGCCCTGATATGTCCAATAAAGAATGGATCTTTTCTGTCCCAGATTAGAGTTTGTATAGCAGAAAACAAAGAGAAAACAGTAGAGGAAGGAGAAATCCTACCAGCATCTTCAAGGGATGCTATAGCATTAACTACATACTGGCTATCAGAGAATAAATTAAATACAGAATCTTTGAACATCATAAAAGCTTGTAATACTGCATTGAGCTCTACCTTTTGAGCTGATTGTTTGGGTACTAAAAATGTAAAAGTTTGATCAGGGGTAACTACCGCTGCTGTACCATTGTTTGACCCATCAGTGAATATATTTGGAGCATTCATGATAGGGTTTTTTTTTTGTCATTTTAGGAAAAACTACAGGATGCTTAGACCAAAAGGACAACAAGGGATTAGATGGCAAGTGATTATCAAATGAGACACTAGATTTACACATGATTATTGCCCAAGTATTTAACTCATTAGCTAACTCATCAATTTGATCCATAGTATATGGAGTAATAATTTTATTGGGAGAAATCCCAAACACTCCCTTCGCTGCTTTTATCCCTTTGAGTATTAATTGTCCTACAGCCTCAGGATATCTAGTAAGAATAGTATTAGGGGAATACGATAAATGTATCCACAATAATGGACCTTCTTGCCAAAATACTCCTGTAGGAATATTTTTTGTTGGTAGTACAATAAATAATAAAGGCAAACTTATATCAATTCTATCCAAATGCATATTTTCCATATATGTTTCAATGATTTTTAATGCCTTTCTTGCTTCAGGCGTTAACATGCGGGGTGAATTTGGATCTGATGGACCTTTTAGGATATCAAATAAGGGTCCTAATTCTCCTGTTGGTATGCCTAGGTAAGGCCTTATCCAGTTTATGTCTCCCAATAATTTTTGAAAGTCATTAAGTGATTTGAGTTGATCTACTCGTATTTGAATTTTTGGTGGACGGACCATGGTTGAGGATAATAAAACTCCTAAATAATTAATTGGAAAATTTAATTGTACTTTATCTATTGCTATGTCTAGATTATAATTTTTTAGTAAGTTTGTAAGTGTGGCATAACATTCTAGCAATGTGTTCTTATCTTTATGTGCTAATAACACATCATCCATATAGTGAAATATTTGTAGTTCAGGATTTTGATTTCTAAGTGGCTGGATTGCTTTATTAACATAAATTTGACACATAGTCGGGCTGTTCGCCATCCCCTGGGGTAAAACTTTCCACTCATATCTCTGATCAGGACCTTCATGATTTAGTGCAGGGATAGTAAATGCAAAATGTGGACTATCCTCGGGATGAATTGGAATTGAAAAGAAACAATCCTTAATATCTATAGTTAACACATGCCAGGTTTTTGGTAAAGCAGACAATTGGGGAATCCCTGATTGAGCAGGTCCCATAATAACCATCTCATTATTAATGGCTCTTAAATCTTGTAATAATCTCCATTTACCAGATTTCTTTTTAATGACAAAAATGGGAGTATTATGGGGAGATACGGAAGGTTGTAAATGTCCTTCCGCTAATTGTTGTTTGACCAGATCGTGGGCTACTTGTATCTTTTCTTTAGTCAGGGGCCACTGAGGAACCCACACTGGTCTTTCTGATTTCCATGTAATTTTGATTGTCTCAGTGGCCCTTTTTGAAAACCCAATCCATGTTTATTTATTTCTTGATCTATTTGAATTGGTGCTATCATATCTTGATCTTGTTTCCTTAATCCTTTTTCTTTTCTAAAGCCTTGTTTAGCCCTACTAGTGGGCGCGTTAGAATTGACGTTATTTGTTAATGTCAATCCTAATTGATCTAGGACATCCCGTCCCCATAAATTTATGGGAAGATGGTCCAATACATAAGGCTGTATAGTTCCTTCACATCCTTCAGGATCCCTCCAATCTAATACCATAGCACTTCTATGGGGGTTAGTTGCCACTCCTAGGCCTCGAAGCGTTTGAGTGGCTTGTTGCAATGGCCAGTGCTTTGGCCATTCCTGACGAGATATGATGCTGAGGTCAGCACCTGTGTCCAGCAGCCCATTAAAATCATGTCCTTGAATATTTAATTTTAGCATTGGGCGAGAATCTAAATTTAAAGAAAGCATAGCCCAATCTACACCTGTGGAGCCTAATCCCTTGGAACCTCTTTCTACATTACAACTGGAAAATTCATCATGTAGGCTGGGTATTATTAATAACTGTGCTATTCTATCTCCTGATGAAATTACGGATATACCTCTTGGAGAACTGGCTATAATTTTTATTTCACCCTCATAATCGGGATCAATTACCCCAGGACTTATCATAAGTCCTTTTAGTGTAGAAGAACTGCGTCCTAATAATAAGCCTACTGTTCCTTGGGGAAGAGGTCCTTTTATTCCTGTGGGAATGATTTGAACTCCCATCTCTGGAGTTAATACTGCTCTGGCAGAGGCACAGATGTCCAACCCTGCGCTCCCTCTAGTTTGTCTGATGAGGGATCTGATGGATAGTGCGTCCTGGGCACTACCTTGATGGTGCTGCTGGGTTCCTCCATTGCCCCGTATATTTGTGGCTTTGGGCCCCGGGGCATTGGGCCCTCCAATTCGTTTTTTGACAACGGGGCCTGATACCTTTCTCCACGATATTGTGGGTAGACACTTGGTCTTTGTCCATTTTTTGATAACGGAATACCCTCTATGGTGGTTTGAGAACGGCATTCATTAGCCCAATGTCTCCCTCTATGGCATCGTGGGCAAATACCCGGGATTCTACTCCTTTGATACCTAGCTTTGTTAAACCCTCCTCCTATGGGGCAATTTCTTTTAAAATGTCCTTTCTGATTGCAATTATAGCATGTTTTTGGTTTGGTATCTAAAGCCTGTTTTACTTCAGCTGCCATGACTTGTCCTTGTTCATCAATGTCGCTACATAATTTAATATATGTGTTTAAATCTCCATGTTTCCACGGTCTAATGACCTCTTTGCAGCAACGATTTGCTTGGTCATAAGCCAGTTGTTTTATAAATGGCATTGCCTGTTCTGTATTTTCAAATGTCTTAGAGGCTGTTTCAATAAGTCTAGCTACAAAGTCAGCGTAGGGCTCATTAACTCCTTGTGTTATCTTAGATAGTTGACCTTGTAAATCCCCTTGTCCCTTCAAAGTTTTCCATGCCTTAATTGCATTCATAGTGATCTGAGCGTATACGCCAGGATCATATCTAATCTGTTGCCTCTGACCCTCATAAGGTCCTTTCCCCAATAGCATTTGAGAATCTCTTTCAGGATAACCTGCTGCTGCATTTCGCCTAGCTGTCTCCCTGCAAAATTCCTCATTGGCAATTTTCCATAATAAATATTGTCCTCCATTTAGCACAGAGTGACACACGCTAGCCCAATCTTCTGGTGTTAAGTCCCAGCTGGTAATAGATTCGACCATTCTGACAGTAAAGGGAGCCGCAGGCCCGTAGGTTTGTACAGCTTCCTTTAATTGCTTTACTATTTTGAAATCTAAGGCACGGTAAACTCGTTCCCTTTCTTCTCCCCGCT
The DNA here is from genome assembly GCF_052094955.1 of Ictidomys tridecemlineatus. Taxonomy (NCBI): domain Eukaryota; kingdom Metazoa; phylum Chordata; class Mammalia; order Rodentia; family Sciuridae; genus Ictidomys; species Ictidomys tridecemlineatus. The sequence continues at coordinate 214,236,559 of NC_135479.1, read as the reverse complement.
CAACTACAGGGCATGCTAACTTTTGGGGTCCTGCCTCAGGATTCTGTTCATCACCTATGGAAACTGAGGGCTGCTCAGCTACAGGTGAAGCTGTTGGTTGAATTACGCCCTCTGGTGATGGAACGGAGTTAGTACTAGCCTCCCTATCTGAGGGTCGTTTTTTCCCTAAGCTTGCCTTCTTCAATTTTTCTTCTGTCTGACTAGCTTGAGGGACCTTTTGTTTTGCTTGACCTAATAAGTTTTCTGCCATAGCCTGGACCTCTAACAATTTACTTAACAGTCTTTCGGTTTGTTTTTTACTAGATTCTAATCTACTATAAAGGTAACGTAACCCAATAAGGTAGGATAGAAGAAAGCCAAAACAGAATGAAACAGAAACGGAGAGGAGAAAAATGATTATATCAATTTTTTCTTTCTCAGGGCCGAATAACTTAAAACCTTGAGCCAACCATTTTTCCCAATTCGCCTGAAAAAATTGTAAGGCTAGAGAGCCTGAAATAAAAGCAGAATAAATCAAAACAAAAATACCCATTCTGTCGCCTTTCCTTAGGGGCGAGCGATATCACTCACCTATAAATTTTGGGCGTTCCCCGTACAAGGGCCACCAAAATGCTGCAGGCTGGACGGCGGGGGCCGCGTGAGCCTTGGCTCCGCTTCTGCCCGCTGCTGTTTTCACCTGCTGCCTTCCTGCTGGGCGCTTTCGCGGGTCGCTGTCAGTGCACGCCGGCTTGCGATGCTGCAATCCGGCTGAGCACAAAAACACAAGCCAGATGGAACTGAAACAAAGTTTTATTTTGTGAGAGGCCGTGTGCGTCCCCCTAACAAGCCGGTCCACACACACCCACACACGTGTGTCCCTACCGGACACGGGGGGCTCCACTTCCCCCGGAACCCCCTCCTACCATCCTTCCCCAACCAATGGGAACTCTCCAGGAGTCTTGTAACTTGAGTCCCCAAATGGGCCTAAGTGAACAGTAGGAGCCCAATTTCCATATGAATGTAATACTTTGCAGTGGGTGAGGGGAGGTTTTTAATGGCAAAGCAGGAGGGTTACAAATGATGTTCTGGAACAATACTCCTTGCTGTAAGGGTCCATAACAAGGGTGGCAGCAGTCCAGGGCTGGGCAGACAGCTGGGCACATGTCCTGGGTAAGGTGGTGGTGGCCTTGTGCAATGCTGTGGTTTTAAGAGAGTCTTTGGTGAATAACTCGTGTCATCAGGATTACAAGTGTGAGAACTGCTTCTTCATGTTGTCCCCAACATATGCACCTGAGAGCTTGATGGCTGGCCACTGTGGCTCCATCTTGATTTGGATGACTTTTACACTGGGTGTGATTGATAAGGGATAGGTATTGGGGGATAGGCCTTTTGCCTGAAGAGTTGGCCAGAATTTGTGCTGTGCTTAATGTAGGTGCCTGAAGCTTCACACCCTGAAGTGCCTTTGTTTATTGTCTCCTGTTGCCTTTGGGTTTTCTGTGGAATTCCTCCTGAGACTGTCTGGCAGCCCTCTCAGTGTGGTCCCCTGTGTTGCTGTGCACTGTGACTCCTGATGGTGTGCTGCAAGTTGTGGGATGGGAGTAGAAGTGCTGTCTTCTCAGGATCACACTCAGTCTAGAGGCGATGACCAGTGTTCCTTAGCTTTGCCCTGTGGGTGAGTCAGGGCTCTCCCTATCCTGGGTGACTAGACTCTAGCAGTCTGTCCTGGAGACTAGCCTTTGTGATGCTCAGAACCCCAATGTGTCACCTAGTGGTTGTTCCTCCTTCCACCTACCAGAGCCACCAGAGCACCTTTCTTGGCATTTCACTTTGAGAACTTGGTGGGGTTTCTAAAGCAAGCCCCACAAAAATGTGACCTTGGGAGTTTCTTACTGTCATGTAGCCCATGCTCAGCTTTCAATAGTCTGTCAAAGTGATCATTTAACTCTTCCTGTCAGTTACGACTCCAGTGGCTTCTCCTCCAGGGAAGTAGATCTCACTATGACTCTCCAGATTTTAGGGTGCCATTTTGTTTTATGACCTAGTTCTCCGATAGACCCAAGAAAAGTCATTGAGTTTCTTGCTGTGACAATAAGAGTTATGATTTCCCAGCTCTTTTCTTTGCATGTTGGAGTTGAAACTGCTAAGCTGAAATTTGAAAAGAACAATGCACATGAAGAGCAGGGGAAGACTGCTCTAGGCACAAGGACCTAGGTGTGTGTAGAAACTGAGGGCTGGCCAAGCTCCTGCTGTGAGGCCAGGGGACCCCAGGGGGACAGCCAGGAGAAGTTAGGTGGGGCTTTGTCAGTTGGTGGAAGGCTTGGGGTTCCATCTTGAGTGCAGTGAAGCTCCTGCAGTAGAGAGGGACATATTCAGATTTCTGTTTAAAAAATTGTCATTCTGGCTATAGCAGGGCAGATGGATAGGAATGGAAAGGGGCAGGAAGGCAAATATTAAGTAAGAAAGCTGCCAAAAGGCCACTGAGCCTTCTGTGTGAGGATGAGTAGCTCAGCCTAGGGTGGTACCCTGGGCTTAAGGTGTGCTTGGATGTGAAGCTACAGAACTTCTGATGAGTGAGGGGACAGTTAACTGCACTTGTGTCTTTGGGTGACCCTGTGCTATTTATTTACTGAGACAAGGATGGCAGTGACGAGGGGAGGAGCAAGTGGGGAGCAGCATGGAGACTTTGAGTTGTGCTTTCACCTTATGAAACCTGAGATGGCAGCAGGCTCCCAAGGAGAGCTGTCCATGAAAGTTTTTGCAGATACAAAGTCTGGAATTGCAGGGGAAGACTAGAATTGGAAAAGCAGTTGAGAGTCACTGGCAGGTGTGTGTGGTTTGAAGCCTCTCAGTAGATGAGGTCACCTAGGGAAAGAAGGGGAGAAGGATTCCGGGGCTCTAGAGTAGGTACCAGGAAGAAGAGCCACAAGGAAGGAATACGGTGAAAATCATGGAAAAATGTGTTTCCAGGAGCCAGGGCTGCTCAGCTGTGGCCAGTGTGGTCAGGGAGGGAGAAGTGAGCAATGACAACTAGGAGGTTCCTTGGTGGTCCTGAGAGGAACTGTCTCAGAGTGAGGGAATAGCAGTGTTATGGAGAATAAAGGAGCAATTCAAGGTAAGGCGGGGGTGGCAGCCACAGCAGATAGCTCCTTCTAGAATGTTCTGGGAAGAGAAGCAACAGCTGGGTAGTGACTGGAGATCAATTCAGGGTCAAAGAGAATGGTTTCCTTGCTTTATTGACTTGTTCTTTGAAGTTTGGAAGCACAGGGCTCATGTAGCTGCTGATCCAGTTCATGTTCCTGGGTGCCTCTGCAGCCTGGTGCACAGTCTCCAGTGTGGTCTGATGTGATTTAGGCTGGCCCAGAATCCACAGGTACCTTGGAAGTGGCCGATGAGTCCAGAGGAGGGAACTGCACTGTGTGTGCCCCGGAGTTCCACTATGCTCTGGAATCCCTGACAGGCACAAGTTTGATTACACTTGGAACACATTGGCCCTGTCCCAGGAAGCTTCAACAGATGAGGGGAAGATCCATTAGATTCTTTAAGTATAATTTTGACCATTATTCATTTTAGATGATTGAAAAGAATTTTAATTATTACCAACATGTGTGAACAAAAACCATATTAAAGTGGTTGCCAAAAATTTTTATTACAATTTATTGCATCTTCTCATTTAGGGATTGTGTGGAGTCATTTGGAACATAAAGTCTAATATATGTGCTCATAGAAATGAATTTCTCATTAATTTGATAATATTTTATTTGAAAATACATAATTCATTATAATGCTCTGATTTTTTTTTTTTTTTTGAAATGAAGGGGATTGAACCCAGGGGTGCTTTACCATTGACTGACACCCCTAGCTAGCCCTTTTAATTTTAACTTGAGACAGGGTCTCTATGTAAATAGATGAGACCTTTATTCAGGGAATTACATTGCTTTTAAATGATTACCAACAATTCCACTAACTCCCAATCTCTGTGAGGTACCTAGTAACATTATCTCTCTTTTTCTTTAATGAGAAAATAAGCACAGGAAATTAACTGACTAACTCACAATTAAAAAACAAATTCATGTCAGAATCAAGAACAGAAAAATAACCCATCACCATTTCAGCCAGCATTTTATAGTCCTTGTTTTATAAGGACAACCTGCTTTGTTGCTCAGTGTACCTGAATAACTGAAAAGTGAATAGCAAACCAATCCTTATGTTGGATTTCTCCACACGCAGTGTTAGGGCGTACAGGAGTCATGTGCTCTGCAGCAGGTGTTGTTGTGACCTTCTGAAGTAAGACGTTTGAGGAGACAAGGAAGAAGTGAGCATGATGCTGTCTAGATAAAAGACCCAGCCTTCGCAGCTGCTTGTTCCTTGCCCCCAGCAGGTCCTCTGAGAGGGGAGAGAGGAGTTGGCTTTAGATGCTGCAGAGACCACTGTTGTATCATTCTGTTTTGTAACAAAAGGTTCTATAAAACCCCTCTGGGGAAAAGTACAACATGGAATTTTTATAGCAAAGGAGAGCAAAAGTGGCAAAAAATGCCTGTATGAATACACAATGCAAATACAGTATTTCAAACTCAGTAGAAGGAAGTTTTGGATCAGAGTGTGAAATTAGTTGAAGACAAATTTCTCAGCCACGGTTCATCCAAAGCTTAAGGGCCTAACAAAAGTCTGTCATTAAATGGATGAAGTGCCTGAGTTTTTACTAGGTCATAATAATCCCCATGGGGAAGAAGTGCTTTATCTTTAAACTAATTGTTTCATTTAAACAAATATGTGGTTCATAACTTCTAAACTGCAGCTGTCTTATAGCTTGCTTGCTATTGAACCATTTTAATGTCAGATAACAGCAGGCTGTCAAGATAACTCAGTAGATCTTTTGAGCTGCTGTTATGGGAAGAGCATTGCTGAGCTGCCTTATAAACCTTTATATTAACCATACAAACTTGAGTTAGTTTGGTGACATACTAACCCTTCCCAAATGATCATGTTAGGTAAATTTTTTTAATATTTATTTTTTTGTTGTAGATGGACACAATACCTTTATTTTATATTTATGTGGTGCTTTGGATCGAACCCAGGACCTTTCATGTGTTAAGCGAGTACTCTACTGCTGAGCCACAACCCCAGTCCTAGAGGAATTCTTTTTAAAAGTAACTTTAAAATTAGTCCTTTGAGCAGTTAAAAAAAAATCTTAATATAAAAGTCCACTTCTTTAATATATAGGAACAATTATTTTCCCTTTAAAAAAACTCATTTGTAAGCCAAAATAATTACAACTTGCAGAAATATCTTTTTATAAATGGCTTAATTCTTATGCCAGTCTATACAGAGCTGTATTTTTTGTACATCTTCAGAAATTAGAGACACTGAAAACAGAGTATTTACCTTCTAAACATGAAGATACAGTCATGGCTCAAGGAACATATCAAGGAGCTTAAAGTCTCTGGAATGAAAAACTGATACTCATCATCCAGTCCATGCAGTCTTTAGTATGTACACTTAACAGTCCTAGTCAGAGGAAAAAGGACAAATTTCACAAAACTGTTTCCAGACTAAGGCATAAAAATGTAAAAAATTTAAACATTTAATATATAGTCTATTCCATTTGGAAATGTGTAAATTATATCAAGAGATAAAAACCTATCTACAAATAGAATATAACAAAAGGAAAATGTAATTTAAGAAGTGATCTTAGGTTCAGAGCTCTTCAGTTCTTCCAAATTTGAAGATCAAAGTGCTAAAAAATATAAGAGCATTTTGAAAAACAACACAGCTAGTCCTGGATAAAGATTAGTATTTTGAGTAACATGCACCAAAAAGAATCCACTGGAAGCAATAAGTGACCCAGACATCAACGTGAAACCAAGGAGGAGGCAAACTCAGGCACTTGTTCTTCTTAACCAGCTGCTCCCCTGGCTGTCACTGCTCACCTGGACGTTCAGTGCAGCACTTATCCTTCATGCTCAAGTAAGGAAAGCCAATGTGGAAACACACCACATGGGTGGGAAGCTCTTGCTTAGGATGCACCATGGCTGCATCGATCATGATCCACCAACCTGTGAAAAACAACATGCCTGCACCTCAGAAGCCACAGCACCTCTTCTCTCACTCCAGTCCTTACATTCACATCTGGCCAACAGAAATGATCTAGGGGGCCTGCCATTTTCACTTCTTAAGCATGGATTTTTATTAAGTACTGTATTCCATTATCCTGCTCCACCTCAGCCCTCAAGAGTCTAGAGTTTTGAGAAGAGGGTCTTCATAAGTTACTGAGGCTGGCCTCAAACTTGCCATCTTCCTGCCTCAGCTTCCTGAGTTGCTGGGATTATAGGCATGTACCATGGCATCTGGCATATTAGAATTTTATTCTGCTTTATTTTAATTATATAGAATCGGGTTCCACATAGCAATCCCCAGATCCTTCCTTGTTTCTCTTTTTGTGTCTTACAAATAACTGCCATTTTTTATCAAGCATCAGGAAAAGGTTTAAGAAGCATTTCCCCCTGACAGGCTTTGTGTGGGGTGTTAGTTTTCAGCTTTGCCTGCTGACTATGTTCAGGAGGATCATCTCCCCTCATTCTCTTTCAGTCTCCCTCTCCTCCAGTACAGTCATATTTTGGGTTAGGTTAGGATCCAGTATTTCTATTATTATGATTGCTCTTATTCAGAGCTGAGCCACAAACTGTTTCTTTTCCTTCCAATTTCTTGTTCCTCTCAGTTAATATTTATCTCATTTTTTCTAGTTTTCTGTGTGTTTATTATCCACTGAGCCCAAAACTCTGCACCCATTGTCTGGATCTCCTTTCGAGTTGTTGATTCACTCCAGGTTTGCTGGTGATTGAGGAGGAAGTTTCTGCTTCTGTCAGTGGGCCACCCTGCTCAGCTGTGATCAGAGCATCCCTTGTCAACTCGCTGCCCCACGTCTCCTCCTCTTTGCCTTAGGTAGAGAAGGCCCTCAAGTACGTTCTGGAAAGTGAGTGTGTGGGATGTGAGATTTTGAGATGTTTCATATCTTTATTTTACTCTCACCTATGATGGTCATAGTTTGAGATAATATTCTAGGTTGGATTTTGTTTTTATTTCTGGATTTTGAAGAAACCATTATTTTCTGACATTCAGTGCTATTGAATTTTGATTCAAGATTTTTTTTAATATTTACTTTTTAGTTATAGGTGGACACAATATCTTTATTTTATGTGGTGCTGAGGATCGAACCCAGTGCCCCACCCCTGCCAAGTGAGCACTCCACCTCTGAGCCACAACCCCAGCCCTGATTCATTCTTTACATGGTCTTTTTTAAGCTTATAAAATCTTCTCTATTTCATTTTCTAAACTGAAATTTCACATTGTTGTGCTTACATGTGTTAATCTTTTGTGAATTCGGCTGGTAGCTGAAAGGGTCCTTTCAATTTGGAAAGTCATTTTGTAATTGTGTTATTTATTGAATTACTAGGGAGTAACTTAGAATTCCTTGTTCTATTCTTTGTACTGTTTTCCATCTCTCTTGTAGCACTACTTTAAAAAAAAACATTTAATTTTCAGTTTGACACAATATCATCTTTATTTTATTTATTTTTATGTGGTGCTGAGGATCGAAACCAGGGCCTCACACATGCTAGGCGAGTGCTGTAAATTGAGCCCCAGCCTTTGTAGCACTACTTTTAAGACAGTTCCTCAATTATGTTTTCCATACTTCCTAATGAAGTCTTCATTTCTACATGCTTTTAATTTCTGAGACTGCTGTTTTATGGGGGGAATGTCTTTAAAAACATTATTCCATTCTTGCTTAGAACTTCTCTTATCTCCTCAAGGATGTTAGTAATAGCTTTAAAATTTCTATATACTTCACAGTCTCTTTCCTTCGCCTCTCTTTTGTTTCTGTTTCATGTGACAGCCACCTGTCTCTTCTCAGGTTCTGGTAATGTGAGGTTGTCTGCTAGTGTTGAAAGAGGGATTTCTTTTTTTTTTTTTTTTTAAGAATTTTAATATTTATTTTTTAGTTTTTGGCGGACACAACATTTTTGTTTGTATGTGGTGCTGAGGATCGAACCTGAGCTGCACACATGCCAGGCGAGCGCGCTACCACTTGAGCCACATCCCCAGCCCCAAAAGAGGGATTTCTAATGCCAACTGGAAGGGCTGAGCTGGTGAGGGCTCATGAACTTGCCTGCAATTTCTGGTGGTTCAGAATTCATTAGGAACCCACAGGTCAGTGTCTTTGAGTGTATCCTTTTGGGTTGGTTGGATGGTCCAGAGAGGACTTCTCCAGTCTGTATCTAGAGTATGAAGGCCTCAACCGAAAACAGCATGAAAAGAGATAACATCGGTTAACTTATTGGTTTGTGATTACCTAATCCCTGTGTTAGCCTCAATTTTACCTGCTCCAGCAGTTCCTTCAAAAATAAGTTTCCAGTCCTATAGGGAAGGGGCAGTTGTTTAGGGGCAAGAAGTAAGGAATGGCAGAGAAGACCAGGGATCTAACTGATGCTTCTGTTGTTTTTTTATAATAAAGTTTGATTTATTGAACCAAACTTTATTATAAAAAAAGAAGCCATACTGTATCTTATAAATGACCTAAGTATAGAATACAGAATACATACACATACACAGGGGGAGTTGTCTAGGGGCAATGTCGCAGTCCGGCTGCAGCAAACTAACCGTGGGGTGATGAGAAACTTGTGTACATTGATAAAGCAGGAGTGGGAGCCATTTATTGTAGGACAGGTGCGGTATATATACATTCCACACAGCTTATCTTAATTAACATAAACTAGATTTACAGACTCTAACATTTTCCCCTTTTGTTTAATTTAAATAATGACCATAGTGGTTTTTACACAAACATCATAAATAATCTGCTATAAGCAGAAGGGGAGGATACAAAATGCCACAATACCAAGCCAATTGATGGCTCCATGTAAGAAGCCCTTGGAAAAATTATACCAGCAATGACACCGTTAGTAAAGATACTGAGTTACAATTTGTTGTAGATTACAGTTTGTTGTCCCAGTCCAGGTAAAGCAGTGTCTCAATAGATTAACTCACAGTCCAGGTAAATCACAGTCCAGGTAAGTTTTGCAGGCAGCTAGCTTGATCCGAAGTCTCCTCCGGTTCTCAGCAACATTGGAAATTCTTCCACCCTCATCCTTACTGGCACTGGGACAAAGACAGGAACTCTGGCAATGCTGGCTAAAGAAAATCCTGTAGCTTTCCACTAAGAAAACAACCTTCTGAACAATTTAGTACATTACCTCAAGGTTTTTTTTACATTTGAAATAAGCCTTAATAGTGCTCATTACTCATTAGCTTTCAGGTGTGGGAGAACCATTGTAGTTACTGGCCTTGGAAATGATCAAACTTCAGGGACGCTGGCCGTCATCCGCCTGTAGTGTCCCGGGCAGTCCCAGATGGCCCTGAGGAGAGTCCGGGGAGTGTTCTGGACTCAAACTGCCACTGGGCACAGGGAGCAAGAGCCTGTGAGACTGTGCCTCCGGGTCAGGTCTGGATTTGGGCTCTTGCAGTTGCATCCTGCTCCCCGGGCTGGGAGCGGGGAAGAGTCGCCCAGGGAAGAGCCGGCTGTCGCCACTTGGAAAGTCCTTGCTGCGCCATGACTGGTTTGCGCATGTGGCAGCGATTCACGCATCCTCCGGTAACGAAAAGTATTCAGTAATAGCCTTTTGCTGCAACTTTTTTCCTGATAATCCTTCCTCCTCTGAACTTTCTTCTTTCTGACTAGAGTTCCTGGGCTTCCATCAACACATGCCCTAACTGCTCTTGGTTCCACTGGGGTGCCTTCTTCCCTTAGTAATTTACTTCTCACCCCTTCCATAGTTTTGTCACAAAGACAATGCAACATTTCAAGACAAAACAAGACACAAACATTCTGTATCAATCTTCTCCATTTTCTCAAAATGGCCATTTTTTCTCTCGCCTTATCTGCCTAGGGACGAGCAGATTCGTTCCTGTCCCATCTATGGACAGGCAGCTTTTTTTTTCCGTCACTTATCCCCGAGTGTCCCGGGGCTCCCCATACGGGCCACCATCTGTCGAAGTCCGGCTGCAGCAAACTAACCTGGGGGTGATGAGCAACTTGTGTACATTGATATAGCAGGAGTGGGAGCCGTTTATTGTAGGACAGGAGCGGTATATGTACATTCCATACAGCTTATCTTAATTAACATAAACTAGATACAACAGTCAACAATAAGGAATCTCCACACTTAATGGCTCGCTGGCGCCATCTCACAAACCATTCCCCCTGGCAAAATGCCAGGCGCCATCCTGACTTGTTTACAGACTCTAACAGGGCAAGAGGTAAGGAATGGCAGAGAAGACCAGGGATCTAACTGATGCGTCTGTTGTTTTTTTTATAATAAAGTTCGATTGGTGTGAGGGAATGGTGAGCCTTTTTCTTAAAGGCCCTTGGGCGGGAAAGCAAAACTTTTTCCTTAGAATGGCAGCTATCACTTAAGATGGCCATCTAGTTGCTAATAATTTACGCGTGGTAGGATTTGTTCATTGGTTGACAGGTGTATGTACCATGTAATCACCACCATCATCAAGACAGAATAGTTCTGTCACCTGAGATAGACTCCTTTGTACCCCTTTGAAGTCAGCACATCCTCTAACCCACCAGTCTTGGCAACCACAGATCCTGTTTGCCATTTCTAGAATAGCATATAAACAGAATCATGCAGTGCACAGATTTTGGGTCTGTCTTTTTTCCTTAACACGATTTATTTGAGATTTGTCATGTTATTTTTTGTGTCATTTGTCTGTTTCTTTTCATTGCTAAGCATTTTTCCGTTATAATAGTGGTTTACCCACTCAGTCGTTGAAGGATGTTTTAACTATTTCCAGTTTTTGGCATTTTTGAATAAACATTTGTAATAGTTTTTTTTTTTTTTGGTAAATGTAAGATCTTTGTTAAATATAAGTTGGATTACTGAATTGTATAAGTATATACTTAGCTTTATAAGAAACTGTCAAAATTATTTTCCCAATGGATGGAACCATTCTAAATGTCCACCAGTAACGTACGAGAGTTCCAATTGCTCCTCATTCTTGCCACACTTGGTTTTGTCAGATAACTTTTAATTTAAAAAATTTTCTCCATTTTGATAGGTATGTAGTGGTATCCTATGGTGGATTTAATTCACATTATCCTAATAACCAATGATGCTGAGCATCTTTTAGTGTGCTTACTAGTTGTATATCTTCTTTGGGGAAGTCCCTTTTCAAATATTTTCCCCATTTTTATTGGATGTTTGTTTTATTATCCGGTTTTCAGAGATGTGTATGTATTCTGTATTCTATACTTAGGTCATTTATATGATACAGTGTGGCTTGTCTTTTCATTGCCATCTTAACTTATCTATTGGCTTGTCTTTTCATTGCCTTGTCTGTATCTTTTTTCCCCCCTAGTACTGAAGTTTGAACTCAGGGCCTTGTGTATTCTAGGCAAGTGTTCTACCCAGCCCTTTTTAAAATTTTATTTTGAGGCAGGATCTTGCTAAACTGTCTAGTTTACCTCCAACTCATGATCCTCCTGCTTCAGCCTCCAGATAGCTAGGATTATAGGTGTTTGCCACCACCTTAATGTAACTGTATCTTTTAAAGAGTACCCATTTAGAATTTTGATGTGGCTTATAAATTTTCTTTCCTGTACCCATATTTTTCTGTATGGTGCTTTGGTTTTATATCTTAAGAAATCTCTATCTCAAGGTTATAAAAGATTTCCTTCCAGAAGTTTTATAATTTGGCATTGATCTTTTATTTTTTTCTGTATATAAGATAAGGTATGGATTGAAGTCCTTTGGTTTTGCATATATGACTGTTCAGTTTTTGGAACCTAGAACCTAGAACTGCAGGTCCTCACACATTTTTATTTTCTAAATTGGCTGTGCAAATTTATTTTCTTATGTCAGCTTGTTTATTTCTACAAAAAATTCTGCTGGTATTTTGGTTGGGATTACATTGAATATATAGATTAATTTAGGAAGATTGAGGTCTTAACATTATTGATTGAATCTTCTTGTTCATAAACATGGTATATCTTCATACTGTAAATATGGTATGAAGATATTTTATATTTATATATTTAAAATTTATATTTTATTAAATTTAAATGAAGAGCATTTAAATTTTCTTTGAATCCTTACATTTTGTAGTTTTTAGCATTTGAATCTTATACATACAAGATTTTTACTTAAATGATTCATGGTTTTGGTGCTATTGTAAATGGTATTTCTTAGAAGTATGATTTCAGTTTTAAATTTCTTTTTTTTTTAATATTTATTTTTTAGTTATAGGTGGACACAATATCTTTATTTTATTTTTATGTGGTGCTGAGGATCGAACCCCGTTCCTCACGCATGGTAGGTGAGCGCTTGACCTCTGAGCCACAACCCCAGCCCCTCAGTTTTAAATTTCTGTTATATAGATACAGTTGATCTTGTATCCTGTGACCTTGAAAAATTCAATTTGTTCTAGTAGCTTTCTTTGTGTATTCTTTGGGAGTTTCTATATAGGCAGTCTTGTTGTTGTCAAATGAAGATATTTTATTTCTTCCTTTCTGATATATAAGCTTCTTATATATATCAACCTTATGGGCTGCCTTTCTAAGTCCTGCTGAGGCAAGTATAAATTGGTTTCTACAAGTCACTCCTCTAGTCCCGATCAGAAACTGCTTCAGTGCCGATCGGATGCCAGGGGAGGTCTCATCAGCATAATTTCTAGCTTGCTCCCAAACTCGCCTGCCTGTGGTCCTCGGGCAGGAGGGTGTTAGATAAGATTGTATGGACATCATGGGAGGTTAAATTATATGATTGAGTCAGGTATTGAAACTCTTTGGTCTGTGTGGTGGGACTTGAAGTATAGGACCCAAGCTGCTTTTCCATCTGTGAAAGATCTGACAAAGCGAAAGCCAGATGAACCCAGAATACACCATCTACCCCAGCCACCTCGCGTAGAGGACGCAGAGATGCGGGTTGGACAGTGGCAGCCCATGAGCATGTGGCAGGAGGAAAGAAGGGTGGAGAGACCATGGGGACAGTTGTTGCAGAGGCTTCATTAGAAAGAGAATTATGGTATGGAGAAGGAGTCCTGGGTAGAGGCTTCTGTCCCTTTGGAAGCAGCCGCAGGGGAGGTGAGAGCTAAGAGGTTGAAAAGATCCCTGTTAATATTGGGATCTAGAGGGCCATTAAGTGGCCATTTAGAGTCATTGTCCAAAGGATATTGAGGCCAGATCTGATTGCACAAGTGGATAAGTTTTGTGGGGCTTAGGTCCAGGGTGAGAGAGCACTGAAAACCCAGACCCCAAATAAAAGACCACCTATAGATTCAGTTGACAGTAGGGATCAGCTGTAGCTGTGAAAGGTTTAGCTGGGGTGTCCCCAACCACACACTAACCCTGGGAGTGCCAGATGTTTTAATAGTCTTTTGCTGGTCGTTTAGGTTGACCTTAGGATGGAATCCAGATAGGTGACTGGGGACGCCCAGTGACTCTCAAAATGGGGAGTGGACCAACAGGGGAACTGATCCTAGGTTTTGGCACCAAAATGAAGGGAAAGTGAGGAATGAGAGATGGGTGAGAAATCAAAGACGGAGACCAGGCAGAGACACACACCAGAGTTTGTCAGAGCTGATAAATAAAGGCCATCCCCCTGTAGGAGAGAGAGGCAAAACAGGCTTGGGATCTGGGACTTTATGCAGCAGGCTCAGGAATCAGAGCTCTGAGAGCAGGCAGAGACACACACCAGAGTTTGTCAGAGCTGATAATAAAGGCCATCCCCCTGTAAGAGAGAGAGGCAAAACAAGCTTGGGATCTGGGACTTTATGCAGCAGGCTCAGGAATCAGAGCTCGGTGGGTCCTAAGCAGATGGTTAAGGGTTGGGTTGGTGTGAAGGAGTGGTCAGCCTTTCTCTTAAGGCCCTTGGGCCGGAAAGCACACCTTTTCCTTAGAATGGCGGCTATCACTTAAGATGGCCATCCAGATGCTAAGCAGGGACCTTATAGTCTTTCTTTCCACTTTTCTTTTGGGCTGTGCACTGGGAGGGAGAGCAAGGGGCTGGGAGTGGGTAGCCCCTTCCTCTTTTTGTGTTCACTAAGCTGCAGCTGGAGTAGCCTAAGATGGAAGCTGGCTGAAGTAGCTCTCAGCTCCCTTCTCACCAGAATAGGGTGGAATGGGGAGGGAAGTGTGTCAGGTGGAGTTTTATTTACACTGACCGGATTGGAGCATCCCAGGGTGTGTCTGCTGCAGTGGAGTTTCTGGGGCTGGGACTTAGGTCTAATCAGGCCCCGGGGGCTTGGCTGGGTGGTGACTGCTCTGGAGATGTTAGAGCAACACACCCCTAGGGCCTGGCAGCTGCCAAATTCTGTCTGGGGTCTGGATCCCAGGAGCTTCCCAAGAATTCCACTGTGGGGCCCAGGAGCCAATCCTTGACACCTTCTGCTGCCCATGAGCACAGCCTTCCCAGGCTTAATCCCTGAGTGTGGTCACACCCGCCTGTTTGGGTTCCTGACCTGCTGCAGCTGGTCACATAAACTGCTAGACTGAAAGGGAAGCAAGCTGGACTCCCCTCTGACCTTCTGACTTGGACTCCCCTGGGTGCCGTCCTCTCTGTGCCTGTTTCACTAGTGTTCTGCCAGGTGTGCCCTAGGCTGTGTGAGGCGCTGGCTGGGACCTGACTCCTGCAGCAGCAGTGGCAGCACGGCCGCCTCAAGGTGGCGCCACCAGCCAGTTGGGAACCTGAGCACTTTTCAGGCACCACTGCATAGTGTAGTCTCTGGCTCAGCTGAGTTCAGGCTGCTTTTCTGACCTCAGGTGTTTCTCTGTACATCTGCCCCTCAGGTTTCTCCCTCCCTCTGTGCTGAGCCAGTGCTGCCACCAGTGTGCAGCCGGTTGGGCTCCCGTGGAGTCGTCTTTGTTTAATGCACCCAGCTTTCTGCGTCTCTGAGACACTCTGACTGTCCAATACTGAATTTTAGGGAAACCCAGTTTCACCCCCCTCATTGAGAGTAGGGCTCCCGCTGCCTGAATCCCGAGCCACGGAGTAACCATGGCCTCCCTCTATTCTGCCATCTTGAAGCAGCTTTTTTTTTTTAAATTAGTGTTTGTGAGACATATATTAATGTACTTTTACCTTTAACCTGTGTCTTTTAAATTTTTCTTGGATTTCTTATAAAAAGCATATAGTTTGGTCTTGCTTTTATATGCATTCTGTCTTTTGTTATGTTTATATTGTTTTCATTTGATATAATTATTGAAATGCAGATAAGAATGTAGAAGTATGTTTTTCCTCTTTTTTGTCTGCTAATGGATTATTTTAATACTTTTTTTTCCCCTGGGTTGTTGGCTTATTACTTACATGTAAAAATATTTTTTCTCTTAGTACTTGCCTTAGGGTTGATGATACAGTCTTTAATTAGAATACCTTTAAATAATAGCATACTGCTTCAGGTGCAGCATAAATTCCTTATCAGTGTTTTCCCCAGTGTTAATCACACTTACTTACTCCCTGTTCTGATCACTCCTGCTCCTCAGGGTCATCTGAGTCTGCTGATTATCACTTGATAGACTACTCCCCTCCCTCCCAGTACTGGGAATGGAATTCAGGGCCTTGCACCTGCTAGGCAAGCATTCTGTGCTGTGTCACATTCCTAGCCGTTTTTACTTCTATTTTGAGACAGGGTCTTACTGAGTTGCCCTGTGACCCTCCTGCCTGGGCCTCCTGTTTACTTGACTGCTCATTATAAGTGTTGATAAAGTATTGGGCATTGTGTGTAGGGCAGTAGGGCAAGGGTTTAGCCAGCTTCTTTTTTATTGGCACAGACAGATTTGGGAAAGCAGAGATATTCAAGGGAAAATGCGAGATGTGCCTTTGTGGTACAGCAGGGAAAACACATCTAGGGGAGAAGCCAGGCCTTCTCGAGAGCAGGCAGCAGCCTCAGCCAATGCTTCCATACGGGACAGATAGTAAATATTTTGAGCTCCGTAGCCACAGATGGTCCCTGTTGCACATTATTATTTTTTTTTTAAATCCCTTTAAAATTTTAGAAGTCATTCCTATCCCAGGGTCTATTACAGAAACAGGGCCTGTGCTGCATTTGGCCTTTAGATCCTATTGTACCACCCTGTAGAGGAGACTGGTGTAGGTAGGTGGGGTTTACACCTGGGAATGGCCACACCTCTGTTCTGATGTCATGTTTAGTGAGCTGGCTTTGGGTTTGGGCATTGCCATGGTTACCATCTATTCGGCTGGAATCAAATTCCTCTAGCCATGTTGTTTTGGTTCCTCTCATGGCCACTGTGCCTGTGTGGTTTGGTGTTTCCCACAATCCTGTCCTGGTTTTGTGGTAATCATCCCATCCTGTGCCTTGGCAAGTAGAGAAGGTTTCTCATCCTTCTCCCAGAGTAGGAGGACTCCTAAGGTCTGGGCTCAGAATGGTTTCCTGCCCCTTCCTTAGGAAGGAGCAGAGTTTCTTTCATCTTCCCTCTTGTTCTTCAAGGGTGTGATGGTGTGGCAACTTTCACAGAGGGATTGTCCATCCCACTGGCTTCTTGAAATGTAGTTCTAAGAAGAAGTTGCTAGTTTTTTTTTTTTAATTAGGTATATATGACAGCAAAATGCATTTTGATTCATTGTACCCAATTGCAGCACAACTTTTTATTTCTCTGGCTATATACAATGTAGCTTCACATCCTATGTGCAGCCTTACATGTATCTAGGGTAATGATGTCCATCTCATTCCACCATCTTTCCTGCCCCCATGTACCCCTTTGCCCAATCAAAGTTCCTCCATTTTCCCCATGCCTCCCCACTCCCTGTTGTGGATCAGTATCCACTTACCAGAGAGAACATTCAGTCTTTGGATTTTTGGCATTGGCTAAACTTCACTTAGCATGATATTCTCCATCTCCATCCATTTACCTAAAAATACCATGATTTTATTCTCATTTTTTAAAAAAATTATTTTTTAGTTGTACACAATACCTTTATTTGTTTATTTATGTGGTGCTAAACATTGAACCCAGGGCCTTGCATGTGCTAGGCAAGCGCTCTACCACTGAGCAACAACCCCAGCCTCCAATTTTATTCTCTTTTAATGCTGAATAATATTCCATTGTGTATATGTACCACAGGTTTTTTTAATCCATTCATCTATTGAAGAGCATCTAGGTTGCTACCATAGTTTTAGCTCTTGTGAATTGAGCTGTTATGAACATTTGATGTGGCTGCATTACTATAATATGCTGATTTTAAGTCCATTGGGTATAGATCAAGGAGTGGGACAGCTGGGTCAAATGGTGGTTCCATTCCAAGTTTTCTACAGAATCTCCATACTGCTTTCCAGATTGGTTGAATCAATTTGTGGTCCCACCAGCAATGTATGAGTGTGCCTTTACCCCCACATCTTCACAAACATTTGTTGTTGTCTGTATTCTTGATAACTCCCATTCTGACTGGCGTGAGATGAAATCTTAGAAAAGTTTTTATTTTCACTTCTCTAACTACTAGAGATGTTGAACATTTTTTCATGTATTTGTTGATTGAATGTATGTCTTCTGAGAAGTGTCTGTTCAGCTCCTTAGCCCATTTATTGATTATTTTTTGCTATTTATTTATTTATTTATTTATTTAAAGAGAGAGCGAGAGAGGGAGAGAAAGAGAGAGAATTTTAATATTTATTTTTTAGTTATCGGCGGACATAACACCATTGTTTGTATGTGGTGCTGAGGATTGAACCCGGGCCGCACGCATGCCAGGCGAGCGCTCTACCACTTGAGCCGCATCCCCAGCCCCTGTTTGTTTGTTTTGATGTTAAGTTTTTTGAGTTCTTTTTGTATCCTTGAGTGGCAAAAATTTGTATCCTGTGGGACAAAAATTTGCTCCCAAAGTGTAGACTCTCTGTGCTGGTTTTGAGCCTGGCTCGAATATAGTACTGTCAAGGAGTGAATTCATGGCATGTCAAAGGTTTCCAACAGAGAAATGGCAGAGTTGGCTCCCTCCTGGTGGAGATGATAGGCTTGAATTGCACTGTTTTCTTGGTCCAGCTGTTCTTTAGGGACTCTGGGAGAATTCACATGAAAATAATGGAATTTGTATGAATATTATAGCCCCTGCTGTTGGGTAACTCAGGGCCCTGCATAGAATCTCCATCTATATGTTGTCTCTGGGAGATTTACTGCAGTTCAAGTGAAAATGAAATATCTTTTAAAACAATTGTATGAATAGGCAGAACTGGAGCAAACAACAAGGAAAGTTGTTGTGTTAGCTGTTCATCACTGTGCAAAATACCTGAGTTTATCAACTTTAGAGGAAGAAAAACTTATTTTGACTCAAGGTTTCAAATTTTCTGTCCATGGTCACGGGCCCTGTTACTTTGGGCCTGTGATGAGGTGGTAAATCAAGTGGGAACGTGAGATGGAGGAGGGCTCTTCACTCATGGCAGCTGGAGAGCAAAGACTGAGGAAGGAGCTGGGGTCCCTCTGTTCCCTTTAGGGGCACACCCCTGATGACCTAACCTCCTTCCACTAGGCCCCTCTCCTGAATGTTCTCCCACCTCCTTCTAGTGCTATGGGGACCAAGCCTTCAACATGGGCCTGTGGGTGACACTTCCAAACCCCTACAGCAGCCCTCATATTTCTAGTTTTAAAATTATAATGGTTGTCATATTTGAAGGCAGACAGTTACTAAGTAGACAATGACTGTGTTTTATTGTGCTGATTTTACATCAAGAAGTGACTTTCTGGATTAGCCTGTAGTTTCCTCAGCTGGAAAGAACCCTTGTGGGGCAGGTTATTGAGAAGTTTTTACTAACCAGAAGTGTCACCTTTTTCCTTAGATCCAGATGCAGAGGTGTGTCTTCATGTACTGAGGCTAGTCCAGTCTGTGGTTCTGGAACCAGAAGTCTTCTCCAAGTCGGCCTCCGAGTTCCGGAGCTCCCTGCCCCTGCAGCGCATCCTGGCCATGTCTGAGAGCCGCAACACCCACCTGCAGACTGCGGCCCAGGAGCTCCTGGAAGACCTCCGTGCCTTGGAGCAGGATGTATAGGTGCACTTGGCCACCAAGGGGCTGGTGAGAATGCCAGTGTCCCTCCCCTCCCCAAGTCCCTCACTTTGTATTCAAAGCCATCACCATGTGCTGTGTGTTAGAGACAGCTATCTGCGATGGACTAGAGATGGACGTGAATGATATGTATCCCACATCTGTGCTACCTAGAAGAGCCTTTCTTAGAGCAGTGGCTTGCTGTCCAGTGGACTACCATGACCTGTAAGTCACTGCAAAGATGGAGATTAGATAACCCTCTACCTCATGGTCAGCATTTTTCTAAGATACATTTCTTTGAAAAGCAGTTCATTCTCTCTAGTAATTATAAAATCTCCAAAATGCAGGTTTACCTTTGTGACCTTTTGGTGACCTTGCTATTTCAGATGACATTGGACATTTTAGCTCTTTATTTTTTGTGCCTCTTTTATTTTTGAATAAAGAAAGTCAGATGAGTCAATGTGTGACCACTGTTATGTTCTGAAATGTACACTCAGCATTAGGAAGTGGGTCTCTTTGTGTATCAGGGTGCATATACTTGCTTGGTACAACAGACTCCTTATGGTTTGTTTGTCCTTTGACTGTTAACTGAGAAGTCCAGTTTTTCTTATAAAAGACATAGGAAATGGCCTCATAGGTTAGAACACATGCAGTTAGTTGCGATTCTTTAAGTGTAGATCTGTTCCCCTTTGTGTGTGTGTGTGTGTGTGTGTGTGTGTGTGTGTACTAGGCTCCTGCTGTGTATGTACCCCTGTCTGTCTGCTGGTCACACCATCCAGCTTATTCGAGGCTGCTGGTAGAGGATAAAGGAGGACATTCAGCACCTCTCAGATTCCATGATGCCTATGAGAGAGAGCTGCCATTTAAGTCAACTCTCGCAGCCACAGTAGGAGACATATTCTCTCTTTCTCCGGAGCTGCTTCCTTCAGTGCTTTACTGCAGGGTGCTGGACTCTGGAATTCCTGTGAGAGCTAAAACAAATGCAGATGTCCCTTTGCAGTGGCAGCCTAAACAGGCTTACAAGCTGTTCCTGCTATGTGTGTGTGTAGAGGACCTTCATTTTCTTTTAGGTGGATTTTTAGAGACAGTATCTCATTTGTGGCTGAGGCTGAGTGCAAAGCATAGAGGAAGGCATAGTTGCTTGGATCTCTCAAGGCAGCGAGTTGTGGAGCTCCAGCTTATCAGAGCCAGGAAATGTAAAGGGCAGTTTAAGGTGCTTGGCAACAGACAAGGTCCTTCTGTCTGGTGTGGTTCTATAGGTCCCGATTACTGGCAAATAAAAATGAGGATGTTACATCTTGTTACTTTCTCTAGCATGGACAGTCATCTTTTTAGTTGCTGCTGGTTTGATAGAGAAACCAGGGGATTAACTAGTGTAGTTAGTTTGTGCTGCCTCTAGAACTACAGGGGTTTTCCTTTTAATAGTGGGGTCAGCAGTGTGTAGAGAGGGAAAGGGCCAGGCCTGTGAATGCAGCATAGTTGGTAGTTAGCAGATGGATTCTAGGAAGGACCGTTCCTTCCTCTGATTCTGAAATGCTGTGGATAACAAGAGTTCATTGCAGTTCCCCTCAGGAGGAGGCATGGGGCAAAAGCTGGTCCTCAACCAGTGTCTCATGGACTATGCTGGAGGCCAGTCTCAAGGAATGTTTTTCTCTAGTGTCCCTGTTCTTCACAGCAAGGCCAATAGGAAAACACAGTCTCCTTAAGTTTTCTGCATCTGGCAACCTAAAGACAACCTAAAGACACTTGGTTAAAAAAAAATACTTAGAAGCATGTGCTTTGTATCTTTACTTTTGTGAATTTTAAAGTCAGAAACAAAAGCAGAATGTTAGTGTATATTTTTTTTAAATTTGACTTTCAAAGAATTCCTCATATCTTTATTAAGTTAAGGAGCACTCCCTTATTGGCACTGTCACTTGGCAGGTGAAGGTGCAGAACCAGCCTGGCCCTACCTCCCTGTGCCTTACCATCCATCCTGCTTTCTGTCAAGTACGAGAGCTGTGGTCCTTATGAAGGTGCAGAGTGCTCTGTGTTTCTGTTGCCAGGAGACCTGGCATGATCTGGGATATGCCTGGAGTTGTAGAGTCCTACTAGCTCCATGCTGTGTCTTTCATTTATTCCAGAGGACTTCGTTGTTTCTTTTCCTTGGTACTGGGGATGGAACCCAGGGGCCTGCTGCCACTGAGCTCTATCCCCAACACTTTTTATTTTATTTTGTTTTGAGACAGGTTCTTGCTAATAAGTTGCCTTGACTTATAATTCTCATGAGTCACTGGGCTCACAGACACACACCACCACTCTTGTTGTTCCAGAAGATTTGTAAGTTGTGAAAGTACCAAGCACAGGTCTGTGGCCTGGAGAAAGTCAGGCCAAGGCCAAGGAGGGATTATAGAAACAGTTATAAATGTGCCCTCTACACTGATTTCCCCAAGTTTGCCACTACCTATTTTTGCCTAACTCTACTGTGAATTGGAAAGTTGATAAATGTTGACTTATTAATTTTTTTTAATACTTATTAATTTTCAAAGTGTCCGGTAATTGAAGTTTGCTGGTTTCTTTGTTTTGTTTTGTTTTGTTTTATGGTATAGATGCATCTTAGAAGGACTCTTCTGTTCAGTGTGAAATCTTGGGTAAAGATGCACAGTGTCTGGCATCCCACAGGGCAGTGGCAAGCATATACCCCCTGAGAGGTCTTCCCAAGAGTTCATCTTGTAGACCCTTGACTGTCTCTGTTCTCTGGGAGTGTGTACATTTAAATTTATCTCCAGATGTAGAATAAGAGATTGGAGTCATTTGAATATGCTGGTACATGTTACAAAAGGAAAAAGTGTTTTTCTGTTTTCTGTGATATGTTACTAATGATAAAATATACCTAATGTAAAAATTGACCACCTTAACCATTATTATAGAATTCAGTGGCATTAAGTGTGTTCCGAGTGTGGAAATGTGAAACCTGGCAGGCCGCAGTCTGACTCCACCCACCAGTAACCATCACACTGTGTTAGAACTTTTTCTTCTTCCCAAGCGAAACTCCATACCTATTAAATGATTTCCCATTCCCTAACCCTTTCTCCTTCCTCCCCTCATACTCCCTCCTGTATCTGTCTGTGAACTTGACTATTCTGAGCAGCTCAGTAAGTGGAATCACAAAGCATTTGTCCTCCTGGGTCTGGCTGATTTCCCTGAGCCTAGAGTTCTCGAGCTTCACCTGTGTCGTAGCATATATCAGCTTCACTCATTTTCACGGCCACATAGCCCATCTTGCATATGTGTCATGTCGTGTTTGTCCATTCCTCTGTTGATGGACACTGGGTTTTTTCCCCCTCCTGGCTGCCAACCATCTGAGTGTACAAACATCTGTTTGAATCTCTGCTTTGAACTCTGTAGGGTGTACTCAGCAATGCAGTTGCTGTCATACAGTAAGTATCCCGTGTTTAACCTTTTGAGAAACTGCCAAACCGTGTTCCATAGCAGCTGCACAATTTTACCGTCTATCCAGCAGCAATGCCCAGGGGTTCCGACTTCTCCACCTTTGCACCAGTACTATTTTATCTTCTGGTTCATTGATAATGGAACAGGTGGTGGCTCACTGTGGGTTTGGTTACATTACCCTAGTGATAATGATGCTAAGCTTGATCTTAGTGGCCATTTATCTTCTTTGGAGAAATGTCAAGTCCTTTGCTCATTTTTGAAGAGGATTGTTGCTTTTCGTTTTTGAGTTGCAAGAGCTCTTTACATATTCTCTATTTACCCCTTATCAGATATAAGATTTGAAAATTCCACCTACTGTGGGTAGTATTTTCACTCTGTTGATGTTTTTTGTTTCTCAGGAGTTATAAATTTCGAAGTGGTTCAATTTATATCTTGTCTGTGCTTTTGGTGTCTGTGCTTTTATTATCAAATTCATGGTCATGAAAATTTTCCCCCTTATTTTCTGCATTTCATATGTTTTATCTCTTCAGTTTAGTTTTTGATATCTTTTGAGTTAATTTTTGTGTTTTTTGTTGTGATAATAGATCTCACTGTGTTGTCCAGCATGGTCTTAGCGTCTGGGCTGCAGTGATCCTCCTATCTCAGCCTCTTAAGTAGCTGAGTCTATGGTGCCATGACACTGTGCCAGCTCAAGTTAATTTTTCTTTTGTTACGAAGCCAGTGTCTAATGTCTTTCTTTTGCATGTGCATATGCAGTTTTCCCTTCACCATTTGTTGAATTTTGTAATTGTCATTTTAAAATGTTTTTGCAAATATGATATTCAAAACTGAAAAAATCTTGTATAGTGTACTCATTGTATTTTTAAAAGTATTTTATTTCACAAATAACTTTTATCCTGAGGAGTCTTAATTGTTCCAGAAGAGCTCTCTATGGTGCTGTTTATCCTTCCATAAAGGTACCCTTCATGTTCTCAGAATACACACAGAGTGACTGTCAGTTAGAAAAACAATGCTCACTCATTTACTCTATTATGGTTTTTTAAAAAATATTTTTAGATGTTGATGGACTTTTATTTAATTCATTTATTTATATGTGGTGCTTAAATTCGAACCCAGTGTTTCACACAAGTGAGGCAAGTGCTCTACCACTGAGCCACAACTCTAGCCCTATTATGATTTTTAATTGAAGGCATATTTGCAGCCTTCAGTTTTAAGACTAAATAGTTTTATGCAGAGTATTTCTGTGAATATCATGAAGCTTCCTAGGAAGCAGGAAGAGGAATTGAGGCCTTGAGAGTCCTTGTCTGAGGTTGTGTCTGAGGTCGCAGGGAGGGGGCACTCTGGTGTGAGCTGGGAGGCTTCCTGTTGCCTCTCAAGTGGTAGGTAGCAGGATGTTGGAAGGTGGGGCCCGGAATATGGATGTACATTTTTAAATGTAAAAGAACTTAATTCCATTCTAAGATCATTAGATGGCACACTGCTTCTGTCCATGTTGCCCTCCCCAGCCTTCCCACTTAAGTGTAGGAGTCCACCATGCCAACACCGCCAGACGAGTCAGTGTCCAAATATATTTTCCCAGGGTAAAGCCTTTGCTCTCCCCACAGACTTGGGCCACACTCAGCCTGAGACCCAGTGTTTGGGTTCCCATCGGATGGTCTCTGCCTAGCTGCTGTGCATACAGGTGTACTGCACAGTGGCCAGCACAGAGGTGACAGGTCCCTGCCAGAGGGAATGTGTTGCCCACCCACCTGCTTGCCCTGCAGGAAAGTGCTTCCTTGGAGTTGCCCTCTCTGTTGCTTGCACCAGCAGACTTCTTTCAGTTGTGCCTCATATCTACCCTTTCCTTGATTTATAAATTCTTAAAACAGTATTTCTTGGCTCTTGTGGAGTGATAGGCCACTTTGAGAATCTGATCAATCTCCTCTACACAGAAATGCTCATAAACATGTATCCACTATCTCACATACAATTTCTGGGAATTTGTAGGATCCTAAGATTGCTAGCTTGCTGGTAAGCAGCCCTCTGCTCTGTTCTCGAGAACCACATTTGTTGACTGTGTGTGGCCTGGTGCGGTGCCAGGAACATCATGAAGCACTGTAGCATTGAAAGCATTTAGTAATGTCACGACTTTTCTGACATGTCAGGTTCCCACATGATGTGCAGCCCAGTAGCTGGACACAAGAGTGCTGGTTTCCTTTTGGTAGCAGAGGGCCTGTCCTTGGTTTGCTGCAGCTCACTCAATACTCATGCCCACCCTTGTGATGTCAGCACTCCCAGCCACACGCTGCAGGAGGGGACATTGGAGTTTGTGCAACAGAGCTTCTCTTTGCATCTGCACTTCTCTATGGGGACCCTTGGTCACAGCTGATGTCACAAACCCCTTCTTTGGTCGGTGTCTTCATCTAGGCCACCGACTAGGCTCATGCTTTTGGTATTTATAGTTCTGCCGATGAGTAGTTTAGACCCTCTGACAGAGGGTTTGCAGCCTCACTGGCTGGCATGCTTGCTCTTTTGCTACCAGAAGGCCTTTGGCTCCAGAGTGAAGGAAGAAAGTGGGGGCAGACAGTGAGCCCTATAGCAGCAGCCCTTCGGTTTCCTACCCAAGGCCTGGACTCAGCACGTTGATCCATGACAGGCTCCCATGGCTGCCTAGTCATATAGTAGCATTTAGAAAAGATGGGAGACATGTAGATTAATCATCCATATTGAAAACAGGTTTTTAAAAGATTCTGTGTAATATCTGCAGGTCAGCTTATAAAATTAACAGTTATTTTTCCTGTTTCAGTGAGCTGCTTGCTCATGGGTTGCTATAAACCAACATATGTTACCTTTGCCTAGAAAAATCAAGTACGCCTGTCTCCGTGTTTTTTTTTTTTTTTTTTTTAGATTCTGCAGAGCCAAGGCAAATGAGGCCAGGAGCAGGTCAGACTCCCCTCTCTATATTGGAAATACAGGGAGCTGCCCCCATTGCTGGACAGGCAGGCCTGGCCCAGTGAGGTGCCCAGGCCTTAGGGGTAGAGGTGAGATGCCCCCACAATGGCTCTGCTTCTGCTTTCTCTTGTTTTGTAACCAAATGCTGCTGAAGGAGAAGCGGAGGGCAGCGGATGCTCAGAAAAGATCACTTAGGGTGGATGGAACATGAAATTCATCAAATGGGCATTTTTCTTGGAGCTGAAAGCCTCAAAGCTGTTTTTGAGCAGGACCATCTTCATGGACTCCTTATAAAATGCTCTGCATATCTGAGCCTCTGCACACATGCTTGACATTTCCTGCCTCGATGAATCAGTGTCCTGACTCTAACAGCCGAGCCAGGGAGGTGAGCTTTCCACATTTTGTGCGAGCACCACATTCTGGCACCCAAGTACACTTCCTGCCTGTGAGAGTAGCAGTTGTGCCTCACTTTGGGATGAGGTTTCCTACCTCTGCATAACCATAGCTCTGTGTGGTGGTGGTAAAGGGGGCAGGGATGTGTATTGCGTACATCCCCTGAGATGGTCACAGTTTGGCAGTGAGCAGGGGACAGGGAGGGAATCCCTGAATGTCCAGATTGAGTTGTGGTCCTGCCTAGAGTGCAGCTGTTGCAACATACGACTAAACCAGTCAGGGTCGCTCCAAGTGAATTTTGGTTGACTAAATAAAGACACAGACACAGAAAGTACCTTTTTGGATTCAATGACTGCTCCTCAGTCACAGCTCCCACAAGGGGACAAGGCAGGCATGAAAGAGAGGGATCACACCTCAAACCTGGGTTTTACTGGGGAGAAGCCATTCAAATGAGGCAAGGGGTAGGGTTACAACAAACAAGTGGGTGTAATCCAATCCCATGTGGTGGCACCCACTCCTGGAGCTGCACCTCTCTTATCTGAGCAGAGGTGAGGTCTAGCTGCATTGCAGTACCTCAGTACCTCTTTACTCAGAATTTAAAGGTGTGTACGTAGCTCCTGTCCAGAGCTGTTCCTGACATGCAGCCTCTGGGGGGTGTGCATGGGTGTGTATTGAGGGGGGCACTCTATTCTGATATTTGAGGTGTGCTGTGTTAGGGATGTGGCTGTGCAGGGAGCCGAGGCCTGTTGGTTTCCAGCAGGCCTTTCTGGTCTGTGAAAGGTGCCCTTGAGAACTGTTCAAGAGCAGTTGGGCACTTGCTTATGTTACCTGCTCCCCAGGGAGCCCTGCCCCATGACTGGTTTACCTTGGAAGGGAAAGCCACCAACACCCAGGCTGGCTCAAGCTCTGCTACCCTGCTGGCATCCCCTTGGACCTACCCTCCATGGCTTAGCTTGGCCCACCAGAGCCTGAGAGCCAAGAAAAAAGAAGCCTTTCCAGGGTGGATCCTGCCCTAGATGCCTCTGAGCTACTGCGCTGCTCTGTGCCTCCCACATCCATGCACGCCAGGGGCCTCTTCACAGCCCTAGTGCCTCTCTGACCCTGTGTGCTGGAGTCAGGAAGGGACGCAGTTCAAGCCTTTCTAATGATGTCTGGTGAATCAATGGAATGAGCCACAGGTCTCTCTCTGTGCTGCCTTGGGAGATAAGTGTCTTTGGCCAAGGTACACTCTTTATACCTGTTCTTAAATCCCATGAAACACTGTCAGGAATTTGCCACAAATAAGAAGGCCTGAGCTCCATGTGTGGATTTCTTTCAGGGAAGGGAGGGACGCACACACAGATGGGACTCAAGAAGAATTTGTGTGTGGGAGGTGGCCTTTCTGAGAGGCAGTGGCCTCTAGGGCATGTTCTCACGTCGCATGAGTTGGGCTACTGAGCCCATTGCCAGTGTGTGGTCCAGAGCTGCCCTTGCTCCTGCGTCTTAATAAGTGACCCGTGGCAGCTGGATTATTTCCAGAGTTCACTGTGGTGTTTGGGAGGCCCAGCTAAGGCTTTCTGAAGTGCTGGCTTCAGGCTTTAGGACTAGAGTTAGGGTGCAGGTGAGCATTTCCCCATCTGATGGGGCCAGAGGCCACTGTGGGTACTGGACTCCATGGGCCCAGGAGATACACCTTGCTTTGTGGACCCCGAAGATAAGGCCAGGTTTCTGGGACTGCATTAGCTGCTTAACTGTTTTGGCTATAGACCAGATGAACCTGCTCAGGCATTTGGTCATGTCTGCAAAAGCCTGTGACAAGTGACAGAGACTATCTCAGAGCCCTGTAAGACAAATCTGAAACCCCTACTCAGGAGAGTCCAGCTGAGTGTTAGTCAAATTTGCATTGCTCTCTTAAGAACAAACTCACAGTCCATTGACCAGAGACCAGAGCAGAAGGCCAGCTGGATGCAGAGTCATTGCACCCTGTGGCTATCTTTGCTCCTACTTGTCTTTGGACCAAAAGCCCTTTTCTTCATTCTGTTTTCTCTGTCTGAAAGAACCCCATTTCTGGAAGCTGCCAGAATAAAAGCTCTATGTTCAGGTTCAAGGAGCTAGATTCACAGGGGAAAGGAACGCACCCTGTCCTGGGCAAGGTGTCGAGGCTTTGGGGTGAGAAGTCTGTCTCTGAGGCTCACACATGCCTGCTGACCAGCTCCTCTCTTCCCCCCAACCCATGCAGTTTCGGGGGTACTGTCTATGCCCAGCTGACGTGATCTTGGAGGCTCCAAGCAAAGGAACAAAACTGCCTGTCCTTTTCCCAGCTCCTGATGCTGTCGTCTTGTCTCATAGGAAACCCTGACTGATGTCTGGGCAGGTGAAAAGCCTTCCTGTTTGTCCTTTCGATTAGTCACACTCAATTCTGGGCCATGCTGTCTGTTCTTGGCACTGATCCCGGGCCCTGGAAGGTGCGAGGCAGCCAGTGGGGCTTGCACAACACAACTCCAGGCTGTGATATGGTATTTCTTCCCTGTAATTTGCAACCTCTGCTGTTACTCAGCACACATTTCCTCATTTTTTAGTTCTTCCAGAACACTTTGACCTAGGCTATACCTTGTGCTATTCTGGAGAGGTGGCCTTCACCTCAGAGGGAGGAGGCTCAAGAGCTGCTGTGGTGGGGAGGGCCTGGCCCCCTTCCCAGGGGCTGCAGTGCCAGCCTGAAGCCCTCTCTCTTTGTGTGCCTATGGGTGAAGTAGAAGTCTGGCCTTTCCTTGTCCAGAATAGATGGCACTGGGCCGCATGGGCCCAGGTCCCTCTGCCACGTGGAGTGTTGGCACCATCACTGAGAACAGGAATGGTGGGCAGCGTGATGCTACTTCAGGGTTCTCAGGGGTCAGGGAATGTGTGCACGGACTAGAGTTTAAGTTCCTCCTGTTGTTTCAATGATCTGTTGCAGCAGGCTCTGAGCAATACACTATGTGAAATAGAGCATCTCAAGGCTTCCAGACCTGCTGCATACCCCCGGGCACTGAAGCTGTCCCCAGGTGCTCAAGCTTGGGACGCAGCCTTTATTGAGGTGGCTCAGCAGGTGCTTTCCATGCTGGTGCATGTCTGGAACCCCATCCAGAGCAAACCCATGGAAGGTCGGGAATGAGGTGGTAGGTTTGGGTCCCCTTGAAGAGGAGAATCTATTCCCATAGTGACTCCAATTGCCACAGGCCCTTCTTCCCTTCAGGTTTGACAGCTTTTCATCTGAGAAAGTCTATTTTCCGAGCAAGATAGAATGAGTAAGACTATATCCAAGAGCCAAGTGGTCTTTCACTTCTGACCTTAGAACTTGTTATGTGACTTTTGCCTAAATTTTCATTTTTTTTTTCTTCTGACTGCTCATTGTTTGAGCTCCTGTTCAAATGCATCTACATGTCCTTGGCATCCCAAGCATAAAAGAGTGGGGAAGATTCCAGCCAGAGACATGGGTGTGCTGGCAGACAGCATAGAGTAGGGGCAAGTGACCACCCCTAGCAGGGCCCGGGACCTCCACACTGGCACCCCGGTTCTCTGCCAGCCTGTAGAGGATCTCTCTGCAGAGATTGCACCTGGCTCTCTGTAGCTGCACCTATTCTAGCCTTTTTCACTGATGCCTCTGCCCTCTACCCTCAGTCTTCCAGAGAATGCTGGTTGGGTGATGGCCAGCATTGGGCCTCAAGGCCTTTCTCTGTAGACTCCAAAGAGCCCTATTTTTTGTGGGGTGCTGGTTTGAGCCCTAGACACCACCTTGTCTACTCACATCTTTTGGGTCAGTCTTTACTGCAGCCACTGCTGTATGCAGGTGAGGCCTATAGCCTCTGTCCTGGGCTTCTCAGATGAGGCAGGGTGGGCTGCCAGACTCCACCTAGGCAGCTCTCCCACAGCAGGCTCATGTCCCTCCAGGCAGTTGGAGAACAGAACTGCTGATCCTCAGCTATCCATGGAGGTGGTCAACCCAAGAGTGCACCTTTGGGAGTCGCCCCCCTTTTTTCTCTGCCCACCACTCTTCCCTGAGATTGTATAAACAACAGTGCCTCCTGCACAGAGGTCTTGCCTCAGATTCCACTCAGTGTCCAGGTGGTCCAGAAAGAAGTCCTCTTGTGTCCCTGACCATGGTAAAGCATGGATGAGTAAGTGAAGGACATGCACAAAGGCAGATGTGACCCAGACTCCTAGGCCCCTCCTCCGCCCCACGAGGCTCTCCATAATGCTGGGCATGGCCAAGCATGAGAACCTCCATGCTCCGGCTCTGGCCAGGCCCTGAAGATTCAGGAATTTGGAAATCGGGGTGTTGGGCTCAACTCAGTCATCCGAATACTCAAGCAACCGACCACTTGTCTAGCACTTGCTAAGTTTGATGTGCCACCTGGATAGTCCTGTAAGCCTCCCCCAGTCTCTGGGCAAAACGCTTTCTAGCTGTTACTGTCTCACAGGTGAGAAACCAGGGACTTTGAGGTTGAGTTCTAGAGTGAGTTGGGCTTTGCATTGGCAGTTGGACGGTAGATCCTTGTCATAATATAAGGATTTGGGGGGCTTAGAAGGGGTATAGGTAAGGGAGAGAGGGTCTCTTGCAGAAAGGGAGTCTGGTGGCCAGTGACATCAGCTGGACTCTGAAGGATACACATGGTCTTGCCAAGAGTAGGGAGTCCTA
The DNA here is from genome assembly GCF_052094955.1 of Ictidomys tridecemlineatus. NCBI lineage: Eukaryota > Metazoa > Chordata > Mammalia > Rodentia > Sciuridae > Ictidomys > Ictidomys tridecemlineatus. The sequence goes on along the minus strand of NC_135479.1, from coordinate 214,206,124 downwards.
GGAGGAAAGATAGAGTGTCATGGGAGAGCCCAGCGTGGTTTCGTGGTTTCTGTGTCTTGTACCCTTGCTCGACCATTGTCTGTGTACCAGTGTCTAGATCTGTTAATAAGCACCATGTCCATTCAGTGCTTCTGAAATCAAATGAAGGCCACTTCCCAGGAAGACATAGTCCTGGATCAGGGGCTGCCTTGCTCCTTGTTGTGTCTGCCTCTTAGAAGGTATGAGGCACTGAATGCCCGTGGATGGGACAGATGCACGGTATGGGTGAGATGGGGTTTTAGCCTTTGTGGTCACCCAGTGTGGACGCATCACCACAGAAGAAGAATGATCTCGTGTTCCTGGGTTGTTGGTCCAGAAAAGGGAAGGGGCAAGGTGGCAGAGCTGTCTTCAGAAGGTCAGGGTTGCCTGGACCAGCATCTAAACTTCTTCTCACATTGCCACCTGGAAGCCATGGCTGTCATATGCAACAGGCTGCCTTGGCAGGAAGGACACAAACAGGCCCATAGTTGCCTTCTTTTGTGGCAAAAATTGCTTTGACTTGAATGCTTTCCTGTTGACGTGACTGAATGGAAAGGGGTTTGTGACCCTGGCCATGTGTATGGGAGACAGGCTTGCTGCTGGTGGAGAAGGGTCTTTCAGGAGAGATGGGCTGAGCTGGCTGGCCTGTTTGGCAGAAGCCTGTGGGGAGGGGACAGCCTCTGATGTAGAGGGTGGAGTATTCTAGCACTGCACTTCAGGTCTCCTGCTGCGCTTGAGTAGGCCCCTTCCACTTCAGCTCCTGAGACCTGACGTCACAGAGGACTTCTCTTCCTACTTAGCCTTCTAGGGAAACAGGGCTGGACGAATCGCTCGCCTCTGGGGCTGCAGGCCCACCTGGGTTGGTGACATTTTGGGGCATGCATTCTCAGCCCTCTACACTTTCCTGACTCCTCTTCCTCATACTCACTGGCTCAGACTGGCCCTGCCCTGGGGATGAGGAGGGGTCTGTGAGCTGGAGGAAGCTGGCAGTGGACACCCAGGAGTCTCAGTGTGCATGCATACATGCAAATACATGCATGTGTGTAGTGTAGCCTTCACATGTCCTTGTGTGTTTACGTGTAAGGGCGTCCATGTAGTTGTGTGTAGGCCTGTGCACTCACGAGCAAGTAAATGTGTTCTCTGTGTACTGGGGTTCCACAGGGCTTAAGCCCCATCCCTCAGTAGTCTTCTCTTGGAATGTCTGCTACATGGCTCTCTGAAATGGGGCTGTGCACTGCATGCACTGTAGGGAGGAGCTGCTATAGGTCATTTACTCTGTGTCATCTGAGGGGTGACAGCTCAGGAAGGAAATGTCACTGCCCCCTCCCAACACCAATCTGGAAGGCTTCAGCTACGGAGCACTATCTGTAGAGCTTGCACTGGTCCTGGTGGCCTGTCCAGGTCCCGTAGCTTTGTGGCCTGTATTCTCTCTCAAAGACCCCCTCAGGTGTCCGTTGCCTGTACCCTCCTCTCATCCTGTTCACGGGCTCAAGGGCCCTGCCAGCACACTGGCAGAGTGCCTGAGACTCTGCCCATTAGCAGCAGCCCTGCTCCCAGGCCTACCCTGGCCTTCCTCGCTAGGAGGTTGAGAGTTATCCTTAGAGGAGCCCCTCCCTCACTTCATACTGTTAGTCACTGTCAGGCTTGTCTGGCAACCCCCCAGCCCTGGTGCCACTCAGCCCAGCTCCTCCAGAGCAGCCCTTGGCAGCCTGTCCAACCCAGGGAACAACAGGCAGCCCCAGTGAGTGTCCCCCCTCCCTCCCACTCCAGATACCAGCATCCCTTCTGCCCCCCACTCACATGCGTGTGCTGGAGTCTTCTGCCTCCTGCAGCCTTTTACCCCAGTGCACTCTCAGGGCCCTCCCCTGCCCCTCCTCCCTGTGCTTTTGGACCTCTCCTTCCTTGGGTGTTCTGAATCCCGTGCCCAGCCCTGTGTGAAAGGCCCCCTAAAGCTCATCAGTGTGAGCCTTTCTCTTGAGCACACTTGATTCTAGTGAGGCAGTTCTCGGTTAATGTGGCCACAGCAAGGGACTGTCACCTGCCACTGTGGGGCTGGTTAGGCCAGGCTGAGAGCTGCCGGGGGCAGGCTGGGAACTTAGCCAGAGCAGGGGCCAGGGCTGCAGGTGGATTTTCTCCTTCTTCAGGAAGTCCTTTCTGTTTGGACAAGGCCCCCCTTACTGGAGGATGGTCTCCTTTACCCGTCCTGGTGTTAGCTGCATCCAGGTGCCTTCCTAGATGTATGGTAACAGGCATCTGTGGCCTGGACATAGGGACTTATAAATGTGGCCTCCACTGTGCCCACCCCGCATCTCACCAGACCCTCACTCTCCCATGCCCGTTCTCTGCCCAGCAGCCAGCTGGATCTTTGTAAAATGTGAATCTCACCATATCACAGTTCCTTGCTTTAAATTCCTTGGCGACTTCCCATGGCACCTCCAGCCAGGGGTGCAGCACCTGCTGCTCTCATCCTGGACCACTCTCCCGGGCTCAGCCACAGCCAACACTATTCTTTCTTTCTTTCTTTTTAAATATTTTTTTAGTTGTGGATTGACCTTTATTTTATTTGTTTATATGTGGTGCTGAGAATCGAACCCAGTGCCTCACACATGCCAGGCAAGTGTGCTACCACTGAGCCCCAGCCCCAGCCCTACCATTCTTGCTCACTGCTGTCCCAGCACCTAGCATTGTTCCTGGCACAGATTGATGGACACAATGAGTGGCATGCTTGTGGGTGGGCAGAACTCACATAAGCAAATAGATCTCACGTTAGTGATAGGTCCTGGGTGGGGCAGTCACTCAGTTGTGGGATCCTGCCTGTCATCCCTCTAGCTCACCCAGCTGGGCCTAGTTTGAGGCTGTAGTGGAGACAGGCCTGTGTTGCTGACAGGTACCAGTCACTGAACCATACTCTGTTGCTGTTGGGGACCTCACCTGGACCCCTCACATTTTCTGCTTTGCATTTTGCACCCACCCTCTGCACCTTCAAGAAAAGAGCATCCCCTGAGGATAGCCCCATGGCAGACCTCCACTTTCCCTGCCGTCCCCAGGGAGTGCTGAAGGATTTTTTCTGATGTGGCATTAAGGTGTTGACTGATTCTGTAGCTCAGTTGGCTCCAGGGCCAGAGGAGCCTAGAAGACCTGTGTCTCTCAGTTTCACAGCAGGTGCTTGCTGTGTTTCGCCCAGTATACCCCAGGCATCTCTGTCCACCTGGCTGTCCCAGCCTGGCCTGGCCCAGCCAACTCCTCCTTCCTGTGGCGCATCACTTGGAAGTCACTGATCAGGTGGGAAGATGTGCTGCAGAGGAGGGTGTGCCCCAGGCTGCTGTATGGGCAGCAGCGGGCACTGTAACAGCCTGTGGAAGAACAAGGCAGGCGGCTTGCTCTCATGCCCAGGGGACAGTCAGGGCTGGAAAGGAACATTGTGAAGTAGAGCCGCTGGCCTAAGACTCACTGGGTAGAGGAACCTCATCCTATCTTATCATATTCTTGGAGATTTCTCACTGTTCTAGGGTTCTTAGCACAGTCCTCTAATGGTGACCATTGGTCCTGGTTGGTCTCCTGGAGCCACGGAGCCTCCCATTCACCCTCGACAGGTCTCCCATTGTTTGAAGAAGCTGCTGTCTGTCTCTCACCTCTACCACCAACAATAGTGTTTCTCAGAGAAACCAAGGCGAAGGCTTGGAAGTGACTCTCTAAAAGTCATCGCTCCCCTGGCATGTGGTCCCTGAGCCCCAGGGCTGCGGCTTTGACGTAGGAGGACCTGGTCAATAGAGATGAAGCGTCCGTGGGCCCTGGCTGTGGCCCTGGCCCATGAGCCCTGTCCTCCCAGGCCAGCACCTTTTCAGGACAGCCACGTTGAACCATGTGGGGGATCATGGTGGAGGGGCTTGACAAGGGAACGTATTCTTGCCATGGGTGTAACATGTATACCTTCCAGGAGGGACAAAGGGCCTCCATCTCCTCCCTTGAAATCTCCTGAAACACACCTATGGTGGCAGTTTTTGGGTGGCTAGGGGGCCCCTTCTCTCTAGGAAATGAAATGGAACTCTAGGCATATAGGTCAGTGGTGAAGCAGCACGGTGAACATGGCACTGTTGGTCACCAGGGCCCACTGGGCACCCCAGCTCATAGGGACTTGGCCTGGGAGATTAAGAGCCTTGTGCATCTAGTTCGGCTTCTGGTGGAAGGGCTAGAGGGAGGGCTCTCCCAAGGCATTGCTCACTCAAGTGGGAAGGAACTGGAAGGGGCTGTGAAGAGGCCTCTCGAGTTCCCACTAACTACCCACGCTGCGCCATGGCCATCTTCCCTGAAGATGGGAGAGCTGATTTGAACATTTCAAGTGCCTCAGCCCTGCAGAGTGGGCCAGAGCATTAATCACTGAGCCGTCACCCTCTGCAAGGCTGGGGAGGAGGAAGTGAGTCAGTGAGCACTGTCGCCACAGCAGTAACTCAGCACAGGATCCAAAAGAAATCCTTCTGCTTCCTGCATCTCTGCTGGCGTCAGCTCCCCAACTGGCAGCAGGGGATGCTGTCACGGAGGAAACACTTGGCACAGATTCCAAGTGTTGGTCAGGAACAGGAGGCTGTGTTCTGAAGGCTCCTCTGGCTCTCATCTGCAGTGGTGTGAGGCAGAGTGGGGGCCTCATATTGTTCTAGGTGTCCGATGCCATTTTCTGTGGACTACTGCCCCCCACCAGAGGTACTGGAAGATTTTGGTGTCCTGGTCATGACCTAGAATTCCACTCTGGCCCATTCAGCAGTGAAAGGGTCTCTTCTGCTCTTCGATGAAGGTTCCCACACTGACCCAGAGCCTGGAGGGCTGGGATGCCTCGTGGTGAACAAGGAGCCAGCTCAGTGCCTGTCCTGTGGGTCGGCCCAGGGGAGGGTGTGAACGACACAGAGCAGGTGCCACGTCACGGGAGTGTTGGTAAGAATGCCAGGCCGTGTCTGCAGTACCGGCCTGTGGTTGCCAGATGCTCTTTCCCTGTCTGTGGGGTCCTCAACTGGTGCAGAGGGTTCTTGGCCACCTTCTGAGGAAACACTCTTCTTCCCTTTAACAACTTGAGCTTGTGGGTTGGGGCCTGCTCTTGCCTGGGAAGGGTCATGTGGAGAGCAGCAGAGCCCCTCCCCACAGCTCCAACAGGGCAAGGCCACCTCCCAGCCTGTGAACGGTCTTCCCTAGTCACTGTCACTTGGATTCCATATTACGGCTTTGAACACATCTTGTGACCCTGTGAACTAGCATGAATGTGTGTGCACATGTGAGTTTGTGTTGAGCTCCACCTGTGGGATGCCACAGACCTGCCCAGGATGTGGTCACATGTGCCTTCCTTCAAGAGCCAGGGGACCTTGCAGGCTTTGGAGAGCAGTAATCTGGCTCCCTCTTGGTGGCCATGCCCACCCCTTTCCTCCCTCGAGAACCCACTAAAGCTTTCCCCGTCCTCGGGGGTGCCTCCCTCCGACCGCACTCCAGGGCTTCTAAGAAGATGAAGAAGCCTGAGGACGTCTCTGGTGGGTTGCTCAGCCATGTAAACGTCCACACGTATCCATTGTCATCCCGTGAATGCCCGTTCGGAAAAGGAAGCAACCCACTTCACTTGCCTTCCTTGTCCCTAGGGCTGCTGAGGGGTTACGGACCTTCGAGCAGGGCCAGTTGACCCAGCCCCACTCCATTTGGGAGCCGCCATCTTTTTATCAACCCACGAGGGTGGAGACCTCATGAGCTAATTTTTTCCCACAGGTTCTATTTCTTAGACACTGTCACTTTGAGGGGTAGGTTTCAACATATTAGGAATTTGGAAGAATGTCTTCCAGGCATGAGTCCTGCCTGCCCCAGGCCAGCTGTGGAGGGGAGGCCACTGGGAACTAAAGGGCAGTTGGGCTGTGGGGGGAGTAGGGGTGGGGAAGCTTGTCACTGGCTCGTAACATATTAGCAGAGTCATAGAGGGGCCTGTAGGCAAGGTGCTGTGACCTGGTTGGGAGTGAGGTGGAGGATGACCAGGAGACTCCAAGGACTACTGTCACCAGAGAGTGTCCAGAGCCTCTGAGGACAGTCCTCCCCCTACAGTAATGGGCCCAAAGCACCAGTGAGCAGGAAAAGCTTGCCTGGCTCAGTACGCGGAGCCCCTTGTGGGGAGGTGCCCACAGCCACAGGCCCTGTTGCAGGGTGTGCCTGTGAGCACCTCGTCCTGGCCGTCTGCAGGGCCCTGGAGGAGGTGGAGGGTCCACTGTAACCTGGGTGAGTGTCCTGGGGCTGCTGTCATGAGATGCGCAGCCTGGGCTTAGATATAGCAGTTGCCTGTCATCTCGCATCATGGAGACTGGAGTTCTAGGTCAAGATGTTTTGGGGCCGGTCCCTCTTGAGCCCTGTCCTTGGCCCACTGTGTTGTGTGTGTGTGTGTGTCCTGATATGCTTCTCTTATAAGGACATGGTCATGTTGGATCAGGACCGCTCCATGACCTCACTGTACCGTACTCGCCTCTGGAAATACAGACTTTATCTCTATATACTGTCCTGTTCTCAGGAGCAGGGAGCTAGACTTCAACATAGGAGTGGTCCACAGCGTTGCCCTCTGCTGTGGGTTTTATTTGTCTTTCTTATGGCCCTGGGAGGTGCTGTTACCAGCCACCTAGGCTCATAGGGGGAAACTGAGGCTATGATGTGAAGAAGTATGTCCAGAAACTATGTACCATCCCTAGAGGGCAGTGTGGACACAAATCACAGTGCCACGCAAGTACTCCAAGTGCCATGGGTACTTGGCCACGTGTGCAGTGAGGGGTGCCTTGTGCTCCTAGAGGGGCTGATGCCCCACCCTGGCCACACAAGCACGTGCTCACTGACTCTCCCAGACGTGTGCTGCGAACCAGCGGGACTGTGTCCTTCACCTGTCACAGAGAGTAACAGTCCTGGTGGGGCGTGGCCGTCATCTCCCAGGTTGCAGGGAAGCAGAGCTCTGTGCGGCGGCGAGGTGACTCTGGTAGGCTGTGACTGAGCTCTGGCCACCCTGCTGGGCAGGAAGGAGCTAGGGGAGGCAGCAGCAGCTGCTCTGTCACACCCTCAGGCCTCCATGGAGGTTCACTCTGCGTCTCATTTGCTTCCCCACCTGTGTTCCTGCTGGCCACATGCCTGAGGACAGCTGACTTTCCTACCTCCAGCTCTGACCTCTGAGGGTCAGCCCAGGGCCACTGTCCTCATAGCCACATGTGTGTCTTGCTCACTTTCCAGTCTGGCTTTGCAGTCACCATCACCTGGCCAGCTCTTCCCTGCCTCTGGTACACACTGGCCTCCCGAGTCCCAGGTACTTCTGCCCATTTGAGTCCAGGTCACATTTGTTGCTTTGTCCTGGGAGTCCCTTGAGGCCTTGTCTGTCTTTTGAGGTCAGTGTCCTCTTGGGGTCTCGTGAGGAGAAGGGGTCCCTCAGAGCTTGTGGTCTGCCCTGAAGTCATTAGTGGGAGTCAGGGACACTCTCCAAGTGACACTCTTTGAAATGGTGTCATTCTTTGAAAGAAGAATCTGTCTGCAGAGGGCTGGCTGGATAGAGGGGTGGGGCAGCCTACCCACAGCAACGATGACCAGAGAATACCCAGTGACTCTCAGGACCTGGAGCAGAAGGCTCTCAACATGATCCGAGAGCTCTGGCCACAGAGGAAAGGACAGGAAAAATCCAAAAGGTACCAAAGAATACGGGTGTATCAGAACCACCTGAAAGAAGTGTGAAAGGCAAAGCTGCAAACTGGAGCAGGATACCTGTGACTCTCAAAACTGACAGGATAGTTAAAGAAGAGAGGAAGTTCCCACAAACAGCAGAAAGAGCACCAGCCCACTGGAGAGGGGGCCCAGATCACCAGCAGGCACCAGGGGCTTGACCACCTAGCATGGGAAAGATGGCCAGTTTCACTCATGTTTGGGGACACAGAAACTCAGGCCTAATGGGAGACCGTCACATCTGCTAATCAGCGGGAGCTGAGTGCATTGTCCTGGCAGAGTGGGTGCCGTGGCCCATCCCATGCTGCTGGAGAGCCGTGGATCAATCACTGGAAAACCTCCTGGCACTTTTCCTGGAGTCGTCGTTCATATACTCTCTGCAGCAGGGGTCTTCCTAGGAGCCCCAGGAGAAGCGAGAGCCTATGCTCAGGCGCCCCACTAGCTCTCTTGGGAATGGCCCAAACCAGACGAGCCTGTGCCCAGCACCAAAGGAAAGAGGGAGTTGAGGTACTGTTGCACACTCAAGTCCACTTGCGGTGACTGTAGCCACACGTCAGCGCTGATGCCATTTGTAATGTAAGATCAAGTGGTGGGACCAGTCCCCAGAGACCTGCGGTGTGGACCTGTCCCCTGCAGCTCAGAAACGGGCAACACCAGCCACATGGATATGTGATAAAACCATTAAGAAAAAAGAATATAATGCTCAGGACAGAGGCTGTAGGAAAGTGGGACTGGGAGGGAAGGAGTTCCCTGCCACGTCATGTCGCTGCTTTGGTCCTTGGACAGGCTCTCAGGCCATCATCACATTATGAAAGAGAGAGTGGTGTAAAATTCAAGAGTCCTATAAGGATTACCGAGGACCTAGGCTTGTGCCGTCACTCCTGAGCCCCTGGATCCTCCCAGGAGGGGAAAGGAGACAGAGGCAGGAGCAGGGAGAAGCCCTGAACAGATAGCAGCTCCTGCAGCTTCCTGTTTCTCTTCCAGCCCAGTTGCAGGGCAAGAAGTGAGCAGCCTGCTGAACACCAGGCCTTGGCCCTAGGTCCCCTGCTTGCCACACCTATGAGGGAACTTGGGGCATTGGGGAGTCTGGGGTCAGACCTCTGCTCCCCATGGGCACTGAGCTCTGTCAGGCCTGAGACTTCAACACTGTGGCTACTCTGTGGCCCAGCAGCTGCTGCATGGTGCCTGGGAGGCTTCAGCTGATGGCCCTCAGAGCCCTTGGCAAGGACGCTCACCCGTGAGCAACTTAGTGAGACCTTGTGTCAAAAAATAAAGCCCTGCAAACTTGGACGAGGAGCAAACTTCTGCACCCACAGCCTCACCTGTGAGGGGGCTGGGGTATCAATCATGGAGACCTGGTGGATGTGGTGTACTGGTTGCCACACACAGCCAGGCTCACAGCCCGTGGTCTGTATCCACCCAGATGAGGGACCTGCATCAAGGGTGGTCCCCAGTGCCTTTGATCTGGCTGTACCTACACAGGTGCGATCTGGGACCTTAAGGGATGATGGGTGGGTCCAGTGCCCTTTTACCTTTAGGACATGCAGGAAACTTCTGAGAAGTCTTACCATGCTTTTGCCAGGCCCACCCTCGAGGCCTAAAATCAGTCCCTTCCAAAGCTCACATGAGGCTCTTGAATGGCCCGTGAGGAATTGGGACTGACAGGTTCTGCAAGCTCTTAGCCTTTTCTCTCTGGAAGGTTCTGGATCTAAGGATGGACATGGGGGAAGCTGGTTCTCTGGGGCTTGGCTAGTGGGGCTTGCTCTAGTCTGTAATTGTGGGAACTAAGGTGTGGGGTGCTGGTGGCCCAGGCTGCGTGGCAGGGCCTGCTACTCATCTGAGTTCCTGTGGTTCTGGGAACATAGGAGAGGAGGAACTCCCTCGGGAGGTGTCTCAGAGAACTGTGCTGGCCTGGCAAACCCAGACCCCATGATAAAAGCAAACCTGGGGCAGCCTGACCTCGTCTCCTGGGTTGTGACCTTGAGGAGTAGAGAGAGGTGGCCCAAAGATGAAAGTGGCCAGTGAAATACTGCACCTCCCTGTCTCCAGGGAGCTGCTGCCTGGTAGCAGCTTCCGTCAACACTTAGGCCAGTGACCAGGCTTCCTGAAACTGACCCAGGGAGGGGGCTCCAGCCAGGTCTTGGGGCCAGGCCAAGGCTGTGGGCGCCTGGCCTTGTCCATTCCCCAGGAGAGATGCTTGCCTTCCAGAACTACGCCCAGCCACTATTGTTGAGATCCACTGATTTCAAAAGGAAGGATTGAATTTAGGCTCCAACTGACTGGAGAAAGAGCTGCTTCTGCTTGGGCTTGCTGGGCAGCCTCAGGTCAATTGATCAGTCACCTATCAGGAAGGGCTAGTGTGGAGAGGGGGCTTCAGACATAGGACTCCCAACCCACCCCTGCCTGGGTGGGCCTTCCAGGCCTTAGTCTCACTCTGAGATGAGGCAGAGTCTCTGTGATCTCTTCACAAGGTGCCACAATGCAGAGGGACCATGAGGGTGGGGGTGGGTCCCACTGGGTCCCACAGCCCATGACCACCTATCCAGGAGGGTGCGCTGTCTGGGTCCTGGCGGCCACTTGGGCTTTGCCTAGTAGTGGCAGCTTCCAGGTGACCCTAGAGCTTGGCCCTCCAGGTGCTGCTGGGCACTGTTGCCCCCCAGTGGGCATTGTTCTGTGGTCACTGTCAGGGCAGTGTGGGGCAGGGTGAGGACTGACCATAGGCCTCCAGTAGTTGCAGGTTTCCATGAGCCTAAGGGTGAGAGAAAAAAGAACCTACGAGAAGAAAGGTTTGGGAGGAAAACCTTGGGGCACAGCCTAGTGAGCCAGGAAGGAGAGGCTGTCTGCAGGGCTGGAGTCAGGCAGGGGGAGCTCCAAAAACACAGGGCCTGCCTCTCCTGGGCCTGTGGACACCAGGGCAGCAGTGGTGGCATCTCTGCAAGGACAGCCTTGTGAATCAACCAGGATCCTCTGTCCTCCAGTGCAGCCTCCCCTCTTGTCCTTTCAGTGTACCAGGCCTGGTGTGGGGGTGGGGGAGGAGTGGACAGGAATGGGATCTGGGGTGGAATTGGCAGAATCCAGATGGGGCAGAGATAAGAAGTCACTCAGCAATGCACTCTTGCCTGGTGAACTCTGTGCAGAAGAGGGGACCCCAGGACTGGATGAGGCATGGCACATGCTAAGGCCCTGAGGCATGAGAGAGCCAGGTGCACGGGGGAAAATGTGCTAGAGAGACAAGAGGGCTGGGGTGCTCAGGTTGCATTATGGGATTCGACTGAGGCTGGAGCGCACCATGGTTCTCATTGCTTAGATGGCAGATGGTCAGAAGCAGGTGGGTTGATGCCCTCAGCCCAGATGTTGGCTGTCTCAGTGGCTCCCCAAGGGCTGTGATAAATGAAGGCTCAAGCAACAGACCACTGGCAAGTGAAGATGGCCTCGTCCCTCATGCTTCTCTAGCTGGAAACTTGAAGGCGCAGGGGGACCCTGCAGTGGCTCTCTGCAGCTCCAGGCACGGGAGGGGTGGAGCAGGGCTATCTGCTATCCAGGGTCTCAAAGAGCCTGGGGCTGGGAGTTATAAATGGACAAGAGCAGCTGTCGCCACGGTGTCCAGTGTGATGGCGCCAAGAAGCCCCCACAGCCCTCGCCTGCCCTCCTGGGAGCTGGGAGACTGGACTGATCTCAGCCTTTTAAGGGCATCTCTGGCCAGCACCTCCATTACCGGTTGTACTGGCTGAAATGTGAGCTTGGCGGGATCCCGAGGCGCTCATATCGAAGGAAGTTCTTCCTGGCCAGGCAGACAGCAGACACTGCTGGTCCCACCACAGGGCACTCCTGTTTGGGAGTGGGGAGACAGGCTGTTCTGCCCCAGAACTGCCGCAAGAGTGTCTGGGCCACAATGGCAAAGACACTCAGAGAAGCTGTGATCTCCGGGCCCTGGTGGATCAAGATCAGGGTGGGGGTCAGGAAGATACTGTGACCCTCTGTGCACTTCTTGCTAGATTTAGGATGTCTTGGTCCCTCCACTTGCCTGTACTTGGCTCTTTCCAGGGCCAGGAGTCCTTACCTTTGCAGAAGACCCTGAGTCAAGGGAATTCTGGCAAGGCCTGGTGGGAAGCTGCTGGGAGATCATCCCCAGCATCCCAGCCTCATGTCCCTGCAGTCAGGGACAGAGCATGGGGGTGGGGCTGGGTGAGAAGAGGAGGCCTCTGTCCAAGTTCTGCTGGGTGCCCCTCTGTCCATCTGGAGTCTCAGTTCTCTGCTCAGCCCACATGGGGTCCTGTATGTGCTGCAGGGAGAGCTGCCTGTGCAGTGGGTTTGGTGCCCAGGCCTCTCCTGGCATCTGCCTCACAAGGTACTATGGCGTTAAGTTGCAGGCTGCCCAGGACCCTCTCCCTGTGTTTCATAGAGGAAATACAGACATAGCTGTCCAGGGGCAAGGAGCTCACTTGAGGGCCGAGTGGCCCCTCCAGTTTCCCTAATGCTGGGCCTAGGTGGGTGAGGACCTGCAAATGCAGCAACAGAGGTCTGACTGGCACCCAGGAGAAAGCTCAGCTGATGTCAAGGGTGCCCGGAGAAGGGCAGGTGCTCTTCCCTCGTTGGTTTTCTAGGGCTGCTGTGACAAAGTACACAGATTGGGCAGTTCGGATCAGACGGGCTTATTCTTTCAGTTCTGGAAGCGGAAAGCAGGGCTGGTTCCTTTAGAATCTGTGAAGGACAGCTGCCGCAGGCCTCTCCTGGTTCCTGCTGTGCTGCTGGCCACTGCTGGCCACTGTTGTCCTTCCTTGCCTTGCAGAAGCACCACCTGACCACCGCCTCTATCTTCAGATAGCTCTTTTCCACAATGGCGCAGATCATGCTGGACTGGGATCACCTGACTCCAGTGTGGCCTTGCCTTAACTGTCAGGCCTGAGGCTGGACTGCAGCTGCCTTGCGGGGCCACAGTTCCACCCATGCTGCCCGCCCCATGATCAAGAGCAGAACAAGGATGTCTATTCTCACCCCTTTGACTCAGGTTCATTCTGGTTGCTTCCCCGTGTTGTAAGGAAGGGAAAGAAGAGGCGTCAAGGCTGGAAAGTGAGGAGACCAGTTCTCTTGATGCTCAGGAGACATTACCAATCACTGGGAGTCTATGAACAGAAGATTTCCTAGACCCAATAGGCTTACAAGGCTGGTGCAAGGTTAACATACAGGGGGGAAAAAGTGTTCTGTTTACTAGCAGCAACTAATTCAAATTTGAGATTTAAAAAAATGCCACCAAAAATTATGCAACATTTAATCATAAACCTTACCAAAAAATGTGCAAGTCCTGAGCTCAAAATTATAGACCATCGCCCAGGTGATGTGAAGATGAAGTAAATAAATGGAAGGAGAGAGTGTATTCATGGACAGGAATTAACAGTACAGTTAAAATGTGACTCCTTTCCAGGTTAATCTGCCCGATTAAAACAACGCAATCAAAATCCTGTCAGGGTCTTTTGTATACAGTAACGATGAAATGACCTCAGATTCGCACAGAAATAGAAAGGGCCAATACAATCTGATGAAGTGCAAATATGGAGGACACATATTCAGACTTACAGTATGGCTACCACCCTCAAACAGTGCTGTGTTGGCCTCATGGTGGACACTGACCAGAACAGAACAGACCCTGTGACTAAGAGTGCAGGGAAGGTGGCCAGAAGTGGAGCTCTGATCCATGTCTCGCACTACAGGCAAGGTGTGGTCCCAGGGCAGGTCACAGACCTAAGCACGTGAACTAACCTAGAATTTCCAGCACAGGAGAAAAGCCTCTGTGGGTTCTATTGGGAAAGGATATCCAGAAGCACAGAGCATAAAAGAATGGATAGATTGGATTTCATTAGGTTAAGAACTTTCACTCCTCAAAAGATACTGTCAAGAGCTGGGTGCAGTGGTGCACACCTGTAATCCCAGTGGCTTGAAAGGCTGAGGCAGGAGGATCATGAGTTCAAAGCCAGCCTCAGCAAAAGCAAGACTAAGCAACTCAGCGAGACCCTGTTTCTAAATAAAATACAAAATAGGGCTGGGGATGTGGCTCAGTGGTTGGGTGCCCCTGAGTTCAATCCTCAGTACCCCCAAAAAAATAAAAATAAAAAAAATAAAGATACTGTCAAGAAATTGAAAATAGCCGGGTATAGTGGAGCATGCCTATAATCCCAGGAGGCTGAGGCAGGAGAATCGCAAGTTTAAAGCCAGCCTTATCAATTTTGTGAGGCCCTGTCTCTAAATAAAATATGAAAAAGGACTGGGGATGTGGCCCAGTGATTAAGTGCCCCTGGGTTCAATCCCTGGTACCAAAAAAAGAAAATAAATATTTATATGCAACAGACCAGGAGAAAATTTCTGCAAAGCTCATGTATGATAAAGGACTTATATCTAGAATACAACAGAATGAACTCTCCCAGCCCCAAAGCAGGAAATCAGTCTAAAAATGGGCAAAAAAATTGAGCAGGAATTTCACCAAAGGTGACATGTGGGTGGCACCTGAGCAAGTGACTTCAACATCATCAGTTATCAGGGAAATGCAAAGTGAAGCCATACTATGTACCACTGCGTACTGAGTGGCTAGTTTGAGGCAACATGCCAGGTGTTGCTGAGGCTGTGGGTCAGGGGGCATATCACGTCCTGTGGGTGGGGCTGTAAAGTGGTGGGACTACTTTAGAAAACAGTCTGGAAGTTTCCTTAAAAGTTAAACAAAGGGACACATTCCTGTGGTCCCAGCTGTCCGGGAGGCTGAGATGGGAGGATCACTTGAGCCCGGAGTTCAGGGTCAGCCTGGGCATCACAGAAAGACACACGCCTGCCATGTGATACAGCTGTTCTAGTCCTAGAGAAACAAGTGTTGACTACATGAAGACCCAGCACGCGAATGTTGCAGCAGCCTTATTTGTAGTAGCTAAAAACTGGAAATGAGATGCGATCTGCCAGGAGACGAGTGGGTAATCAAACAGCAAGAGAAGGGAACGGCCTTCTGCCTCAGGCCTGCTAAGTGCAAGGAGCCAGCAGAGCGCAGCGTGAGGTTCCAGGCGGACACTCCAGGACAGGCAAACCTGTCTCTGGAGGCTGGAGTGCAGCTGGAGGTGGAGCAGGAGAGGTACAGGGGACCCTGGAGAGCCTGGGGAGCCTCTGGGTGGTGGGCATGCTCACTTCCTGGTGGTAACCTTTGGCCATATGCATTTATGTCAAAATGTATCAAATTGTACACTTTGAATATGTGCAGTTTGTTATGTGTCATTTATACCTCAGTAAAGTTCTTTATAAATGAAACCCCAAACAAGGGTAGAGTGAGTTTTCTCAGGGAATACTTCTGTGTGTGTGTGTTTATAAGTGTGTAGATATATGTATTGTATATCTCTTTGTTTCCCTGAAGCCTCCACATGATTTTGTACATTGCCACCAAAGAGGCACATATTTCAAAGAAAAGAAGGCTTGCAGAGAGCTCCATCAGCCACATGCGCAGGGGCTGCGGAGCTGGGGTGTGCTGCCTGGCCAGCTGTCTCTCTGGTGACTTTGCTTCCTTTCTACCTGTGCTGGCAGAGGGGAACTGGATTCAAATCCTCACCTGGTTTAAGCAGGTCAACACATGCACACTGCTTGCCTTCAGAGGCCACATTCCGGCTCAGTGCGGGGCAGAGGGTGCAGGGTGTGTCACCTGCACACTGTCACCTGCACACTGCTCACCCGACAGCTGAGCCAGGTGTCCTCCAGCTGCGAGGTGAGGCTCCCCGCCCAGCAGCCTGCACTCTGAGGTTGCCTCCCATGGTGCTTGCACATTGGTTCTGTAAAGAGGAGGTGACAGCATTTCCCAGAACTGGCCCTCTGAGGAGAGCGGGAGAGGTGGGAGGGCAGCGCCAGCAGCTGCTGGAAATGGCCGTTCACCAGTAGGGGTCCTGGGGGGGGGGACTGCAGCTGTGGGCAGAAGTGGGGGTGTGGCCAGGAAGACATGACCAGCTGGGGACTGCCTCTGTTCTTTCCTGTGGACACTGCTCAGAAAGGAAACCTTTCCAGTACCCTCGCTGCTGACCTTCCTGCTCCCCTGTCCCCCAATTCTCCTAGTGTGGGTCTCCCAGTTATGGTGGCCCAGAAGGCCCAACAAGGAGCTTTCGGGAGGGAAAACCAAGCTTCCACTGTCCCTGGGAAGATACGCCAGGAGGTTCCTAGCAGCTGATGTCTGTTCAGATACCTCCTATTTCAGCAGTGTCCCTGGGGCCCTGTCCAGGGGGAGCTGAGAGTTCCCTGCCCTGCAGTGGCGAGACCTGTGTCTTGGGCTTCGGAGGGGGGGGGTAGGGTGGAGTGGGGGGGTCCGAGCTCCTGCCTTCTCTCGCCTGCCCCACCCCACATTTCCCCGCCACTGAAATCTTGCAGGGGGATTGTGTGTGATTCAGGCAAGAGGCACGGGGACTAAGGACAAAGATGAGCCTTGTTGTGTTGTGTTCTCTTTGTCTCAGAGATGCGGGTCACACCATGTGGCTTCTCCCAATTGAGACCAGTGTGAGGACACTGGTTGAGGGGTGGCCTGCAGGAGGGGTGCACCATGAGGCCCTGCCCTTGCCGTCCAGCCTGCGAGGGGCTCTACAGACGGCCTCTGGGGCCCTGTGTGGCAGCTAGGAGCACCACACTGAGTCCCACGGGGAGTGAGAGGCAAGTCACAGGAGCACCGCCGGGTGGGAGGCCCCAAGAGCAGCTCCTACAGCAAGGCGTGGTCTAGAAACATGACTGGTGCCTTGGTGAAGCCCGTTTCCTCCACTGTCTGGGGTCCCACCTTCCCTTGGGAATTTACTCTTCACGGGCTCACTGGTATTCTCCAGTGTGCTACAGTCCCGACCCCCATGGCCTCCAGGGGCCCTGTCTGGAAGAAGTGTCTTCACAGATGCCCTTGGGGTAGGAGGAGGCCAGAAGCCCCGTGACTCGTGTCCACATGTGGAGGAGGTCTGATCAGACCTGCAGGCGAGCGTGGAGAAGATGGCACGTGAGGACCAGGGTGGAGATCGGGCCTCCTGCAAGCCAAGGCCCTAGGGGTTGCCAGCGGATCCCCAGGAGCCTGCAGATACTCCCTCACGCCCCGCAGGAGCCAGCCCTGCAGTCCTTGATCTCAGACTTCCGGCCCCCAGACTGAGAGCCTCTCTGTCTGTGCTGCTTTGTCCAGCAGCCCACACTTCCCAGCACCTGCTTCTCCTTTGACTGCAGGCTCCACACAGGCAGCGGCCGTGTCCATCCTGTTATGTCACTAAGAGCCCTGAGCCTGGCCTGGCCCCAGGAGGCACCAACAGAGTTTGGAGAGTGTGTGTGAAGGACCCTCAGTTCAGCGCTCAGACCCGAGGGCCTCTCGGCCAGGGCTCCCCTCCAGGGACTCCAGGAGAGTCAGCCGCTCCTGCGGTCGCGTGGGCTGCAGGCCTGGGGTTTCCTCTGCTGCCCCATGTTGAGGCTGCGCTGACATGGCTGTTGGTCTCCGGCTTCCTGTCGCTGAATGCAGGCTGCGCAGGCAGGCTGCTGTGCACCACTGGCTGCGGCCACCAATGCTGGGCAGGGACCCCAGCCCCAGTCCTGCCCTTCAAGTCGGGGGCCTTAGGGCCTTCCTCGAGGTCCCATGAGACCCTGCTGTCCTGTGCACTGGTGTGCAGGTGGGTGCTGGAGTGCAGGGGTGGTCGTGGTTTCCTGGGCCGGGTTCCCTCCCGAAAGCTCCTTGTTGGGCCTTCTGGGCCACCATAACTGGGAGACCCACACTAGGAGAATTGGGGGACAGGGGAGCAGGAAGGTCAGCGAGGGTACTGGAAAGGTTTCCTTTCTGAGCAGTGTCCACAGGAAAGAACAGAGGCAGCCCCCACCTGGTCATGTCTTCCTGGCCACACCCCCACTTCTGCCCACAGCAGCAGCTGCTTGCAAAGACGCAGGTTCCCCAGGTCTGGCACACATCCCTCAGGAAATGTGCCACTGATTGAGAATCAATCCAGTGGAAAGGTGGCTCCACATGTCCCAAGGACAGGGCTGCTATGACTCCTGTCCTCTCAGGGCCAAGGAGTCCGGCTGCCCCGCCCTGTGGGAGAACAGTGGGACTGGGAGTCAGGAGAAGGTTCGGTGGGTGGCAAGGGGTCCTTCCAGGAGCCTCCCTCTCCCGAGGCCAGCCACATTGTTGTGCAGCTGCCATGCAGAGGGAGGAGGCCAGCAGCGGAATGAGGCTGACGTGTGTGTGTCGAGATGCTGTCTTGTGGTCGCCTATGGGAACAGGCAGGTCTGGCAGCTTTGCCTGGTGGAGGGATTTCAGCCAGATGATCTTCCACCTGCTGAGGGCAGGTGTGAGCAGCTGGAGACGGCTGTGGAGGTCTAGTCAGCTGGTGCCCATTCTGGAGGCTGAGGTGGACAGACCCAGGGTTGGATCAGTGTCCAGCATCTCCAGCTCCTCTATGTGCCCGTAATTACTTGGCATCCCTTATAGGGCTTGGAGTTAGGACTGGCTACCTGGTCATGTCCATCCTTGAGAAGAGAGAGCCAGTTCTTCCCCAGGCTGGGTGAGCAGACCCAAGCAGACCCAAGCTGACCCTCCCTTGAAGGTCCAAACACATCCCTACCTCTGGTCTGTCCACCAGGGCTTCAGAAACAAGGAACACCCCACCCTTGGGCCAAGGCCTTCCTGCCCTGTGAAAGGACCTTGGTTCCAAGTTCCACCTGGGGAAGTTTCCAGGCACTTGAGGGAGGGTGGAGAATGCAAGCAGGCAGGGGTGGTGATTTTGTTTGCCCTGAGGCTCTGATCTAGCCTCAGGAGATGACCACACTGGCCACACACCACGTTCCAGAGCAAATGGCCAGCGGATCATCACCACTGCAGGCAGCAGGAAGACAGCTCTGCTGAGCCTGTCTCCGGGCTCCCCCAGAGCTGGGCTTGGGTCCTTAGGGAAAAAGCTCAGACTGTCATTTCTGTGCACAAGGGTGATGTGGACACTGCCCCGGCTCCCTGGTGGAGCCCCTGTGTTCCGGGCTCTGGGGTGCTGTGCATGTGTGCTCAGGTGGCCCCAGCTTCCTGCTGCCGCCCCTGCTGGACCTGTGGATGCCTCACTTTCTCATTTGCACAGAGAGGTGCAAGGCATCCCCCAGCAAGCTGTGTAGGCTCAAGTGAGCTCAGCTCCCCAGCTGGCCCTTCCCGTCCTGTGCCCGGCCCCAAAGAGCCCCAGCTCCTTACTCTCCTCTGTGCTCCCCACTTTCTCTTTTTCCTATTTTTGTTTATTTTTAGAAGTTTGGAAAGTCAGGCAGGTACAGTGAGGACGAGACGCCTGAGTGCTTCTGCCACCCAGAGCTGATGGCCGCTGTGTCACGTGCTCACAGTCCTCCTAGCTCACTGTCCCTTCACAGGTTGAAGCCCAGGCTCAAGCCGCCCTGTTGCCTGGGACGCATCTGACTGCCCACTCCTGCAGGGAGGCGTCCTTGACCACTCACGTCCCCATCTACAGTATACTTGTGACACTTGTACCTTTCTGCCTGCCAACATCAATATTACTTCATGCTTTTGTGTTGTTGTGGGAGCTTGAACCCAGCTTGGGCAAGTGGTCTTCCTTGGAGCCATGTCCCCAGCCCTGGTTCATTCTTCTGTTGGCTTTGGATGCCTGACACACACACCCACTGAAAACTGAGGATATTCTAAGTAGAAACACACTGAATCCACCAGCCCACATCCCAGCTCAGCAACCCAGCTCCTTGTACAGCGCCCATGTTTTCCCTTGCAATCAGGCTGATTGGGAGCCATGGCCACTGCCACCAAGTGTTGTGACAAACAATTGCACTGCCTATCCTAGCCCGAGGAAAGATGGACACTCAGAATTCAAAGTGCAGTTTCTCTTGGATGTGTGTGTCTTGCGCCATCATAAGTCAGGCCATTCTGCAGCAGGACCAAGCTGTACATGAGCATCAGGGTTGTTTAATTTACTTTCCTGTGGGTGGGCACTTCAGCTGCACTCAGGCTGCCTCAAGTGTCCCCTCATCTCCTGGAGCTGTCCTGGGATACACCTGGACGTAGAACTGCTGGTTGTTGGCACATGTGATTTGGCTGTTGGACACTCTGTCCTGGCTGTGCCCATAGCAGAGGAGTAGAGGAGTGTCCTTGCCTTCTTGGCTAGGGCAGGGCTGGCCTGGCTCCCTGGGTGCTCTGAGCTGGGTACTTTGCCTGGGGCACCCTTCAGTTGCCTCCGTGACTACTATGGGGCATTGGGTTCAGGGACTAGTGCTGGGGCTCCCTGGGAGGGAAGGCAGAAGTCCTGGGGGTCCTGTGATCTCCAGGCACTGGGCTCACATTGCTCCTCCCCACACCAGCCCAGACCCCACTGCACTGACTTGGGTCCCTTCCACAGACACTGTGAGACCCCAGGAAGCTCTGCCTGTCAGGCCTAACCCACTGCAGGAGGAACGACAGGACCCTGAGCATGGTCTCTTGGGGTGAAGTGGCCTCATTCTGCTCAGCAGGAGTGGCCTAGGTGGGAAGACCACCTATCCCTATTGCTGCATCTAGTTCAGGTAGGTGTAGATACTGGGCAGAGTGGGCACCAGGGTCCTGGGCAGACCAGCACCCACAGCCTGGAGCTAGAAGGTGCAGGGCACAGGCTGAGTGCATGTGACACAGTGTGTATGTGTGGGCCGGGAGTGTGCTGTGTGTTGTCTGTCCTTGTATGTGTATGGTATGTGTGGTGTGTGCATTTATGCATGTTGTGTGTGCATGGCAGGTGTGGTGTCTGTGTTGTGTGTGTGGTATGTGTATAGTGTGTGTGTTGTATGTGCAGTGTAGGTGTGTGTTGTGGGGACAGTGGGGGCATTGCTGTTGTGTGTGTTCTCTGTGTGGTATCTGAGCAAACAGGGGACAGCCAGTGTGAGCCCTAATGGTCAGGGGGTTGATATCTGCCTGCGTTTCCTGACCCCTCAGGCCCTTGCTCCTGGCCTCTGGCCTGAGAGCGGCCTAGGGATGGCCACTGACTGGGTGAGAGTGCAGGACTCTTGGCTGACCCTAAAGTCCTTGAAAATAGCAGTGCACGGAGGCAGCTTCCAGCGTCCCTTCCTCTCCAGGGACAGCCCAGGCCCTGCCAGACAGGGTGTGGCGGACCAGCAGAAGCCGCAGGCAGGCCAGCATCCCCTGTCCTATGACCAGCCCTCTTGCTTGGAGGACGGCAGGACCAGGGGGCAGTGGGGGCGGAGGCCTGGCCACCTGTCAGAGGGCTCGCCTGAGTCAGCCTGGCTGTGGCAGTCTGTCACCTGCTCCTACAGTACTGGCCTCGCTCCCCTCCCCAGTCTGGCCATGTCCGGAGTTGCCCTCCAGCCCTGTGGGCAGCAGGAACATGTGGCCACCAAGAATAGCGCATTGAATGTAGACAGTAGCCTGTTTTGGACTCGTGGCCGCCCTCCCAGGCCCTCTAGGGTGAATGGACATTTGTCCCCAATTCTTTTGGGAACAGGCTTTCTGTTCTGGCTACCCCTTCATCTAGAATGGTATGGCAGACCCCCACCCTGACTCAGAGGACCTGTCTTCCAACCCTGAAGCCTCAAAATACTTTTGATCATGTATCTACCAGTGAAAAATGTTTACACATTGAAGTTTACGTTAAATAAAAATTGCAGGAGGCTGTTGGTTTGGACTAAGCCCCCGCTCTGTCCCAACAGCCAGGCTAAAAATAAAAATGGAGTCACCCGGGCTGAAGCTCCACATCATCCAGCTGAAACTAAGTTTTCTGCGACCTTCCGAGAATCAGGAGGGAACAGCCTCACTTCCCAAACAGGCCAGTTTCACTCACAAGATAATGAAACTCTTTGCTTCAGTGCTGCCCGAGGAAAGGGGCCTGATGTGGCTGTCCCTTCCCACCTCATGAGGACCCATGTCTGCTCTGTTCCTGTCAGCCCTGGGCCAGCCTCCTCTGCGGGGCTTATTGGAGCACTCTTTCTGTTTTATGGAATGGGGTGTTTCTCAATTCTAGAATCAAAAGTAAAGCCAAGCGAGATCTTCAAGTTCATTGCAATTTCACCCACTGACAAAAACCATATATATTTAAATCACGTGTGTGTGGCCCCTCCTTAGCTAGGACCTCCAGGCGCAGTGCAGGCTTGGGGTGCAGTCTGTCAAGACAGCAGCTGCTCATCCACCCCACCAAGCGCTGGACTGAAATCCTGAAAGCAACTCCTCAGAGGCAGGCCAAGTGCAGTCTGAGTGCAGAGATGCTGGGGATGTTGACTGCTCCTGGCAGGTCCAGGCACCCCCAGGGAGCAGGGAGGCCGGAACCAGGCCCTTGCCCTGGTGTCTGGGGACCAGGCATATCTGGAGCGGGGGCCTGGGCTGCTTGCTCGTGGGACCCTTGCCTGGGGCAGTGGCTATCCCTGGTCCCCATGTGGCCTGTCTGCTTCATGTTCCCAGGTGCCCTGGTCCTGGGTACCTCTTCACACTTCTAGGACTCCACAGGACTGATAGAGCTATAGAGTGTTCCTAGCACTGACAGGGGACACTGGAACTGGAGGATACTCCATGGCCCCAGAGGGCCCATCAAGGTGGACGAGGCTGCATATTAGCACTACTTTAAGGTAAATGCAGGACCAGGGGTAAGTAGGAGGGCCACTCTGCTGCAGAATGCACCTGTATCTCAGCTGGGTGGACATAGGCCTGCAGGTGGGACATGAGCTGTCCCTGTCCCTTTGGTCTGCACTTACTGGGCATTCGGTTGGACCTGCTCCTGAATCTGGCCTGGCCTGCCTCCCCCCGCGCAAGACCTCATATAGTTGTCATTAGCTTCTTTTTATTATTGTGATAAAATAATGTGTAACATAAATTTACCATTTACACGTGTGTGTGTGTGTGTGTGTGTGTGTGTGTGTGTTCTGGAGATTGAACTAGGGGTGCTTCACTGCGGAATCACATCCTAGCCCTTTATTTTTGAGTCAGGGTCTTGCTGAGTTGCCTGGGCTGGCCTCCTGCCCCAGCCTTCTGAGGGCTTGCACCACAGCAACTGCCATCTTCACTACTTTGTCGTGTGAGGGTCAGGGGCGTTAAGCACACTCACAATGCATGCCCCTGTCACCACCATCCATCTCCAGAACTTTCTCAACTTCCCAGACTCAAGCTCTTTCCCCATTATACGCCGACGGCCCTCCCGTTCCCAGCCTCTGGCACCTGCCATCCTAGTCCCGTCTCCTCTACCTATCTTGTTTAAGTGGATTTGCACCATGTTCGTCCTTTGATGACCGCTTAGGTCACTTAGCACACGGCCCTAAGATCTGGCCAGGCTGAAGCAGGCTTTTTAAGGCTACAGAGTGTCACCTGGAAAGGTTGGCTGCATCGTGCTCAGGCATCATCCATCCATGGTGGACACTGGGTGGCTTCCAGCTCTCAGTTACTATAACTAACACTGCTGCAAAGGTGGGCGCATGAATGTCTCTTTTGATTCTCTCACGTGTAGACCAACAGTGGGACTGCCGGGAAACACAGTAGCTCTACGTCTAGCTAGTTGAGGACCTGCTGTATTCTCTCCCATAGTGGCTGCACCATCCCGCGTTCCCCCCAACAGTGCTCAAGGGCTCCACTTGCCAACACCTGTTATTTTTTTGATCACAGCCACCCTAATGGGGTGAGGTGGTACCTCTGGGTGGTTTTGATTTGCGTTTCCCTGGTTTGTGATGTTGAACATACTTTCATGTGCTTATTGGCTGTTCCTATGTCTTCTTTGGAGAAATGCCTGTCTATTCAAGTTCTTTGCCCAATTTTGCATTTTTTAATTGTTGCTGAATTTTAGGAGTTCTCTGTGTATTATGGCTGTCACTCTCATCAACACGTGATTGACAGGTACTCTCCCTGTTCCGTGAGTGGTCTTTTCTCTCTGTTGGTCGTGTCCTTCAATGCATAGAAGTTCCAAATTTCAATGCTGCTCAATTCACCTTTTTTTCATGTTGTCACTGATACCTTTGGTGTCATATCAAGTAATCATGACCAAATCCAATGTCACGAAGCTTTGCCCTGTTTCTTCTAGGAGTGTTATAGTTTGGGTCCTGTTTGGACTGTGAGTACATTTTAAAACATGGTGAGGGTCGGGGTCCAGCTTCATTCTTCTGCATGGGGACCTCCAGATTTCCCAGCACTTTGTTGAAGATGCCATCTCAACAAAGATGGTCTCGGCTCCCTTGTCAGAAGTCACCTGGCCACACACGGCGTGTTTATCTGGGCCCTGTTCTGTTGCGTTGGCCCTCTGGTCAGCAGAGCCCCCGCTGGCGGCTGCAGCCGTGCAGAGGTTTGGAATCAGGAGGCAGGAGTACTTTGGCTGGGTGCTTCTTCCCAGCTTGTCTTGGCTATTATTCGGTCCCTGAAATTCCATGTGAATTTTAGGGTGGATTTTTCTATATCTTCAAAAACTGGTGCTTTTGCCTCCTGCACATCAGTTCTAATAGGCTGGTTCTGGTTTTTGTTTTGGTCTGGAGTCTTTCAAGTTCTCTGTATATAAACAGAGACGATTTTACTTTCTCTTTTCCAAATTGATGTAAAGCACACCTGAGCCACGTAGTGTGTGTGTGAGCACTGTAGGTGTGGCAGGGGTGCATCTGCAGATGCGTGTGTGAGAGCCTGGCCTGGGGCCTTCCCGCCACCTGCTGAGGGGCTCAGCCCTGGGAGCACCTGCCCGGAGGGACGAGGGCTTGAGCTGGAGCCTAGCATCAGATTCATGTGTGATTTTCATTCATGTTTGGATTTTAGTAGCCAGATCCCAACCAGAGGTCGGAGGCTTCTTCTGACTGCTCCTGAAAGAGGCCCAGCTCAGGTCTCCACACACCCTGGCAGAAAATCACCAGCTCTCAGGGGAGGCTCCGCCCTGCTCTGGAATCTGGGTCGCCAGCCTGGGATGGGCCCCTCTCTTGGGCAAGCAGCGGCCCCTCCCTGCTCAGTTGGAACCTGCAGCTCGTCCAGGCCAGGTGGCACAGAACGTGGAAGTCCTGACTCAGCCAGGCACCTTGGCGCCTTTCCCACAGCGTGGCCTCCCAGGAGCACCCACGTTCTGACCTTCTCCATCCCACATTTCCTCGGGGAAGGCCTGCGGGTGCTCCCCCGCCACAAAGGAGTCCGAAAGGAGGCCAGTGGGGACAGGCCAGGACATGGCTGTGTCCCCACCCCACCATGGGTCATTTGCTGGGGAATGAATATGGCCATGACGGGGCTACCGTGTGGAGCTATCGCAGAACCCAGTGCCGACTCTGGTGCCCACAGGCTCAGTCCTGGGGAGGCCGTTCCTTGGCAGAGTCCCCTGCTGCGCTTTGAATGTGGAGCGTGGTGGAGCCCGAGGAGAGCCAAGGCCCCAGCAGCACGGGGCAGAGCCCTCCAGGGGGCCCAGCAGCACAGCTCTTCATGCCCCCAGGAGCCAGCAGAGGGGCATCCGCCCCCGCCCCACGCAGAGCCCAGCCTCAGAGCCCTCTCGCCTGTGCCCTTTACCCCCTTCCTACTTTCTAAGAAGGCTGAGCCCCAAGAGGCACTCCATGCCCACATGTCCCCACCACGGCACCTGTCAGGGCAGCTCAGGGATCAGTGTTGACAGCTGGGCAGTGCTGCCCACGCTGGACATCCCTCAAATAACCAGGCAGCCACACCCCCTCCTGCGTCAGCCTCGCCCTGGAGCTTAGCACAGACTCCACCAGCACCCGGCAGCCACCAGGGTGAGTCACCGTGACAAACACACGCCTGTCCTCTCAGCGCTCAGAGGACAGGGAAACAGAGTGCTTCTCCCACAGTGCTGCACTGGGTCCGAGACAGAGATAGACAGAGACAGAAAGAGACGGAGAGAGGGGCAGGCTGGGGAGAGGAGGCAGAGGAGGGGGCGGGAGGACAAAGAATGATCAGAGTGTGTTTTCTGAGTGAGAAGATGCTTCTTCCCCCGCCTGGAGCCTGACCCTGTGCAGGGGCACTGGGTAGGCCATCCCCCTGGGGCCCGTCCCTCCACTGGGAGGAAAGAAGGGCCCTCCAGGTCCTGAGAGCGTGAGCTGTCTCCCTCCTCTCCCTGCTCTGACCTGGATGGCCCTGGGTCCTGGCCCTGGTCTGTTCTCAGACACATCCCCCCACCTCAGCCCTACCAGGAGCCGCACTCAGGCCTCTGCACCACATGAAGCAGGAAGGATCCTTTAAGTTCAGCCACCCTGGGTCAGTTGGGATGGAGACTGATGAGTCTATAAAGACGCAATGGCATCCTGAGCTCTATGGCCGGCTCTCAGGGTGAGCGTGGTGTGGCCACCATTTTTTGTGCTCAACTGGGTGAGCACAGCCGGGGTCCAGCTTTCAGAGCATCTCAGGATGCAGCACTGGAGAGAGGGGAGGTGAGCCGGGGTGGCCCCCGGCCTATGGTGACTTCCAGGGAGAGCTTGCAGGGCCCACCTGCTGGCGGTGACTTCCAGCAGGCCTCAAGACCCAGGCCTGAAGCACTGCTGCAGATGGTTGTGGCTCACAAGGGTGTCTTGTTCCAGGGTCTCCCCAGGCCCCTGCATGGCAGATGGAGGGCACTGAGGGAGGCGGGCTGCCCAGCCTCCCAGGACAGCCCCCCATACCAAGGCCTCGGGGCAGGTCCCCTGTACCTGCACCCAGGGCCCTGAGTGGAGACATTCTATCCCTTTACTTTACCCTGGAGGACAGGGTGATGCTAGTGACAGCCCGCCCTGGTGTGCTCCTCCTGCAGGGGAGCCCCAGAAACAAACAGATATGTTGTCTCTCCCAGCACCCAGGGGGCATCACAGGAGACCAGGACCAGTTCCCGGGTCTGTGCTGCAGGAGGGAGCCCGGCTGTCTTTGGGGAAGGCATGTTCCCAGATGCCTGAAGGGCCCTTCCTCTCTGATGCTGTTGCCTTGCCCTGTCCTGGTGGCCCTGTCTGAGCCACAGATCCTATCCAGCTACAGGGCAGCCACAGGCCAGCCACAGGCCAGCCACAGGCCAGGCCTGTGCTGGAGGAGGGCCTCAGGCAGACCTGGCTCCCGCTGCACCCCACAGGATCTGGGCAATCAGCTCAGCCTCTGACCTCAGTGGAGAGAACAATGTGAGGTCTGGGTTCAAGTACAGGGGCAAAGCTAATGGGGTAGTGTTAGTGTGACAGTCACTCTCAGTTCAGGAAATGGTCTCCAGGAAGTGCCACAAAAAATACAAGTGTTGGTTTAAGTGTCCTTCTTAAATTCTGGCCCTATCAGAAGGGCCGGGGTCGGGGGCAGCCCGGGTGGGCACCAGGGGGACAGGGCCTGCAGCTCCAGGGGACAGCGGTGCCATTTAGGGCCCCAGAAGCTACCACCCGCAGTCATCATGCCATCTGGCAGCCCTCCCCAGCCATCCTGTCCTTCCTGGGCCTCCCCCCAGGGACCCTGCCCTCCTGCCGAGTGCTGCTGCTGCCCGGGGCCTACTCCTCACACAGCAAGGGTTGTTGAGGCCCTCATTTAATCACCCTCTGACTCCCAGCTCCTTCCTGCCGCCCGCCTCCACACCTGCCTGTGCACCCTCAGTCTCCATCCCTCGCCCTCCGTTCTCCCTGGGCCGGGCAGCCTCTCAGTCCCCTTTGGCCATCAGTGGTCTCCAGCCCTTCCTGTGGTCAGGTGGCCTGTCCCATGGGGCCATCTCTGGGCACCCTCTTCTTCCCAGGGACAGCAGCCCTCCTCTCTCCTGCCCTGGCCTGGCTCCCCACGCCCCAGCAGGGCTGCCTCCTGCAGGCCCGCATCCCTCCTCTTGCTTCTCTTGGTCTGGCCAGGGTCCTGCATCTCCAAAGAAGCCTCGGTGTCTGTCAGTCATGGGCCAGTCCTGGGAAGTGCTGGGCACAGTGGCCTCCCTTCTCCTGCCCTGAGGACACCCACACAGTCCACCTCTGGTAGAGACATCCACGGGCCTCCCTCTGTCTGCATTCATCCTGGGCACCTCTCCCAAGTGCATGGCTTCAAATTCCACTTTCTGTGACCACCCTCCTCCAGGGTCTAAAGGGGTCCTGCGGCCCAGGCCAGCCTCACCACCAGTGTCCCTTCTTCATCTCTGGCTGCTCCCCTGCGTCCCTCACTTCTGTCTGTCCACACACCACGACCAGGAGGCCGCTGAAGCCAGATTTATAGATAGGTAGTTAGTGTAGTTAGGTAAGTCAGGTCTAATATCAAGTAAGATAAAGAAAATGGAGACCATTATGGAGAATAGAGTCCAAAAACCAAAACAGCACCTGGGGAAATTGAATGTTAATGTCCCCAAGGCCCGAACCCATCCTAAGGAACTGTTAATGAAGCAGCTCCCAGCAAACAGGATCTCCCCAGGCCCTTCCTGCCCAACGACTGCTCCAGTCCCCTAACTTCCACCTTTGGCCTTCCCACCTCATTCTGTCACTGCAGGACAGAGGGAACACAGGTCAGGAGTGTGGGAGGACTGAAAGACCCCCCTTCCTCGGATTCGGGTCCCCTTCTTCCTGCGGCAGACATCGTCTCTGCTGTCCTTTATAAAGCTGTCCACTTTCCACCTCACACTTGCCGCAGCGTGCTTCTCTGGGGTTATACTTCAGCATTGGGGAAGCAAGGACTCACCGTCACCGTCACCAGTGCCACCTGGGCTCCACTCACTCCTGCGGCCACCTGCCCAGGCAGCTCGGCTAACTTTCCTTTCTGTTTTTGTTTTGTTTTGGGTGCTGGGATGGGAGCCAGGGCCTCTTGCAGGCTAAGCCTGTGCTCTAATAGTGGCCACACCCAGCCTACCTTGGGTTTTTAAACACACTTTTTAAATTTTAAGACAGTTCTGGGTTCACAGTGTAATGGGTGACCAAACAGGCTTGGAGGTAAAAAAAACTGTGTAAGAACACTGTCCTGAGGGGTTGTGCCTTGGAAAGGGAGAGTCCCTTTTGGATTGTAAATAACTACCTCTGGGAATCTAACTACTCGCCTTTGAATTGTAAACACCCCTGTTGAGGGAGACTTCAGGCCCAAGCGGAGATTATGGAAGGCCTGGGTGGGGGGCAGTTCTTCCCCTTATCACACTCTGTTTCTGTAAAGCCGCTTCCTAGAATACATGGTCTTCTATCCTGTAGACTAGGCACCAGATAGCCTATAAATATGGTGAGAAACCGGTGATGGGGGCTCAGAATTTGAAGTCTGATCTCTCCCGGGCCGACGGGGGCGGGGTGTAAAATACATTTTGAATCCTCCTGCTCTCCGAATGCCATTTGCCTGTCTTGACCGATCTGATCCTCGTGACAACAGAACCTCGTGAAGTCAGCTCTGAGTGTGCCCGGGTAGCCCTGCGAGGCCCCTGCCATCACCGTCTGGCCTTGGCAGGGGCACCTGGTGTAAGATCAGGCGAGGTGAGCAGCGACCAATGGAGGCAGATTTAAAAAGGCTGCTGAACACTGAAGGAGATTTTATTGAGATATCACCCCCACCCGACCCCCACCCCGGCAGAACTCCATCAGACCCACAGAGAGGACAGGAGGAGGGTCTGAGGAGAAACCGCGTGGGAGCTGGACCGGACTGGACTTTTATGGGGCTCACAGCAGGAAGGGAAGGGCTTGGGACAGGAAAAGGTGTTCCTAGGATCCCTTGTCCCCTTGGAGTTGGTCAGGGGAGTTGGCTGAACTCCAGGATTGGCCAGGGGGTCCTGCTGATTGACAGGCGTCAGTCAGGAGACCCAGCGGATTGTCAGGCGTTTCCGAGGGCGCCTGATTGATGTTCCTTTCCCCCCACCCGCAGGCTGCTTTGTTCTAGGTGGCCACCACGGACCTGACACCTATGACCATCAATAGGCCGCACTGGTACGCAGGGGTTGCTGTTCGCCCCTCCTGGCTGGCAGAGCAGACGCCACGCATGTGTGCTGGCCTGCGCGTGTGCATGTTTACATACCCCATGTGTGACTTCAAGAGACAAAAGCGAGATCCTGTGGTGTCTCTGTCCTGAAGGGCCTGTAGGTGGGTCATGCTCACTCCTTTTGTGGCTGATCTGTCAGCTGAGTTGCCTTTCAGTAATGAGCCTCAGATCTGGGTCTGCTCAGACCCTGCCCACGCCCTGCTGAGAGCCTGCCCACGCCCTGCCCACGCCCTGCCCGTGCCCTGCCCACGCCCTGCCCACGCCTGGCCCACGCCCTGCTCAGACCCTGCCCACGCCCTGCTGAGATCCTGCCCACGCCCTGCCCATGCCCTGCCCACGCCCTGCCCACGCCCTGCTGAGACCCTGCCCACGCCCTGCTAAGACCCTGCCCATGCCCTGCTGAGACCCTGCCCACGCCCTGCCCACGCCTGGCCCACGCCCTGCTCAGACCCTGCCCACGCCCTGCCCACACCCTGCTGAGACCCTGCCCATGCCCTGCCCACGCCTGGCCCACGCCCTGCTCAGACCCTGCCCACTCCCTGCCCATGCCCTGCCCGCACCCTGCTCACAACCTCCTGGGGCTTTGGAACAGGCCTGCAGCACAGTCTTAAGGACACTTCCCAGTTTAAATTCCCTGGGGTGAGCTGGCTCTGTGGTGCTGCTGGGGCAGCACGGACTCCCGCCCTCCTGCTCCACTCCCTTCCTCCCTGCTAGCCTGGAGCTCCTGGGTGGCTCCGCGGCACACCTCTGCACAGTCTCTTTTCTGGAAGCCTCTCTGGACCACCTCCTCCCTTCACTGGGATCTCACACTAATGTCACTTCCTTGCAGAGGGTACCTGCCTTTGTACCTTCAAAGAGGCAGGGACCCCAGATGCTGCCCTTGCTCTCTCCGACCCACTTGCCTGCTTCAAAAACCTCACCTTCCTCGTTCCTGTGTTTATTTTTTTTAATCAATTAATAAACTGTTTTCCCCAGAGGGTGCTAGGAGCTGACTTGTTCTGAAAACTGATGCCTACAGGGACAGATGCAAGTTTTTGTCCTGGCGGAGTTGGAGGGGGACATTCTCCATGAAAGGCCGGATGGCAAGGGAAGGGCTAGAAGGCAGTCAGAGTCCTGAGTTTGTGACTAGCAATGAAGTACGGCTGTGCCGAGGTGCTGGGTGAGGAGGTGACCGGGATATGGACATTCAGCACACCAGGGCCCAGTCGACCCAGTGGCAAGCAGAGGAGCAACTGGACACTGCCCCTGGGGTGGGACACAGTGGAAGGCCCATCCCTGCTCGGAGCAACCTTGGAGACCCAGGCTGTGGGTGTACCCCTGGTGTGCAGGGCACAGGAGACAGGAATGCCGGGCACCCCACCACATCCAGGCCAGTGCGGCCTCCCCTCCTCGCTCCAGTCTCAATGGTCCTGAATTTACTCCCCATGTTTCATGTCTGTAGCTAAGGCACTCAACATGTCCTGGCATTTTCATGTCCCCTGGCATCCCCAGTCCTCTGGCAAGGTGGAACGTACCAACGGCACCTTGAAGAACATTCTCACTAAACTATCCCTTGACTACATTTAGATTGGACTAAATCCTTCCCTGGGCTCTTCTTAGGTCTCAGGTCTTCCCAAGGAAGCCACTCCACGTCTCCCCTTTGACTCCTGTATGGACGCCCACCTCCCTGCTCAGCTCAGCCCCTCTGATTCTCCGCTGCCCCTTGCTCCTCATCTTTTCTGGCCCCTTCTTGCACACATTAGGAACCTTCTTTGGCAACACAGTGATGCTGTTCTGGCCAAGCGGAGTTCTGCCTCTTCCTTTCCCACTCTGTATCTGGCGCCCTGGTACCTTTAACCCCCAACAGGCACCTCCCCTCAACTCTCTGCAAAGTGGACTGGACCTTATCGGTCATTCTTACCACTCCCTTGGCAGCCCACCTTGAGGGCCTCTCATATGGGGGTCATAACTCCCACTTAAAACGGTTTCTCTGCCCTTTTATACAGAGACACCCACAGGCCCTCTCAAGCTGCTTCAAGGCCCTTCTCCAAGGCCAGAACCCCCAGTCTTCCTTCGGTCTCTGAGGACCTCGGGACACTGCAGAACCGTGAGGACCACACTTCCCTTTTCATTTTTGCCCTCCTCCCTCCTTCTGCACTCACCAGGAGTTACCAGTCCAATTTCTAGGGACTCACAGCAACTTGCTCAAACCATACTAACCACCCAGTCCCAGCTGCTGTGGTTCTGCAGAATCCAAGGGGCCTTGATCTTTTCATGGCCAAAAAAGGCGGACTTTGTCCCTACAGGAGGAATGCTGTTTGGTGTCAATCAATCTGGTAGAGCAAAGGACAGATAAACAACACCAACAGGACCTTGAAGGTCGGAAACAACAGCTCTCCTCTGCTGAAGGTGGCCGCCAAGTCACCCCTTCTCCAGTGGGCACTTCCTCTCCTGACCACTCTCCTTGTCACAGGCCTTCTGTTAATGCTTGTCCCCTGCATCATTAGATTGGCTCAAGACCAGGTCCAAACAATCTCTAACCAAACTGTAAACCAGCTTTTGTTACAGGAATACCAATCCCTCACCAAGAATTGGGGAACCGGGCACAGAATTCCACCACCACTGGACCTCCATCATGATTCCAGTGACATCCTGCACCCCTAATGAGGGATTCAAACACCCCTTCCCAGCAGGAAGCAGTTATAGAAGATTGACCTCTGTCCCTGTTCCCTAAGGGGCCCAATAAAAACAAACAAAGGGGGAATATAAGGTCCCTGCTTAGCATGTGGATGGCCATCTTAAGTGACAGCTGCCATTTTAAGGAAAAGGTTTCGCTTTCCCTCTCGAGGGCGTTTCTGAGAAAGGCTCAGCACTCCCTCACCCCAACCCAACCCCTGACCACCGCATTAGCCCACCGCCCCCTGGCTCTGACTCCTGAGCCTCCCCCTAAAGTCCCAGAACTCAAGCTGCTTTGCCCCTGTCTCCCACAGAGAGGTGGCCTTTGTCCCTCAGCTCTGACAAGTAAACTCTGTGTCTGTCTCTGCCTGGTCTCCGCCTGCACTCCTCACCTTCTCCCGTTTCCGCTTCCCCTTCACCGGGTCGCCCTTCCCCTCTCCCTCCTCCTGCTGAAGGGTGGAAGGAGGAACTGACTCCACAGTGGGCTGCAGGGCGCCCTGGGCCAGGGCTGGAGGGGAGGGGGAGGGTGCCGCGTGCTTGTGAGCTGTTTGTGGCTTGGGCTGGCCTTGAACTCTGGCTCAAGGGGTCCTCCCGCCTTAGCCTCCTGAGTGGCTCAGACCACAGGAGCACACCCGAGCCCGGCTCACATTAGCGTTAAAAGGCAAAGTTACACCCCGTGCAGTTACGCAGGTGGTAGTGGCCCTTCCACAGCGTCTAGAACCAGGCGGCCCTCAGAACCAGGAGAGTTCAGAGTTCTGGAAGCATTTCTGGACCCACGAGGGGCTTCTGGGCCTGACTGGAAGTGTGGGCCACCTGTGACAGGCTGCTGGGGTTGGGTGCCCGTAGCAGAGCTCGCCCTACCTGGCTGCCCGCGGTTGGTTGAGCCAGGCCACAGTTCTGACAAAGTGCCCGAGTACAGAGGCCACAGTTCTGACAAAGTGCCCGAGTACAGAGGCCACAGTTCTGACAAAGTGCCCGAGTACAGAGGCCTTCTTGGGCCAAATTTAGTCTGGCATGGACACAGTTGATAGTGGACCATTTGTAAACTATCGCCATTGTTCTGGTGAAGTGGCACCCCTTTCTCCACAGAAAAGTCTTAACCGGGCTTCTCCAGAAATCTCCACCATGGCTGACTTTAGGACTGTCAGCAAAAGAGTCTCTGCAAAAGAGTCCAATGTAGATGAACTTCCTGTTTTCATGTCGCCCTGTTTACTTGGCCACTGGCCTGGAAGATACCTGCACTCCAGGTGCTGGACACCTCTTACTAGCTTTTCACAAACATGTATCCAGTATAGTAGTTTGTAGAAATGTGCAAACAAGGCTCTGGCCTTGAGCTGGGCTTCACAGAGATGTCTACATTTCTAAGATAAGTTACATCTGGGCTCCATGGTAACAGCTGGCAGGGGAGGAAAGAGGGGAGAAGCAGCTCCCCCCTTCTCAGGTGTGGTCCTTGAAGGGTTAACGTGCCCAGAACAGTGAGAGAAAAAGCAGCTTTTATGTGAACTTCTGCAGACTGAACTTCTGAGCCCCTCCCCTTACACGCTGGGCATAAAACTCTGAAACTCCCTGAATTCGGGGTTCAGGGGATTAATTGATTACAGCAAAAGCTGTGCCCTCTGAACCTGGCTGTAGCCAAATAAAACTGTCTCCTGCTGTCTTGGTGCCCTGCCTGTCTGTCCCTACAACACTAGGAAGGTGATATTTTTCTTTTGGGTCACAAGGGACTTCGGTAACCCCAGAGCAGACTCGACGGAATCTGACTCAAACCCCAGGAGGACTTCCAAGCAGGCAGCTCTCTTAGCTGGGACGGCCTGAGAACCCGCGTGGGGCCCTCCTTCCTTCCCATGG
This sequence comes from Ictidomys tridecemlineatus, assembly GCF_052094955.1. NCBI lineage: Eukaryota > Metazoa > Chordata > Mammalia > Rodentia > Sciuridae > Ictidomys > Ictidomys tridecemlineatus. The sequence goes on along the minus strand of NC_135479.1, from coordinate 214,172,100 downwards.
ACGTTTGGGATGTATTCCAGGGCCAGCGTTCAAAAGCTGAGAGGAGCACAAGAATCTCCCACTCTCAACTGGAGATCCTGGCTTTAACGTTTGCAGCTTGGAGACTTTTTTTTTAGTTGTAGTTGGACATACCACCGTTATTTTATTTATTTGTTTGTTTTAATGTGGTGCTGAGTGTTGAACCCAGGGCCTCACACGTGCTAGGTGGGCACTCTACCTGAGGCTTGGAGACTTTTAATCAAGACTTCGGTGGCCAGAAGGCAGCATCCCTGGGCTCCCCGATTCCTACACTAAGCTTAATCAATAGAGTGCTGAGGAGAAGGAGCAGCCTGCAGGACACTCCTGGGCCACGCCCGACCAGTCCCGGGTCTGTTCACCTGTCTGCTTAGGCCGTCTCCCCCTGGGCTGTGCACTGAGGTGGGGACTTGATGCCCCTGCTGGAGGGTGGGATGGAGGTGGGGTGGCCAGGGATTGGCAGAGCCCAAGATGGAGAATCCTCAGCTTCCTCGTGGATAGGCTTTGGCTGTGACCTGGCCACCCCTGGGGGAGCAGGGCATCCTCATGAACGTGGGGCTCAGCCTGGCCTGGCATTGACCTTTATGCCACACTTGTGTTCCTGGGGTCACAACCCACAGAGGGAGGGTTGGGCCACGGCATGAGGGCGTGTGGGGCAGAGCTGCCAGCTGTGGGTGCTGGCGTCAGCGAGCCGCCTGCCCAGAGACCTGCAGGGCTCCAGACGGAATGTTCTCACCGCAGCTGAGAGCCCCGGGTGCAGCCGACCCGGGCTGCCTTCCTGTTTATTTATTTGTTTAAGCTCTTCTTGTTTGAGTTGCAGAAATGACATTGGGGAAACGTACTCTGTGGCTGCCTGGCCACATCCTAGGTAGTTCCGTGGGGCCACTCACCCAGACAGCTGTGTCCCGTGTGACCAGCGTGACCCAGAGGGAACAGCTGTGTCCCGTGTGACCAGCGTCACCTTGGCTTCACGTACGGGCCGCCCCCTCCCATGTGCCTATTGGTGCATTGTTCACCGTTTTTGGGTTTTGTTTCATTTTTACATGACTTTGTTAAGGTAGAATTTATACGCCCCAGATTCACCTGTTTCAGGTGTACAACTCAGTGATTTTTGTAAATTTACTGAGTCGCACAGCCACCTCCTAATGTGGAAAGCTGGCATCTTTCCAGAAAGATCCCTCATGTCCTCTGCCATCAATCCCAGCTCCTGCCCGAGCCCCTGGCTACCACTGACGAGTTTCTGTCTCTGTCGATTTGCCCATTCTGAATATTTCAAGGGGAGGAACCACTCGGGCTTTGGTGTCTGGCCCTTCCCCGGGCAGTGTGAGTTCTGCCCAGGCTGCTCAGGTGTCCGGGCTTTGTGTTTTCTGTGGACAGGACCCTCTGCCTGCACATGGCCATTCGAGTGTATCGGAGCAGTGCCTGTGGACACTTGGGCTGTTCCTGAGAGACTGATGTGACTTCATTTTTGAAAACAGCTTCTACCTCAAGGCCCATCCTAAGGAAAAACCCACAGAGCGCTCCTAGGCACATACCCACCCTGCTGAGTTGTTTGTCTGCAAATAACAGGAGACATCTGCTGTGCCAGGTGTCCCCGACTCCGTCAGGCTAGGTGAGGACCCCTGGCAACCCCCTAGCAATCTCCAATCAGCATGAGACAGGGAAATACCTGGGATGCCAGATGACCCCTTAGTAGTTTATGGTGGTTGATAACAAGTTGGGAAACCATGTAGTTCAGCAGGTTCACCCCTCGTGGCCTAGACCAGTCAGTTCAAAGGAATCCCCCTCTTGTACTAGCCAATCACCCCTACCCAACTTGTTCCCGCCAGTGAATGTGCTAATCAATGCTAAGAGTTGTTTGACTTTCCCGCGGTATGGAATGATTTGCTGTGTGATGTTGTGACACGTAGAGTATCCCCCAAAACCTATAAAATCTCACTGAACGAAGGACTGGGGCCGCTGCATCGGGAACGGTTGTGAGTCCAGGCTCGAGCTTGCAATAAAGACTCTTGTGTGCTCGCATGGGACTCGGCTCCTGGAGGTCTATGGGGTCCTGGAATCTGGCCTGACACTCCTACTTGCTGGCTGTTGCTAAATGAAGCTGTGGAACATTCTGGAGCACTTGTGTGTTAGGCTGACGTGGACTGAGCCTCTGGGTGGACCCCTGGATTTGGCAACTAAAAGCACGTTTTTGAGGAGATCAGGGGTGCTCAGCCTGTGAGGCTCACAAGGGACAGAAGAGCGAGAGCAAGAATGGGAAGTGAATTTCCTGGGGGTGTTCTCCTAAGGCTGTCATTGTCACAGTTTCTTGATTTTCCTCCTGAGGGGCTCCCCACTTCCATCCACGACAGGCGCGCTGGCTTCTACCTGAGACACGCTTCGCGTGGGTTCTCTTGAAGCAGAGCTGAGCCAGGACTTGGGGCAGGTGGACTGCTTGGTGGGGACTCCTGGAAGCCCAAGTGGGGAGGGAGGCAGGGAAGGAGGGTCTGTGCAGAGCGAGTGCCCGGGGTGGGCGGGCTCAGTCCTTCCTGGCACCTCTGAGGATCTGCCCTCCAGGGACGGGAGAGGGGGTCATTTAGCTGAGGGTTCCCGGCTGTGGGCTGGCCCCAGGGAGCACTACCCACTTCCTGCTTTGTAGGTGGGACGATGGACACGGGCACAGTCACCCGTCAGTAACGGAACGTTCTGAGAATCCGGGCAAACACTGTAGCTGGTCCTTGCACAGAGGAAGGAGGCTGCGTGGTCTCAGGGCCCGCGGCTGTGTGTGTTGCCTGGGGTGCAACTTCCACCCAGGGCCTCAGTCCCCGCAGGTCTCGACTTTCCACTCCAGCGTGCGTCTGGGGCAGGCCCCTCACGTGGACGTACTGGCCTTGGCTCCCCGTCTCCCCCGTTGGTGGACACTCAGATGGTTTTTCTCTCTCCAAGGAACACTGCCATCATCTGCTTTGACAGGCCTCAGAGGTCAGGAGGGTGGGTGATGGACGGGCGTGACTGACGAGCCGATGAAGCAGGGGGTCTGCAGGGGGCATGTGTATTTATAGCTCAGCTGTCTGAACCGTGCTGTGTGCATTAGGAGGACTGAGCGGTGGAGGCGGGGAGAGTGTGCCGAGAGCGTCTGCGTGCCAGCGTGTCCCCCTCTCTGGGCTGGTTCTGGGAGACGCTGCCAGGCCCCTCCTGGGAGACGTCCTTGTCACATGCCACCAGCAGCAAGGGACACACACTGCCATCCAAGTATCGAGCCCTGAGATGGGGCTCGTGTGGGTGTGGCCCATCTGCTCAGCTCCTTGCCGAACAGCTGAGGTGCCGAGTGCACCTGACAGTACACCTAGAAGTGTCCTGGGATGGGGAAAAGTCCCCACAGAAGAGGTGGCCAGCATGTGGGTCCAGCTCTGCTGCAGCAGCCCGGATAAGTGGGCAGATGCTCCTAAGAAGGGAGAGACCTCGGCCAGCTGGTGCCCTGGGGTCCCAGAGCCCAAGCGCTCCTCGTGGTTCTGTGTCCCAGCCCGGGGCTCGTAGAGGCTCCAGCCTCCCACTCTCTGCCCCACCTGTCTTCCTGCTGGACTTGTGCTCCCGGAATGCAGGGCCTGCTGTGCCCACACACACACGCTGGGACTGTGTGTGCCCTGGAGCTCCCTTCTCAGGCCAGGAGCAGCCGCGCAGCCCCAGGCACGGTGGGGTTTGAAGCCCAGGGATGGACAGGTCGAGCCCGTCCGTCCCCACTCTGCTGGGTGACTCACTCGGGTGCAGAGGACTTTGGCTGGTGGCAGAGGGCTCCGTGGAAGGAGTCTCCTGGAGAAGCTGCAGGGCCAGGGCTGGCCTGGAGTCCCCGCTGGAGGAGGCCAGGCTCTCTGAGAGCCCAGGCCAGTCTTGCCAGTTCCAAGAAATTCCCTGCCCAGGTCTGCCCCACAACTCCAGGAAGTGGCTGGCCGTGAGGGAAGCTGGCTCCAGCTAGGAGAGGCAGGGACGGCCACCCCGAGGACCGGGACGGGGGGCACCGGCGGAGGCAGGAGCACCTGTGTGTGCCGAGCAGGGGATGGAGGTGCTGCATGACAGACAGCCTTCTGGGGTCATGGTTTCCCTGTCTGTGGGTGTCACCCTTCGCTGCTGGTTTCTCTGACAGGTGACACCAGCCCCAGCCAGCACGTGGGACTCCGAGGGCCGAGCCGACTGTGGGCTGCGTTTCTTGGCAGGATGGAGCTTTCCTGGAAGGATCGGGTTCCTTCCTGCCCCGCGGTGGAGGCCCCCGGGCACACAGCGGCTGCCTAGAGCAGGAGGGCGGCCGAGGCCATGGGACGCGTGGAGCGGAGACTCCCATCAGGACGTCTGCGTCCCCAGATGCACATGTTGAAATCCCCACCTGAGCTACTGGGAGGCGGATAGGTGGGGAGGGGCCACAGTGGCCGCCCGACCAGCGCGGGCAGCTGAACCAAGGGACACAGAATCAAACACAGACACCATTTATTTACCTTCCCACAGGTTTCAGGACGGCTAGCTTTTATCTGGAAGACTCTGTCCTTAGAAAGTTCTATCCATAAAAGGGCAGAAGGGGCAGGACTAGAAGGGACAGGTGAGTGTAACTCGACCCCAGGGGCACACCCACCAGGAAGACCCCTTCCTATCCCGTGGGTCTCTGACCAGGCCTCAGTGAATGCAGTGGGCGGCAGGAGCCCGAGGCATCGGGACCGAAGGCGGGGTCCTTCCGTGGGGCTCCCCACACAGCGTGAACGGGCTGAGTGCCCTGCAGGAGGCCCCCAGGCTGCCTTGCCTCCCTGTGCAGACCGTGAGGATGTTCAGCTGCCCAGGCGCAGGCCCTCCTGGAGCCCAACTTGCCAGCACCCTGACCTCAACTCACCCTCCAGGATCGTGAGAACAGAGATCGTGTTGTTAGAAGCCACCAGGTGTGTCATTTTGTCATAGCAGCCCAAAGGACCCAGTCAGGAGGGAGTGCCCGACGCTGGAAGGCCCTATGGACGCAGCCAGGCCCCAGCTCTGAGGCTCACGGCGCGGCGGTAGCAGAGTGTCAGGACAAGGCAGAGACCACATCATAGGACCTGAAGCTGCCAACAGGCTCTGCACCACGTGGCACCGATGACACATAGGGTGCCTGTGACTGTCCTGCCGGAGGAGTGGACACCACAGGCCTGGGTGCAGCAGGAGCTCCCTGAGGCCAGCACTGTGCAGCAGCTTAGTGGGAGCCCTCCAGAACCCATGTGTCCCCTGTGCTTTGTCCTCTGCCCGAGTCTCCAGGGACAGCTGTGATGGGACTTGTGGGACTGCTGTCCCTGCAGCAGGAGCAGGCATGGGGGCAGAGCTCAGCCTGGGGAGGCCCCTGGGCGAGTCAGTGGCCAGGACAGAGGTGGAGACAAAGGGCCTCCCCCTCTTCTGTTGATACCGTGTAGGTGTTCAGCGGCCACCTGAGTCCTGGTGGACAGCGTGCCGGGAGGGGGCAGATGGGCTCTCCCCAGGCCAACATGGTTGACCGTCTGGTGTCAGGGTGACAAGGGAGCAACCACGGGAGAAAGGGAAGGATGTCTGACCAAGGTAACTGGGAGGGAGAGTGGCTGGGGAGGCACAGGCTGCCGGCACGTCCCAGTGCAGTCCCCAAGCAGGGGAAGAAGGAAGGACAGCTCCTGGGAGCTTCCAGGGGAGCCCTGGCAACCTGCCCCTTTTCCAGGTCCCAGTGGAGCAAGGGGTCCTGAGGGTCTGCTGGCGCGACACCTGCTGTGACCTGGAGCACTCTCAGGGCCTTCCTGACCTCTGCCAATGTCTCCTGGGCTGACTGAGATGGGAAAAGAGGAACAGAGAGGCTTAGAACCTGCCTGAGCTCACACAGCTAACAGAGATTGGCAGTTGGTGCACCGTGCCCTGGATTACACTCTGCATTTTATCTTCAGAGTCACATCAATTTATTAAACCCCTTTGCCCAGAGAGGGGTGGACCCAAGTGACTCACTGGGGATGGAGTTGGTGAATAGCCAAGAATGTCCTCCAAGCCTCCCTGTCTTATAGACCACATTTTCTTTAACTCTTCATCTGCTGATGGACACCTAGGCTGGTTCCGCAGTCTGGCCATTGTGAACCGGGGGTGCCTGTCTCCCTGCAGCAGGCTGACTGAATTCTTCAGGGTAAAAACCAAAAAAAAAGCCGGGATTGTTTCCCCCCCAGGCAACGGGGCCAGGAGTGCCCACCTCCCAGGGCTGTGGGCCTGAGTGTGGGTGGGTGATCTCTGGCCCTGGAGGGCTCTGGAGGAGCGTCAGGCCATGTTGCCTGCCTGCCCCGACCTGGTCCCCCACCTTTACTCATGGCTCTGAACTGGACAGACTTGGGGGAAAGCCAGCTGAGTCTGGGGGCCTCCTCCCTCTCTTCCCCTGTCATCTCTGCTGTGGGTGCAGCGCAGGGTGTCCCTGCAACAGAACCCACCCACGCCCCGTGGCCGGTCCCTGTGCCACCCAGGCCTGGGCCTGACCCGGGCCTGGGCCCAGCGCTCTGGCATATCCCTGCCCTCATGAGCCCCAGCCCCATACTCTGCTTGGTGACATCATGAGATCATGACTCGAGAAGCAAAGACGGGAACGTTCCGGTGATGTCCATGCTCAGCCGCTGGGCCTCACTGGGACTGTGGCCACGGCACAGGTGGCCTGCCCTCTGGCTGGACAGGGAAATCGTGAGCAGGTGCTTACCTGAGGAGCGTGGTGGGACGGGTGCCACATGGGCTCCCCTGGTCCCAGCCAGGGCCCTGAGAACTGACGTGGCTCTGAGCCTCAGGGTCCACTCGGCAGAGGGGCAGGATGTTCGGGGATGCAGGTCCGCCGAGCACTTGGGAGCCCCTCTAATTCAGGGGCCATGGCAAGCCCCGCTGCTGAAGACCCCCCTGCAGCCCCCCGATGAGCTGCTGGCCAGTGCAGCGGCCTCCCCTGCACCCAGTCCTCCCCCTGTCCTTTATGCCACTGCCCCCCAGGAGGGGCCAGCTCCCAGACACTGTGGCCCCACCAAAGCTTGTTGCTTCTCCCTGAGGGCTCGCTGGCTGCTGGCCAGAGCCTTGGCCCCACTTGGTCACAGCCACCCTCACCAGAACCCCCTGGAAACAAGTGCCTGTGGCTGAGCGGGCACGGGGCCTGGTGTGGGGCCCACTGCTGCAGTTGCCCACGTGGCTTAGACAGTGTTTGCTTCCACAAATCCTTCCAGAAACCAGGGCGAGTGCTGGGGACTCTTCCACACTTCCACTCGGCCAGTAGAGATGGCCATCAGCTGCAGAGAGGAGAGAGTCCTCCTCGGGCCCACGCTGGTTTAGCATGGGCCCACACTGTCCTGTGGCGCCTGGCCCAGAGCTTCAGCCCCTGCCTCTTCTCCGAGGGCTGAGTGAGTTGGTGGAGAGGGGTGCCTCCTGAGATCCTTGGTGGATCTGATCTGCAGATCCCAGGAAGCAGAGGCTGTGGAAATAGCAGCAGCAGAGACACAGCTGTGGCCCTGTGTGATGGCTGGCCGAGCACAGGCACCTTCCTGTGCACCAGACCCCCATGGGGACGCTGCAGTCATTCCCACGTAAGACAGCGGCCTGCACCCTGGGGGAGCAGAGGTGAGGGGTGCAGCCAGGGTGTTCCATCTTGCCCTCCTCCGGAGCGGCTGATGTCTGTGACCCTCCATATGTCGGTGCTGAATTTAATGTGCCCTTAGACGTCACTACAGTGCTGTGGGTTGTTTCAACCATCCTCCTCAGCTGAACCGCAGGATTCCACCAAGAAGGTTGATTGTAATTTATTTTTTACTTCTTTATTTTTTTGAGGTGGAGGCTCACTCTGTTGCTCAGGCTGGCCTTGAACTCCTGAGCTTCTGGGCTCCTTTGCCTCAGACTTTGAGCACAGAGGCCACAGGCTTGTCCCACCCCATCAGCTGTCACCAACAAGTATTAATGAACAATTAAAACTCAGTCCTTTCCCTTTAGAACTGCATCCCCCATGGTGGAAATGCTAGGTCCAGCCATTTGGAAGATGGGTTCTGCCTGAGGGTGGAGTGTGGGCAGTTCCACATGGCTCTGCAGAGCAGCGAGGACTCCCACTGCCTGCTTCCCACCTTCCTCGGGCACCCACTTGGGATCACTGGGCACGGTCACTGCTTCTTGGGCCCCGTGCTGCTGCAGGGCGTGGGTCTCAAGATGCCCCACAGCCCCTGATGTGGGCCTTTCCATTCCTCTCTGTGGTTCCAGCCTCAGCAGACCTTCTTCCTGGCTCTCAGTGGTCACTTTATTGTGGTGTGTCCATGTCCACCATCCCCTCTAGATTTTTTATTTATTTATTTTCGTCCCGGGGAATGAACTCAGGGGCACTTGACCACTGAACCACATCCCCAGCCCTGTTTTGTATTTTATTTAGAGAGAGGGTCTTGCTGAGTAGCTTAGTGCCTGGCTTTTACTGAGGCTGGCTTTGAACCCGGCCTCCTGGCTGGGCCACTCCTGTGCTCCTCCTGCCTCAGCCTCCCGAGCCGCTGGGATGACAGGTGTGCGCCCGGCTCCCTCTGCTTTTATTGTTGCTGGGAAACCAGAGCGCTGGCCCTGGGATGTGTCCGACATAGGAGTGAAAAGGGCCGGCGCTAGGGCCTGGGGGCTTGCTGAGCAGTGTGCAAGTGGGGAGATCTGGGGGTACTGGTTCTCATGTCCAGGGGTCCCTGGCCCTTGTAGATACACAGTGTTCAGGAGCCCTGCGGAGGCTGGAGGCCAGGCCGGAAGTGGTGCTGGGCTGAGCCAGGGCTCCCGATGGTGACCACGCTGGCTTCCTGCTGGCTCTGCTCCAGGCCCCGGCCTCCTCCGGCCCTTAGCAGCGGCCTCCTCCGGCCCTTAGCAGCTTGCTGTGCCCTTAGGTAAGGACGCTTCCTGCACGTTCGTCTCAGCAGCGAGAGCCAGCTCTCCACGCAGCTGGCAGGGATGGTGGAAGACTTCCTATTTCGGAAGTGAAAAGGAACGCGGCCTCCTGAGGAGCAGTCAGGAAGGGGAAAGCCCTGGCTTCCTGGTGAGGGAACAAACAGGGCCGTGGCTCCAACGCAGCTGGGCACGTCAGAGCCTGGCCGCCTGGGACTCGGACAATCAGCCAGCCCGGCCTGGTGCCACCCGCCCCCGAGGACACACCGGTGAGGACTGGCTGGACCCCTGTGGAGCCCTTCCTGAGCATCAGTGGGAGTCCAGCTTTTCACCGGAACTGTGCAGGCTGCTGGGCCCTCAGAGCTGGCTGGGGGCTGGGGTCTTCCCACCGGGCCGTGCCAGGGCTCCTGTGATGCTCCATGCTCAGAGGCAGTGCTGGGCCTGTGAGGGCACATGCCCTGGCAGAGCTCCTCTGGGTAGAGTTCTGGGGTCCACCACCTTCCAGCTGGGCTTGGCCAGTGGCTCATGCGGGTGGGCGCCTAGGAGAAGCCAGGGATTTGCCTTCTCTCCTGCCTCCCGCGGGGCCCCAGCTCCCGCAGCAGGACCCTGACCTTCCTGGGCCAGAAGCTGCGGGGCTCTGCTGGCTCCCGTGGCAGCCGCTATGGGAAAGGCTGGTGGTTCCTTCTGCCTGAGGGCTCCCTCTGGCCAGGTCGGACATGCTGGGTGGTTAGAGTCCCCAGGAGCCCTACAGGGACAGCGGCAGTTGGACGGTAAGAGGCCAGGTTCTCCCGACAGGTGGGGCACCCCTGAGTATGTCGATACTGAGTCCCCGAGGTCCACAGGGTGACCTGCTCCTTCTGTGAGTCCTGCCCTTCCCTACTCCCCTCCCATGTTGGGGTCACCTCCACGTGGCCTTGAGCTGCTTGGGCGCCTGCCTCCCTGGAGACCATCCCAGCAAGCTGTCCAAGCTCTGCCACCTCTCAGCCACCCTGTCGCCCACCTTTCTTTCCGGGTTCTCTGGGCATTGCTGTCCAGGGTGGAGCAGAAGAGCTGCCTCCTGGCTGGGCCACTCCTGTGCTCTGCTCCCGGGCTGTAGGTAGAGCAGGAAGGCGGAGCTGGTCAGGGAGCTGGTGTGCCACTGACCCTGCCAGGCACCGGGGACTGTGGCCTGCCCCCGGCCTGTACATGTCCTCCCTGCCTGACCTCCCTGCTCCACGGGTCCTACTGGTTACATAAGGTTCCCCATAGCCAGGGCCAGACCAGGCACAAACCCCAGAGCACATCAAAACAACCCTAGCAGGCAGGGGAGCCCGGGAGGACAAAGGCGGGAAGGTGGCCCTGCTGAGGAAGCCCGGCAGGGAAGGGCAGGAGTGGCCCTGGAGAGAGTGGTGGATGGTCAGAGGACAGAGGCTGGCAGCAGGGCCAGCTAGGCAGAGCACGCCCCTGGCCAGTGTGTCCAAGGCTCTGGCCCTGCAGTGGGGCTCTGGGCTGCACTTGTTTACAGGGTTCAGGTGACTTGGAAAGGCCTGGGTCCTGCAGGCTTGGGCCACCCAGAGGGAGAGCCAGGAGGCAGCCCGTGTTTTCCTGGATTACTGTGACACAGTGCCACACATCCGGGCCGGCAGCACAGACTGACTCAAAGATCCGGGTCAGAAGTTCAGAACCACGGTGTCGGTTGGACCCTGGTCCCTCTGTGGGATGCAGGGAAAAGGCCTTCCTTAGCTCTCCAGCTCTAGAGCCCCGGGGCTTCAGGTCACGCAGCCCTGCCTGGTCTCTGTGACCCTCTGGTTCCTTCGGTAGCACTTGGTGACCTTGGTCTTGCTCCTCTGGTCCCTTGTGTCTGGCTGCTCGGGGGCCGATTGCTGATCTTGCATGGTTTAGAACAATCTGTGCTATCACTTGGCTTTTAATCCGTGTGTCTGGGGACGGAGCTGTGGTGCAGTCACAGGGGCTGGGGCCACATCGCGGTTCACCATTTCCCCTGCTCCCCTCTGCTCCAGTATCCCACTTCCTTATTCTTATATTCTGCCATTTTCCACTTGTCCTGCTGGCTTTTTGCCGCGTCTCTCTTCTGTCTGTTTGGCCGGGAGCCTGCGAGGCCGCAAGCTGGACCTCGGTGGTTCACACTGCTGCTCCAAGGAGGCCGAGGGTGGAGCGTGGAGCCCTGTTAGAGTTGTCATGTGGCTGCAAGCATCCAAGGCCACACAGGGTCACATGCTCTGCTGTCCACCGTCACACTTTTCTTAAAGAATTAAAAATAATTTAAAATAAAAAATGATTTAAAGCCGTGTCCAGGGGCCCTTGGCGTCTGCCTGTCCTTTCCCGCCTGCCTTCTGAGCTCCACTGTGTCGTTTCCTTCGGCCCCAGAACGCCCTTCGGTGCTTCTTTGGGAGCAGGCCTGCGGGGGGCACATTGTCTAGGTCTCTCTCCTTCCGAGTCCTCCTCCGGCCTCCATTCCTGAGGGTGTGTCCCTGGACCGGGAGCTCTGAGGGGCCGCCTCCCTCCTTCCTTAGAGGTGCAGTTCCACTCTCTCCTGGCCTCCGTGTTCTGTTCTCATTTCATTTTATATTTTGTTTTATTTGAAATTTCTCTTCTTGCTGGTTTTGTGTCTGATTTCTTTTTAAACTAATAGATTTACAGAACAGATTTAGGTTTGCAGAAAAAGTGAGAAGAAAGCACAAGAATCCCCACGTACCCGCTCGGCTCTGTCCCCCTTCCCTGTGGAACCTCTTGCATTGGCGTGGGATGGTAGTCACGGGTGACCCTGGACAGACGCGTTCCTTGAACCAAGGCCCGTCTGCGCTGGCTCCTCTGCTGTGTCATATTCTGTGGTTGGGGACAAGTGTGTAACGACATGTATCCACCCTCACAGCGGCACACGCGGTTTCATGCCCTGAAGCCCTCTGTGCTCTGCCTCTTTGTCCCCCGAAACCCCTGACAACTGTGGCTCTCTCACGGTCTCCATGGTCTTTCCCTTTTCAAACACCACGGAGTTGGAGGTATCTGGTACCCTGTCTTTCAGAACAGCATCTTTCACAGGGTAACATGCATCAGAACTCCTTCCATGTCTTTTCATGGCCTCCAGGTTTTTTGATGAAAACCAGAATCTGATGCAAGATGGGGACCATTTCCTCTGGAAAATACACTAACCCTACCCTCTTGCCATTAGGGTTACAGGCAGAATCATGGGACTTTCCACATTTTCCCACCAGGTCTATGTCAACATCCCTTCACTGTCCCAGGATGTTGGGGACGTGCCTGCCTGTCCCCTGCCCAGCAGAGGCATTTCAAGGGCTTGCCGGGTGCAGCTGTGGCTCTCAGCAAAGCGGCAGTAAGGGGTTTTCTGAGGCAGGCCCCAGGAACTGGGCCCATGAACCACGACAGCTGGCTGATGTCTCAGGATTGTTGAGGATGCTCTTGTCATCGTGAGACTAAACAGACGTTGGTGGGTGGTGATGGGATTCAGGAGCTGAGCACCAATAGCAGTTGGAAGCAGACACTGTGGTTTCATACAGAGAAGCCTAAACACAGAGAGCTGTCCAAGAGGCATCATGTAGAGGAGGGGACCTACAGGCAGCAGCCTGCTGAGGTATGCAGCGAGCTCCCAGCAAGTCCCATGCAAGTTCACAGGGAGGTGGGGTGAATGCAGCTGTGGCTGGTGGCTACAGGGACTTACCTGACCTGGGGAGGGAGGCCCCCGTAAGGCTGTGGGGGATTGGGGTTTGGCTGAGCCCAGGGGTGTTGTCAGAGACTGTCTTAGCCACTGGAGATGGGTGATGGGCTTGGGCTGAGCCACACAGGGCTCTAGTGAGCAGCGGGTGCATTTGGTGATTGTTGTGGTTTGGATGTCAGGTATCCCCCCAAATCTGGTGTGTGAGATAAGGCCAGACGGTTAAGAGGAGAAATGATGGGGTTATGAAAGCCAAATCAGTGAGCTAATTCCCCACGGGGGTGGACTGAGTGGTAACTGGAGGTGGGTAGGCTGTGGCTGGAGGAGGTGGGCCTGGGGGCCGTCTCTCTCTGCTTCCTGAGGATGGTGTGAGCTGCTTCCCTCCACCACACTCTGCTCCATGACGTTCCTCCTCGCCTCCAACCCCGAGGGATGGAGCCTGCTGCTTATGGACCAAGACCTCTGAATCTGAGTCCCCAAATCTGCTCCTCTATAATTTTTCTGGTTGGGTCTTTTAGTCACAGCAGCAAAAAAGCTGACGAAAACCGTGAGAGGAGACCACAGAGGTCACAGGGCCTTGATGCAGAGCGCTTCTACCGTCCCTGTAGGCAGAGCAAAAGTTGGAGGAACTTGTCACCTGCCAGCCCAGGCGGGAGAACCCGCTCCCCTCCCTTCCTCGAGGGGAACGACGGACGTTCTGGACAAACACTCGGCAAGGGCGCTCTTGATGCGGTCTCCTAGAAACCAGGCAGCCAGGGTCGCGGAGAGAACACGGCACTGAACACACCAGCTGGGTCTTGAGGCCCCATGTCCCGGGTGCTGGGTGGCCACGAGCAAGCTGCCTTCCCACTCAGCCTTGCTTTCCTTGTCGGGTCAAGGGGCTGGTGCGTCGTGGTGGTGGATCTGCTAGTCCTGAAGGTGCTGGGTGAAGGATCCTGGGCGCCTCTTAACCACTCGCCTGGTCTGTTTATTCGCAGGGGTGGGATCGGACCCAGGGCCTCACCAAGGCTGGGCAGGGGCTCTCCCACTGAGCCACATCTCAGCCCTGAGTTGGCCACACTTATAAAAGTGTAGCTTTTCTGAGCACCCTTTGCCGCAGGCCCACATTCCCACAGTCATGGCTGTGTATCTGGGTCACCTGTCCTCCCTTCCATGATGTCCACCCTGAGTCCCCCCCTCATCTGCACCCTCTCCCAGCCCCCGGGTGTGCCAGCTTGCTCTCCCCACCTAGGTGTCTGCAGAGGCCTGTGAACCTCCACCTTTCCACTCCGACCCCGTGAACCCAGATGGGGCTCCGAGCCCTGCCTGAGCTGAAACAGCCTGAAAACCAGCCATGACGTCCTCTGAGCACGGCTGGCCATGGGGTCAGGGCCTGTGAACACTGCTGTCCCTGCCATGAGCACAGGGACCCGGAGGGCAGTGCTGGTATATGCCAAAAGTGTTCCCCAGAGCGAGTGACGTGGGGCTGCTTTGGGGGCCAGCTGATCCAGATGTCGCCGTGCCATGTCCCCCACTGTCTCCCGGATTCACCAGGCTGAGGTGGGAGTCCGGACCCCTGGGTCTTCACATCCCCTGGCCGTGCCCATCTCAGCCATGTTTGGGAGCCAGGGCATCCTGGGGTCCCTCTTGCTTGGTGCTTTGGAGCTCTGGCTCCATACCCCAGGAGAGCAAGGAGCTCTGCCCTCCAGGTCATTGCCTGTCTGGGCTCCGGGCGTGCTTCCTGAACGCTGACACCAAGGCCAGCTCCTGCTGGAAGGAAGGACCCAGAAGCTCCCTTCACACAGCCAAGTGTACCTGTGCACACCTGCTCTCCCATGTGGGTTGGGTCCTGCCCTTGGGTATGTTCTTTACCCAGGATGGAGAAGGCTTGACACCTTCCGCCATGGATGAGGTTCGTTGTGGCTTCAAACAGACACATGAACTTCATGCACAAGGCCACACAGATACCCCTGAACTTACACCAGCACACTCGGACACACCCTCTAGTCCCCATGATGGCCCACAAAGCAGCTACACCCGGCCGCAGTGGCTTTCCCACGCACGTCAAGAGCTGTTCTGCTGTGTCCAGGCCTTGCTGAGCTCAGGATGGAGCCTCGACTTCAAACAGATGCCCAAACTGCGCTCCTACCTAGAGCGCGGCTCCAGGCTCTCAGGTTTGCTTAGGGAACCGGGAGGGTGGGCCTGAGGGCTGGCAGGCACCAGGAAGGGACACTTGCAGAGGTGGACTCAGAACTGGATGGGAAGGGCCCAGGGACACAGGTGGCTGGGGGCAGCTGACCCTAACTGTCCTGGCAGCGGCCAGGGAGGTGCAGAGGCCCTGGGTCTGACACGGGGACGAGGCTTCACAACCCCCGTGTACTGAGGCCTCTGTTGTCTCCAGGGACACACAGGAGGGCCAGCTGCTGCCCAGGAGACATCCTTTCTCTGCAAACCCTCCCTGGCTCCCTGCTGCCTTGGGGCTGGCCCAGCGTCCCTTCCCTTGCCCCTGGAACCTCAGGTCCCCTTGGCCATGCAACTCCAGAAGGCAGACACTCTCTGTCCTCCTTGGACGGTCACCTTGGAAGAACATTTCATTGTTGGTAGTGAACCTGGAACAGTGGACCCCAACAGCTCATCCACTCACATGGACAGTTGCTGCCACCAGGCAGGGGCAGGGCAGGTGGAGGGGGGCCTCTTGCCCTGTGAGAAGGGCCTGCTGGGGGGAAGGCCCGGGGGGTGGGGCCCTTCCCCAAGGGTGAGTCCTCTGGGAGGGGGCAGGGAGAGCAGGGCTTCAGGACAAGGGGACTCAGGATGGAAGGTGGGGCGTGGGACAGAAAGAAAGGGAGAGTGCAGTGGTCTGGCCCAGGTCGCCTGTACCCACCTGGTTAGCCTGCCCAGCTCCCAGGTGCCCCTGTGCATGGGCAGTGGAGCTGGCCACCCATCTTGGGGCAGGGTCGTAGCCCCTGTCTGGTCCTTAGCTGGCCCCTCGGGGCTGTGGGATTGTGGTCCTGTGATGGGCCTTGCCTCTCCCATGCTGAGCAGGCCCTGGGTTTGGCTTAGGCTGGGCAGTGCTGCCACTACTGTGTGCTTGTGGGGAGTGGTCAGTGCCCCGTGGGGACAGCCTCTCCTCTGTCATTCATGGTCCACTGGGCAAGAGCTATGCCTATGTGGCCAAGGGCCCTGGTCATTGGCACACCTGCCATTTCCAATTGTTTAAAAATTTAGACCCCCAGGGGCCAGTGACCCAGATTGTGTTCTCCTTGGGCACCTGAGGTCCAGCAAGGCCAGCTGGCCAGACAGGTGGAGGGTTGCCACTGAGCGGGAGAGCAGGGTACAGTCCCCAACACCCCCGCTCCGACCCTCCCAGCACCTTCTCCCACAGTTCCCTCGCGTGTATCACAGCACACACGCATGCACCCCCCCCCCCCCCCCGCACATGCCAGACACGTTGCTGCCCTTCCTCATCCTGTCCCCAGGGCCCCTCTGAAGTCTGTCCTGTCTTCAAGGGCCACTGGGAAGGAGGGGGCGGGCAGAAGGGAGAGATGGGGCCGGTGGTAGGGTGGGTGGCCAGGTCACGGTGAGGCCACAGAATGCGGGAGTTGGTGCCAGAGGGAGTGAGCCTGAGAGGCCAGGGTTGGTGTACGGCCAGGAGTCCAGAGAGGAAGCCCACCTCCTGTCCCTGTCACAGAGGGAGGCCCAGCAGGGCCGCTGGGAGCAGGTGCTGGGGTGGGCAGCAGGAAGGCCTGCTGAGGACCAGGGGACATGGATCAGGTCCTCCTGACCATTTATCTCAGGGTACGGGGCGCTGGGCTGGTAGGAAGCAGGGCTGACATCAGGGGTGCAAAGAGCCACGTGGAGGCGAAGGGCAGGCGGCCTTGAACTTGGTGGTTTCTCACAAGGATTCAGGGAAACAGGAGTGTGGGCGCCTGGGGACAGGTCAGCAGTGAGTGTGTGAGCTGTCACTGGTGTGTGCCGTGTGTGAGGTTTGTGTGTATGTGGTGTGTGCATAGAGTGCGCTGTGATGTGTGTGTGTTTGTGTGTGTGTGTGTGTGTGTGAGAGTGTGTGTGAGAGTGTGGGCTCCACAGAACCCTGCCTGCTCTCTGGTCTCTGCCGGTGCAGGTAGACACTGTACCCCAGGGACCTGCCACGCACGCCTTGTTCCCAGGTCAGGCAAAGGGGCTGTCCCTGAGCCAAAGCCCTGGTGTGGCCTGGAGTGTGTGTGTTGGGATTAAGAGAGAGTTCACTTGGACTCTCCCCCGTGGAGGGCTTTGGCCAACAAACATTGCTAAGTGCTTTCGAGTGGCCATCCTCGGTCAGGACAGGTCAGCGTGTATTTCTGGCCCAGACCTGCTTGTGGCCAGGGTGCGGGATCGTTCCAGGCCGCTAAGGGGCCACTTGTGTTTCTTCCTGAGCCAGGGTACAGGCTTGGCAGACTTGTTCCCAGCGCGGCTAGGTCTAAGTCCCTCAGGGAGCCACCACCCAGAACTGCGGGTCTCCTGCCCTGGGGTGGACGCGGCCTCTCCACAGCCGCCTTCCCTGGGGCAGGAGGACCCCGAAGTGCTTGTTTGGAGTTGGCATCCAGCGGGAGCCAAGCGCTGTTTCTGGGGTCTTTCCGACGCATTCTCTGGTGTTCTTGCCTGGGACGAGTTGAATTAAACAAAACCCAAACCTCAGCATCCAGTGGCCGCGGCCGCCGCACCTGGAGGGAGCGGGGCATTGCTCTCCAGGGCGCGTTGGATAAACCTGGCTGCGCTCTCTGCTCGTCTGCTTCCCTGGGTGACAAGGCCACCTGGGGCACGTGACTTGGGGAAGAGATGGCACATGTCTATGGGACAAGGCAGGTGGTGTCGGAGCTCCAGCCAGTGTTTCTGGACACTTCAGAGTGACCGCGTGCTGCCTTTGTCCTCAGAAACCTGAGAACCACACAAAACAGGCGTGACTGCGGGGAGGAGTTGAGGTTCCTGTCACCTCATGGATCCTGTCACCTCAGTCCTGGGAGAGCGCCCGGGGCTTCCTGTGCCCCTGCAGTGGTGGGCATGCTCTTTGGAGAAGCTGTATTTCAGGCACATTGGAGTGGGGTCGGAGGGCCTGGACCTTGTTGTGGGTGGAGCCACAGGGAGAGTTCTCTTGGAGGATTGCTTGGACGGTGTCAGAGAGATTTAGGTCTGAACTTTCTGTTGGTAGATTTTAAAGGGCGACTCAAAACGCAGCCCTGGCTTTTCCGTCCCACGGGGAAGGCAGCACCCGGGCCCCAGGAAGCTTCCAGGAAGACTGTGGCTTTTGGAAGGCCACCAGGGTGTTGGCAGTGTGGAGGGTCAGAGCTGGCACTGGGAGCCCAGTGTGCTCCAGTGTCATGACTTGGGGCTGAGCATCCGGCACCTGTCCCTTCAGCTGTCCCCAAGGAAGCCCCAGGCTCCACGACTGCACGTTCTTAACGATGCACGTGCAGGCATGTGCATACGCTTCTAACGTGTAGCTCGTGGACTAGCAAACTGAAAAGTGACACGGATTATAAAACAGAGAGCCAGCTGAAACACTGTGCAGGGATGGGATTAGAAACAGCATGTGCGAGTTCAGCCGCTGGGCCCTGGGCGAGGCCTAGGAGACGCCAAGGCGAGGCTCAGCTCGGCCCCTTTTTGTTGTTCATTTCTGGCCACGTATTCCAAACTTTTTATCACGTATTTATTTCAAACATCAAGGACATTGGAGCAGTATCCCAGCCAATGCCCCGCCACCTCCCCAGTCCCTCCTCGCCCAGCATTCTTTTAAAGCAACCTCTGACCTTACTTCGTGAGAAAAATACTTCAGTGGGTCGTCACTCACCAGAATAAGGACACTTTAAAAAAATGTAGCCAAGTGTCCTTATCACATCCAAACATTGGAATTCTTCAATATGATCTAACATGCTGTCACTGATGGGAGTTCCCTGTTGTCCCTGTCTTTTTGGAGTGGCTTGTCTGGGCACAATACCCCCAGCTCCATATCACTCTGAAATCTCCTTGGTACTTGGAGAGTGCCACCTCTCCCACTCCCCCCGCCCCCGCCTCGTTGCTTCCTCCTCCCTCCTTGTCCCCTGTTTCAGTGACATTCCTGGGTTGAAGAAACCTGATCTTTTGTCCTGTAGAATTTCCTACACTCTGGATTTTGCTGACTGCATACTGTAGTACTGTTAGAGTGTTCCTCCATCCCCAGCTTCCCGTAAATTGGATTAATCCAGAGGCTTAATTAGACTTCAATATGGCCATGATATTTGGGATAATGGTGATGATGATGGTGGTGGTGGTGGTGATAGTGACGATGGCAACGGTAGTGATGGTGATGTGATATTCATGTGATGTTGATGGTGGTGATGGTGATGGTGGCAATGGTGATGGTGATGTGACATTGATGTAATGTTGATGGTGGTGATGGTGGTGATGTTGATGGTGGTGATGGTGATGGTGGTGATGTTGATGGTGGTGATGGTGATGGTGGTGATGGTGATGATGATGTGATATTGATGTGATGTTGATGGTGGTGATGGTGATGGTGATGTGATGTTGATGGTGGTGATGTTGATGGTGGTGATGTTGATGGTGGTGATATTGATGGTGGTGATGGTGATGGTGGTGATGGTGATGATGATGTGATATTGATGTGATGTTGATGGTGGTGATGGTGATGGTGATGTGATGTTGATGGTGGTGATGTTGATGGTGGTGATGTTGATGGTGGTGATGGTGATGGTGGTGATGGTGATGGTGGTGATGGTGATGATGATGTGATATTGATGTGATGTTGATGGTGGTGATGGTGATGGTATGTGATGTTGATGGTGGTGATGTTGATGGTGGTGATGGTGATGGTGGTGATGGTGATGGTGATGTGATGTTGATGGTGGTGATGTTGATGGTGATGGTGGTGATGTTGATGGTGGTGGTGGTGATGTGATATTGATGTGATGTTGACGGTGGTGATGGTGATGGTGATGTGATGTTGATGGTGGTGATGGTGATGGTGGTGATGTTGACGGTGGTGATGTTGATGGTGGTGATGGTGATGTGATATTGATGTGATATTGATGTGATGTTGATGGTGGTGATGGTGACGGTGGTGATGGTGACGGTGGCGATGGTGATGATAACAATGCCAGTAGTGAAGCGTCCTTACAGGAGGTATGCCCTTCTATCATTTGACCATCTTAGCTGACCTTTGCAATTGTTACCTGGTTCCATATTTTATTAGATTTTTTAAATGGGCTAATATGAAGGGCCAGTCCTGAGCATTGCTAGGCGTGTCCCTGCTGCTGGGGTATAGGACGCAGGAAAGGAAATGACATAAGTTGGGTCACCAAGGGCATCAGTTTTGCCCTTGAAGGCAATGGAGTGGCTGCTAGGGTGACGTATAGCACCTAGTTGGCCTTGGGCAAGTTCCTGTGTGGCTTGGACCGAGAACAGGCCTTCCAGGGCTTCTGGCTGGCCCTGCTATCAACAACGGACAAGGGCAGGTCCTTGCCCTGCAGCCTCAGGCCCTCTCCACCCGGGGAAGCCAGCTGGCTCTTTCCAGTGACTCCAAGGGGGACACTGCTTAGAGCTGGTAGAGGAGGACCTCCCCACGGGGACCCCCAAGGCGTGGAGCCGAAGTCCTGAGATGCACCTGAGTGTCCTTCTCCTGGACCTACAAAGGTGCCGGCCGCTCACCAGCTTGGCGATCGCGGACACAGCCACGTAGGGAGTTTTCCACGAGCCCCGTTCCCTCCGGCAGTCCTGCTGGGGAAGATGGCAGATCAGTGTCTGGGCGAGAGGTTGCGAATCGTGTGTGGCACACGTTGACCCTCAGCTGGTCACTCATGGCCTCAATCAGCTAGCAATGCCCCGTGGCAACACCCACCAAGCCTGCCAAGCCTTGGTGTGGCAGGAGACGGTTGAGGCCGCCTGAGTCATTGGTGTGCCCGTGAATGGGTTCCTGGCACCTGCAGGCTGAGCAGGGACTTGTCAAAGCAGACACGAGCAAGCAGGCCCCAGCCTGGCCTGCTGCCCCAGGCCCTGCCCACGGTCGGGGAGCCGGGGAGGCCCAGGTGCCCGCTGACGAGGTCAGGCAGCTGGTCAGGTCGTGGGGTCACAGGTGAGAGCCCTGAGCACAGGCTGGGAGAGGCCCAAGTGTTCCGTGTCTGCGGGGCACAGGCAGGGACCCCGACACGGCAGCTGATGCCCCTTGTTCAGAAAGTAGCCAAGCCCGGGCCTGATGATTCTCCTACTCCTCTTTATTTTCAAGTTAAGAGACTTTGTGTTTAGAGCTTTCATTTTACAGAGTAACTGAACAGAAAGCACAGAGGTCCCCTAAGGCCCCGCCAGTCCCCACATAGTTTCCATGAAGCTCTCAGCCTGCTTGGTTTGGACATTTGTCACAGCTGTTGGGCTGATACTGACACAGCAGTACTAACCAGGTCTGTGGTTCACACCAGGGCTCTTCCCTGGGTCCGGGCGTCCTCTGGGTTTGCACAAATGTGCGTGTGTCCCCACTGCAGCACCACGTACAGTCCCACCCAGAAGTCTTCTGACCCACCCAGCTCATGCCCTGGCCCCTGGGTACCATAGGCTGCAGCGTCCCTGGGGCTAGCCTCTTCAGAGGTCTGGGTGGAGAGTGTGCAGCCAGGGAGAGAGCAGGGGGTGGGTGGGGGCGTCCTCCGAGCTCCCTAGCAGCTTCCTGCTCCTGCACTTGAATCTGCCCAGACCTGCCCCCTCTTCTTTTCGGGCTTCCTGACCCCACTCAGAGACCCGGGCCTCAGCTCCTCCAGGGTGGCAGCTCCTCCCTGGTGACTTGCCTTGGGCACGTTCCTGTGTGGCTGAGGGTTGCAGAGCGGAGGGGAGCATCCACAAGGGCCCTAGGGCTGGGCATTCCTGCTGCTGCTAACTGGCCCCGACCCAGGAAGGGGAAGCAGTTCCTGGGGCCCCACTGCAGCAGGCTTTGAGAAAGGGTGGATTCTGGGATCCGCGGAGGCTGAGATGGGAGGTGGAGGAGTCGTGGTTCAGGGCATGGGGAGGTTCTCTCGCTCCAAGGGAGGAGAATGAAGACCATGTGGGCTCACCATGGGACAGAGAACACGCAGCAGGTGGAGGACTGCGGAGACACTGTGGCCAGGCCCAGTCCCTCCTTCTGGTCCCTCCCGTTGGTTGGGATATGCAGGACCTGTGGCTCATTGTGTCCTCTCTGCCTCTTCCCAGCTCCTGCACAGTGGTGGCCATGCAGGTGTCTGTAGGGCTCCCTGTCCATCATCCAGTGCTGACACTAAGTCCCTCTTTGGGTGGCCTGCCCAGGGCAGTATCTATATAGAAGGTGCTGGCCAAGCCACACGGCCAATAGGCCCTTAGAGGTCTCTTTAAACACAAGTCTCTCGTGCAGGAAGATCTTATTTCGGCAGAGGATCTGAGGTCTCAAGGAGAGGCTCCCTGGAGCTAGCAAACAGGTGCCTGTCCCTCTCCATCCAGAGGAGGAGCACAGCCGGGGACAGGCATCACTTGACACCCCCATCCCCTGCCGCCGGGCCTGGGCAGCATGGGCTCCTGCAGACACGGTCATAAGGGCCTCAGGGCCTTCTGCACAGACTGTTTGCCCCCAAGACCCCAAGGCCCGGGGCTCAGTGGATGCCTTCAGGGATAGACAGTGGGACTGTGCCTGACCTCACCCTTGCCCACGTCTTTACCACAGGGTCCTGCTGTGTGTTCCAGAAAGGAGGTCCCCTGGGCCAGTGCCACCGGCCCTGAGCCAGGGAGGGGGAGCTGTGGCCCATGGAGCTCGGAAGCAGAAGCCTCAATAATTCAGTGTTTCAAAACTTCTCAGCAATCTTTACATTTTCCCTCTTCTGATATAGAGTCTTAATGAGCGTCCACACGTTCCTAGGATGACTCAGTATTTAAACAGTTGCCTTTGATTGAAGGTCAGTGCAGGGCATGAGTCAGGGAGAGGGACATGAGACAGACGGGCCACAGTTCAGGACAAGAGGTGGGGGCACTGGGTGGGAGTCGGAGGGGCTGGGAAGAGGAGGGGAGTGGCGGACCTCCATTACCGGTGGGCTCTCCGTAGCAGTTCCCCCAAAGCAAATTTGGCTGCTTCTAGAAGCCACAGCAGAAAATTCTTAACTCAGAAAACTCTGCATTTGCCGGTGACCTTCCTTGTTTTCTGCCCCTCCTCCACCACCCCAGGCAACCTGCCCTTAGGCCTCGGATTGCTTCTTCTTCCTGTCCAGACTTTTGAGAAACACCAATGATGCTCAGGGCTCTGGGCTGGGGTTCTGCAGAAAGAGCTGTGCCTCTCCTGAGGGCTGCCCAGATAAGGCCCCACCCTTGCCCTTCCAGGCCCCACCCATGCGCTTCCAGGCCCCACCCACCTGTCCCGTGACCTTTGCCCCTGTGCTGACTTAGGGGGCCCCAATAAGCAGCCCAGCCCACACCTGTGGGCAGCATGCCCAGGCTCCCACCCTGCCAGTGGAGCTCAGAGAGACCAGAGTCCACGGGAATAGAAGTGGGGCCCTGCCGGGCTCAGGGTGTGTGAGGAGGGGTCCTGCCCAGCCGGGCAGCTCTGCACCAAGCACACCCACCAAGCGCACCGGGGGTTCTCAGAGCCGCAGGGCCGGCTCAGCCTCCTCTTAGAGGGGAGAGGGGTCCCCACAGCAATGGGGTGCCCAGATGGCCAGCAACCCCCAGAAGCCAGAAGCCTGGACCAGAAGGAACTGTCCTGCTGGATCTTGAACCTCCGGCCCGGGGAACGGGAGTCTGTAGGGGTTCAATCCACTCAGCGGGGGCACTCCCCGCCTGGCAGGGCCGGCTCAGCCTCTGAACCTGTAGATTTGGACCCTCGCTTGGAAGGTTTAGTTTTCTTCCCAGGGTCTCAGACACGTCACAAGACAGGGACATGGAGTCAGCAGGAAGGCCACCTTGGATGCCTAAGCGCCTCTCTGTGCCCAGCACCACACTCCATCTGGCCCCTGCAGGGCAACACCTCGGTGTCCCTGAGCGGGAGGGTCACAGGTCTCCCGGGATGGTCCTGCCTGGCTTCCCAGGGAGAGGGCGCTGGCACCCGGGGGTTCTCAGAGCCACAGCTAGATGGGGTCCTGCGGGCGCCACTTCCCAGGCAGGGACGTGGCAGGGCCACAGCTGGCCCACTGCTCCCTCCAGGAGGTGGGGTGGCAGAGGCATGGCTTCCCACCCCCAGCTGGTGACTTGTCCTTTGGTCCACATCATGCTCCCCATATGTGGAGGGGTGGTGGGAGGCAGGAGAAGGCCCGGGGCCTCCAGGGTGGAGAGGCTGACAGCTAGGCCTCCGAGGACTTGGCATGGGTGCACTCACGGAGACAGTGTCCGCGAGTGTGAGCGCAAAAGGACACAATCCGCAGCACTGAGCTGGGCACATGGGGCTCAAGGTCTCAGTCTGTGGCCACCCAACAGGACCCAGCCCCATGAAGGGCTAGTACTCTGTGGTCACCACCAGCCCCAGGAGGCCCCAGAGTTCAGGGGAGTGACCCTGGGGCTGGTCAGTGCAGGGCATGTGTTGTACGCACACAGGCAGGAACATACCTGTACCTGCCAGATGTTGGTCCTCAAAGACCCACAGGCTTGGGTGGGGCTGGGGGCCTGCAGTGGAAGCTGGGCAGGCCAGCTCTCCTCCCTCTTGCTGTGTGTAGCCCCATGGACACGGCCCTGCCCTTGGCTTGGGCTAGGTCTGGCCGTGCGTGGGGAGCCCTGAGGGTGGGAGCTGGAGGCAGAGGGGATGAGGATGAGGGTGATGACTGGCTGTGTCCCCACAGCCCCAGGCCAGGTCCTCCACCCTGAGACAGAGCTGCCCTGTCCTGTCAGGACCCTCACTGAGCCAACAGTTGTGACTTTTATGAATTCAAAGTGATTAAAGTGTATTCAAGTCACCCCGAGGCCTGGAGAGGAAGGCCGTGCCCCCCAGGCCCTGCCCACCTGCAGGTCGGCTTGTGGCCAGAACGCCAGGCTGGGCTCCTGCCCCCTGCGCTCTACTGTCAGGCCTGGTCCAGGGGTCCAGGACCCCGAGCGTCTGCGTGTGACTTGGAAAGCGTGTGGCGTGTAGGCTGGAAGGACGTCCGGGAGGCCAGGGGTCCCAGTTCCACCTGCGGGGCACCTGGGCAGGCCCTGGAGCAGCAGCAGTGTCCTCCAGGAAGAGGTGTCTCCATCTGTCCTGGTTAAAGGACACTCACCCAATGCCTCCGCAGAGCACTTCAGGCCGGCTTCATCAGGGACCACCCCAGGGGGTGTCGGGAGCAGGCAGTGGGGTCTGCTGTGGGAGAGAGATTGGGCTTGACAGGGAACCAGGAGCATGGGCATTACAGCCCAGGACCGGGCGAGCTCAGTGGATGGACGTCCCTAGTCCAGGTGGGGGACTTGGGCTATGCTGAGCTGGCCTCTCTTGCTGGAGGCTGGGTGGCTAGACGTCCCCTAGGGCTGAGGGTGGTGCTCCAAGAGATAAGGAGGGGTCAGGCAGGGGGAGGGCTCTGGCCAGGCTGGCTTTGCAGAGTTCTCGCTGACGCTGGGTTTTACGGGGAAGTTCATAGGAGGCCAAGGACGAGTTTCCAGATCCTGAAAAAATTCGATGAAGCAGAGAATCTTCATCACTGAGAATCAGAATGTGTCCAGGGCAGGGTGGAAAAACAGAATCCTTCTTCCTCTTCTAGCTTGCCCTGCGGCCATGATCCAGGTCCCCGAAGAGGGGCAGCAGCACAGGGAGCCTGGTGCTGAGGCCAGATTCAGCGGAGGCGTGGGGGAGGCCCAGCGAGGGAGCCGGCAGGCCACGTCAGGACCCGTGTGTGGCTGTTTTGGGTCCACGGGGCTGGAGAGAAAGCCACGGTGCTTCCTCTCCCTGAAGGCTCTGGGAGACCGGGGTTTCCTCTGGATGCCCCACTTGGGCACAGAGCTGGGCATAGGGAGGACAGGGCGCTGCCCCAGCCACTCAGTCCAGGCTGAGAACAGTCGGGGCTCGGCGACCCCGGGGGGGCAAGACCAGGCTGCATTCCGGCTTACTGCTGTGTCCTTCGAGGTGGCCCACGGTGGCCCTCCTTCACTCGTCCGCCCCTGGGAGGAAGTTTCAGGGAAGGAGCTTGGTCAGGCGGCAGCAGGCCGCCCTGACCTGGGGGAGGGGCTCCCAGCGAGCCCAGAGGTGGAGACAGAACTGGTTTTCATTCTGCCAAGCTCCCCTCCGGCTGGAGGTGCTCAGAAAGGTGTGTCCAGGGGCTTCCAGGGAAGCTGGGGTGAATCTCCCACCCCGCCCCCACTTGGTGGTCGTGAACAGGGTGGATCGGGGACGCCCTGCGCGTGGACAGCAGTGCACACCCCTGACCCAGGGAAGGCAGCGGAGAAGGGAAGTGTACATGCTCTGGGGACCCTGTACCCACAGGTGTGGGCCACGGTGGTGCTCTGGCTGGAGGGCACGGCTGTGGCAGTGGAGCTCCCTGGAGCCTGCAGAGAGGCCACCACTCGGGGACCAGGAGAGCCAGGAAGCCACCTACCCCTGTGATGATGGAGTCGATGAAGCGGTTTCTTCAAAGCCGGGGTCTCATCGTGACCACAGGACCACAGCTGCCCGTGACAGTGGGCACTCGCGGTGTGGGCTCCCCAACCCCGACAGCAGGCCTCTCCTATCCGTCAGCCCCCTACTCTTTGGGTGGAGGGGCACCTGGTGCCCCACAAGGCGGGGAGCAGGACCTGGCTGCTGGTGGGCAGGCTGTGAACTCGGTCTGGGTACTGGGTCCCTCAAATGGCCCTCTAGTTTGGAAGGGGTGCGCAGGAGCTTTCTGGCGTGGGGGACCTAGACCCAGCCCTGGGTGGTGGGCACATCCGAGTCCCCTTCCTCCTGGCTCCAAGCTGCCCCAGGGAAGCTGCTTTCTCTCCCCTGAGCCCCCGGCCACCCAGGCGTCCTGGCTGTGTGACGCCTGCTCTTTTCCCCAGGGGGACCCCTGGGGGCAGGTCCTGCCACTCCACCTCACAGAGAGCCCCTGCTCTGAGTGGGGACTCTACCGTTTGTCACAAAACCCCGAGCGCCTTGAGACAGGTGGGCCGCACCAGCCGCCCAGGGCAGGTCCTGGAAACTGGGAGTCCTGGTGGACAGGGCAGCTCCCGTGGCAGTGGCCCCAAGGCCCCTGATCCTTGTCCTGGGTGGACACTCAGGGGCCACCTGGGGCACCTGGCCTAACTTGCAAACCTGTGGCCACTCTGTTTGGAACCTTGAGGTCGGTCACCTGCCTTTTCAGAATGGAATCTGCCTTGATTTAGAAATTCTTCTTCTCCAGGGAGCAGGGCTGATTGTCTAGGTGGAAACGTGCTCGTTTGGGGACGGCTGGGACGTGTTCCCATGGCTGTCAGGGCTGAGGTGGATAAATAAGCCAGATGAGCTACCAGGTGAAGCTGAGCGCCAGGAAAAACGGCCCTGGGATGGCAGCGGGGAGGGTCCCACCTGCAGGCTGGGGCAGCCTGGTGGCAGGCCCGGGGACAGCTGATAAGAGCCGCAGCATCAGGCCGTGTTTGGCCATTTATGGGTCCAGGCCGGGAGCCCTGATTAGAAAGGCATGCGGACCCGAGTGCGGGTGAGCCCTCGGCCCACTCCCTCCCGGGGCGGCTCCCGGGGCGCAGCTCCTGGCTCCGGGCCTTCTGTGCGGTCAGCGGCTGGGAACTCGCAGCTCCGCTTGGTCAGTGAAAGGGCCTTCAGGGAGGCCCAAAGGCTTGTCCGAGGCTGGCTGCGTGGGCCGGCTGCGTGGGCCAGCCGGTGTCGTGCCCTTTGCCATGATGTCCTCGAGGCCTCTTTGTGAGAGGGGGCACACGCGGGTCCCCGTGGGCGCAGACAGGCAGGGGCAGCTGGCTGCAGCGATTCCCACTGCCACGCCATGGCTTGCCCACGGTCACCGACGGGGAAGCCGAGTCTCGGGGGAGAGGACCTGTGCCAGGTTCCTACCAGGGCTTCTGGCTGAACTGGGCCTCCACAGAAGGGGTGCCGCCCAGGGGTGGGGAGTGGCTGTGGGAAGGCACGTCCCCTGGGGCGTCACATCCATGGCGTGGAGGGCGTGTCCGTAGGGGGCACGTCCACAGCGGGGAGATGTCCATGAGGTCATGTCCGTGGGGGTGGGCTCTCACACCTGGCCCCATCTTTTCCCCACGACCTCTCGAGAGCCCCTGACCGTGACTCACGCGAGTCACCCCGCGTCCCGTGACTCAGCAGGGTCCCCTCCACTCTGTCCCGGGACCTCCTGGCTGACCCGTCATTTTGCTCCTGGAATCTTCATCCTGTGCACTGTCCCAGGAAGAAAGGGGACTTGGGGTCTCAGAGAGCACTCTGTGCCCCACCCCCAGTGTCCACCTCCTTGGCCAGTGGGGGTCACTGTGAGGTCACTGTCCTCTGAGAGCGGGTGCCATCGAGGTCTTGACACACGGTCACACCCAGACCACTGCCCTGGGAGGGGAGGCTGCCCGGTGCCACACAGGCTTTGCTCCCCTGCTGGAGACCCACAGGGTGGACAGCCTCCCTAGCAGGGCCTGGAGATCTGCTTGCCAGCTGCAGGTCCAGCGGAGGTTCTGCTCTCTCAGAGGCCCGCGCCCCTGGGCGGCCTCTGGCCTCCACTGTGCTGTTTGGACCTGACCTCTCGCTGAGTGCATGACTGTGGCCATCAGGTGCCTGGGCTTCCGCAGATTTCTGCTGGGGCTCCTTTGGGCCGACGTCGGGGTCCGGCTGTTTCGGGGAACGCTGCTCTTGCCTGCCTTTATTCAGAAGGCACCTGGCTCCTGCTGGCTCTGGACTTGGTAGTGGGAGTGCTGGGGCCACGGGACCGTGTCCAGCAGTTCTGATCATTCCAGACAGTTCCCCAAGGTGGTGGGGTCAGCTTGCCCCCACCCACAGGGTGTGGAAATACCAGAGGCTCCACTTGGTGTTGTCAGTCTGTTAATTTTAGCCAGTCTGTGGGTGTAGACACCATTATGTTGGGAAGTAGAGGACCACATGTCAGCTCCGCCGGCCGCCGAGGGGTTGGGGTGGTTTTTCAGAGTTTCCATCAGCGTGGGGAGCTGGCTGGGGGGCAGTGTCACCATGGTGCTGGAGTCCTCACTCCCTGACAGCCCGCGGGCCAGCCCCAGGCTCGCGGGCAGGTGGGGGAGAGCCTGAGTGGCCGGTGCTGGGACAGGCAGGGTTTTAGGGACAGAGGGCAGGTTCCCCAGGAATGGTGACTGTCACCACCAGCTCCAATGAGAGGTGGCCCTTTGGGAAGAGGGCTTCAGGTGTCCATGGGAGAGGCAGAGCCAGCCTCTGGGTATGTCCTGGCAGTGAGGGCTGTCGAGAGCCACCCCAGCTGGGGGCTTTGGGTAAGAGAAACGCGTCCCCTCGGCTCCTCACATGGAGGCAGAGGCTGCAGGTCTGTGACCACAGCATCCGCCAGCCGCGCTCCTTGCGAACCTCCGGGACGCTCTTCCCTGCTCCCCTAGCTCTGGGGTCCCAGGGGCTCCTTGGCTCCGGCTGCATCTCCCAGCCTCTGCCTCCATTGACACGCGGCTGCGGCTGAGTTCCCCCACAGGGACCGCCCTTGGATGGGGCCACCCCACCATGAGACCTCATCTTCACCAGCCACGCCTGCAAAGACCTCTTTGCAAGCCAGGCACAGCTCGGGATCTGCCCTGACCTGAGCTTCTGGGGCCGCTGCCCAGCCTGGGACGCGGTTTGAGAAAACCCACCCCCAAGCACGGCCCGCCCTGAGCAGCACAAGTCCTCCGCCTGGACCCAGCCCCAGAAGCCAGGGCCCCACGTCTGCCCAGGGCACAGCCCTCACCAGCCATCCTGCCCCTCTCCAAGTCTCGGGGCACCTACGGCGACCCCAGACCTGAGCCAGGCTCTGGGCTTGTTCCTCCTGCCTGCGTGGTGGGACCATGACAGCAGATGTCCAGTGCAGCCTCCTGGGCACTAACGGGGCAGGCGGCCGGGGACTGGCCACTGAAGATGTCGCGCTCACCACTGCTGCAGGGCGGGGCAGCTCTGAGAGTGCCTCAGACACGGGGGTCAACGCCGCGGGTGAGCAGTGAGAGGCTGGCTCCTGGATTCTGTGCATCTTTGCTTTTATTCCATTTCACAGATGCACCATCTCTAAGGGGCCACAGACAAGGGCAGGCCCTTCCTCCGGGTGGCAGAGAAGCCCCATGCTCCGGCCTTCTCTGGCCTTGCCCATGCCGACCTGGCAGGTTCTGGGGAGCAGCGCCCCTCACCACGAGGCCTAGCTGCCGTACCCCTGACCCTACTGGGAAAGGCTGGGAGGACACAGGTGCAGGCTGCATGTCAACAACCAAGAGACCTGGAAGTGACCAGTGGAGCTAGCCGCGGGTGCAGCACACTCACCAACAGGGCCACCTGCCGTTTGCTCCCCAGCAGGGGCGTCCTTGTTTCCCAGGGTCCCGAAAACCCTCCGGAGGGGCTGCCCATCAGCGCCAGCCACCCTCACCTGCTCTGGTGGAGAGGCCCTCCCTCCTGCCCTGTGGAGCCTGGGCCTGGGGGCCTCCCGCTGCCCCAGGAGCGGCCTCCAGGGTCCTGGGGCCCCATCTCCTGCCTCCCCGGCTGCTGTCCCCACATGTTCTGGGAATGGCTCCTGAGGCTCGGCTGGGCCGAGTGGGGCGCCCAGCAAGCTGGCCCTTCTGGAAGGAGCGTGGTGGTGGCCACGGACCAGGGGCTCCTGGAGGGAGGCATCTGCCCCTGGCCAGGGCTGCAGCCCAGCCAGTGGGGGTGGAGTGGATGACAGGGAATGGAAGCCTCAGGCTGCATTCCAAGGCTGCTCCGAGGACTGGAGGAGGAGGAGGTAGCTGTGGGGGTGGGTGGAGCTGAGTCACCGCTGCTGGGGGTGGAGAGCCGGACAGGAGGACGGGGAGGATGCCTCTGGCCAGCAGGCTGAGCGGAGGGAACAGGGGTTGGTGGGTCTGGACCCAGGAAGCCCTGGATGAGTGACCCCTGCAGCTGCCCCATGGAATGTGCTGGAATTCAGGTGGAGGCGCTGTGATGGGGTTGAGGCTGGGCTGTGGACGGTTCCCAGGCCAGGCTGGCCTCGGCCATGCGCTCAGGGCCCACCTGTGCAGCCAGTCCTGGCTCCCTCCCTTGCTGGTGTTGTGCTCAGATGACACAGGACAAATCCCAATGGACATTCAGGAAATAGCCCACGCGAGGCCCAGAGCCCTTCCCGGACTCCACTATGTGGAGTCCTGGGGAGCCCTGAATTGGCCTCGGCCACCTGGTGTGGCTGCTGCCCCCTGTGATGGAGGAGCACTCGGGGATGAGGTTGGGCTGGGAACAGTGACTTGCAGAGTCCCCTGGTGCCTTGGGGTGTCCATCTGGGCCAGGGGACATGTGTGCACCTCAGTGGCCTGCCATCCTCGGGGTGTGGCAAGGCCGACAGACAGGAGGTCACTCCTTACTGCACAGGTCTCAGGAGGCAGGCCAGGCAGGGCCACACGGGGAAGCCCGGGGGCGGGGGGCAGCAGGCAGTGGAGCCGGGGGACGGAGCAGGAGCTGACGTGGCCTCTGTGGGAAGGAACGGTGGGGCAGCAGGCAGAGGCAGGTGGCGGGGTGGGGGGTCAGTTCACAGGGCAGGGGCAGTGCCTGGGGGGGCTGAGGGCTGTGGATCGCTGGTTGCTTTGGAAGACACCTCCCAGGTGGACCCTTTGCTATTTCTAGTAACTGGCTCAGCCTGGGAGAGGCGTCCCTCCGGGGCTGTAGGGCACACGTCTGAGCGTCAGATGCAGAAAGGAGAAGCTGGTCATCACAGGGAGGCAGGAGGCCCAGTGATTGGAGGGGAGGTGGCCAGCACTGCGGAGCCTCTGGCCTGCCTGATCCTCTCAGGGCTTGACCAGAGTCCTGTCTCCAAATGGGCACCCCTGGCTCACATGCTGGTATCTGGCCTGGTCCCCACAGGGCAATTGGGGCCCATCTGCTCATCCCCCAAGGAGACCTCGGTGCACCTTGATGAGGAGGCTCTTGAATGAGCGGTGGGGAGGCTGGGGACTTACCACCACCCACCCGGGATCCGGGGCGCAGAGAGGACCCTCCTGGCAGTCCAAGTCTCAACCAAGGGGCAGCTCAGGGCAGGGCCTGGTGCAGAGTGGTGTTCTGGGCTCTGGGCTGATGACCACAGAGAACTCTCCCGGGTCCTCCTGGCCTCGTCCCTGAAGGGTGCCTCGGGTCTCAGCCTCCCTGTCCCCTGGGCTGAGCCAGGGCTGGAGGGGGCTGGGGCCTCCCCAGGGCGGGGGACCTGGGCCTCAGTGGAGGGTGTAGGGACAGGTGCGTGAGATCACACTAGAAGTCGGCGGCCTGGTCTGAGGGACAGCCTGGAGGACAGGTCCCCTTCGTGTGTGTCGGGAGGCGCACCAGCAGGGTGTTGAATTGCCAGCAGATCTGAGAGTGAACAGCCCCCAGTCATCTGCCGGATCCCCCTGCCAGATGGCTTCTGAGAGACAGATGCCCGCGCGGAAGCTGTTGGCGCATTTGGGTGGCCATGGGGAACGTGGGTGCAGATCCTGGCTTTGCCTCTCTCAGCTACAGAGAATTCTTGGTCCTCTCTGAACCTTCGTTTCCTCCTCTATGAAACAGAACGACAGCAGAGGCTGTCGGGGGCTGTGAGCGGGAGAGCAGAGAAGTAGGTGTGAGTAAACACCAGCTGTCCTGCTGGGCCTCCCTGGAGGCCCGAGGGAGGGCGGCAGGAGAGGCACCTCCTGCCCAGGAGCAGGGCTGGCCTGTCAAGGACACTGCACCAAACCTGGGCACCCTGTGGAGTGGAGAGCAGCACAGAGCACAGGGGGGAGGGGGAGGAACAGACCCCCCACCCAGCAGGCCTTGCTGACACCCCTCCCCAGCCAGGTCGAGTGGGAGCTCGCCCCAGCTTCCCGTCCCCCTTCACGCCTGGAGAGAACCTTCTGGAAATGTGCGCATCCTCTGACTCTGCCCCACACCCCTAACGAGGGGCTGCAGGGCAGGTCCTTGCCTCTGTGTGGAAGGAGGGGGCAGAGGGGTCCGAGGGGGTCAGGCCCAGAGAGCCTCTGCCTGCAGGCCCCTTCCACCCAGGTGCCCTTTTGCCCACATGGGCTCTAGCCATGGCTGGTCACCACTGCCCCCAGCATGACCGTGCCCTGCACCGTCCCCTGCTGACCCGCTGGCTCATTCAAATGGGTCGTTTTCAAAGCTGTTGTGCCAGAGTTCAGCAGAAGGGCCACGTGGAGGAGTCGGGGAACCACGGGGCTCGCCCACAGGGGCTGGGGCTCTGCAGGGCCACCAGGACTCTCCTGGACGGAGCTGTGCTCTCTCAGAGGGGCGTCTGGCGGGGAGAGGAAGGGTCACCAGCACCTGCTGTGGTGGAGCCCGCGAGAAGGTGGAGATAAGTGCGCAAACTTGGGCCCAGGGAGGCGCTTGTTAGTGTCCTGCTGGTGCCTCCCGCGGGTGGTCAGAACAGGTGAGCTGCAGGAAAGGGAGGCCCTGCCCTTCTTCCAGAGTCCGGCCCCAGCCCCTTGGCCAGAGGCCCCTCCCTGCCAGGCCTGCAGGAGAGACCACCCCAGGCTCAGAGGCCAGGCCCGGTCCCCGCTGCCCATCATGGGGTCGGGCTGAAGGACACAGGGAGGGTCTGAGCAGTGTGGGATTTGAGTCTCTGCCTTGCTCAGTGAGGCCCAGAGCCGGGCCCACTCAGGTAGGATGGTTGGTATTTGTCCTCTACTGAGGACAGGGCAGGACTTTGAGCCGACAGAAGAGGAACTGTCCAGCGGCATCCTGAGTCCTCCTGCCTGTGCACCCCCTGCGGGTCCCCTGACATCTCCCCCCGCGCACAGCCTTATTAAGACAGGGGTCTTCACAGAGGTGCTGAGCTCCAGTGCATCATTAGGATGTCCCCGCTCCAACACGGCAGTCCCCACAAGAAGAGATCAGGACACGGACACACAGAGGGTGGCCCATGAGGAGCTGCCACCCGTCAGCCAAGGACGGGACTCAGGAGGGACCCCCCAAACACCTGCTCTGGGGCTGTGGCCTCCAGGGAGACAGCGTCGAGTGCTGGTGGCCCGCCTGGTCTGTGGTCTGCTCGGCAGCCCTGGGCTTGCGACAGCCTTGTCACATCAGTTCACACAGTGCTACCCCTCCATGAGTGGGATCCCAGCACAGGTGTGGGGACAGGGCACATCCTCCTCTAGACGGGTCACACCTGGCAGGATGGGCTCCGTCCCAGGCCCAGGGTGAGTCTACTGCTTGCCCTTCCTGCTGGAGGCCAAGCACTTCCTGCCCGTGACGCTCTGCCACGGGGCTGCCAGGGTCGACGAGACGGACCCCTCCCCACCACGGCATGTTGAGGGCTGATGCCCAGCCTCTGCCCTGGGCATGCCTGACCCTCACCAGATGAGCACGTGTCTACGTGTCCACCATGTTTCTGCCAGGTTGCTTGAGGGCAGGGACCCCCGGGCTCCTGTGCCGTCGGGCTGCGAGGCCCCGACCAGAGCGTCTAGTGGCATGGAGAGCCTCTGTCACTCGGGGCATCCCAGATCCCCAGGACCCTCTCGGGAGCCACTGTGGGCAGCAAGGCATTGCTCAGTAACTGCATTTTGTCAATTTAGATTTCAGCCCATCAGACTTCCTTGAGGTGGATCCCCAGGAAACCCCCCAGGTCATGCTGGTGGACGCCCCAGTGCCAGGGTTCTTCTCTGCTGGGCACAGGTCAGGAGGGGAGTGCTGCCGCTCAGGCTGGAAGGGACACCTCCCCTGGGCTCGGGGGCAGCTGGTTTCCTGGCAGCCTGAGTTCTAGTACCTTCCGTGACTCTTGAGCTGCTCCATCAGCCTCGGGTTGCAGCTGAGGCTATTTCCAACCGTTAGATACCGAAGGTCTTGGGCTCAGCTCTGAGAGAGAAAGGCACCACCAGGAGCTGCGCTGCGACAAGGGCCCCGAGTGGACAAAGCGGGGGACACGCCAGTCTGTCCTCCTTGCTGCACGGCCCGCAGTGAGGCGGGGCGGACCCCACCCCTGCCCACCTGCCCTCCAGCTCCTGTGTGCTGGGGGTGGCCTGGGACACTGGCCCTGGGCCTGGCTTGCTCAGAGCTGCCCCTTGGTCCAAACTGAACCTGGCTCAGCTGGGGCCCCCGTAAGGCAGGCCCTGGAGAAGGGGGCCCAAGCGTCTCCTTGGCATCTGGAGCGGCCAACAGGGTCCCACCTGGCCTGGGTCCCGTGACTGAGGGGCATCTGGCCCCTCCCTGGTGTGTCCCCTGGGAGCCTCGGGGGATGGAGATGGCCACCACACTCCCATCCCTGGATCCTACTTTGATACAAAGTTCGAGTACACAGCGCTGACCCTGTGTGCCGCTTGGCCTGGTCATCGGACCCGTCCAGCTGCAGGGACTCACCCTTTCCCAGATGTTTCCAACGTGACTGACCCACCCTCGTCTCTCCCGAGTCCGGCAGTCCAGGTGCTGAGGGTCTCTGGCCAGGACTGAGGGTCAAGGGGAGCACGCAGGTGCGCTGGACTCAGACACGCATGAACACACTTGCCCGTGCACCTTCAGGTGGGCATACGGGCAAACACGCATGCACAAGCACCCCTCACACAAAGCAAGCATGTGCACTCACATATATGTGCACACAAGCACACAGACACACAAACACACAGACACATAATCACACACACAGCACACACAGACACACAGACACACAAACACAGACACAAAAGACACAGACACAGACACACAAGCACACAGACACACAGACACACATAGACACAGACACACAGACACACAGACACACAAGCACACACACAGCACACACAGACACACAAGCACACACACAAACACACAGACACACAAACACAGACACAAAAGACACAGACACACAAACGCACACAAACACAGACACACAAGCACACAGACACACAACACACAAACACACAGACACACAAACACAGACACAAAAGACACAGACACACAAATGCACACAAACACAGACACACAAGCACACAGACACACAACACACACAAACACACAGACACACAACATACACAAACACACAGACACACAAACACAGACACAAAAGCACACACACAAACACAGACACACAAGCACACAGACACACAGACACACAAGCACACAAACACACAAACGCACACAGACACACAAACACAGACACACAAGCACACAGACACACAAACACACACAGACACACAAGTACAGAGACACACAAGCACACAGACACACAAACACACACAGACACACAAGCACAGAGACACACAAGCACACAGACACACAAACACACACAGACACACAAGACACAGACACACAAACACACACAGACACACAAACAGACACACAAGCACACAGACACACAAATGCACACAGACACACAGACACACAAACAGACACACAAGCACACAGACACACAAACGCACACAGACACACAAGCACATAGACACACAAGCACACTGTTGAGAGCCACAGCCACGTCATGTTGGTGCCTGGCATTTTGCCAGAAGGAGTGGTTGAGGGGTAGCGCCCGCGAGCCATTGGGGTGATGATGGTTAAGTTAAGCTGTGTCTAATTACTGGGATGGTGGCTGATTGCTGTGACTGGGTGATGCTGGATTGGGGCAAGCTGTGTATTCAGTTGTGTATGTGGACCTCTGCTGTCCGGCAGTGGGGAGGCTCCTGCTGCCTCGGGTGCCCGCTACTTTTGAGTTCTCGCGGAGTTCCCGTGGAGTTCCCATTGAGTTCCCGCAGAGTTCCCGTTGGTTCTCGCGGAGTCTCTGTGGAGTTCTAGAGAGTTCCCGTTGGGGTCGGGCAATAAAGTAGTTCCTATTTGAACCTACACGTGGCTCGTGACCTCCCGGTTAATTTGTGTCCAGCCAGGCTGTGGCAGTACACAGACACACAAACGCACACAGACACACAAGCACACAGACACACAGACGCACACAGACACACAAGCACACAGACACACAGACGCACACAGACACACAAGCACACAGACACACAAGCACACAGACACACAAACGCACACAGACACACAAGCACACAGACACACAAGCACACAGACACAAACGCACACAGACACACAAGCGCACAGACACACAAGCACACAGACACACAAATGCACACAGGCACGCAAGCACAGACAGAGGGTGGGCTCCCTTTGCTCCCTGAACCCCTTGTTCACACTGTCCCTGAGGCTCGGCGGCCAAGCTGTATCCTGGGTGCCCAGGCCCTCGGGGAGCAGAACCCCGCCCTGTAGCACAGCCGAGACGGGAGGCGTGGTCAGTCCTGCTGGGCAGCAGTGTGGGCACAGGCTTTCTGGGGCCCACGGAAGGGCTGCTCAGAGCTGGGGACACTGCACACCCTCTCGGAGCGGACTTCTCTGGGCCACGGGGCTCAGGGTGACAGTGGGCTGAGTGTCGGGTGTCCTGCGTGGTCCGCTGGCCAGCCCCCCACGGCGCAGAGCCCACCTCAGCCCCCTCCTCCAGCTCTGCCTCCTCCTTCCATTTGTCCTGGAGCAGCCCTGGAGGTCTGTGTGTGACCAGGCCCTGCAGGGCCACCCACCAGGGCTCCTGATGACATGAGTTGACCCCAGCCTCGCCCGGGCAGGGAGCCACAGCCCCAGGGGCTGAGAGGACACCCAGGAGTGAGGAAGACGCTCCTGGGGCTGCAGGCCGGCCGCAGGCGCAGGCAGATGGCGGCCCCTCGCTGGCTCCACTTCACCAGCCTGTGCCCTGGTGGCTCGGGGGCTGGAGGGGCAGCCGGTGCCCAGCAGGGCAGGACCTTCACCCTCCAGTGCCTGCTCCCCTCCAGGGGCGCTGGGACCTGCGTCCCGGGTGGGGGCAGCCCCAGGGCCAGGACGGGTGTGCAGGGGCAGCTTCTGCAGGGCCCAGCGAAGGGGAGGCTCGGGCTGCCCCTGCCTGCTGCCCGGTGTGTCTGCGAGACGTGCCCAGGTGCCCAGGAGACGCACGCACCACGCGTGGGGAGTGTCCCTCAGCGTGGCCACACTGGGGTGCCTATTTTTACCCCTTTCTCTCCTTCCCTATTTTTGGTGGGGATGAGCCCAGGGCTTCCTGCATGCCGCATTGGTGGCTCCTTTCTAACTTGGCCCCTCCCCGTTGTGCCCAATCCTGTCCTGCCCCACCCTAAACCCTCCAAGTCACCTCCCAGGCACTGCCATAGCTCTGATGCCTCCCCGGGGCGGGGGACTGTGGGGGGAGGGAGGCTCAGCCTTCATACCCAGAGCTGGAGGCACCCCGAGGGATGCCAGGGCGGGGTCAGGGTCCGGGCAGGATCCTCAGCCACCCTGGCCCCGGGACCCTCCCTGTTGCTCCCCTAGAGTGGAGCGTTCTCCCTGGACCACGGTGCACAACCCCAAAATGAGGAGTCCTCTCCCCTCCTGCTACTGTTGCCCCTGAATTTAAAAGTGACTTGCCATGGGGCGGGTGGTTCCGTCCTTGGAGAGGGAGGCAGCAGAGGAAGAGAGCGTGTGGCTCAGGCCCTGCGGGAGGAGGCCAGGGTCTCTGCCTGCTGCCCCATCCCTGCCCCAGGGGACCCCGCTCCTCCCCGCAGGTGGTGCCAGCCTCTGGGAGGAGCGGGGTCAGGCCACCAGTCTCTCTGCCCGCAGTTCACAGCCCCATCACAAGGTTAAGGAGTTCAAAGTCACATTCCTTATCAGGATTCAAGACTGAGTGAGGACGAGTGGCCCTTGGCGTCTGTTCTTATCACTGCACAAACACCGAGACTTTATGAGCCTTTATGAGCCCCACCGCTCTTTTATTAGGGCCTGCGTTGGCTTCTTGGCTTTAGCACTCACCTGTGACGTCTGCACAAATGACGATAAGCTCTTCAATGCCAATTCGTTTACTGAAGCACTAAGCATGGTTTTTTTTTCTTTTCCTTGCAATGGCATTGTTCATACCCAGAGAATGTGGCCTGATGAAATGCTCTGATTATGCAACAGTGTTGCACAGCAAGGGTGCTGCAGTCAGGACCCAGCTTGGAAGGCAGCCTGGGGCTTCTGGGGCGAAACCCACAAAGGCCAACTTACAAGTACTGGTAAGAAAGATGTAAAGGATAACACCCTTCGTATATAAAGAGTTCTCAGGAAAAAATAAGAAAAGGATTTACCCTTCTGGGAACATCTTTTGATTTTGCCCACTCAAAGAAGACTGTGACTCCTTTGTTTGGTCCCACCTCCTGGGAGCTACCTCCTTCCCACCTGTAGTTCAGGTAATCAGGGTGACTGACCTACACTTGACCTCCAGTGGATAAAGTTAATACCCTTGGTGGAAAAAGGGCTTCCCTAAGATGCTTGCTGGAACAAGGGAAGGCCTCTCTCTGCAGGCTAGGAGCTGGGTAGACGCTGGCCACCTGTCTTTGTCCACTGTGCACTGCTGTAACACAAGGCCACAGAGTGGGCCCTCTATGATGAACATAAGTTTACTGTCTTGGAACTCCAAGATGCATCTATGGAGGGCTTTCTTGGGTATTATCCCATGGCGGAGGGCTGAAGGGTGAGAGGGAGGGGGGAAGCGCCCGGGAGCATGGCGTGGGTCCACTCCTACCCAGACAGAGCCCAGCCATCCCCCCCAAGCCCTGGCATCAAGCTCACCTGCAAACTAGCCGCCTTGGAATACACAGTACCGTGCTGTGCGGGGAGGTGGGGCCGAGGGCGTGGGCCGAGGCGGAGGACATGGAGAAGCCAGACGCGGGTCCCCATCTAGCTCAGCGGGCTCCGTTCCATTAGGTCAGCGCTAGCTTTCCTTGACACTTGAGCCTTTCCCAGTAGGCGAGTAAGACCGACTTGACAAGCCGCCCTCGGAGACGGGGGGTGACCCAGGGCCAAGCCACCTCGGGGAGGAGGCTCACACCTGGACGGTAGTGGACACGCACGGCCCAGACGGATCCCCATCTCCCCAGAGAGGTTCAGTCCCCACACAGAACCTGGGAGTGGGACTTGATGTGGAAACAGGACACTCACAGGTGTCACCCACTAGGGTGACATCACACTGAGGGGGCTGAACCCCCAAGGGACACAGGGTGAGGACAGCCCTGTGGGGTGGAGGCAGAGACTGGGTGAGGGTCCTGAGGTGGCGGGAAGGCCCTCCCCTGAGTGTCACAGCCTTGTCCAGGCCCCCGGCACGAGGGGACCGTCCCTGACATTTGAACCCAGCTCCTGGTTCTTTGTTATGGCAGCCTGGGAAACAAGTGCAGATGATACTTTTTGCTTCTGAATTCAGCAAAAATTTGTTGAATAACAATTCTGAAGTGGTAAGGTCTGCAGGGTCCCCCGCAGGGCAGCCCGGATCTCAGCTTGGAGACAACGCGTCCCCTTTCAGTTGATGACTGCGGTTTAAATGCTTCATCCAGGGAGAGGTTTCATGTTGGATGCAAGGAATCTGGAAAGGTTACGATGACGTTGTTTACACACTGTGCAGAAACGGCGGACATCTAACAGTGGAGATCTTAAATATTGGCCACGACGAAACTGAGACACTGAAAACAACGTCTTGGGTGACACACTACACTCCAAGGAGTTCTTTCCACATAAATAGAAAAGCAGACTGCTCACAGAGGTCACGATCCTAATGTATTCTTAAAGGCCGTGGCACACATTAGTGTGACTAAAAATGCACTAAAATATCAGTCATTTTGATTATCCGAGTGATAAGATCACAAACGATCTTAATTTTGTGGAAGATCATTTCTTATATAGTGTATTTTTAAAATAATCCTATGTTCAGTGGGGGGTGGGGTGGGGGGCTGACCTGCAACTCTTGGGCTGGGGACCCTCCCACCTGGACGAGGCCAGCACACCCGCTTCAGTTTTATCATGGGGGGAAGTCTTAAAGCTGCAGACCTGATGTGCACCAAGCTTGGTTGGAAACTGATGTTGAGAAAACCACCTTTGAGAAACCAGGATGCCATAATAACGCTCGACCAAGACCAGCTACCTTCGTGTGGGTTTGAGTAATAAAGTGATTGAAATCTGGCAGCCAAGGTCTAATGACGGGGCATGGTGTTTCTAAGTGACCGCCAAGCGGCCAAACAAACACTGGCGCTTCTCAACCCTCTTGGGCTGGCGTGGTGGGACCCAAGCCCGCCACCTCCCCTTGCAGGACCTCGGGCTGCTTCGGTCTGTGGCCCCGGCCTGTCCTCTCTTTCTCCCCGGGACCTGTGAGTGCTCTGGTCAGGAAGGACAGGGACACAGATGATCACCCAGGCCCAGGGAGGCCGAGTGGCTTCCCCAGACACCAGGGTCAAGGACAAAGTCAGGACAGGACCTGGGACTTGCCGGCCTCCCCCTGCTCAGGCCTGGGGAATGACACGTGGGGAGGCTCCCTCCCTGGAGATGCAGTCCCCGTTCCACTGTCCAGGGACACGAGTGTCACTGGCTGCCTCTGACATCACCTCCAGATCTGCATGGCTGGCTCTGCACACCTCCCTGCCTCTCTGCACACCTCCCTGCCTCTCTGCACACCTCCCGCCTCCCTCCAGCTCACGAGCCTTCCAGACTGAGGCTGGGTTCTGGGGTTCACTCTCCACCCTGCCTGACCCCCCCACCTCCCTGGGCAGCCTGCGGTCCTGCAGCCTGAGGTGCCTGGCGAGCTCCCTGGGGTCTCTCTGGAAGGCCAGCTTTGCCTGCCCAGGGACCACCTTCCCTGTGGCCATGGATACTGCCCTTGGGCTGCAGGACACGCCCAGGGAAGTTCAGGTCCTCCCCAGGTCCTGCAGCGCCAGCGTCGGCTCTGGACTGTCCTGTCTGCACCGCCGCAGGGACCCTGGAAGCCCAGCTTTCCCCCGGGGGACCTGGGGCCGTGGCCCTGGACAACTGCTCTGTGACCTTGATGGGGCTTTCAATAGCTGCCATCTCTCAAGGCACAGTGACACGACCCCACTGTGGCCCTCTGGCTCCTGCTCACTGCCACCACGGTCACCTGCCCCACACGTGGGGGACCCCCCAGGGGCTCTCAAGTCTCTGGATCTGATGCAGCCACCAAGGACCTCTGAGGGCCAGAGCCTGGCTGCCCAGGCATGGCGCAGGGACACCTGCCCCTCCAGGCCGGGTCCAGCAGCCCCCACGACCCACGACCCCACCCCTTGTGGAGGGAGGAACACTGTCCAGGCAGGTCCCCCAGCCTACCCCTGTGGCATCCGCTGAGAGCCCTGACAGGGTGCTCCAGTGACAGTCACCCCAAGAGTCAGGGTGCATCAGCTCCTGGGGGTTGGGTCCCCAGAGAGGCCTC
This sequence comes from Ictidomys tridecemlineatus, assembly GCF_052094955.1. Classification (NCBI taxonomy): domain Eukaryota; kingdom Metazoa; phylum Chordata; class Mammalia; order Rodentia; family Sciuridae; genus Ictidomys; species Ictidomys tridecemlineatus. The sequence goes on along the minus strand of NC_135479.1, from coordinate 214,130,349 downwards.
AAAGCAGCCTTGACCACAGAGTCTCGACCAGCGTCCACCACAGGGTGGTGAGGGTGCAGGCACAGGTCTGGGAGAGGGGTGTGGCAGGCAGTTCGGGGCCTACCTGGACGGCGTGCATCAGCACAGGAGTGTGACCCTGGTTTCAGGTGTGATTAGGAACAGGAGCAGGTGAGGAGGTCTGCCGTGCCCTGGGCTCCTGGGCCCTCCTGCGCGGGGTGTGCAGCCGCTGTGCGGGCCCGGGCCTGGAGGAGCAGCCGCACCCTGGTCCAGGGCGCCTGCCTCCTCATCCAGCCTCTCCAGCTGCTGCCCACTGTGCCCAGGGCCTCCGTCAGGGCCCACAGGGGCAGGGGTGGCCGAGGGCAGGGCCTCCACTCTGTGGCGTGTGAGGAGCCGGGAGACCTCGCTTGGGGTGGAGGAGAGGGTGCTGCGCATGGGAGAGCTGAGGTGTGGGCTCCGGTGCTGAGCCGGGCCTGAGGCCGCCACCCTGGGCCAGCATGGCCGACGAGCCTTCTTCACGGGGCTGGCCTCAGGGCCTGGCCATCTCTGGTCTCTGAGTTGGGGCCGAGGCCTGCCAGGGGGTCACTGGCACTTGTTTCTGGTGGGACCTGGGGCCTGGTTAGCCACTCTAAAAGCACAAAGCACCCAGTAGAGACTGAGCCCTGCAAAGGCCGAGGGCACACCGTCCAGGGGACTAAGCACACCCACATCAGGGAGCCTCCACCGCGGCCACCCTCCTCCAGGACAGGGCATCTTCCCAGACTCCACCCACTGACCACTACCTCCCACCTCCCCGTCCAGCCCGACACCCACCAGGCTGCTTTCCGCCTCGACAAACGCGACTGCTCTACGGTTTAGATCTTAAATGTCCGCCCGAAGTCTATGTGTGCAGGGCTGGTCCTCAGTGCAGAGGTTTGGGTGGACTTCAGAGGGCACTGGGTCAGGAGGGCTGTGACCTCACAGTGGACTACCCATTCATGGATTCTTAGCCCAAGTGGACACCGGGAGGGGCGGAAACGCAAGGCCGCGTCGGAGGAACTGGGCTGCGGGGCATCCCTGATGGAGAGTTGAGTGCCCAGCCTGCTCCTCTTCCTCCCTCTCTCTGCTGCCCGGCTGCCAGGAGGCCGCAGCTCTGCTTCCCCAGGGCCCAGGGCACTGCCCACCCCCCAGCTCTCCCCAGAGCCGCTCACCCCAGGAGTGGGGAGGTGTCGTCTTCCTACCCACGCTTCTGCCCTCCACCCAAGGTCAGGGCGCTGATGGATGACCAAGCTGAGCAGGCCAGGGCCACGGCCCAGCCCTCAGTGGACCCCGAGAGCAGGCACCTTCCACGTGAGCCCCACAGAGCCCTGTCCTGCACCTGTGAGGACCCCACAGTGGGGGCCAGCCTCAGGGGACGTGGGTCCTGGACCAGTGTGCCCCTGTGTGTCTGCCCCCCGTTTCTTGACTGTTTTGGGGGGTGGGGGTAGGAGAACATCTGGTCCAGAAAGGACTCACAGGGACCACCAGGCCTGGGGGTCAGTGCAGATGGGGTAAGGTCCAGGAGGACAGGGTCTCAGCCCAATTCTGAGGGGACGGGCCCCATGGGAGTCCCAGGGAGGAGGGTGGGGTGGGAAGTTCTGGGGGAAGGAGGCGCGTGTGGCAGCCTGGTCTGCGACCCCTACCTTGGGGACATCCTCACTGCGTAAGTCACAGGCATGCATTGGGCATTCCCTTGGCGCACAGGAGGCTGGAGGAGGGGACCCTGGAGCAGGGCAGATGGGGAACAGGGGACCGTTCAGTTCCCACCCCCCTCTTCCCCCCACCCCATTGTGTCCTGAGGTCCCGGCCTCTGGCCTGCTCTGCTGCCCCGGCCTCTGGCCTGCTCTGCTGCCCCTTCCCCTGGACTCTGAGCCTGGCGTCCCTGCCCGGGGAGTGCCTATCACACAGCCCTTCGGGTGGACCACCCTGAGCTCCAGCCCCTGCGGGGGTCTCAGCCTGAACCCTCCCTGACCACTGCTAAGATTGCCTGTCCTGGGCCTTGGCCTCTGCCTGCCCGCCCTGCTGGGTGCTGGTCGGGCTGAGTGGCGTCTCCCTGACGCTCACGTCCATTGGAAAGTCGGAAAGTGACATCGTTTGGAAATAGGGTCTTTGAAGAGGAAATTGTTAAATGAAGCTGAGGTTGACTGGATCAGGGCCGACCCAGCTCCATACTGCTGTCCTAGTGAAAGGCCCCGTGAAGCCACAGGCACAGTCCATGTCCTGGGCAGACGGAAGCCAGCGGGGGCAGAGTGGCTCCAGAAACACCCAGGAGCGCCAGGAGCCCGAGGGGGAGGAGAGGTGCCGGAGGCCCTTCCCCTGAGCCAGCATCACCGTGAGCTCTGGCTGCCGGCCTCAGGAACTGAGAGCGGCTGCGTCTGCAGGGCCGAGCCCTGGCTGGAGTCCCGGGGTCTCCGGAGGACGCTGGGGTCCCTCTGTGAGAAGGAAGGGGGAGGCCCGCACCCAGGGCCTCCGCTGTCTTTCAGTGCCTGGCCGCCCCTGGGTTCTATGGAGGTCCCATCACCTGTGTCTCCCGGGGCGTGTCCTCCCTGCCCTCTGGTTCCCAGGGCAGTCTGCAGGGGCTCCCTCTCCGCAGCCCTGACCTCTGTGCCGGTCCTGAGAAACGGAAGCCCAGGTGGGATGGGGCGCTGAGGCTGCTGAGGCCGCAATCCTGCTGCCCAGGTCGTGGACCTTGCTGGCTGATTTCCCGTCTGTGGTTGACTTGTGAGAAGGTCTGGAACCTTCCGGGTCTCAGGTGACCAGGACTCCTAGCCCTGAGGAAGGGGTGCTGCACTTCCTTCTGGGCCTGCTGGTCCTGAGAGGCTCAGTCCAGCTCCACTCTCACCTTGACCTCAGCAGTTTGGGATGCGCCGTGTGCTCCAGGGGCAGTGCACCCCCGCTCCCCACCGTGTGCTCCAGGGGCAGTGCACCCCCGCTCCCCACCGTGTGCTCCAGGGGCAGTGCACCCCTGCTCCCCACCGTGTTTGCTCTTTCAGGGGCCACAGAGGCAGTGCCGGCCTGGCAGGGTTTCCTGGTCTCTGCCTGACACCACCCACGTCCCCTGCCTGTGCTGGTCAGGGGCTGCCCCGCCACACCTGTGGAGGGCGTCCCCGGCCTGTGCTGGTCAGGGGCTGCCCCGCCACACCTGTGGAGGGCCTTTGGGTGGGTTTCACAGGGTCCGGAAGGTCTCTCCCCTCCTTATGACACAAGCCCTGGGTTTTCTAAAGAACCAGGTGGGAGAGGTGGAAGCCCCCCTGCTGGCCGGGAGGAGAAAGCCTGGTGCTGAGCTGCCAGGCGGGATGCCTCGCTACCCAGGGACAGCTCCCCACCTCTGAGGGGAGTCCTGCCATGCTGGCCTCTCCCAGGACCAAGAGGCCGCTAAGGGCCTCCGTCTCCAGATCCCTGTCTCTGGCAGCACCCTCCTCCCTGGGCCTGGGCCGCCCTGAGAGTGCTGGGTCCGAGTCCAGGCCTCCCTGGTGTCCGCTGTGAGGTGGTCACGCTGTCTCCGACAGATCTGCTTGGAAATGGGGAGAAAAGTGGTCAAGTGGTCATCTGTCAGCCTGGGCGGAGAGCACACTGAGGGCTGGAACTGGGTCATCCTGTCCCCCCAAGCCACAGGCCTCTGCTATGACAGACCCTACAAAAAGACCCGATCCCCAGGGGGAAAAGACCAAGGGGTCCCCAACACCACGGGGACCTGCTCACCCATTTCCATGGGAATTCTCGCAAGATCCCGACGACACAGTGGTGCCTTTGTAAAGAGACGAGATGGGCACACCGCACTGCCAGGAGCCTTGCTGGTTTGCTTTCTGTCTTCGTGTTTGTGTGTCTCTATTTTCTAAACTTTCTGCTGAATATTTTCTATTAATCATCCTCTCATCCCGTTTTGTTTTCTATGGTTTCAGTTACTTGTGATCAATCTCTGACAATATTAAGTGGAACATTCCAGAAGTAAGTGATTGCATGACATCGGCGTAGTGTGATGGAATCTTCACCCATCCTGCTCCGTCCTGCCCAAGATACAGCCATCCCTTTGTGCAGTGTATCCCTGCTGTATGCACTACCTGCCCACGCGGCAGTCTCGGTCATCGAGCCATCGCAGAATCACAGTGCTTGTGATGGAGTGACCCTCCCCCAGCATGCTGTGTCACTCTGCCTACATCACACACTCATCTCATCCCACCCACAGCACCATCCTAAGAAGGTTGAGGACAGTATGATCAGCATTCTGAGATGGGGGGGACCACATTCATCAGCTTTATTGAGATATTTTGTTGTAATTATTCTGTTTTAACATGAGTCACCGATGTCTTTTTCTTACTAAGCTGGATCTATGAAGTGCACTCTATCACAGGTTTTGTGCAGAGGAGAAGCGTTGTGTTTGTAGGTTTGGTGCTTTCCTCAGTCCGGCCTCCACAGAGGATCTGGAAACTCATTCCTGAGGACAAGGGGCACTACAGTGGTTTTTAGGCTTCGACGACACCTTTTTCTTACAGGAAAAGCCCCGTCTGCGAGGGGACACTTCACCTGGCTCACGCCAAGGCCGCTGAAATTGACTGGGATCCATGCAGAGGCCGTGGAAGCAGGCAGAGTCCCAACCTTTTGGTCACTGCTGTCCCTCCTTGGCCTGCTCCTGAGGAGGGGAGCCCAACCCCCACGGTCCGCCTGGCCGCTCAGCTGTGAGGAATCATAGCTTTGGCCGTGGGGCTGGGCTCCTCCCTTGTCTTCAACCTCTGTGCCTTGGCTCCTCTGTCCCATCGTCCTTGCCACAATGCTCCAGCCCTGGGGGAGCACAGCAGTGAGACATCTGCCCTCCGAGCACCTCTGGAGAAAATCACACAAATATCTGGGCAACAGATTGCAAATGGACCTTTGATGCTACTGCATACGGCCACTGTATCTGTCTTCCAGTCTCAGGGCGCATCCCGCTCTTCTCTCTCCAGTTCTTCCCCCGTCACCGAGGACCTCTGTGCAGAGACCAGAGAGAGAGAGGTAAATGGCACGTCCCGTGTCCACACCTCTGCCCGGGGGCAGTGCCCATCCCAGGCCACTCTCCCTGCCAAGCCTGCTGCCCCACAGCCCTGGTTTGCTGCCCTCCTGCGTCACTGTCCTCTGAAGTGGCTTTCTGGTTGTCTTCGGTCTCTGCCGTCTCCTTGCCCAGGACTGGGGGTGCCGCAGTCTGGCTGGGCACAAATCACGAGCCACTCAGGCAGGAACAAACTTTATTTTTGAACTCCCTCGAACGCCACGCACACGGCCTTCTCCCGGGACACACACACACACACACACACACACACACACACACACACACCAACCAGAAATTCCTCCTCTGGCACTTCCCCAACCAACATGAACTCCCCAGGAATCCCCGCGAGAACTCCAAAGTAGCCTGAAGCGGACAGCAGGGGTCTAATATACAGTTGAATACACAGCTTAATATAACCATCATCATCTCAATGGCTTGCTGGCGTCACCTCTCAACCACTCCGTTCTGGCAAAAATGCCATGTCTCATTCCTACTCAGCTATGGCTCTCAACATCTCCCCCCTTCTGTTTAATTAAACAACAAGCATGTGGCTTAGGGACCGTGCCTGCCTTAGGTTGTCCAATACTACATATGGTCCTTCCCCGTCATCGGATGAGCTGACCTCTAGGCATCAGCCTCCTGTCTCAGGTTGGTACCACTGCAATTGGATCTTACCCGTCACTGACTACCAGTCCAGCATACAGCTATACTTGTGGATAGGCCTATGCACCAGTGTGGGGGGGTGAGGTTCTTGCCTCACCTCTGTTGGCCCTGGAGAGGAGACATCTGACTGCTCGCCCCTCTCACCAGAGCCTTTGGGGACTCTCAGGTGCAAGGCCCTTCCAGAACTCAGGCTTGGGTCATCCATCTCACCTCTCTCAGGACCTGTCCCTTCCCATCGTGACACCAGCAGCATGTGTCTGGCACCACACGCAGTCTGGACCATGCTCACTCCTGTTCGCGTTTGCTGTGCCTTAGTCCTCCCAGCGCAGACACATGCAGACCAGTGATGGGCAGTCATGGGGAGATGACAGCCCGCCGTGCTCGGTGCTGGGGGCATCTGCAGACGCCACCTAGCACTCCCAGAGGGCTAGCTGTGCTCTGTGCTGCCCTTGCAGGACGGGAGGAAGGATGTGGCCAGCACTTCACAGCCCACACTGGGCTCCAGGACTGTTCTATCTTGGGACCAGAGCCCGGGGCCGCGCTCTGCAAGGTGGAGGAGCGGACTATGTTCTACTCGGGGTTTCAATGCATCCAGCCAAGTTCATGTGCTCATAGTACATGGGCCTGCAGAAGGTGATCAGTGGCTCTATGAGAAGAGGAAGAGACCCAAGCTGGCACTGCTGCTGTCTCCCATGTGACACACACCACCATGTCCTGATGCAGCAAGAAGGCCCCACCACGTGCCCAGCAGAGGCAGATGCTATGCTCTGGACTTCCCAGCCTCACAATCTGAGCAAAGAAACCCCAGTATTCTTCATAAATCACCTGGTTTCAGGTACTTTGTTATAGCAACAGAAAACAGACTAAGACACCCCCTAGTTGCTTGGCACCTCTAATAAAATGGTGGGAAATGGGCATTTATAGATGAGGTCTCCTTTCACCTGGAGAGATGGGGTTTCCACCTATAGATGCCCCTCGGGGCCAGCAGCCACCCCTGGCTGGTTTGGTATTGCTCTTCTTAAATGAATTCCCAGTTACTACCAGTGTCCTCACTGCTGGCCTTGCTGCCCCTCCCTGATGTCGGCCTATCCTACGTCCACCTGCAGTGTCCTCCTGACTTTAGAACACCGTCAGGGACACACACCGAAAAGCCTCTGGGTCCCCAGGTTTGGCATTCTAGAGTATCAGACAGACCCCCAGCTACATCAGGAATTCCTCATGAGCAGTAGACCCCAGAACTGGGGATGGTGAGGGCCCTGGGGTCTGTGAATAGCCAGCTCTCCCTTGGGGTGTGCTGAAAGCCCTGTTTGTTCCGTTCTGCTCTGCCCACCAGAGGCTGTCCCTCCAGACCCCCCAAGTCCCTCTCACCCTGTCTCATCACCAAGGCCCAAGACTCTCCCCCGCTCTCTTCCCCCTACTTCTGCTCCATACTGGGAGCTCAGAGACGTCTTGCTAGGGCCAGCTTTCATGAGGGGCTTAGTGGCTCCTGGCTGCTGACCTGGGCACCTCCTCAGCCAGGTCCAAGCCAACGAGACAGCTTTGAGCAGACCCAGGACGGGGGAGGGCGGGAGGGACACAGCCTAGGGCAAAACCCAGCGGCCTCTGGGCCAGCCTGCTTGCGCTGAGCTCCTGCCTCCAGCCAGGTCAACTGGGCCATCCGCGGGCCAGAGAGTCTGGAGCTTTCCTCCCAGCGGCCTCTCTGGGCCAGGGCCATGACCCCTTGACTCAGCACACGTGTTACTCTGTCAAAACTCCCCAAGTTCAATGGGCTAAGGAGACCAAGGCCCTGACTTGAAAGCAAAAACCAAAGCACAAACCCAAATTGGACAAAGCCTTAGGTACCTGGGAGGGGTGGGGGTGCCTCACCTCACTCCTGGAGGTGACATGGGCCACCCTGGAAAGGTGCGAAGATGTTGCCCCCTCCCCATTAGAGAGGGGACAGACGCAGGGTCAGGACAGCCCAGGACAGGGGTGTGTTCACCACTTGGATCAATGCTGCTGTGGACTTCAGTCTCCAGCGTGACTGACTTGTGCAGAGAAGTGTACAGCATGCCCCCGGCGGTCACCTCAGTTGCTAGAGTCATGGAGTTAAAGGACCCACTTCCAGTGGATGAGATGTCCAGTCTCGAGGTCCAGAAACAATCAGATGGACTCTAGAAGCAGTGCGGACAGGCAGGGGTAAGGAGTCCCAAATGGAAGAGACTGATGACCGCTTCCCGAGTCACAGTGACATAAAAACGGGGCCCTCTGGCAGAGCTTGAGGCAGAGGGCTTCCTCCACCGAAGAGAGAAAACTGAAGGAAAGAGCGGATTCTGGAAGGAATCAACCTCCAGGGGCCAAGGACACAAAGGACAAGCAGAGCCACAGGAAGCAGAGGCCCATCAGTGGTAAAGACATAAAGGGACTCAGGGGGTGCCCGGAGAGACCCACTGGGGACAGATGATGACCCTCGGGTGCTCCCCTCCCCTCTCCCGCCTTTCTGGGGGCTTGGAAGGAAAGACAGTAGAGGCTGTTGGCACAGTGGGGCTGGGGGTGGAAGCTAAAGAGGAACTAGGGCCAGGCGGCACTGGGGTCCAGGGTCTACTGTGGGACCCTCCCTCCCTCCTTGACCTGCAGTTTTTCGTTGTTGTTGAAGGAATGTTTCCACACCACCAGCCGGATGTTTGCACACACCTCAGGCCTTTTGAAAGGTTCTGGCTGGACCTGGGGCTGGTGGGCGGTGAGTGGGTGCTGAGAAGGCTGCTGCCGGATGTTGCATTAGATTCCAGGAGAAAGGCGGTCAGTCACAGGGTGAGGGGCGAACCCTGTGTGCAGTCAGGTCTCTGCCCCCACCCCCAGCCTGCGCCCGGGGACAGAGGAGGGTGCTGGGACGCCCAGAAGTGGGGAAAAGCAATTGCAAACTGTTCAACTGGAAGGAACTAAAAATACTCCTCTAAATTCTGGTGTATGAACCTGGGACAAATAAAGAAAGCGCTCTGAGAGACTGAGGAAGCTGGGACTCTAGTGTCCTTGGGTGCCTTTCAACATGCTGACCCCAGACAAGAGCCCGCACAGGTGGGGGTGACTGGGAAATCTCTGGTGGGCTGGGCTCTTTGTCAGCAGCCTATCTACAGTTCCTCAAGGGACCGTCTCCCAGGCCAGCCTGCCCAGGTCACCTCCCACGCAGGAAACCTCCTAGAGAAGGTTCTAGTCCTGAATCAATTTTGTTTAATTCTTGCTCCCCACCCCTCTCTGAAGCGGTGTTTTTATCTAACACAAGGAAAACCAGTCCCAGGCAGATGCAGAAGTCTGACTTAGGGGGAGACTTATTTTTGATTGATGCGCCAAACTGCTGCCTTCCTGCTGTTTGAGAAACACCACTTGCCCTTGCCTTAAGAAGCGGAGTATTTTGTCACCAAGCACGTGCTGTTTCCATTCTCTCCCCAGCCACCTCCCCTTTGATGGTCCCTACTTTTAGCAGCCAGTCTCTGGGTGGCCCTCAGGGTGAGCCCCAAGGTCCCAGGTGCTGTGCAGAAGATCCAGGTCCCCAGAGTCCCCTGCTGCGGTGGAGTCTGGGGGCATGGTGGGGCCGGCCAGTTGGCCTACTGTGACCGTCGCCAGGGAGCCACAGAATGCCCAGTCTTTCAAGGGGTCAGGTTCTGCGCCCTGATGATCTGTGCTGGGGCCAGGGCTGCTGGCAGGGGCTGTGTCCTTCTGCCTGTGTGCTGAGCACCTCACCTGGGCCGCGGGCCCTGAGGGCGCTGCAGGACCAGGGCGCTGGGCCCCGGCTGCGAGTGCGACCCTTGGATGGGCTGCGGGGCTCCCCAAGACGCCGACCACGTTTTCTCGTGTTTTGAGTTTCCAACTTGCTGAACACTGAGATTTTTTAAGAACAAAAGTAACTGTGACCGGCTGGCTCAGGCTTCTGGGGCGCGGGCTCGGCCGCCAGTGGGGGCAGCTGGCCGCCTCTCTGGGCGGGGAGGGAGTTCGCGCTGCACCCGGCGCCCGCCCATCCTCCCGCGCGCCGCCCCGCAGCTCCCCGGCCCTCCGTCCCGCGGACTCTGGGACACGGAGGGGGCCGTGCTGCACGGCGCGGACCTCGGGCCGGGCCATTCGCGTTTGGGGAGCTGCGGCGGCGCCCAGGAGCCGTCCCCTCTAGCGGGGCGCGAGGACCCGGGCGGGGGTCGGGGCTCGCGGGTCCCCGCGGCGGGGTGCTGGCGGGGGCGCGGGCGGTGCTTCCCGCAGCGGGGCAAGAGGGCCGCGCGCAGGGCCCCGGGTGCCCGGCAGGGGGCGCGCCGGCGGCGGCGCGGGCGGCTCGGGCGGCCGGCGCCCCTGACGTCACCGCCCCGGTCGCCAGGGCGACGGCCTCTCCGGCGCGCGTCAGCCCGCCCGTCTCTTGGCAACCGCCCGATCTCCGCTCCCTCCGCCTGGCGCGGGGCCGCGCGTCGCTCTGGCGTCAAAGCGACGTCAATGGGCTGTGGCGGCCGGCGGGCCGGCCGGGGCGGGGCGGCGGGCGGGGCGGGGCGGGGCGGCCGCCGCGTGCGGCCAGCGGGCGCCTCAGCGCTGACATGCGGCGCGGCCCGGGCGGCGGCAGCAGCGGCGGCGCGAGCGGCAGGCGCCCGAGTAGCGCGAGCAGCCGAGCGGGCGGCGGGGCAGCGGGGACGGCGGCGTCCGGGCCGGGGCGCGCGGGCGGCGGCGGAGGTGAGCGGCGGCGGGGCTCGGGCTGGCGGCCGCCGCGGGAGGCCCTGCAGGAGCGCGCGGGGGGCTCGGGCGGGCGCGCAGCCCCCGGCTCCCCATTGTGTGGGGCGCGGAGCAGCGGGTCCGCACGGCCGCGGGGGCCGGGGGTCTCTGGATCGGATGGAGCCGACCGCGGGCGGCGAGGAACGGGTCCGCACGGCCACGGGGATAGGGTCCCGGGATCGGGATGGAGCCGACCGTGGGCGGCGGGGTTCGGCGAGGAGCGGGTCCTCACTCACTGCGCGGATCGCGTGGAGCGGGGTCTGGAGTCGGGATGGAGCCGACCGCGGGCGGCGGAGGGCGGGGAGGAGCGGGTCTGCACGGCCCGGGGGGCGCAGGAGTCTTGAGTCAGAGGAACCCCGACCGCCGGCGGCGGTGTCCGCGGGCGGCGGTGTTGGTGGGGAGCGGGGTCCCCGCGGCGGGATGGAACAGCTCGACGGCGGGGGCTGGCGGTTCTGCACCGCCTGCGGGGCTCACGGGGTCTTGGCATCAGGAGGAGCCAACCGCGGGCGGCGGAGGCGGGTCCCTCGCCCCGCGGAGCTAATGCGATCCGGGGCTACTAGGCTCGAGGTGACCCGGAGCGACAGGTGTGGGAGCGGGCCCTCAAGTCCCAAGGGGAATAGAGGTTCCGGTGGAGCCGACTGTGGGCAGGTAGTGTCCGAGCGGAGCTCGGCCGAGTGGCCGAAGAGGTCCGGAAGCTGGAGTGGAGCCGACCGCGGGCGGCGGGCTGGGGCGTGCGCAGCCTCGGCCGGCGTCCGCGCTGAGCTCGCCCCTCGCTGGTCTGCAGGTGCGGCCCGGAGCCATGGTGATCATGTCCGAGTTCAGTGCGGCCCCGGCGGGCGCCGACCAGGGCCAGCAGAAACCCCTCCGCGTGGGCTTTTACGATGTGGAGCGGACGCTGGGCAAAGGCAATTTTGCGGTGGTGAAGCTGGCGCGGCATCGAGTCACCAAAACGCAGGTGCGCAGGGGCGCCCCGGGGAGGCCAGGGAGCCTGACCAGAGACCCCGGGCGGGCGGGCGGATTCACCGCCTGCTGGGTTGATTGTCAGTCATTGTTAACGCTCTAGTCTGGTAAAGAGTAAAAGTCCTGTGATACGTTTATCTATAATTTGTACAAATTTTAAAGAATAGCAATGAGAATAATAACCAAACTAAAGACAAAACAAAAAGAAAAACCATGAGCACACAGGGGAGGAGTGGTTCCTGGATTCAGAGCTAAGCTGGCCTCATTCACTTGAGACATTTAACTTTGATTTCTTTAAATATCAGTGGTTCCTTTGGTTCATTTTCCCCAACTTTTTGTGACCTTCTATGATTTATAAAGTGTTTGCATAATTAACTGGCAAAAAATGAAACTTATAAATGTGGATAAGTGGTTTGTTTTTCTAATATCCTTTTCCTTTTTAAAATACGCAGGTTGCAATAAAAATAATAGATAAAACAAGATTAGATTCGAGCAATTTGGAGAAAATCTACCGTGAAGTCCAGCTCATGAAGCTCTTGAACCACCCCCACATCATCAAGCTTTACCAGGTGAGGTCCCCTGCCTTCCCTTCCCAGGTAGTCCTTGCCAGCCAAAGCCTGGGGCTTCTGAAAGGTGCCCCTTTTCTGGATGTGTATGGGAGACAGTGAGCTGGTTGTGATTTTTATAAGATATGCAGATGTATTTGCAACTATTTTCTTGCTTTTGGATTATAATTGGAGATTTGTTTCATTAAAATTTTATCTAGTATCAAAACTTTCTCCAGTTTAAATGCATAGAGGTCTGTTGTGTAAGTGGCTTCACTTTGAGAACCACTTCTGTAGTGTTGATGCAGGTCCTGGACTTGGTCCAGAAGGACAAATTTGAGTACAACTAGAAACTTCTACCTTTGCACACGATTATTAAACTTTAAAAGAGCTGTTCGTACCAGTTTTCATGAACTTACCTATGGCATCAGTGAGCACTCCTCTTCCTGTTTAACTCTTCTTTGCACAGGGAAATTCACAGACACTTGCCACTTGTTACCTGTTAGGAACATGACTTACCTGTGACCATCTTTTGTTTTTTGACTTTATATTTATTCTTCTTATTAAAATTAATACATTAATTATATCTTTGGGAAACAAGTAAATAATTAGGACAGCAAAGCAGTCTCCTTCTTGTACCTCCTGGTGATAATGACCACTTTTGCTAGGATGAAGTCACTTCTGCTTTGCAGAGAAGTGAAGGCTTTGCAGGTAGTCACTACTTCATCTGCTCATGTTGACTGTAAATTCCTCTTAGAGACTCGGGTGGAGCTGTGTGGATCAGGTGATTGTGGGAGACCTGTGTGCACGGCTGGCAGGCTGCATGCGCTGTGGTAGGAGAGTGTGATCTAAGTGCACCCCCACCCTGGCTCCTGGACTTGTGTGGTTGGAGCTTGTGCTTCTCATGCAGGGACAGTTCCCCCGGTGTCTTTAAGCACAGAGCTCAGGGCCGTGTGCTCAGAGCTCCTGTTTCATTTGGTTGTCATGTTTAAATTGTGCTTGGAGATAAGAAGTCTCCTCCAGGGCCACCGATGTTGGTGCCTGGAAAGTGTGCCTCCCCAGCTGCTGTGGCTTCTGACTTTGTGAAGAGCTGACTCACGACGTCAGTCCTTCCTGTGTCCCTGCTCTTCCACTTTGTCCCCTGGGTGGAGTTGGCTCAGTGAAGGAAGTCTGTTGCCCATGCCGTCAATGCCAGAGGTCTTTTCTGGAGGTGCTTGCTGTTGCCACAGTGACTGATGGCTGTCTGGGTGGGGGGGAGCGAGGGCGCGGTCCTTTGGTCTGGACAGTACTGTCTGATGTGCGAGCAGCTGCCCGGGCCTGGGAACCTGCCCAGCTGCTTCATCCTTTCCATCAAGTTTTTAAAAAGTTGAAGGGATTCTGGAATCTTCTTCCTTCTCCTCCTCTTTTTTTTTTTTAATGGAGAGAGAATGAGCAGTGCTGTCTACTCCACACATGAGGTGGGGCCGTTAAACCCTAGCTTGGCAATTTAGCTAGAATTTGAATAATACTTTTCTTATTAGATTTCTGGATCCAAGCAGTTGTCTCTAAGTGTCTTTTTAAAGGAATAACTGTATTTTGAACCCCCCCAATTTTTTTTCCTCATAAGAATATTGACTCTCTTCCTCTAAAATATGTTCAAACACACACAGGCATGAGTTTGTTTTCTTTCAATACAAAAGATTTGAATTTTGCCTTGTTCTTAGTTAGGTGAAAAGTCCTTTTTTTAGGTAACACAAAGTTCCCAGTGGATAATGAACTTTCAAGGTGTATATTGATACTGACTGTTGCCCCCGGTACATGCTGACAATCCACTGTGGACCAGAGGGGCTTCCTGCAGCTTGATGGCAGGACCATGTTCTTAGGGCCTCTGTCTCGCCCGGGCAAGCAGGACTGGAGTGTCAGCCACCCTTCAGTCTGCTCTGGCTGCGACTTGAATCACTTGTCACGTGTGAAGGGTCCAGATCAAGTGCAGTGGCCCCCAAAGTCCTGGAGGTACTTAGGGCAACCTGAGTTAGTAGGTGACATAGGAGGATGCAGAGACATGTAAGGCATCAGGTCACGGACAGGTGCTCGGGGTCACTGTGGGGAGGAAGCCCCCGGGTTCTTTACTGCAGGGGCTTCTCCTTTTCCCTTTCTGACTGTGCTCATCCTGTAGAAGTAGAGATGTACGGGTTCAGGTGGATCATCTGTACCCCTAGTGTGTTCTTTTCTTGGGTTAATGTTAGGTCTTTTTCTGTTTTGTTTTAGGTTATGGAAACAAAGGATATGCTTTACATTGTTACCGAATTTGCAAAAAATGGAGAAATGTTTGGTAAGCCACACTCGTTTTTAATACCCACTGGAACCAAGTGTGCTCACTTGGCAGGACCTGCCCATGTGGTTGGGTCCACTCGTCCTCGGACCCTGTGCCTCCCATCCCCGAGGGCAGCCATGCTGTGCATCTTGGGACACAGCTGCGTTTCCTCGTTCTGCAGACTATTTAACTTCCAACGGACACCTGAGTGAGAATGAGGCGCGGAAGAAGTTCCGGCAGATTCTGTCGGCCGTGGAGTACTGCCACAACCACCACATCGTCCACCGTGACCTCAAGACGGAGAACTTGCTGCTGGACAGCAACATGGACATCAAGTTGGCGGGTGAGGGGGGCTGCATCCAGAGGACAGCGGCTGGGGTGGAGGCCGTGCGGGAGGTCTCCAGCTTTCTGAGTCCACTTTGAAACTGCAGCTCCTGCCGTTTCTAGGCTGACGTCCATCGTCTGTTTCTTTGCCTTGCAGACTTTGGATTTGGGAATTTCTACAACCCGGGAGAGCCTCTGTCCACATGGTGTGGGAGCCCACCCTACGCAGCCCCTGAAGTCTTTGAGGGGAAGGAGTACGAAGGCCCCCAGCTGGATATCTGGGTAAGAGCCTGTGAGCGTGGACTCTGCAGCTCAAGGCCACGTCTGGCAGCCTGCTGGGCACTGACACTGCTGTTGGTCATTCACAGAGCCTTGGTGTCGTGCTGTATGTCCTCGTCTGTGGCTCTCTCCCTTTTGATGGGCCCAACCTTCCAACGCTGAGGCAGCGGGTGCTGGAGGGCCGGTTCCGCATCCCCTTCTTCATGTCTCAAGGTGGGTGGGCACAGAGCCGGCCTGCTGTAGCTCAAGGGGGTGAGCGGGTGATGGCTGTGGAGAGAAGCAGGGGTGTGGGTCTCCTGCATGGCTGCTGGGCTTTCTACTGAGTCCACTGTCACGTCGTTGAATCCGGCTCAGGTGACTGGATGCAAGAGAAACCTGACCCATGGGGTGCCTCCTTAGTGTCCTGCTTATGGCCAGGTTGGGTCCAGGCTGAGTCCTCCCTCAGGCTGTCTCTCAAGAGTCGGGTGTCTGCAGTCTCCCCAGGGCCAGACCGGGATGCTGGCCTCTCCCCAGTTCTCTCGGCCCCTGTGCACGTGCTCTTCTATTTCTCTCACGTGTCTGACCCTTTGCTGCCCTAGTGTGTCACACCAAGATGGGGGTCTGGTTCTTCCTGGGGATGTTTTGAGGGACCAAAGTGTGCCTTTCCCAGAGCCCTGGTCTCCTTGGGGGCAGGTGTGGGCCCAGGGTTCAGCCTTTGTTAGGACTGTCACCATGCACGGTGAGAGTGGGTGCACAGCCTGGTCCCCAGCATTCAGGGTATGTCCTCCTCTCCCCCAGACTGCGAGACGCTGATCCGTCGCATGCTGGTGGTGGACCCTGCCAAACGCATCACCATCGCACAGATCTGGCAGCACCGGTGGATGCAGGCCGACCCCTCCCTTCTTCAGCAGGCTGATCCCACCTTCTCTGTGCACAGCTACACCTCCAACCTGGGTGACTACAACGAGCAGGTGCTGGGCATCATGCAGGCCCTTGGCATTGACCGGCAGAGGACCGTGGAGGTGAGCACACCACCTACCTGCCCTGACTGCCACTGTCTTACCCTGTGTGTAGAGACAGCCTGGGAGCAGCGGAGTAGAGACGTGGAGTGTAGAGACGGGCTCTCGGCACTGGAGTCCCTGTGGGTGCAGCTTAGTTTAGAGATAGTCTGCGCCACCCAGGAGTAACCTGGGAATAGCCTGGTAGGGGATCCCAGCAGCCAGCACAGGGGCCCAAGATGCTGCCAGCCACGCCTGACCCCACCCTCCTCTGCCCCAGTCACTGCAGAATAGCAGCTACAACCACTTTGCTGCCATTTACTACCTCCTGCTGGAGCGCCTCAAGGAGTACCGAAGCACACAGCCGTCGGCCCGCCCCGGGCCTGCCAGGCCGCCCCGGCCCAGAAGCTCAGACCTCAGCAGCTGTGAGGTGAGGGGGAGGACTCCTTCCAAGCCTTGCTCTTGGCGCTTTGCCTTGGATCGTGTCCTCGACTGTGAATCCCTGGCTTGGACCAAGGGGATGAAACTCAGAGTCCCCCGCCCCCTGGCTCTCCCAAGTTAGGCGGCAGGCCACGGCTGCCCGGAAGTGAAGAGGTGCGGGCCGCTGCACTGGGACTGCCCAGCAGCCCCTTGTTTCCTGCTTGGTCCTGGCACCTTGGCACTTGCTCCTGGTCACCTGCACGTTCATGTGACCTTGGAGAGGAGGGCGTGTCCTGAGCCATTTAGCATCCTGCGTCTGTGTGCGCCAGTCTCGGTGCCAACTTGTCTTTCTCTTCTCTTGACCCAGGTGCCTCAGGACAGCCTCCCCGGGGACCCTTTCCGATCCTCCCTGTTGTGCCCACAGCCCCAGGCCTTGGCGCAGTCTGTCCTGCAGGCTGAGATGGACTGTGACCTCCAGAGCTCCCTGCAGGTGTGTAGTGCCCACAGCCATGCCCAGGGCAGGTGGCACCCTTCCTAGAGGCTGGGCTCCCCCCGCCTGTGCTCACAGAGCCCAGTCGGTCACTGGTCTCCCTCCCTGCAGCCCTTGTTCTTCCCAGTGGATGTCAACTGCAATGGAGTGTTCCAGCACCGCTCCGTCTCCCCCAGCAGCCTTCTGGACACGGCCATCAGCGGGGAAGCCAGGCTGGGTCCTGGTCTGGAGGAGGAGCAGGAGGCTCGGGAGCCCCTGCCTGGCAGCACAGGCCGGAGGCACACACTGGCTGAGGTCTCCACCCACTTCTCCCCAATCACCCCTCCCTGTAAGTGCCCTCAGGACCTGGTGCATGGCTTAGGGCTTAGGCCACCCCAGCCTTGCTTAGAACAGACCTTTTTGCCTGGTATCCGCCGTCGATCAGAGTCCTCAGGATTTGCTTGTGTGCTTTACTCCCAGGCCCTGGTGACTAGAGTTAGTGGGCCTGCTCATTTGGTGGAGGGGCTGCCCCGGGTGCCGGGAGGGTAGGTACTTGGCCCGGGCCTCCCTGTTTTGGGGTCTGAGCCTCTTGATAGCCTGCCCACCTGTACTTGTACCCACAGGCTTGCCTGTGAGGTCCCTGGGCTCCGGGGCTCTGGAGTCCTCGGTGGACACCCTTTTCCTGCCCAGGCGAGGGTCCAGCTGGGAAAGGCCAGCTGACGTTCCTCACCAGGGGCAAGTGCCAGGGGCCTGTCCCTTTGCCTTGGCCTAGAGAGACAGGCTGTCCTGCCCTCACCAACACCCTACTCTGCCTGCAGGTATAGTCGTCTCCTCTTCCTCCACCGCGGCCACCGCCTCAGAAGGAACCAGCTCCGACAGCTGTCTGACCCTCTCCGCAGGCGAAAGTCCCGTTGGGCTTGGCAGCAGCCTGGCCACCCAGGGGCTTCTGGGCACCTGCTCCCCAGTCCGACTGGCTTCGCCATTCCTGGGGGCACAGTCTGCCACCCCCATGCTGCAGGCTCAGGGTGGCCTGGGCAGAGCCGTGCTGCTCCCAGTCAGTTTCCAGGAGGGACGGAGGGCATCAGACACCTCACTGACTCAAGGTGAGGCACCCTCCTGTGCACTTCCTCCTCTGCGGGAACACGCCTGTCCCTCGTAGACACGCTGCCCATGTGGGCCCAGGAGCCTGTGGGTCCACAGTGCTGCTTGTGCCCATCCTCCCTGGAGCGTCTGTGCAAAGGCTGCCCAGGTGGGGTCGAGCCCGCCCCCACCTCAGGGGGGGAGCGAGGACTTCTGTCTCCCTGTAGGACGCCACAACAGCCAGGCGCTCGTCCCTCCTGCCCCTTCCAGGGCTTGGGGCGCTGGAGCCGGGAGCCAGCCCTCATCCCTGTGCTGCTCCTCCCCAGGGCTCAAGGCCTTCCGGCAGCAGCTGAGGAAGAATGCGAGGACCAAGGGGTTCCTGGGGCTGAACAAGATCAAGGGGCTGGCCCGCCAGGTGTGCCAGTCCTCCTCCAGCCGGGCCTCCCGGGGCGGCCTGAGCACTCTGCACGCCCCCACCCAGAGCCCAGGTCTGCAGGGCAGTGGCACCAGTGGCCGGGAGGGCAGAAGCCTGCTGGAGGAGGTGCTGCAGCAGCAGAGGTAGGCCGCTCCCAGGCCCACCAGGCGCTTCCTGGAAGGGGGCAGGCAGGGGTCAGCTGGTTACTCGTGAGTGGGTGGAGGGCAGCAGCGACCGGAGCTGGCCCGTCATGGGCATCTCTGAGAGGTAAACAGAAGCTCGGTGAGAACATGGCTCAGAGCTTGTCCTACACAGCTCTGCGGGCCTCGGCCACCTAACCAGCAGCTGCGTAGGGCGGGCAGGACCAACCTGGGCAGTGCAGAAACCTGAGAGCCTCTGAGCAGAGCTGGTAGGGTGACCTGTCGCCTCCCTGTTCTCTGTCCCCCAGGCTGCTCCAGTTACAGCATCACCCGACTGCCCCGCCCAGCTGCCAGCAGGCACCCCCGCTGTCCCCCACCTCCTATGTGCTCGCCCCTTGCGACAGCGCCCTTGTGTCGGGGCTCCCACTGCTGCCCGCCCCCCTCTTCCAGGCCGGTGTGTCCCCTGTGATGTCAACGGCACGGCTTCTGGATGCCCACCTGCACATCAGCGCTGGCCCAGCCGTCCTCCCCACCGGGTCCCTGCCACCATGCCTCTCTCGGCTGGCCCCAGGCTACGACCCTGCTGGGCTGCCACAGGGGGATTGCGAGATGGAGGACCTGACCTCTGGCCAGCGGGGGACATTTGTCCTGGTACAGTGAGGTGGCCCCACTGTGCCCACTGACTTTTCCAAGCAATAATTTCAGAGTATGTGAAGACATTTTGGACTCAGAGCCAAGAACTTTTTAGAAGCAAAACAAGCAATACGTTAGGTGTATGGGCTTTTTAGGTTATTTTTTGTTTTATTATTATGTTTTTTTCTTGCACTGAGTGACCTCAACTTTGAGTAGGGACTGGAAACTTATTGAAGAAAAATAATAATCGAGGAGTGAGTGTCGTGGGGGACAGGGCGAGGGTGGGGCCTGGCTCCCCTCCCTGGCGGTGACAGTACGCCTGCCCCCGCACATGCTCGTGGTGTCCGGTTGGCGTTAGTTCTAGTTCTCACCTCTTGAAACATTTATGCTGTAACGAAAACTGTGAACTTGCTGCTTCTGCATCCATGTAGAAGAGTCCTCCCGAGGGCCGCCAGGTGGTGGGTCCTCTCCCCGAACCAGAGCCGGGGCCTGCCCTCCTTCCTTCAGAGGAGTGTCACCCGGACGCTGCTCAGGGCAGTGCTGCGGGGTCCTCTGGGGGAGCTCCAAGGAGGAGCTGGGGGGCGCGACTTGGCTCAGAGCCCTGGGCACTGCGAGGAAGCCTCAGTTTCTTCCTGCTGCGCATCTCGTTTCTGCTGCTAATTACTGAGTTTTTATGCATTTCATTATCAGGGTCCAACAGCAACACCTGACTGGGGCCACCGGGCGGTGTCGGGCGTGGGAGGTGGGCGCAGGGCCGCCTGCTGCCTCTGCCCCTGGCGCCAGCTCCGGCCGAGCGCTGGTCATCTGGCTTTTGTTCACGGAGAGTGAAATGGGAAGCTTAGGTCAGTGTTTGTAAAGCTTTCTTTTTTAAGCAGATACTGTATATGTATATAAATAGGGACAAATAGACACTATTATTTTCTATATTTTGTACTACACTTTTGTGTTCCTGTTTGAACCTCTCCCGGGCACGTTGAGAAGCACCCCAGCACCAGGTTGTGTTGAGGAAGGGGCCGCGGCTGGAGCTGGCCGAGGAGTGGCCTGGCCTGACAGGTGGCCACCCACCCAGCCAGCCAGAAGCTCCCTGGGACAGGAAACGGTCCCTGCTCTGAGAGTTCCCCTCCCTGACCAGGTGCCTTGCTGGGCGCATGGCCCGCAGTGTTACGGAGGTCGGAGTCATCCTGAAGGGGAAAGGGGGTTTTCAAAAGCCAAAGATTGACCGAGCTACTTGAGGGTCACGGAGGCTGGTGCGCCCCGTGCGCGGCGTGGCCTGTGGCCCTGCCTGTGTCTGCTGCTGCCACCACTGGCTGTGGCTTTTTCAGTGACTGTGGAGGACTGTCCTTGGGGCGCAGACCTGGTGCCAGGCTGCTGAGAAAGCACCAGGGTCTCGCCTGCCTGCACCTGGCCCAGCCTGGCCTCCATGTCACAGCGGGGCTGCACCCCGGCCTCTGCTCGCGGCATGCCACCCATCCAAGGCCTCCTGCCGCTGTGTTCTCTGAAGCAACGACAAGCACTTTACTTTCATAGCGGATTTTGGTTTTTCTTATGCTGTAGACCCTCTGGAGGAGGATGAAGTCGCGTCTTCACTTCTCGCTATCCTGGGCCCGCGGCTGTTTCCAGACAGCGCTGTCCCAGACTGTAGTGCGTAGCCTATTTAAGACACTACGTGATCTGATGGAGATGTACATAATTGTTGTGTTTTTTTTTACCATAACTGAATTGTTTTATTTCTTTTGTTAACATGATAAATGTATGCCAAATGATGAGTTGACATATTTTTTTTAATTTAATATTTAAATAAAATGTTTGGGGACCCTTCACTCCTCTCCCGCTCGTCTCTGGGAGCTTACTTTTCCAGGCATCTCATCAAGAGGCCGTGGCCTCAGCCTCCAGCTCACTGACACTGGAACCAGAGAGGCCGTGACGCTGGCGCGGCCCCAGCCTTGCCAGGCAGACCAGAGCCCCCCAGGAACAGTGGCAGGTGGCCCAGCGATAAGGGCTCCTCCAGCCTTGCCAGCCGCCGGCCCCCAGGTCACTGAGGTCTCAGCAGGGCTCCTCGGTGGGCCGTCCCTCCCAGGACGTTCTTGGAGGCCCTCACAGGTCAGGATTGGGAAGAAGCTCACAGAGAAACCGCAGCCTGGTCTGAGCCTGGGCTCCTCCCAGCAACAGGGCAGAGGTGGCACGCACACTCACAGAGGCTCAGTTCCTTGCAGAATAATTTCAGCTTCACACACAGTAGGGCCATCATCACAGCCCTGTGCTGGCTGGTGGGAAGGCCCCGGGACACCACACAGCAACTCACAGAATGACAGGGCTCCCCAGTGACCTGTCAGCTCCTCTTTTGGTCTACACCCAAAGAATGGAGAGCAGGGTCTCAGAGAGCTTCCCAGGCAGGTTGCTGGCTGCAGTACACAGAGTCAAAAGGTGGAAGCAGCTCCGTTAGGACTTGATCAAATTCACAGAGGTGTCTGGGTGTTATGGCATACCGTGATCCCCATGGCTCACGAGGCCGAGGCAGGAGGATTGCAAGTTCAAAGCCAGCCTCAACAACTTAGGGAGGCCCTAAGGACTTAATGAGCCTGGTCTCAAAATTAAAAAAAAAAAAAAAATGTAAAAGGCTGGGGATATGGCTTAGTGGCTAACACCCCTGGGTTCAGCCTGTATACCAAAACTAAAAGGGATCTTCAAGGGGAGATGCCCAGTGCGTGCACAATAGTGTCCACAAAGAGCCAGGAGGAGGGAAGGCGAGGGCCGGCCACTGTTGGGGAGAGGACCTGCCAGGAAGGCCAGAGCACCTCAGCACATGGCCAGGGCCCTGGGGCTTTTGCGCAAGGAGTGCTACTTCCAAGGCCATCCCAGCCGTCAGTGGCCCTGCAGTGGGCCTTTGGCAGCAGGACTGGGGTGAGAGGTGGGGGCTCCCTGTGTCCTGTGAGGAGTCTTGGTGGTTTGTGGGACGCCCTTAGGAGCGGAGTGAGCATGTTTCCACTCCCTGGCTGTGGCCACTACAGCCTTAACCGTCACGAGGCCACGTGGGGACAGGAAGGCCAAGCCAACCACACCCTCCAGGAGAGCTAGAAACCCAGGCCCAAGCCCTGGGCTCTCACTTGTGCCCCACTGTGCACAGGGACCCGGGCTGGGGCAGCCAAGGGCCCACAGCAGTCTGCACTCTCAAGAGCCTTGTCCTGGGCCAGCATGGCCTCAATTCAGGAGCCCGAGGGATGATGGGGGATTAAGAAAAGACAAACAGACACAGAGAAAAAGCTAGGGCCTGTGGGTGGCCAAGCCCTGGTGAGGCTTGAGGACACAGAGCTCGCTCAGTACGTGTATTCTACAGGTTTTGTCACCAGAAGGTTATTTGTGAGAAAGCTTTAGCAAAGCGGGCAGTCTGAAGGACGCAGCGAAACTGGCAAGACATGGAGGTCATCTTGTTAGGCCTGGAATCCTGTACCCCTGGGAATTGGCGTGCGGATCCAAGGTTCTGATTGCTAGGGCCGTATGTCTTTGCAATGGCCTCCTATGGCCGGCACTGCTGTAGCAGCTGGGGCATGGTGACCTGTGCTTTCTCACAGTCGGCTCCCAGAGCAAAGGCAGCCACAGAGGGATCAGAGACCAGGGTTCAAGTCACTGCTCTCCACATCTCCCCCTTTTTTATTTTTCAAATGCAAGTGATGAGCTATTGTTGGGAGTGGTTGGACTTCTTTTGGTAGATGTAGCATCTCACCGTGATAACACAGAAGAATATCAGTAGCAAACACATAATTCCAAAAATGTACCCTACTGTGTTTTAACGTATACTCTAAGGATTCAAACCATTTGATCCATTAAGTATTTGTTTAGCAAGCCACGTGGGATCCACAAGATCCTTCCCGTTCTCTTGAATATCTTGAATGTGATGATGAGGGTCTCGGAGACTGAACTGTCATTACTTTTCACCAAATGCCCACGGATGATTCTTAGTGTTCTCCCAAGCCCCCTGAGGGTATGACACTTTGCTGCTGTAGCACAAACATATCTGTAGTCAGCAGGACAATGGAGCCACTGCTTGAATCCAAGAGCAGCAGTTCATTTGCTGTATTTATGACTGTGGCTTCCAGGGCATTTAACTTAGTTTCTATCTTGTCATCAATATTTACCTGGTTCTTTGGGGCTTTTGAAGTATTCTGAGCCAAATCATTAAGAAAGTGAGCATTCTGCATTCTTGTAGCTAAGGCTACGGTGGACGTCAGGGCAGAGGCCAACACAGATACTAAAGTGACTACCCCAGATACCACAAGGCAAGAGGGCACCCGTGTCGATTCAGCTGGATAGGCATCTGTTGTGGGGCTTGAACCCCAGCATCAGACACCAGGGCTCTGAGGCGTTGGCTGGGATCATAACAAAGGAGGGTTGGTAAGCACAAGCACTTCCTGTCCTTTATTCTACCTGGAATGCAATCAGCCAGGTTGCAACTTTGACAAGTCACGTGGTATTTTCCTTCTGCCCTGTTTACTTTTATATTCCCAGAAATTAAAACATAAGGAGACTGTACCCAGGCCTGCAGGCCACGCAGGGAGACGCTTCACCGCTCTCGTCCCGGGCAGCTTGGTGGTACTGGGGTGTATGATGAGGTCCGAGGCAGCGGTCCCGCACCACAGCTCTTTCTGTATGCCCCCATGGCTGAAGGCAGAGTCGTACCGACAAACCCTCCGGGAGTCATGATTTCAGTGTGGGTGTCTCCTATCAAGTCTATGAGACCAATCTAGAATGAATCCACTACTGCCAGGGACATCGTGTGGCACTGGCATGATATCGGCACGCTCCACCCACTTAGGAAAGGCACCCATTCTACTGTAGTGTCATCAGGGCAACGAGGTGTTGGTGGATGCCCCACGGGAGACAGTTATGTCCTTGGGACGTCCTATTTTTCTAATTGTCTGGAAATACTTTTTTAAATCCAGAGGCCAGTGACAAGGGCTACTGGGTCCCCCTTACACTATCTTCATCTCTTGGGCTGATTTTAAACAGCCAGTATTTTCACTGAGGACCAGCATAGAGGCCGTTCCCCAGTGTGACCAGTATCCCTAAGCCCAGTTGTGTGAACAGGGGTAACAGGTTCATCTGAAAACTCCCGCCGCGTGTGCCACAGGTCAGTACTGGAGCGGGTTCCCCATCCACAGAGTCAGAGGCACCAGGGTGGATCTGGGAACTAAGTCCAGAAGTTCCCCGTGACCCCACCTACCTGACAGTTCCCAGAAGCCAGCACAGCACAAACATGGTGGCTGCAGACGGGATGACCTCCCGTGGTGGGCCCCCTGTTCACGGCTGCAGTGGGCTCTCGAGTCGTCCGCATGTTGGCTTTAGGCATTCTGGGTCTGCCGAGCCTTCTTCGCACCCCTCCTCTTCCTCCTCGCATCCTGTTCCTGGTGGAAGTCGGGGCCAACACGTGGGCTTCAGCTGTGGGCTTCAGCTGTGTGGACTGTGGCTGCGGATCCTCCACGGTGGTGACCAACAGCAGGCTCAGGTACCCAGATGGGGTGAACGGCACCTTCTGGAAAGACACAGCGTGGCCCGTCCCCCACATGACCCCTGGATCTGGTCCCTTCCACTGCCCTGTTGTGAGTCTCTCCAGCAGTCCAGGCCTGGAAGCTGGGGCAGCGGGAGTCATGGCCCTCAACTGCAGCGGACCCTCAGGGTTGCAATTCAAAAATCTACAACAAACAGCGCGTTTCCAAGGACTCTGTGGGGCTCCGCCTCCCCTTTTGGTTTTGCAATTGCAACGTAAGGGGTAAGAGAGCCCGCTTCACGATGGCCTGGCCTTGAGGATCATCGGAAATACCAGTTCGTGATCAATATGGTATTGATCACAAAAGTGTTGAAAAGAAGAACTGGTATAAGCTGAAGCGTCATCGGTGTTAACTTGCAGGCAGCCCAGGACTCCAGGGCAGCGAAACAGGGAGCGATGGCTCCGTGTGTATTTTGTCCTGTTCGAGGGGTGGCAAAAATGAAGTGAGAACAACTACTGGCAGTAAAGTGAGCACCACGCAGTTCGTTCAGATTCAGGGGTACGAGTCACATCCTTCTGCCGCCACCGGTTTGGTCGCAGACCTCGGGGATGAACGCCAGTGGCTAAAACTGGAGTGTGTACGACACAAGGAGGACATGGGCAAAGAACCTGGCGAGCTCGTTCTCGGGTGCTGTGGAATTCCCCGCGGAGGCCGAGAGCGTTCTGATGACATGCTGTGTGAGCGGACTGAGCCCAGGCCTGCACAGACAACCGCCGACAGGCTGCACAGACAGCAGCCGCCGAAGGGCCTGGGAGCATGAGCTGGGATGTGTCCAGGGAAGCGGGGGTACTGCCGCCCACAGAGAGCTTTCTGTAGGCCACCCAACAGTGGTGGTTCCAATGTGCACAGCAACTCCTACCGTCGGCACTGTCCTGTGGTATGAACTTCATTGGCAAAGTGCATTAGGGCACAAACAGAGCTTGAAGCTCTGCTCGCTGTGCAGAGGTGTAAGGGGCTTGTGTGAGCAAGGCTGCGGTGACCAGCCTCACCTGAACTGGAGCCGTGACTGAATACTGTAACTGCATCAGCTGTTGGCTGGACACGGAATTTTTGGAAAAATGAATGAAGTTCTAGTAGCAAACCCAACAACCTTATTACCAGGATAGTAATTTTCTACTCGGCCAGGAAAATTAGCCCAGCCACCTGCTGAGTATGAGAGGATTGCCAAAGCCACATTGTCGTTGACCTGAAAAGGGCACCACAGTGAAAGGGCTCAAGCAACCACCAATGGTCGAACTCGACTTCTGACTTTAATAATAAGCTGAGCAACGAAATCAGGAAATGGGGTTAAAGATTTTGGAGGAGAGCCAGGCGGAGCCGTTGGATAGCTCCTGAGGGTTGGGGGGTAGGAGAAGCAGGAAGGATGAACGCACGTACAGGCGCCTGTCAATTAACCCTGCTCAGTTGTGCAGTCTCGAGGGCAGCCCTTGCTTCTGGAGTGAGCTGCTGAGACCGGAGAGGGATCCGCACATAAGGTGTCAAATAAAGGGCTCAAACCCGCAGTGGACAGTTGTAAGCGAGGCCTTAACCAGTTAATATCTCCCAGTAACTTTTGAAAATCAGTAAGAGTATGAAAAACCTAAGTTCTAATTTGTAAATTTTGTGGATGAATTATACATCCTTCAATTAAACTGCTCAAATACTGAAAAGGAAAGGGTTGCAGGCATCGAGCATTCCGTAAATACAGGGGTGTCCCCAAGTGTCACCACCCTCTCAGCCTGTTCTGCACTAAGCTCCATCCACTTAGATGTCCACCTCAAACCATCACCCTGATACACAAGCTTTGGCTAGGTGATCCGGTCACTAGGTGGAAAGGCTTCCTGGGCAAGAGTCTCCCACAGGCCCTGTGCAGGAGGAGCAGGAGGGCCACACGGAGCAGGCAACTTAGTTCTTAGAGGTTTTAAAAGAAATGGGTGCATGGGATCCAATGGGCTGACCAGCTGCCAGTGTCTGCCCCAGCTGCCCTTGCTGCCCAGAGACCCTGACGTGGTGAACATGGGGACCCGGGTGCTTTTAATTTTGTGTTGGGTGTGGGTTGAGGCACGGGAGCAGACAGTCACTATCAGGCTAGCAAAGGTGTGAACCAGCTCCCTGCCCCCCACTCCTCTCCCAAGTCTTCTGAGATGTCTCCCGTCCCCCGCTCGGCTCTCTCGGGCAGGGTCCTCCTCCAGGTCCTGCTCCTTCTCAGAAGGTAAGGGCCCTGCGGGGAGGAACGCTGCAGTCGGCAGAGGATGCGTTGAATGTTCACGATCTTCCTGGCATTTTGGGAAGCCGGGAATCATGTCAGGAGCCTACCATTCCACACCTTCTACGATGGGTCGAGACCGTCTCGTACCCATGACCGTGAAGGGAGAGGCGCTGCGGGTGCCTCTCGCGGTCCTCAGCGGCACACCTAGCATGTAGCTCTTCACAAGGTTCCCCACGTCAGGGAACCGAGGACAGGTTTCAGGAACAAATCCCAAACCCTGTGACAGCTGCGCCTTCTCTACGGGGCGGCCCGTGACTTAAGCGTGACTTTAACGTGTCAACGTAGGGAGCCCTGTCTCTGGATCCAGCTTTCCCGTGTCTGACACCTGGCTGGAAACGTGTGCGCCCCGTCTTTATCCGAGGCCTGCCTTCAGAGGGTCCTCCACCTGAATCCACTGAAGAAGTAGCCCTGGATCCAGTCCCTGTGTGGGCCCTGACTGCTGCCAGCAGCGGCCCCTGGTTCAGGAACCCAGGGGTGATGGAGGATCGAGAAACACACAGAGACACATGGAGAGAGGACGCTGGCCCCGGGGGTGGCCAAGCCCTGGTGAGGCTGCATGGACACAGAGCTCGCTCAGCACGTGTGTTATACAGGTTTTGTCGTCAGAAGGTTATTTGTGAGAAAGCTTTAGCAAAGCGGGCAGTCTGAAGGACGCAGCGAAACTGGCAAGACATGGAGGTCACCTTGTTAGGCCTGGAGTCCTCTACCCCTGGGACAACTCAGGTTCTGACTGTCAGAGGCCTGTGCCCTCACACACAGCCACCTAGGGCTGGTGTTACCAAGGCCCCGGGCATCGCGACCTGCACTCTCCACAGCCAGCTCCAGGGCAAAGGCCTGAAGGGGATCAGAAACCAGGGTTCCAGTCCCTGCCCTCCACGGCCATGGCTGAGGGGAGGGGCCCAGCTCCTTGGCGTCCCATGGCTTCTGCTGTCTGAGGATGGGTGGAGCCAAGCGGAGTCCATTCTTTATTGGTGACACACTTTGGAAACCAGGCAGTCTCAGGAAGACCTTGTCTTTGGGCCTCTCGCGGCATCTGGCCTTGGTATTCTTGTCATGCTGAATGGCGGTTTGACGTGTCTCATTTCCCCAGTAGATGGTCACTCTCCGGCAGACGAGGAGTGATTCTCGTTATGCCCGGTGGCACTGAGAACAGTCCCGTGTGGTGGCCCCTTCATGAGTCCTTGCTAGGACCCTCACGGGTCCTTCTAGAACTTGTGATGCGCATGGTGACGACGAGGCTCCTTGGCTTCTCAGGTGACAGCTGGGGCCCCCCTTAGGGAGCTCTCAGATGCTGCTTGGGGCCCTCCGGCTCTGCCTTGGGACAGCCTGCTGGTTCCTTTGCCCTCGGACGTGGAGGAGTCTCCAGGGCCAGGGGAGCGGGAGAGTCCCTGTGCACCCGGCCCAGGTCTTGCCCAGACGACATTTCTGCAGCCTGCCGTGCCCTCCCCAGGGCATTTCCCAAGGCGTTGACGCTGAGGATGGGTTGGCTCCTGTCGGGCCTGGCCGAGCCCAGCCGTGTTTGGGCACACCCCTGACTGCATGCCTGTGCTTCTGAGCAGCCGGGCGCTTGGGTTCTGAGTTTTCCTTCTCTAATCCTGTGGCAAAGGTCCAGGGATAGCCCGGAGCAGGCCCTGCTGCCAAGCAACTGGCTGCTTATGCCCTCCTGTGTCTGTGGCCCAGCCCATGAAGCTTTGTCGTGGCCAGGGACAGGGCCTGTGCGGTCACACACTGGGGTCTGCGTCCCCATGTGCGTCCTTCTAGTCCTGTGACCCGGGCAGATGACATGACTGGGGTGTTTTCAAGATGGCACCCACCACCATGGTGTCTACGCCTTAGGGTCATGGGAACCCTGTGCCCACCCACCCATGGGAGGCTTGGCACAGTGCCTAGCAGGCATTGAGCACTCAGTAAATACAGTGGTGTCCCCGAGTGTCACCACCAGTATAAATGGCACAGAATATTTGCAAGGGAAGGAGAGCTGTCAGCTGACCAGCCGCACAGGCCTGCCACCCTCGGGCCTCTGTGGAGCGAGCCGGCCCCTCTTGTCACGCAGCAGCTCAGTTCTTGGGCCAGGACGGGACACCCCTTGCTGGGCCACAGCCCGTCTCACCATGGGCCTTGCTCTCAGGAGGGAGCCATCCTGGGCCTCTAGCAGCATTGTGCCCAGGAGTGGACTGGCTTCTTGTGGCTCCCAGCACAGGGTCACTGGACAGGGAGAGGGAGTTCCAGGCCGGTCCTCGGGGGCAGGAACTGAATGGGACTTAGAGCAACGGGGTTGAAGGGAGCAGAAGCGTTGGCTGGAGCTGTCCCCGAGAGGCAGCAGGTGTGTGGGCGGGCGGCCAGGCCCTGAGGAGCTCAGCCCTGGCGGGACTTGACCTTGGGTCATCAGGGGGAGGATTCTTGAGGGTCCTCGGGCAGGTCTCCAGGAGAGTGCTCCCTCTCGGGCCTCCTGTCAGCGCTGGGAAGAGGGAACAGAAACCAGCAGGGCCGTGGCAGGGCAGAGCGGCGGAGGGAGGGGCGCTGCGGCGGCCCCGGGCTGCCTGCATCGCGGTCCACTGAGTCATCACAGTTTATGTCTTTGAATGTGAAAACCAAAAGGACCTAAAAACGCTCGTGCAGCCGGAGCACGGGCCCTTCTGCTGCGTCTCTGACAGCTCTGTGGGGGGTGGAACGGGCCTCCCCAGGTCCACTGGCAGCCTTGGGGGGGGGAAGGCTCAGAACCCCGTTCCAGGTGGGGGTGTGATGACCGAGGCCACAGAAGGGGCAGCTCTGCAGAGCAGGGTCCCCAGGGCAGAGCAGTCCACCAAGGCCCAGCCGAGCTGCCACCCCAGGCCCTACTCTAAGGGTGAAGTCCAAGGGGTTTTGACACCGATGGACCCACACGCCTGCCGTCCCAGCCGGCCGTGGGGCATTTCTGCCCCAGGGCGCCCCCTTTGCCCTTAGCGTCGGGGACCTGCTTCCTGTCGCTGTGGGCTGGTTGTGTTTCTAGAGCTCCCTACAAGTGCCGCGCGTGCTCTGTGGCTTCTTTCACGCGCCCACGGGTGGAGATCCACGATCCAGCCCCTCCTCTCCTGCGGCCCAGTGTGTGAGGGTGTGCCGTGGTTTGTTGATCCATTCCCCTGGTGATGGGCATCTGGGTTGCTTCCAGCTTGGGGCTGTTTTTGATGCTGCCATGAACACCTGCCTGCAAGTCCCCGTGTGGGCGGGTTCCCTTCTCAACTGCAGCCTCCGGATGGCAGGTGATGACACAGCTGCTCGGCTGTCCCCCAGGTGGCCCCACCAGGCCCCACTGGTCCCACATCCTCACCCACCGTGGATCCCCTTGTTTTTCGCTGCAGCCGTCTGCATGGTGGGCAGCGGTAGTTTACTGAGTGTGTGTGTTTAGTTTTCTTTGGATACTGATCTTTAGCATCGTCTAACGGGCTGTTAGCCACTCTGCTCTTCAAGTGATTTAGATTTATTACTAGTCCTGTGTGCGTCATGCTGGGATCACTCCCAGGCCTCATGTGTGCTGAGCACGTGCCCTGACATGGAGCCACAGCTGGCCCTTGTCCACCTTCAGTCGGGCAGTTGGATTCGTGTGCCTGAACGGCAGGAGACCTTTAAGCGCTTCACAGAGGATGTCTGACCATGGGCACAAGCAGATATCCACAGCGTCTCTCACTCTGACTTGCCTTTCACTTGAAGAGTTGAAGATTTCCATAAATTTAACTATGAACTTTGTGAACTCCAACATCATTTTATTTTTGTTTAGTTATTTTTTGTATTTTGTCTAAGAAATCTGGGTCTGCACCATTGTTCTCTGAATTAGTTTTGCATTCCTAAGTCCTGGGCATTTCCACAGAACTTCAACATACAAACTGATTTCGGCTTACCTATTCATGCAGAGTGGCTGTTGATGGAGTTCGTCACTGAAGGCCTGTGGGGCTCAAGCTGCTTTGTTTAAACTCCCAACTCTACTTTTTGGCATAGACTTCTATTCGGAGCTGTTCAGATTTTCTATTTTGTTTTCAAGGAGCTTTGGGACTCCTGGGCGGGCTGTGGGCTTCACTCTCTTGGACTGTGTCTCGGGGAATGATGGTCGTATGTTTTTATAAGGATGACGATAAAAACTTGAAAACCACTAACTAAAGCCACTGCCTCTGTTGATGGATCTAGAAGAAGGCTTGGCCAGGATGAGGGGTTCATGTTCCCACAGGTCCTGGGCCTGGCACGGAGGCGGCCAGCTTCCCGCAGGATTCTGCCTGTCCACGCGGGCTTCCAGAGCCCCTGGCTAGGGCGGAGGCTGGTGAGTGGCAGGACGGCCCTGAGCCCGTTTCTTCTGCCTGCCGGGGGAATAACAGCCGCAGGTGCCCGTGTGGCCCAGGACACGGCAGGGCAGGCCCAGCAGAGTGTGGCGTGGACACACCTGGGCAAAGAGCTGCTGCTTCAGCCCGGGGGCCCCAGAGCCGGTTCCCATCTCACACGACCCTCAAGACAAGTGGGAGGAAGAAAGGCAGGTTGGGCAGGGCCGGATGGGCAGAGAGCAGCCTGCCCCATGTGTGGTGACCACCAGCCTGTGAGGTTTGGAGCCTCCCAAGGCCAACCCAGGGCCAGCATGTCCTCCTGCCAGCCCCAACCAGGCCCCTTGGTACCAGGCTGACAAGGGCCTCCCTAAGTAGAGGCTGCAGTTCCAGCTCCAGGGTGAAGGGAGGGACGGGCCTGGTGTCCTGCTGGTCACCACCCTGGGAGCCCCACAGACACCTGGGGCTCCTGGGCACTGCCCACCCTCTCCGGGCCTGGGTTGCAGGCAGGCTGAAGGCCAGCAGTTCAGGAGGGTGGGCCTAACTCCCTCTCAGCACGGGGTGTAATTAATTTTCCTGAAATAGGCAGGGCGGCCCAGTGGTTGTGCCTGTCTGAGTCAGCTGGTGATCACTGCCTCTCTCGGGCATGGTGTGCCACCCACCACTCAGAATTCAGAGGGCCCGCTGTCCCTGGCCCTGCTGGGGTGGCAACTGGGGTCAGGGGGCACAGGATACTCTGCCCTGCAGAGTATACAGGCTGCTGGGGGAGGGGACCCCAGGAAAGCTGACGGGGGCAGCTGGAGCCACTTTGTGAATAAAGTCCCAAGCCAGATCCTGCTGGGGGAAGGGCCGCACCTCAGCAATGCCACCGTCAGAAGGAGAGGAACCCGTCCTGCTGTGCCTGCCCCGGTCAGCAGCAGTGGGCAGAATGGGAGGGGGTGGGGCAGGTCCTGGGTCGGCCCCTCTGTCCCCCACGTGCTGTGGGCATGCTGTCACTCTTCCTGGGCCGATCCAGGAACGGAGCTGCAGGAGGGGGTGGCCCAGCACAGGGGTGCAGTGACAGCCACCTGTGCCACTGGCCTGTCTGCAGGGGCAGCTGGGACAGCTCTTCTCAGCCTGAGCTCTCAGGGCTGTGGGCACTTGTGTGGAGTCCTCTCCCACCCAGGGACCACAGTCCCACCCCCTGTGAGGTTGCCGGGCTTCACCCACAGGAGCCCCCAGACCAGCTTCTGGCTCTGAAGCCCCGCCCCCTTCCCGGCCCGTGACCGTCCTCCTGGCTCCTCCCACAGAGGCCTACCCCGGTGTGGTCACAGTGGCCCCCTCTGTCTACCTCCTGGCGCTCATGGCAGTCTTACAGGTCAGGGAACCTGGGTCTGCGTGGTCCTGTGCCTGGGGACAGTGTTAGCAGGGGATGGACCCGCCCCCGTCCCCAGCTGCAGGACCCACCGTCAGACCTGGGGACATTGGGGATACTTCCTTGGCATGGAGGCAGGTGCGGACTCTGGAGGTGGGAGTGGCCGGGCTGTGTCTACCTCCTGTGCTCAGGGATCCTCTTCCCAGGCACAGGCGAGGCCCCATGGGTGGCTGCCACTTGGTCCTCACAGGGTTTCAGTTGGGGAAACAGGTCACAGGGTCAGTGGGGCCCTGCTGGCCTGACTGTCACAGCAGAGTCCAGGTGGAATGGGCCCACCGCTCTTGGCCCGGTTAGGAGTTTCTGTGTCCCTGGGCTCCGTGGGGCACCCCGGGCTCCCCACGTCGTCTCCCCCCAGCCTCTGGCCAGCCCGGTTCACAGAGGGCCGAGCCCAGGGTGGAGGCCCAGGGATGGCGAAGGGCAGGGTGTGCGCAGGACGCTGGGGCCAGGGCCTGCCCGTGGAGCCTCTGTGTTCCTGCTACTTCTGCCTGTGGAGCCCGTCCTGCCCGAGCAGCGGGGAGGACAAGGCCTTGGGCTCAGCCTCAGGAGGTGGCTCCGAATGTCCCTCATTCTTTCTAAGAAGGAGTGAGTTAGGGGTTGAACTGTGTCCCCAGACAATGTGCGTGAGTCCCAGCCCTGAAGCACATGAATGTGACTCATCTGAAAATGGGGTCACTGCAGGTGTAACTCGGTGAGTTAGGAGGAGGCCACATGGCCCAGCAGGGTGGATCCCCAAGTCCAACATGACCCATGTCCCTACAGGAGGACGGGCATGTCAATCAGGAGGCCGTGTGACGTGGGGGCAGAGGCCCCCTGGGTGGTGGAAGCCGGAAAGGAGGTGCTCGACCAAGAAGGGCTGTCTCCTGGAACCGGGGAGAGCACAGCCCCTCCAACACCTGGGGTCAGACTTCTGCCCCAGCGCTGAGAGCGGACTCCTGGGTCTTAGGCCTCGCTTGGTGGCCATTTGATTCACCAGCCAGAGAACCCCCTCAGAGACCCAAACAGGCAAGTTCCCACCACGAAGGACCAAGGACCCCCGGCACGGGCCTCGGTGTCTGCTGGTGAAGAATGCCGGCAGCCCCGGACCCCGGGCCGCAGCCCCCTTTCTGGTTTCCGGCTCAGTGATGTCCTCTGCTCTCCTGCCCACACCCTGCCCCAGGGTCCTGGCTTGTAAAGAGGAGAGACTCTCCTCCAACCAGGGCCAGTGTTTCTGCCTGGAGAAGAGCATCTAAAACCCGCCTTCTCAGCAGGTGGACAGCTGGTGGGGAGCCCGGAGCTGTGTGGGGGGCTCCAGGTCATGGACATGGCCCAGCCACCGCCGACCTCCTTTCCTCCCACATCTGCTTCCTCCTCTTGCGGGGTGCCAGAGGGCCCTCACCCCACAGCCTCAGAAGGGACCACCATGCACAGAGATCAGACCCTGTCCCGTCACCGGCAGGGGTCCTGGCTAGGCAGCGGAAAGTGCCACTGAGTGCTTTCCCAGGCAGGGGCAGGGCTGGACTGCCTGGGCCAGCAGAGGCTGACCCATGTGGAGGCCACGCACTCTGTCCCTGCTTCACCCGGCCAGCTGAAGAGCCCTTTCGTCCTCTCCTGCAGCTGGGTAAACGGCTGGCCGCCTGGGAAGCCCCAGCCCCACTCCTGGAAACAGGTCCTTCCTGAGAAGTCCCCAGGCTGAGACCCCCAGGCCCTGCTGGAGCTGCAGCCTGATTCCAGGCCAGGGGCCACCAGGCCAGGGGGCCCAGGTGAGCAGGGCCACTCCTGCCAGGGCAGGGACGGGGCAGGCCTAGAAGCGGGAGAGATCTACTGGAGGACCAGTCCCAGAGAGGGGGCCACGGAGGCAGCCCAGGAGAGCAGGGTGGAGGTGGGTCCTGCAGAGGACATGGCCACTCAACCACATGAGGGGCCTAGCAGGGCAGGAGGTGGGCAGCTACATCCAGAGCCAGTGAGTCCCCAGCAGGTGGGCACAGGGCTGCGGCAGGGGATGCAGAGGTGCGTGATCATGCGCGTCACTCTGATCCCGAGCCACCTAGGCCCCAGCCTTGGGATCCTAAGCCACGGAGCCCACCCTCCTCCTGAGCTATGGAGCCCCCCACCCCCAGCCTCCTGAGCCATGGAGCCCCCATCCCCCATCCTCCTGAGCTACGGAGCCCCCCACCCCCAGCCTCCTGAGCCATGGAGCCCCCATCCCCCATCCTCCTGAGCCACGGAGCCCCCCACCCCTAGCCTCCTGGGCCACGGAGCCCCCCATCCCCCATCCTCCTGAGCCATGAAGCCCCCATCCCCCATCCTCCTAAGCCACGGAGCCCCACACCCCCCAGCCTCCTGGGCCACAGAGCCCCCCCATCCCCCAGCCTCCTGGGCCACGGAGCCCCCCACCCCCTAGCCTCCTGAGCCATGGAGCCCCTCTCCTCCAGCCTCCTGAGCCATCCCCCAGCCTCCTGGGCCACAAGCCCCTCTCCCCCAGCCTCCTGAGCCACCCCCCAGCCTCCTGGGCCACGGAACCTTCATCCCCAGCCTCCTCCGCTCTCCCCCAGCCTCCCCCCCCCCCAGCAGTTCCAGGCCATCCCTGGGCAGTGTGTCTGGGGAAGACCTTTGCTGCTCTCCATGGGGCTGAGGCTTACCTGCTCCTCCCCGCTCCAAGTCCCACCTGCTGGTCTGTCCACTGGGGCACCCAGGGGCTGGCAGGCAGCTGTAGCCCAGGGGCCTTGGCGGGGACCTGAGGGGAAGGCCGCAGTGGCCCCACGACCATGCTGGAGGCCGGCCACACGGCCCTTTCCAAGTCCCCCCACTTTGGGGTCAGTGGTTCTTCCTGACTTTGTGTTGAGAAAGGTCAATTTCATAGATCTCCTGTGTCCCTGTCACCAGGCTGGCCCAAGCCTCATGTGCCAGCCTGTCACTGCTGCTGGGCCCACAGAAGGGCCTGTCCTGGGCAGAGGGCCGGTGGCCTGCCCACTGGAAGAAGGGACATGGGATCACTCTGCGAGGAAAATGACTTTCCCTGAACTGGTGGGGCTCGTCCAGGGCAGAGCGCCAGGACCAGGACGAGGAGGTGGCAGATGGGGCTAGCAGGGTCCCCACCCCCATCAGAACCCTGGGCACATGTGGGCCCTGCTGAGCCTCCCGGGGGTGGCCGGGGTGGTCCTCACTGCACTGTCCCGATTCCAGCAACGGGGGTGGGGTCCCACTCTGCAGAGAGGCTGCCTCTGTCCTGGTCCCCGGGAGGCCACTCACCAGCAGTTCTCACGAGGAGCGGCCAGTGGGTGGGAGGGGCCTTGGCCCTGAGAGGCAACGACTGTTGTGACCAGGGTCTGGCTGTGCTCAGATGCTCCACGCCCGCGCCCCCAGAGCACCCCTGCAGAGCAGCACATGGCCCCACGGCCAGATGGGCCTGGCTCAGCCAGGTGGGCTGGCCCCTGCCTCGCAGGTGACGAACCTAAGGTGAGGTCCACAGCCGGCGGCGCTGCAGCCCCAGCCAGCTCCAGGGCCAGGCGAGGGAGTGGACCCAACTTGGCCTGCGGAAAGCAGAAGAGGGGAACCGTGTGCCGCCCAGCTTGCAGGCTCCCACCAGGACTCTACCCCTGACCCCAGGGAGGTGCA
Organism: Ictidomys tridecemlineatus; assembly: GCF_052094955.1. Lineage (NCBI taxonomy): Eukaryota > Metazoa > Chordata > Mammalia > Rodentia > Sciuridae > Ictidomys > Ictidomys tridecemlineatus. The sequence goes on along the minus strand of NC_135479.1, from coordinate 214,094,312 downwards.
GCCCTCGAGCCTGGACAGCCACTGGGCTGGAAGGGCTTCACCAGGAGCAGCCCAAGCTGGGCCACCAGACGTGCATGCTGCACACACACGTGTGTGAACCTGGGTGTGCAGATGGATTGAGAGCTGCCCTCTGCTAGTTCTGACTCAGGCAGCGCCAGGCTTGAAGGGCACCTTGTTCTGTGCCCGTGTCGGGGAGGAAACTGAGGCTCAGGCACACCGGAGACCCAGCGGGCCAGCCAGCCTGTCAGACGAGCTGGGGTGTGACCCCAGGTCAGGTGCCCAAGACCGACATGGCCTGGCTGACCAAGTGGACACAGGCCAGCTTCTGGCAGAAGGCAGAGGGCTTCTCAAGATGGTTGGCATGAACTCAGGGAGAGGTGACCACAGGAGGGGGTGTCCACCAGGGTGAAGGTGAACACAGGGGAGAGGTGACCACAGCAGAGAGGTGACCTGGAGGAAACGGGGAAGAAGTGACCTGGAGGGAGAGGTGCCCATAGGAAGAAGTGACTACAAGGAGGAAAATGACCACAGAGGAGAGGTGACCACAGGGGAGAGATGGCCAGAGGAGGGGGTGACCGCAGAGAGAAGGGTGACCACAAGGGGAGGTGAACATAGAGGTCACTAGAGGAAGAGGAGACCACATGGGGCAAATCACCTTGGGGTAAAGAAGGTGACCATGGGGGAGATGGTCATAGGGGGAGGTGACCACAGGGACGATGCCCTCCTTGCTCAGTGGGGGTGACCACCTGTGTCCTGGCCTGTCGGGAGGCCCTGTGTGCTGTGCTCCTGGGACAGATGCTGCCCCCATGGGCAGTGGGCCTTGCCTCCCCAGGCCTGCAGCCCAGGCTCACTGACTCTGGGGGCCTGGAATCCACAGTGCCTTGTCCCTCTGCCACCCAGCCACCACCCTGCCTAGGCATCAGCCCCCCTGAGGTCTGGGCCCTGAGGCTGCTGTGACGCAGGCCAGCTGCTGGCCAGGCAGGGCTGTGCCGAGCTGTGCTTGGGCAGGAGGGCGTGGAAGCCTATAGCTCAGCCCCTGGGCAGGGGAGCGGAGCAGCTGTGCCCACGCCGCTTGAGTCTAGGCCTGGGTGGGACACAGCAAGGCCACGTGGTGGGGCCTGTCCAGGAGGACAAGGGCCAGGGCCTGCGCAGACGGAGGCGGGCTTTGCTGTGCAGAAACCACAGGGCAGACCTCTCTGCGGCCGAGCAGCCCCTGCGCACCGGGCAGAGGGGCTGGCGCAACTGTGGCCCTGGCTCTCCCATCGCCAGCTCAGCCCTGCTCTGAGAGGCCCTGGAGGAGCCCCTCCCCTGTCCAGGCTCCGTGTGACAGCAGAGATGTCACCCCAGAGGCTGCACCCTCCTCAGCCCGGGAACGCAGGCATTTGCTGTCCTCTGCGTGACTTCTGGCCTCCAGGCTTGTCCCAGCACAGCTGGGACACCGTGTCCACCCGTTAGAGAACATGGAAGTCACATCTCCCGACTTCCCTCCTGAGGCCTGAGCGGGGGAGGTGTGGGTGGAGGGGAGGCACCTGGTGCCCTGGCAGTGACACGGGGGCCGTGACTCACCGGGGTGAGGTCTCCGGAGGCTGCCCTTCCCTGCCCCCAGCTCTGCTCAGAGACTGCAAAACTAGCACTTCTGACCTTGGGTTGTGGCCACCAAGGAGCCCTCCAGGCAAAGCCCCCCTCGGTGTCGTGTCCAGCCTCAGCCGAGGGCCAGTGCAGCTTTCTGGAGTGTGACAAGCTCCTGGTTGGCCCAGTGCTCTGGGGAAGGCCCTGCAGCCCCCGGGCTCCCAGCTGGGCCGTCCCACCCTGAGTACACAGCCCTGAAGCGGCTCCTTCCCAGTGCCCAGCACCATCTTTACGGGCTGCCCCAGAGACTGACCAGAGACTGGAGCGGGGCCCTGGGGACAAGGTGAGATGAGGAGCCTCAGGGCCACCTCCGGCCGTCGGTCAGTCGTGGCTGCTCCTGTGGTGACTTCCAGAGGAAGGACTGAGGCTGCAGCAGGATGGCTTGAGGGAGGGAGGGCTTCCCTGCCTCGCGGCTCGTCCCATAGTGTCCCATCACCCAACTCCGACCCAAGCTCAGGGCCTGCAGGTTCACCTTGGGAACAGTGGCCTAGCAAGTTTGGGGCAGGTCACCAGGGTCATCTCAAGAAGGTTGTCCCGTTGGCGAGGGCAGCACCTTGGCCATCACTGGGGTCCTGGGTCCCGGAAGCCAACAGTCCCCTGGGCTCCAGCTCATTGGACTGCTGTTGAGAGCCCTGCGGACTTTAAATAAAATTGCCCTCTGCTCCATTGTCAACTGACCCTGCCACTCCCGGGTCGGCAGGGAGGACAATGAATCCGCTTCCTATGGAGGGGTGGGTCTCGTCAGCCTGTCCCCCGGCTGGAGCCAAGGCCCTCTGCCGGCCAGGCCAGGCCCGCCTGCTCTACCCCAGGCTGCTGAGCCCCCCTACGCTGACCCGAGACCTGGGGACAGGGATCACAGGCAGACCCCAGGACCGACTGCTGCGGCGAGGGACGAAGGCCCGCTGTGCACGCGGGCGGCCCAGGCTCGCTGGCCGAGCCTGGCTGCCCTCTCCCTCTCCCCCAACCTCCTGAAAACAGACACGCAGAGTGACCGCAGCACTCCCTCACTCACACCAGTGACCGACGGGCACTCCCCAGGACACTGCCTGATGGTGGCCCTGGAGGCTCTCCTCCCTGGCCTGGAGACCCCGGGGCAGGTGCCCCGACACTGGTCACTTGAAGTGGTCCGAGTTTGCCCACCAGCTCGGCACTTCCTGTCCCGTGGGTGCCCTTCCAGGGCTCGGCTGGTGCCTCTTCGTCTGGGGATTACTGTCCCCGTGTCCCCCCAGTCTCTGGGCTGGCTCCCCGGGTGCCCGACCCTGAGGACTCTCACACCGGCACCCGCAGTAGGGTGGTCTGTAGGGAAGTGTGACCTGGTAGGCGTGGGGCGCTGGGGGACAAGGGGCCTCTGCCATGTCCATCTGTGGCCCTTGGCCTCTGATACCAGGGCTCTTATAAAACAACTTCTCCTCCTCTCCTCTTCCTCTTCCTCCTCTCCTCCTCCTCCTCTTTCTTCCTCTTCCTCTTCTTCCTCTTCCTCTTCTTCCTCTTCTCCTTTTTTTTTCTGGTCCTGGGGATTGAACCCAGGACCTCATTCATGCTATCCGAGTGCTCTACCCATGAGCTGCATCCCTAGCACTCTTTATTTTTTGAGACAGGGTCTCACTAAGCTGCTGAGGCTGGCCTCAAACTTACAATCCTCCTGCCTCAGCCTCCCAAGTCACTGGGATTATAGGTGAGCACCACTGCATCTGGCCATCCTTTGAATTTAATTTTGCTTTATTTTAATCATATAAAATCAAATCCCTCCTGAGTCACTGGGATTACAGGTGTCTGCCACTGTACCCGGCTTCTGGCAAAGCCCAGTCCTGCGGTAGCTGGACTCCAGGTGGTCTTCAGACCTGCCTAAGGTCCTGCAGGGAAGCAGAACCAATGGGCCAATATTTACTTATTTTAAGGAATTGGATCATGTGACCACAGAGGCAAGAGCCCCAGGAAAGCCTACGGGGTGGCCCAGCCCCGGGACCCTCAGCAGAGAGGCGAGCCCTCCTGCCTCAGCCCCCTGGTCTCTATCCCCAGCGGGGGGCTGAGCCCCACCATCTGGGGAGGGCGCTCAGCTTCACTCTGAGTCAAACATCCAGCGATACGCTCAGAGAACCACCCGGAACACCGTGGGAGCCCGAGTCTGGCCGCCTCTGGCCCAGGCAAGTGGACACATCAGAGCAGCCCCGGGTCCCGGAGTCTGCGTGCCTCTGGGATGTGGTGGTGACATCTAAGCCGAGGTCACAGATGACATTGGAGTCGCCCCGGCTCTCTCCTGGGTCACTTGCCCGTGGGGACCTGGTGCCTTGTGAGGACTCCCGTCACCCCATGCAGACGCCCACGGGTTGGGACGGAGGCCTGCTGAGGCCTGAGGATCGCAAGGCCTCTGCCAGCAGCAGGTGACTCAGCTGCCTCAGCCACGGCTTCTCTGGCTGGCCACGCCTGAGGTGGCACAGCCCCGTGACACCTGGGCTGTACCTCGTGACAGACCCGGAGCCAGGACCACCCCGCCAGCCTGCTTCCAACCCCTACCCATGGAAACTGCCCAGTCCTGGGGTAACTTGCTACCTGGTGACAGGTGACACACTGCTCCCCATACACACCTGAACATCCTTCAAGACGGGTTAGATCGGGAGGGCCCTGCCCTACCCCTCCCCAGGAGGAGGGACGATGATATCTGCCAGATATGCCCCTGCGCTCTTCCCCTCCCGGCCTCCCAGCCTCCCTGGTGTGCGATCCTGTGGCTAGCCATGGCCCCTCTAGCTCTGGGCAGAAGTAACCTGGGAGTCTTCCTTCCCAAAGACTCCCAGGCTTTGTGCTCCACACTCCTCCCCTGCTGTGGGCCCCATCTGGTGGTGGCATCTCAAGGTGGAAGGGACAGTTGACCTGGTGGAGAGGACCAGGCCTATCTGCAGAGTGTTTGGCAATGGAGACGTCTGTTGTCATGGTGTTGAGCTGAGGTTGGGGGGCGTGTTTGTTGTTGCATGATGGCTCAACCTGTCCTGACTCACCCACGGCAGACGTGTTAGTCAGCCTTCCATTGCTGTGGCCAAGTGTCTGACACAAACAACTTAAAGGAAGAAAGATTGATTTGACACACAGTTTTAGAGGTCTTCGTCCACGGTTGGCTGGCACCCAGGCAGAAGCACCGATGCAGGACACGGGGAGGACAGCGGCTCTGCTCGTGGAGGGAGCTGGGCAAGATCTAGTCCCTAAGGCACACCCCCGACCCCGTTCTGTGGTTCCACCTCTCACACCTTCTGCCATCTCTCCAGATTGGTTCAATGAGTGTCCCACCCAGAGGGTGAGTCCACTGATGAGGCCCTATGGTCCAATCATGTCCTAAAAGCCTGCCTCTGAGCACGTGACACGTTGGGGACACTCCAGTTCCAAGCCCGGAGAGTAGATGACAAGAGCAGTCAAGGCACAGGGCCCACGCAGCCCGTGGTGGCAGTTCCAGATGGTGGGCTGAGACAGGCCCTGGGCAGCCCTGGCGCAGCCTGGTGGGGAGCTGGCCCCAGCCTCAAGCCCCCACCCCTGCACTGCAGACCGTGGGGTGCGTGCTGTCACCAGGAGCCAGGCACCCCAACGCCTGGTGCCTGGGGGCCAAGGGTGTCACCCACACCCATGGCTGGTGCTGGCCCTGGGGAGGTCCCTCCCACATCTCCCTCTCCCTTACCTCTTGCTGGAGGAGACCAGGGCCTGGCAGAGCTGGCGCACATGTCCCGGTCACCATGCTCGGCAGCAGTGGGGGAGGAGAAGGCCCTGCCAGGTGGGGTCTCTCCAGCGGGGGGCCAGTGGCCAGGCTCTGAGAAGCCCTCCGGGGTCTGCCTGCAGAGGGCCACCGGGCACCCTGGACCCCCGTCTGGGCCAAGGACTCTGGCCCTGGGTACCTCCTCCCATCCTGCGGCTGGGACAGAGGGGCTGGAACCCCTCCGCCTCCGGCCGTCCCAGGGCTTGGCCAACAGGACAGGGAAACTGGCAGGTATGAGGTCAGTTTCACAGGTCACTGCGGTCAGACTGTGGCACCCAGGTAAATAACACTAGTCAGGGTGTCGCTGGGAAGGCATTTTGTAGATGTGACACCTGCGGTCAGTGGGCGTTAAGGAAGGCCGCGTCCTGTTGTCTGGGGGCCTCACTCAGTCGCCCCAGGCCCTCAGAGGCTTCCCAGGAGGAGGGATTCCGCCCCAGCCCTGTCTGAGTCCCGCCAGCCACCTGCCCCGCAGCTCCGGGCGTCAGCCTCCGCGGTGGCGTGGGCCGGTCCCCTGAGCACGGTCGGCTCTCTGCCTGCAGCTCTGCGGTCCACGGCTGAGCGCGGCCAGGCCTGGGTGGGTGAAGGGAACACAGAGGTCGACGTCGTCCCTGTTTTGTGCCCTGAACGACACAGTTGAACAGCGATTCACATGGCACTGACATTGCGTGGGGCATGGCGTGTCACCTAGGTCGCTGTAAGGTGGACACCGGCGTGGGTAGGTCTGTGCAAACGTGTCATTTTGTGTAAGTGACTGAGGTGCGGGCTGTGGGACCTGTGGAGAGGAGGGCCAGCTGTGTCCCTGAGACCCTGGCTGCTCCCGGGCTGCGTCCTTCCACGGGAGGCTGACGCACCTGTCCCCAGCTTCCCTGTCACAGGGCTGGGAAGCTCCGGGGTTAGTCCTGGTGCCTGCCTCCCATGCTGGCCAGCCCCTTCCTGAGCTGTTGTGACCCTTCACTGTGACCCAGTTTGACCGTAGCGCCTGCTTCCTGCTAGACCCCTGCCTGGCATCGTCCCCTCCCCTGACAGCCAACTGCCATCAAGGGGACTCCCTGAGCCTTGGCCACGGGGAAAGCTGGCAGCGACCTCCACCCTCCTCCGAGTCACCCCACGGCTTCGGAGGCCCTGCCCCGGGGTGCGGCTCCTACTCCACGGTCAGCCTCCTGGACGACTGTGGGCAGGACGGGGACGGGAGGAAGCAGCCCCTCCCTCTGTCCGATCCACTCTAAGGAGGCAAAGCCAGGCCCTGGAGAGCCCCGCGGGGATTTCCTCGTCCCTCCTGGTGCTGTGTCCTCTCAGGAAGTCCCCAGCCTCTTCCTGCAGGGTTCCCCTCCAGGCGCTCTCAGCCTGACCTCACCAGCCTCCCACCGCCAGGACTGGTTGCCAGGGAAACCGCCTTGGGGGAGGGGCTGCAGCCCCTTGGCTGGCCTGGGCCCCTGGGCTTGGGGAGAGCGGGTGGGCCAATGGCGCTCGCTGACTGGGCGACAAGTTTGGATTCTGTTCACCCGAGCTCTGTGTTGACTTTGATTGTTAAAGGTCTTGCACTAAAATACCCGACTCGACCGAGACATTTTAGCAGCCCCGTAAGTTCTGCACCAGCTCAAGCACCTGGTCCTTCCTGCTCTCTGGGACAGAGTGGGGGCAGCTGGAGGACAGGAGGGGGTTGGGGCCAGCAGGCCTGGACCCGACCTGCTGAGTCCCTGGGGTGCCCGTCATTCCTTGGGGCTTCCTGGCCCTCGCTTGGGCCCGCGGCAAGGAGGAGGTGCGTCGGGGGACGAGGGGTCAGCAGAGCTCACCGGGGCTTGGGTGCCATTGGAACAGACTCTGGAGGCTGGAGGGGGTTTCAGTGTCCACCAGGCCCTGGGCAGCCTGGACGGAAGCCAGACAAACACTAGCACCAGAGGGCCTGACCGTGGGGCCAGGAGAGAGCAGCTCCATGAGCAGCAGCCCTGGGCACCCGGGTCTCCTCGTGCCACCCATGCCAGCCACCGTCAGAGCACAGCCTGGGCAGGGCTGGGGACATCTGGGGCCTTCGGAGACAAGAGGGGCTTGAGGCCTGGGCCCAAGGCGCAGCAGTCCAGCCCAGTCCCCTGGGCCTCTGGCAGCCCGCCTCAGGCCCAGACCCTCCAGGCTCAGGAAAGCCCATCTCCCGTCTGTCCTCATGTGGTGGCCTGGGCTCAGAGTGCCCCAAGGACACCCTCTGTCCTGTGGTGTGACCTCCACAGGGCCCAGCTGGCCTCTGCAGGAATCCCCGCCGCAGGACAGCCCCACTCCCACCTCCAGCAGCCACCCGGCCGGGAAAGCCCCTGGCAGGCCCTGCGAGAACCAGGCACCTGGCCAAGAAGCTGTGCAGGGCAGCCGCACAGAGGACACACACCACGCAGACACGCACTGCACGGCACACACCGCGCGACACACACTGCGCGACACACACTGCACAGACACACTGCACAGACATACACTGCACAGACACACACTGCACAGACACACACTGAGCAGACACACACTGCGCGACACACACTGAGCACACACGCACTGCACAGACATACACTGCACAGACACACACTGCACGGCACACACTGCACGGCACACACTGTGCAGACACACTGCACAGACACACACTGCACAGACACACTGCGCAGACATACACTGCGCAGACACACTGCACAGACACACACTGCACGGCACACACTGCACAGATACACACTGCACAGACACACACTGCACGGCACACACTGCACAGACACACTGCGTGACACACACTGTGCAGACACACACTGCACAGACACACACTGCGCAGACACACACTGCACGGACACACACTGCACAGACACACACTGCACAGACACACACTGAGCACACACGCGCTGCACAGACATACACTGCACAGACACACACTGCACAGACACACACTGAGCACACACGCACTGCACAGACACACTGCACAGACATACACTGCACAGACACACACTGTGCAGACATACACTGCACAGACACACACTGAGCACACACGCACTGCACAGACACACTGCACAGACATACACTGCACAGACACACACTGCGCAGACATACACTGCGCGACACACACTGAGCACACACGCACTGCACAGACATACACTGCGCAGACACACACTGCACGGTACACACTGCACAGACACACACTGCGCAACACACACTGAGCACACACACACTGCACAGACATACATTGCACAGACACACTGCACAGACACACACTGCACAGACACACACTGCGCGACACACACTGAGCACACACACACTGCACAGACATACATTGCACAGACACACTGCACAGACACACACTGCACAGACACACACTGAGCACACACACACTGCACAGACACACACTGCGCAGACACACACTGAGCACACACACACTGCACAGACACACACTGCGCAGACACACACTGCGCGACACACACTGAGCACACACACACTGCACAGACATACATTGCACAGACACACTGCACAGACACACACTGCACAGACACACACTGCGCGACACACACTGAGCACACACACACTGCACAGACACACACTGCGCAGACACACACTGCGCAGACACACACTGCACGGCACACACTGAGCAGACACACACTGCACGGCACACACTGTGCAGACACACACTGCACGGCACACACTGCGCAGACACACACTGCACAGATACACTGCACCACACACTGCGCAGACACACACTGCACAGACACACACTGCACAGACACACTGCACAGACACACACCGTACAGACACACACCACGCAGACACATACTGCACAGACACACTGCACAGACACACACCGTACAGACACACACCACGCAGACACATACTGCACAGACACACTGCACAGACACACACTGCACAGACACACACCACGCAGACACACACTGCACAGACACACTGCACAGACACACATTGCACCACACACTGCACAGACACACACTGCACACACACTGCGCAGACACACACTGCACAGACACACACTGCACACACACTGCGCAGACACACACTGCACAGACACACACTGTGCAGACACACACTGCACAGACACACACCACGCAGACACACACTGCACAGACACACTGCACAGACACACTGCGCAGACACACACTTAACGGCACACACTGCACAGACACACACTGTGCGACACACACTGAGCACACACACACTGCATAGACATACACTGCACAGACACACTGCACAGACACACACTGCGCGACACACACTGAGCACACACACACTGCACAGACACATACTGCACAGACACACACTGCACAGACACACACTGTGCAGACACACACTGCACAGACACATTGTGCAGACACACACTGCACAGACATACACTGCACCACACACTGCACAGACACACACTGCACAGACACACAGTGTACAACACACATATACCATGAACACACACTCCACAGACACACCACACACACCACACACACACACTCCACAGATAAACCCTACACAGACACACACCACAACACACACACCATGAACACACAATCCACAGACACACACTCCATGGACACACACACACACACACACACACCATGAACACACTTTATAGACACACCCCCTCCACACACACACACACACCATGGGCACACACTCCACTTTCAAACACACTCCACAGACACACACCTCACAAACACACACTCCACAGAATCACACACACCACAGGCACACCCTCCACACACACACATACTCCACATTCACAGACACACCATGGACGCACACCCCACTGCACACTCGAGTGGCACACACTGCAAAGATACCTGGGTACACAGGGCTCACACACAAAGCACACGCACACTCCTTAGACGTACACGCATACAGAGACACACCCATGGACGTGTGCCTCAAAGACACAGGGGATAGACACACAGCAGCACAGCCCAGGACGCGGGCCCAGTGTGCGGTGTGGTTGTCAGGGCTGCAGATGCTGCTGGAAGGGGCGGGTCGCCTCCTCCCTGTTAGGCCACGAGGAGGGGCACCAGGACACCACTTGGCTCCACGCTCTCTGGTGAGACGGAGGCCACTTGGCTCAGCCCCTGCCATCCGCCCCTGTGCCCCCTCCTTCCCGAGGGCAGACGAGTGGTTTCTCGGTTCCCTCTTTCCTTTTTCCTTTTGGTGCCAGGGATTGAACCCGGGGCCCTGAACCACTGAGCCGCATCCCGGCCCTTTTGTTTTTTGAGACAGAGTTTTGCTAAGTCACTTGGGTCTCACTGGGTTGCTGAGGTGGCTCTGAACTTGCCGTCCTCCTGCCTCAGCCTCCCGAGCTGCTGGGATTCCAGGTGTGCGGCCGGCCACCTCCTCCCCACGCCTGGCTCTTCCCTGTGCCTCCCCCGGTTGCCCCATCCCTCCCTCCGCAGCCTCCCTGGAGGGGGTCACCTGGCAGGCACAGGATGGCTTCTGTGGCTGGTGGCCCTCCCTCCACATGGATCTGTCTCTGTCCCCAGATGGAGGCCGAGGGGACAGCTGGGTGAGCATGAGTGACACCCTCCGGGGTCTTGCCCTGTGGTCAGTCATCAATGGACACTGCGTGGACGCCAAGCCCTCAGCTGGAGTGATCTGCCCCAGACTGGGATGTGGGCAGACAGTGCCACATCCTCCCACGTCACCACCGAGCGACGGAGAGGGCTGGGGAGTCAGCAGGGCTTCTCTCTGGTGCCCACTGAGGAGTGAGGTGAAGACTGGTCAATGAGCTTCCTCTGCTGCCCCTGTCCCGTCCCCTTGGAGCGCCCTCTCTGAGCTCCCTCTCAGTGTGCCCAGTGTCTTCTCTCTATGCATTGGGACACTCATGGCTCAAAGTAGCAAAATCTCACCCCGACTGGCTCCGAGTGGTGAGCCCAGCTGCTTGGTGACAGGGCTCTGGAGCCCTCTCTGAGGACTCGGCAATTCTCCTGGTTTTCCCTACTCACCACAAAGTGGCTGCCGTGGCTCTAAGTCCCACATCCTCATGCGTGGAATGGGAGGGGAGTTTCTCCCTGAGCAGCTCTTCCCATCAGGGAAGGAGACGGCTCCCCACTGCCCCCTGACTCGCCCCTCCCTCTTGGTCGGAGCTGAGACCCAGCCTCCTCCAGGCTCTGACAGGGATGGGGAATGGCCATGGCTGACCTTAGTTGTATTCAGTGGCAGGTCCTCTGCTGACAGCCCTCCCAACACCTGGACAGAGCCGGGAAGCCGCTGGCCAGGAAGAAGTGGGGAGACGGTAGGGTGTGGCCAGGCTATGCCCGGGCCCCCAGCCATGCTCAGCAGGCACCCCCAGTCCCTCCGGCTCGCCCCAGCACCCCTGGAGCCGAGGGCTCCTGGGCAGCGTCTTTGCTGGGATCCCACACCAGCGGGCAGCAGTGCCCCAGAGGTCAGGATCTCACTGTCACGCAGGCCGAGGCGGGTCGCCGGCCAGGAGACAGCAGTCGGGCGGGCAGGGTGCGGGGTGCCTGGTTGGAAAGGGCTCCCTTCCAGACAGCCCCAGACCGTTCTGCGGGAGCCTCGGGGAAGAGGACCCCAGACGCGCTCCTGCTCCTCCTGAAGATCAGGGCTCCACAAATTGTCACGGACAACATTCACCGTGGGAGAAGGTGACGTCAGGGCCTCTCCTTCGGCCACCGTGGGCCCAGACAGGCACTGCCCTCCCGAGGGACGGAGGCCGTGGCGGGAGGCGGAGCCCCACAGAGCCTCAGTTTCCCAGGCAGCACCGTCTCGGTGCCTCTGTGCCACCCGCCTGGGCCTGCAGGACCCCCGCCTGCAGAGAAGCTCCTCCTGCGGCCTCTCCCGGCAGAGTCACCTCTGTCTGCATGGCCAGCCTCAGCCCCAGGCCCCAGGAAGTGCGCCCGGGAGCTGGGAGGTGGCCCCGCCCTGGACATGCCCACCTCCAGGATGGCTCCACTCAAGACGGGAACCCGAGGCAGCGTGGCCAGGGCTGCCCATCAACCGGCCTGCTGGGGAGCTGCAGGCCGGCCACTCGAATGTGCAGACACATGAGACCCAGGCCCTGCCACCCTGCTTGTCCCGGATCCTGGGTGGCCTGGGGACCGCTGCTCCCTCAGGGAGGACCACTCCCCACACAGCCTCCTGGCTGGCCCTGCACCTCTGCCTGCTCCTTCTCTCATGCAGCTGGGGACACCAGTTCCTTCTGCCCTGGGGACACCCGTTCCTTCTGCCCTGGGGACACCCGTTCCTTCTGCCCTGGGGACACCCGTTCCTTCTGCTGGGGCCACCAGTTCCTTCTGCCCTGGGGACACCCGTTCCTTCTGCCCTGGGGACACCCGTTCCTTCTGCCCTGGGGACACCCGTTCCTTCTGCCCTGGGGCCACCAGTTCCTTCTGCCCTGGGGCCACCCGTTCCTTCTGCCCTGGGGACACCCGTTCCTTCTGCCCTGGGGACACCCATTCCTTCTGCCCTGGGGACACCCGTTCCTTCTGCCCTGGGGACACCCGTTCCTTCTGCCCTGGGGACACCCGTTCCTTCTGCCCTGGGGACACCCGTTCCTTCTGCCCTGGGGACACCCGTTCCTTCTGCCCTGGGGACACCCGTTCCTTCTGCCCTGGGGCCACCCGCTCCTTCTGCCCTGGGGACACCCGTTCCTTCTGCCCTGGGGACACCCGTTCCTTCTGCCCTGGGGACACCAGCCCCTTCGCCCTCTCCTCTTCCTCCTTCCAGCCCCAGCAGGGAGGGAGCTGCTGCACCAGCTCATTCCTGACCCCACGTCTGGCTGCTGGGCAGGCTGCAGCTCGGGCCCTCCCAGATGGGGCAGGGGCTCTGGGCTCTCTGGTGTCTTAGTGAGGAGCAGGAGACTCATTTTGCTGACTTCTGGACAGAGAGCCCTAACATCCTGTCCCCTGGAGATGTCCACCCAGCGGGTATCCGAGAGCCCAGGTGTCTCAGCAAACCTGCAGCCAAACTCCAGCCTGGTTCTGTGCCCTGGCTGAAGGCAAGGGTCCTGGCAGCTCTGAGGCCTCCTGGGGATGCCACCCCTGGACAGGTGGCCTTGGGACTTCCTGGTGACATGGGCCTTGGATGGTGGGCATCAGAAGAGCCATGACCTCACTGCCCACTCTGTCCTGGGTGTGCAGGTCGCCCATCCCTTTGGCCCTCTTGGTGCTGAGACTTTGGCTGCTGGCTTGAATGACATTCAGCAGAGATGTTGTCCCCTGCTAGGGCAGACCCCAGGTGGACAGGGAGCCTGGGAAGCAGGCGCCCAGCCCAGCTGTAAGGCTGTCTGCGCCTCAGGGGGAGCCCCGGGTCCCTCCAGGGCCTCTGCAGGCCTCACCAGGGCCCTGCACGCCCCTCCCAGAACACTCTCCTGGCCCCTACTGCCCTGCGTGGCCCCCAGAGCCTCCCCAAGTCCCTCCCTGGCTGGGCCTGGTCTCCCTCGTCTGTGGAGGTCTAGACGAGAGCCAGGGCCTGGATGTGGCTCCGTGGTGGGCCATGCTGACCTCAGTGCACGGTGGTGGGCGAGCAGAGGTGGAAAGGCCATGTCCCAAACCCCGAGACCCTCCCCTCCCCTGATGCCCGACTCTTGACGTGGGCAACGTCCACAGCCACAGGGACATGGGGGAACTCCCTGAAAAACAGATGCAACAGCCGTGCTCTGCGGCCCCCGGGCCGAGGTGCTCCTCCCTCCTCAGGGGCAGGGCGGCTCCGGGTCCCCGCGTCCTGGGGTGGGTTGCCACGGACCTCGGTGCTGCATCTATCGGCTCACCAAGGGCCCCTCTTGAGGAGCCCCGTGGTGTCCGTGACACTAACTGTTCTGTGAGGTCATCGGCCTGCCCTCCTCTGTCCTCCTGGTCCTGGAAGGGGGGGCGCGGTCTCCCCATAAAGGAGGCCTTGACCGCGAGCTCCCAGGGAACAAGACCCCCAGGCACCCACAGGCCAGACAGGGACAATGTCAGCTGGCGCAAGCAGAGCACTGTGGTTGTGACGCGTTCTGCAGGAGGCCTTCCTGCCAGCCCGCCCGACCTGTGCCTGCACGTCCTGGGGACAGCTGGAGCTGTCACCTGCACAGGGTGCTTTCCTGGACTGCGGGTTCCACACCTTGATTCCAGAGTTGTGTGGAAGGATGAGCCTCCTGTGCTCCCGAGACCTGGGGCCTCACAAGCTCAGAGAGAGAGAGAGTGGAGTCCTGCGCTCACCAGCACCCACACTGTTGGCCTTTGTCTAACCTGGCGTTTCTCAAACTTGACCGTGAACTTGGCTTTATTGACGTCACAGAACAAGCTTTTGCGTAACTGCGTCCCGTGCTCCCTCCTGTGGAGAGGCAGAATCCCAGATCACGCGGCTGAGGAAGGGGTACAGTGACCTTGGGGACACGCTGCTGAAGCCCCATGGGAGGGGCACAGCCCAGGGTCCTCACCCTCACTGGTGTCCAGCCAGGCAGGGCTGTGGGACCTGACCACATCACTGCAGACAGACCCTCATCTGTGCAGCGGCTCACGCCTCCCTCCCCCACCAACAGAAGGGCCAGGGGTCCAGCAGGATTCGTCAACCTTAATTAAAATGCAAACGCAGCACCAGCCTTCTTCAGCAATGAAAGGCCATCCTGGAATCCACGCCTTGCTTCTGGGCAGAAGCAGAGGGCTCTCAGCCCAGCCTGAGGGGGGTCCGGAGGACACTGCGTGGACGGAGGAGGCTCCCTCCCTGCTTCTCTCCCTGTTTCCAGGCTCTGGGTTCCTGGTCCAGCTAGACACGGAATGGGCTGTCATTTCCTCAGCAGGGCAGAGCCCTTGGGTCCCAGTGTGGCAAGGGAGAAAAAGCTCATTAAGGCTTAACTTCCTGCAAGAAAGAGCCTCTATCCTGCCGCGGCTCTTCAGCAGCCTCCCAGAGACTCAGAAGGCTGCGGAAGCCTGGGATCAAAACCAGCCCCCAGCCCCCAGCCACTGAGCCACTGAGCCGGTGCCTGTGCCTCTGAGCCAACGGGGTGAGAAGTGGAGGGGTGAGGCTCTTGGGAGAGCACATGTCGTCCCTGAGCTTGGGAATTCCCAGGTTTGAGCAGCACAGAGTTGTGGCTTCGCATCCGTGGCTTTCAGCAGCTGTCACCTAGCAGCCCAGGGGGTGGGCGTAGGGCGGGAGCACCAGAGAGATGGAGCTGGAGGTCCGTTTACCCACCCAGAGGCGCTGGAGCTGGTGTGGAACCTGCAGACCGTTGGCCTCTATCCACGGCTCCGCGAGGGCATTTAATCCCCCGCAAATGGGAACATTTGGGGACATGGAATCTGTATTACGTATGTGCAGATGTCACCCATCATGTCCCCTTGGCAATACAGCACAGTGACTGTTCACTTAGCATGAGCTGATGTTGAAGCCCCAATTAGACAGTCAGTGCAGATAGGTAAATCAACTCAGGTCAGATCTAGGAGGCCAACTTTGAGTGAGTCTGGGACGTTGGAGACTGTCCCCTGAGGGATCTTATCAAGAACCTGCCCCTGCTCCAACCTGTTGCCAAGGTGACCTGGCCCAGGAATCGCCCCTCTCTGCAGGGAGGTTGTTAATACTGTGTCCTGGGCTGCTCCACCTGCCCTTCCCCCTCAGCCCACCTGGCTCCCACCTTTGGCCGTCCCACGGAGCATTCCTGGGCCTAGTCACGTCCACAGGAAGGAGAAAGATAAGGGGGAAATGGCAGGAGAACACAGGAAGCCTGGGACTTATAAAAAGGCGGAACACCTCGCCTCTGGGGATACCAGGACACCAGCTATGGCCCCTTCTCCCTCCCGGGAGGAGTCCATGTTCTCCTCCTTTTTAAATAAGCCCTGCTTCACCTGCTTGGCTCAGAGTGCTTCTCCAATGTTCAGACTTCAACGTGTGGGGGAGCAGGACTGGTCACCCGTAACCAGCAGCATCATATTTGGAGGTCCCACCTAGGTGTACACCGAGGTAAGCTCCTCTCCACACTCCCCACATCTGTTTGAGGTGCACCTTTCTGCCTCTCTCATTTTGGAGGAATGATGGGCACCTGTTGGCTACTTAAATGCAGTTAGTGCAGCTGCCACTCTTCAAGACTCAGGTGAGAGGTTTCCTGGCCTAGGAGCTTCAATCACCTGTTCCCTACAGAAAAGGCTTGTTGGGTTCTGCCGAAGCCGCTTCCTACTCTCCGCTCAGGCCCAGAGAGCAACTGGCATGAGTACACAGTGTCCCTAGTCCCCATCTGCCTTGGATGCGTGGAGGTGGAGGAAGGAGTTTGGGACAACTGCAGAATTTCTGACCTGGGCTACACTCAGGGGAAAATCCTAAGGTTCCTTCTGCCAACCACCCTAAGGGGTATCTAGGGTGATACCAATTACACGGAGGGAAAGCCCCAATTGCATTTGCCTCCCGTGGGCGGGGCAACACTCCCACCCCCACATCCATTCCCCGCTGGAGGCTCCTTCCTTTGCCAATCAGAAACACTAGCAATCAAGATTGTAGGACTGAGGGAAAGACATGGGATGATTAGTAAGATAACACCCAGTTCCCTTTGTTTGCATAGTTACCTTCACGAGGCAGTTTAAAGTCCCCCTTTACTGTTCCTGTGCTGAGATACTCAATGTATTTAAAAAAAAAAAAAAAAACCAAAAACGCTGCAAGAGGGAGGCACTCTATTTTAACCAACTCTTCCCATAAATTCCTCCTGAAAATGGTGTTTGTTATGCGCTCAACAACCGACAGATGTTCCCCTTATCCTCAGGAGGTTCCTTTAGTCCACAGGACGGCAGTTAGGCACAGAAGCTTAAGACATATACAATTATCCTCGTTTTTCATAATCAGGAGTTGCAGTGGCCGGGAGGAAAGCAGTAACGCCCTGAAGTCGAATCCTCCCAGGGTCTCTGGCACAGGGCAAACTGGGACCCTAGCACGTTGTCAAAGGAAGCAGAAATAACTTTGGCAAAGCCAGGTGATGAGAGATGGGTTTTCTGGACTGTAATGAAGCTCAAGTCCCTGATACATCGGGTAAAGAGTTTTCTCTGATGCGGGAGAAAACTTAAAATTTCCATCGCTCAGGTGGAGCCTCTCTCTCAAGGCCGTGTGTAGCTGGACCACTGGTCAACACCCTGGGAGATTGCAATGGTCAGGAAAAGTGCCTCCTTTTCATGCTTTGTCAGTGTCAGATGGGCGAGGCGGGCAGCCGCCGACGAGGCTTTATCTGAGACTCACTCCCGGGAGGAGCTCCATCAGACCCACAGAGAGGACAGGAGGAGGGCCTGAGGAGAAACCGCGTGGGAGCTCGACCGGACTGGACTTTTATGGGCTGAGGCAGGAAGGGAAGGGCTTGGGACAGGAAAAGGTGTTTTTAGAGTCCCTTGTCCCACTGGAGTTGGTCGGGAGAGCTGGCTGAACTCCAGGAAGGGCCAGGGGGTCCTGCTGATTGACAGGCGTTTCTGTAGGTGTCTGATGGATGTTTCTTTCCCCGCGGGCTGCTTTGTTCTAAGTCACCACCCCAGACCTGACAGTCAGGCTAACCTCAGTCTCCACCATGAGAGAGGACCTTAAGGAATCAACTGCTGAGGAAGAGAAATCAAGAGGACCCGCACCCCAACTTAAAGCAAATAAGAACAAATTCAGGGAGAATTTTGGAGGATCTAAATAAATATATTGGGATGTTTCAAACTTATGCCAGGTGCTTGACCCCACCTGGAAAGCTATTATATTATGACTTAGCCAAACTTTAGTCTCCAATAAGAAGGAGTTAAAGAATTTGGGGATGGACCTACATCTTTCCCATGACCCAGCATCACAAACTAGAAACAAACCCAAGCATTCATCTAGAGCACGGCAAATTCCCAGAAACATCCTGCCTGCGGCCCAGTGGTGAACAGGATGCTTGGAAGATGGCCCAGCTCCAAATGTTGGTCCCTGAAGCCCTCAGGAGGGTCAGGAAAACCCCGGTCACTATTCCGCAGTCTCTGAAATCACTCAGAGCTCCCGGGAAAGCCTTGCTATTTTCATGAGAAACTCAGGGAGACAATAAAAGCACCCCCTAAACCCTGAATCCATAAAGGGCCACCGACTTTTAAAGGATAAATTTACCAAAAGAGTTCACTCCTGCTCTGAGTTGTGAACAGGTTTTTGGAAGCCTTATCGTGAGCCCCTGTTCTCAACTTATCTGTGGAGCAAAATTCAACCTGTTTGTCGCTGAGGCCCAGGAACGGCCACACCAAAGAATGGGCCTGCTCAGAAAGGAGCTTAATGTCGCAGTTTTGTGTTCGACATTAACAGAAAATAAGTCATCATGATCTTCCACATCCAGACCTGCCCGATTACCAACTAGGAAAAATGGTTAGAATGCCTCCGGCCCGAGGTGTCTGCTCAGAATGAAGTTCTCCCTGCTCCTTCCTGAGCTCGGCCAGGACTGAAGGCGGAATGCAAGTGGAAGAAGCCCGCGAGCTCCGTAGGAGACTGATCTGAGGCCCAGGAAAGGAAGGAAACATGTCTTTTACCTGAACTCAAACTAGACTGGACCAGAAAGTAGACTGCTCGACACGTTGCTGATTACCAGCTGGTCTTTTTTCTAGGACTCTTGCTTTTTCTTAGATGTTTGTTTTTTTTAGCTCATGATTTTGATCTTACAGACCTAGGTTAATGTTCTTCTGATGGTTTCTATTTTTACTCAGCTAGGGAGTTTTTAAACATTGCAATGGAGATTCCACCTGTGAAAAGCTACAAGGCCTTTGCTATTGTGTGCTGTGTGCACACTTGTGTGTTGTGTGCCTGTATGTATGTCCATATATCATGCACAAGATATAAAAATTGGCAGATATATAAGGAGTGCTCATAAAACTTAAAAGATGGGTTCAAATACCTTTAATTCACATGATTTAAAACAGTTCAATTTAAATTGGGTAAATAGATAAAAATAAAGATGTCTTTAAAATTAAACTTACAGGTCTTTCTAGGTGGTCAAAGAACTAATAAAATGTCTAATATCCCTTGGTTCTAGGACTTTTCTTCAACAAGGAAGAAATGGCTAATACTCTTCAATACACTTGTCTGATATTTTGGTAAAATAAGTAAAGTAGATTTGACATGAGATTACTCATATTTATGACTAATTTTGTTAGACATCTGATTAATTTACAAGGTGAAAATGCTAAATGTTAAATATCCCATCAAGTATTGATATTTTCATAAATTGGTAAATGAAGAAAAAAAAGGATTTAAAGTTGCTTTGTCGTCACTGAAAAAGGTGACTGAAAATTTAAAGTCCCAACAGGTATAATTCTATATACTTAAACATTGTGTTTTCATAAAATGGTAAACAGATGTGATTCTATATACAAAGGTTTATAGAAGATTTCTATAGACAAAGGCCTTTCAACTGTTCCAATTAAGAGTACTGTAAATAAAATAAAGTATTTATTTTTTTTAAATTAAATATTTTGCCTAAATTCAGAAATTTACAAGAATTATTTCAAAATGTGAACAGAAAAAGAGGTTAACAGATGAGAAAGAGGAATAGAAGGTTCTAGTTATGGAAACCATATTTAATAGAAGGGAAAAAAGGGTTTCTGGAAAAGAAAGTCTTTATGTGATAAAGTAAATAAGAGAATTTAGGTAAGTAGTAAAGAAGGTCTGTGTAAGTTTGTTTTTACAATCAGTCATTGGTTGAAAGGACAAAGATTTCTTAAAACACTAGTTTACCCATAACATTATGTTCATTAAGTTTTGTTTCTTTCTTCTAGAGCAAGTATTCTTAAAGGAATTAAACAACTGGTTAAGCAAGAGCTGTTATTTTAGAGCATTGTAATTGTGGTGCTATTACCCTTCCTTGTATATTATATATGTTCATATCTTCCAGGTATAAAAGTCTTTAAGGTAGAAGCTTTAAAAGAGCATTATATCAAGCTGGTGTTCTCCAAAATAAAATTGTATGGTAATTTTAGGCTTAAAAGAATAACATATTGGGGATTTGTTTATATCATTTAATGTTCTATAACAGGACCTATTGTCAATAAGATATATAAAGTTTTATGTTACTTTTTATACTGGGGTACAATTTAAATGTATTTTTAAGTTAATGAGAGTCTAATCTATGTAAAGATTAATATTGTAAAACACAAAAGCATTTTGCTACTTTTTCACAAAAGATTAAAAGCGTTCAGCCTTTCTTAAATCATGTTTTAAATGTGATATCATATTGTGTTAGCTAATATTCATGGGATGTAAAGTTTGTAAAATGATATTTAAGAAGCAAAGATCAGCTTCAGAACTAGAACACTTAAGATTTGTAAAGACTTATGAAGAGCCCTGCCTTACTGAGATAAGGTTCTGTGTCCCGTCTCACTACATGTCAGAATGACTCCACAGTGGGCCAGATTTCAGTTCATTTAAAGTTGTGTTCAGGGGATATAATGTCTAACTCGGCCAAAATTTAAGGTAGCTATTACATGAACTAAAAATGTTCTACTCTTGTTAATTTTATTTTGTGTTTTCCTTATAAATGGTCAGAAAATTGCCTGTTAATGTTTGCAGAGTATTGCTTTAAGAACACACAACCTGGGTTAATTTAAGATAATGAGCCATCACCTACAGGACAGAGAGATAGACATTAAAGCCCAGTACTTTTAATTTAAGATGGATGGAGACTGATTTGCTAGATGTTTAAGATCAATACTTAAAAATTAAAATTAAATTAAATGGGCCAAGAAAACCAATATTTAGCTCTGGCCTTCTGAGTCAGTCTGAATCCAAGGAACAGGGCACTTTTCTAAAGAGCTTTGCAACTCTGGGCCCACATAACCTCCTGATCAGGGAGATTGATGAGACCAGTGGAGGACAGAAAGCCAATCAGTGCATTTGCTATGAAGAGGAGGGTCAAGGAGAAGGGAGACATCCCTGATGCTTCCAAGGGAAGCCACATGGTCAAAGGGCACCAGTAGAACTGAGAAGCTGCTCCTAGCACAGATGGCACTAGCAGAACTGAGAAGCTGCCCTCAAGTTCCCCCAGGACTCCCAAGGAAACTCAGCTGACTGTTAACAATAGATAGAAACAAAAGTCAGTTTGACTGCTCCATCTTAAACACTTAGCAAAGTCAGTTAAAACCAAAACACAGCCATTCCTGGGCATTTTAGATAATAATAATAATTGTAACTTAAGGTATACACCTTGTGTTAGCCCCCAAGAATAAGTAAGACTGAAGGCTACAAAAGAGAGATTCTTAAGCAGGAATGCCTGATAACTATCAAAAGAAACTAACTATCAAGAGCAACTGCAGAGAAAGTTTTTAGTTTAAGGCCTGTTGCTATTCCTAACCTACACAGGTAGGCTTGATGTCTGCTAATATAATTATCCTGCCCTTAGTAACAGAATTAAAGGATTCTCTACTAGACACAGAGGTCATAACAGTAGAAGGATTTTACAAGATCAGATGACATTAAATTACTTAACTACATCTTATGGGGATGGATATCTGTAATATTAAAAGTCAAATGTAGTGTTTACATTCCTGATAACTGGGGATATTAAAGATCTACATTCCCAAATAAAGGCCTTGTCCTCTCCAACCTTGTATTGGGGACAACTTCTCAGCCCTCACACCTCCTGGTGAGAACTGCTAGTATACAGTGACATGTTCCAGCTGCTGCAACGTTTATTCAGTGCTCATGGTTTTGTTTCTCTCATGGAAGCACCATCCCCAGACGACTTACAACCTGTTCTGCCCCAGCCAGACTCCAAACCAACCTGACTTCTATAAGGGAACTCCAAAGCGGCTTGCCCCCCTCACTTCGTTCCCTCTCAGCTTTGAAGTAGCCAGAAAAATCGAGTCAGGTCAGATCTAGGAGGCCAACTTTGAGTGAGTCTGGGAAGTTGGAGACTGTCCCCTGAGGGATCTTATCAAGAACCTGCCCCTGCTCCAACCTGTTGCCAAGGTGACCTGTCCCAGGAGTTGCCCCTCCCTGCAGGGAGGTTGTTAATACTGTGTCCTGGGCTGCTCCACCTGCCCTTCCCCCTTCAGCCCACCTGGCTCCCACCTTTGGGCCATCCCACGGAGCATTCCTGGGCCTAGTCACGTCCACAGGAAGGAGAGAGAAAGGGGAGAGGGCAGGAGAACACAGGAAGCCTAGGATTTATAAAAAGGCGGAACACCTCGCCTCTTGGGATACCAGGACACCAGCTATGGCCCCTTCTCCCTCCCGGGAGAAGTCTATGTGACCCCTTTTTAGATAAACCCTGCTTATGTGCTTGCCTCGACGTGCTTCTCTAATGTTGAAACATCGACATGTGGGGAGCAGGACTTGTCACGATAACCAGCAGCATCATTATCAGGCACACGCCATCTAGACATGATTTTAGGAGTAGTGAGGATTACAGGTTTTGTGCAGATGGGGGCTTGTAACCTTGGGAAGTCCTGGAGCCAAGCCCCTGGGGATACTGAGCATGACGGGAGTGCCCCACAGTCAGGAATCTGCAGTGTTTTCCTCCAAGACGTGTTTGTGACAGGCGGCGTTTTACAAGAAACTGTCATGTCCAGTGCCTTGGCTGCTAGTGGTGCTCCCCCTTACAAAGCAGGCAGCACTGCCCGGGCAGGGACTCCCCTCCTCACGCCTGCTGCCTCGTGGGGCTCAGCCCTCCTCCCACCCCCGTAGGATGTCACAGGCACTGTCCCACCCTTTCTTCCCAGGTCTCCGTCCTTCTCTCTCTCCCACTCTGCTTTCAAATGATCCTCTCTGAGTCAACAGTGACAGGATCAGAGGAGAGGGACACGTGCCAGCAGCTCACCTCGTCCCTGCCATGCTTACGTGGGAGCCCCGGGGCCACCAGCTCCCCAGGACTTCCTTGCACGTCCAGTGATCCCAACAGAAGCTACTGGTCTCCACGCTGGGGCAAGCCTCGTCTCAGGGCTGAGAGGTGCCACCACTGAGTGCTCTGCGGCTGGCCATGGCCGGTCCTCCCTCAGGAATGACTTGGTGACAAGGACTAGAGCAGCCGCACTCCTGAGATCCCGCCATGGCCACGGGCGCTCACTCACTCAGCCACACCATCCACCAAACCGGAATTATTCATTTTTATTGAATTATTAATTATTTAATTAAATTATTAATTATTTATTGAAGTAATTAAAGATTTTTTGAAGGTTGGGGGAAAAAAAGAGAAAGAAATAAAAAAGAAAACCCCAGGGATTCCAGGTACTCTTCTTCAGTCCCCCTGGGTGTGCTGGGCGTCTGCAGCATGGATCAAGGGGTCTCTGTTTCTGCGATGTTCCAGCGGCTGCTTGAGGTCATGCTGCGCTTGTTCCCGTAATGAGCTGGCAAGGTCTGCGCTCTTGCAGGTTTCTGTGGAATTGGGGTCCCCTGGACCGGGAGATGCCCAGCTGGGACGGCACCTCCCCACGTGCTCTCAGTCGGGGTCCCTGGTCCCTCTGTCTCCCCTCCTCAGCATCCCTCACGGGCCCCACCCCCCCAGCGGAGGCTGCGGTTGCCTACTGCCTTGGCAATGTCCCTGTCCTGTGCCCAGGGCACCGCTGTGTCGCTGGGGGTGCTGGCGGGAGGGGTGTTCCCCTCAGACAGCGGGCTCCAGCTCAATCCTGCCCTGAGGCCCTGGAGCGGAGAGACTCAGTGAGAGGCCAAGATAAGAGGTAATGGGCGGAGGAAATTTTAAGCCAAGCATTTGAGCAGGGACACGTCGCCTGTGTGTGACGCTGTCACCAGAAGCTGATAAAGGCCACAGGCCACTCCTCCTCTCCTTCAACGGAGCCCAGCAGGGTTCTCCTGACCAGCAGCAGGGAGCAGGAGACGTGGCCACAGGCAGAGCGCAGGCCCCGCCACAGGCCCCCAAGGCTGTGGGTCCTGTGGCTCGAAGGCTGGGTGGCCACTGCGCCCCAGGCCTGGGCTCCTCCTCCCGCGACATCTTTGAACCAAGGCATTTGAGGAAAGTCACAGCAGGGCCTGACTTTGGCCCCGGTGACTATGGTTTGGATTATTTTAAAGAATTATTATAAGTAAGACCCAGAAAGGATGAGGGGCAGAGACCACAGGCCTGGGGCCCACGGAGCCTAAGTAGTAGGACGTCGGGGCTGGGCTGGGGCTCCGTGTGAGGCCCTGGGCTCCGTCCTCAGCACCACATAAAAATAAAGAAAGAAAGACAAAGATATTGGATCCATCTGTAACTAAAAATGTATTTAAAAAATTCTTTCCTTCGCACAGTATCTCCTTTAATTAAAAAAAAAAGATAAGCAGGAAGTGAACTAGATATATATCTAGCTCCTTCCAGAAAAGGAGCTGGGGCTGGCGGCCAGTGCCCGTCCCTGGGTCCGTTCTCCTTCCGGCTCCTCCAGGAGAGGGCCGAGGCCCCGGGAGAGCCAGGTGTTCTGCTCCAGGCCCCCAGGCCCCCAGGCCTGACCAGGTCAGAGCGTCAGAGCCCGGGAGGCTGTGTCTCACTCTGAGCCACCAGGATGGGCCACAGCCTGGGCCAGACGTCAGTGGGCACCTCCAGCCTCCTGACGGGAATTGGGGGGTGAGCACTGCCAAAGGGAACGTGGGTGCAGCCCCAGCCCAGGGAGGGGAGCAAAGCTGAGGCCAGCTGCCTGGCAGGGCAGGCGTGGTGGGCGCGAGGCCCAGGCCGCCCTGGATGTGGCGATGCTCTGAAGGCGTCCCACGGCCACCAGGCCGGGAGCGCTGGAGTGCTGCTGTGCTGCTTTTTGTGTATTTGAGTCAGCTTCCAGTGGGTTCCATCACAGCTTTATGTCCCCAGTGCCACGTCTAACCTGCTACGTGCTGGCCACCGACTCCTGAGACTGCTAGAGGGTGCGTCCTCACGGCCAGCGCCAGGTTCTGCTCAGGCAGCCTGAGCCTCCCCTGGATGTCGGAGGCCCGGGAAGCCCCGTCCTCTCCCGGGAGGGGAGCCAGGTCCCTTCAACAGGGCTGACTGCTCCTTTTCTCGTAGGAGCAGTCAGCCCTGTTGAAGCCAGAGGTGGGAGTTCACCCCTGGAGCACAGGAGGACACGGAGGTCACATCCCAGGGTGAGTCTGTCCCCTCTGGCCTGGTGCTGGGGCTGCTGTGTGGCCTTCTGGGGGCCTGCACCTGGGCTGGAGGACGAGGCCATGCGGACTCTCCAAGCCGTGCTCTGGGGGCCTGTTCACGGCCTGTGGGATATGAGTGGCCCCCATCCAAGAAGACCGGATCTACTGGGCACATTTTCCCTCTGTGTCCCTCTGTGTGGCACCCTCTGGGCAGGGCCACTTGCTCTCTGGGTTCCTCTTTCCCACAGGCCCCGGGGAGGACCCACAGTCCATCCGTGTGCCGTCCTCTGGGCAGGGCCACTTGCTCTCTGGGTTCCTCTTCCCCACAGGCCCCGGGAGGACCCTGCCAGCTGGGAGGCGCCCTGCAGTGACTCCGACTCTCTGCACCTGGAGCAGGAGGGGAGCCCATGTCTGCAGGATGTGTCCCTGCTGCCAACCAGCACCTGTTCCCAGCACTGGCCCCAGGACACAGGCAGCACACGGAGTGGGCAGGAGGGGTTGGTGGGACTGTGGAGGCTGGCCTCAGGAACTGCCACCTGCAGGGCTGGGATCACCCTGTGGCTGGGGACCTTCCACCTGAGCTCTGTCCTGGGGATGCGTATTTTGCACTGTTTGATGGGGAATTTAAATTGGAGCAAAGTCAGGGTGGGCTGGGCCCGGTGGGGCTCCGGTTGTCACATGCCACCCCCCCCCCCCCGTTGTTCTGCACAGGCGGAGGAGGCCTCCTCTGCAGGAGAGCCCTGGCCTCAGGAGGCCACATTCCAATGAGTGGCCTCAGAAATCAGAAACCAGGTCCTGGGCACAAGCTGGTGACTGGCCTGAGGACGGGGAGGAAGCTTCCTGAGGGTCTGTAAAATGACAGACACACACCACGCGGGAGGTCAAGGGCGGCCTCTGTGCTCAGGGCGGCCACAGTGAGCCCGGGGCGGCCACAGTGAGCCCGAGGTGGCCACAGTGAGCCCGGGGCAGGTCCACGGTGGCCCTGGCACACCGTGAGTGGCATCCGCTTTGTTCTCCAGGGTCCCAGTTTGGATGAGAATTTTTAAGTCACTGTTGTCATAGTCTAACCCCAGGGTGTCCCCTTGAAGAAACCTACGGTGCAAAAACTCACCTTTCTAATCAGGTAAATCAGGAGGAGGGCTGTTCATTTTCCATAGGAATTTTTTTTTTTTTTGTCAGAAAAGAAAACCCTTAATTTGCCAGACGACACCGACAGCCACCTCCCCAGTGACGTGCCAGACGACACCGACAGAATGGCTGGGGGCTCTGCTTCTGGGGAACGAGGAGGATCCTGGAAACACTCAGTGCACGGACCCAGGAGCCCTCCAGAGATGCCCAGGCGCTGATGCCCAGGGCAGCTAAAGTGGCGGTGGGGAGCAGGTGCCCGCTGGCCGCGCGGCTCCCCCAGGCTTGAGAGCGACTGGCAGATGGGAAAGGCAGCGTTTTGCTCCTGTTTGGAACATTTCTTGCCCAGGGCGGAAGGGAGGTGGGGCGCTGCTGCCAGGCACGTGACATGGAGAGGAGGGTCACTGAGCTGCTGACGCCAGGGGAGCAGGGATTACGTGGTATGTGACAGCAGAGGGGGACGTGTTGTGACATGTGACAGGAGAGGGAAGAAAAGGAGCGTGAGAAAATACGCACAGAGACAGGTCCCCCTGGACACTTCCCCTTGAGGGACAAACAGCTCTGAGTGTGACGCAGAATCCCAGATTGTGCTTGTTTAAAGTGGCGGCAGCTCGCTGGGGAGGTGCCTAGAGCTCACCAGGCTCTGAGCCTTGTGTCCTTGTCGGCCTGTGTCCCAGGAGCCTGGGGCCATCTCCTGCATGGAAGGCACAGCGAGGTTGTGGACAGGCTCCGGGTAGAAGCAGTGAATGGCTTGGGTGATGGGGACAGCAGCCACCCATCTGTACTGTCCTCCCCACGCGGGGCAGGGGCTCTTGGGTGGGGCTGTATTTAAAAACCTTCATGCAGTTGCTGAACAAGTCAACTGTGACTTCCGGTCTTCTGATACTTTATGATGTCCTGCCCCTGCCCCACATCCGTCTTGGCTAAAAGTTGTTCCTGGGTCCCATGGTCCCGTCGTGGGGAGGCACGTGGGGCCGATCCCAGCTGATCACAGACACAGAGGCTGCTCAGCTTCTCTGTTCTGCATCACACTGCCCTGGACCAGTGTGCTGTGACCTTCATCTGCAGCTACGCTGGGGCACCTCCAGCAGGGACGAGGTGGCCTCAGGGTGGCTGCTGCCCTGCTCTGCTCTGGCCTGACTTTGTCTCTCTGTCCTGGGCACCTGGCCTCGGGTGGAGACTGTGGTGACACATGCACATTGTAGAGTCGTGATTTTGTCCTGCACCTCTACGGGTGTTCGGAAGGACAAGAAGGAGCCATGGCCCAAGGTTGGGGGTGACAGCTCCTTGGGGGGAGAAACCAAACTCCCTCAGAGACGAAGGAGATTTGGGACCGACACCTGATGGGAGGTGGCCCACCACGTCCTCACAGCCGCAGGAAAGCCCTCTCTCTAGTCGAGTCCTGTTCCCATCCCTGTGCAACGGAGAGGGCCCAGGAAACAGGTGCCTGCCTGGGAGGAATGGGGTGTGACTGGTCCTGAGGGCTCTGTGACCCGGGCCACGGGGTCCTGGGTCTAACTGTGGTCATTGCTTGTTTGTCAAGCAGAGAAACAGACCCGACAGATGGGCAGCCAACTGCCAAGACCCCTGTTGAGCACACGTGGTGGGTGCTGCAGAGACCTGGGAATTGTCATCCCTGCTGCCACTGGGTCCACTGTGCAGGTGTGCCACACCCTGATATCCTGGTGACTGAGGGCAGTGGGTGACAGGGGCCTGGGACCCCTGGGCAGGTCTGGGGGCCTGGATCTGGGGCCTGGGTGAAAGCAGAGGGGTGTGCAGGGTAGTGGAGCGTCTCACCATGAAGCACCGTCAGTGCAGGGGACAGCCGCGGTCACCATGCGCTCCCCACAGGGCCTGCGTGGGTCTGATCTAATCGCGTGGCCATGGGCAGCCAGGCCGTGCCTTCCCGTTTTATGGATGAGGGACTGAGCACACAGAGGGGGATCTACCCCTCACTGGGCAAGCCCTCCAACTCCCAGGGCCCACACAGGCACCGGCCTCCCCTGAGGATCCCATGGGGCCTCTCGGGGAGGAGTCAAGGACATGCCCGTCACCCATGGGCCCAGTTCCTGCCTCAGTGTGGGCCGCCCGCTGCCTGGGGCATGGTTTCTCTTAACTTCTGCAGCTCTGAGCACCCCCTAAGGGATGTGCATTGCCACACCAGGCACGGCCAGTTCTCGTTGGGAGAAAGCCACAAGGGAGTGGTCTTACAGAGGCACCTATTCATGGCTTCTGCTCAGAATAGGTGACAGTGAGGGGGCCCCACAGCTGCGAGTCAGAGCGAGGCCTGGGGGTGGGGTGCAGTGGGGGATGAGTCTCCTTTTTGAAGGATCCTGGTGCCGGGACAAGCCCAGGAGCGGGGGACTGTTGTGCTGGGGACTGTTGTGCTGGGGACTGTGGCTCCAGGTTAGGAGCCAGAATGTCCCCCAGGACATGTGTTCTGCTCACTTGTGAATTCCTGTTTTCATTTCCCCAGGGACATGAGCTCCCCCAATCCCCCAGACACCCACTCCCCAAGTGCCACCTTCCTCCATTGCTCTGGGCGCTTGGGCAGGTTTCCTGACACCCAGGGTCTCCCCTGGCCTGCACCACCCTCCAGGGACCCAGGATGTGAAAATGTACCAAGACCATTTCCTGCTTTGAAATGTGATGCTCTGACATAGATGCTCCAGTAAGCCCCTTGCAGAGTCCAGTCCTGGGATCCAGCAGTCTGGGTGTCAAGACTGAGGACTGTCGTATGTGTGCGTCCACACAGTTGACACATGTTTACCCCGAGAGCCAGGTGGACACCACCAGGCTGCTCCGCTCTTGGGTTCTGGATCTTGTGGTGCCCTGATCCTTCCCTGTCACCCTGCTCCAAATCTACATACTCACCCACTGGAATCTGTTTTATTTGTCAGAATAGAGTCCAAGGCTTCTGCAAATGCAGCCACAGAGACTTATTTCTCTCCTGGAAACTGAGACAAGGCCTGAAGAAGGAGCCCCAGAAACCAAACAAGCTGGAGCTGAGCAAAGACGCGCTCGGGAAACGGGGCAGTGAGGGAGCTGAGTGCGGGCAGGTGCTGCAGTCACGTGTGTGCGGGTGGCTCCATCTGCCGTGGGCCCATCTGCTCCTCTGCAGAGTGAGGTCCTGTGGCTCCGACACGCACATGCCGGCTCCGTCCCTCTGGGGATGGGGTCGTTCCTAGGGACATGAGCTCTCCCAAGCATGGATCAGGCCTGCCAACCCCAGGAGATGGAAGGTGCTGTCCCCTCTGAGCTGCTGGGGCTCAAGACAGTGCCTCAGTGGGAGGGGTCCTGCTGCCGAGTGGCCCCAGCTCCATGCCCACAGCCCAGGCTGCTGCTTGCCTCCAGCCCAGGTGCATGCTGGGCCCTTCCCTGTCCCTTGGCTCTGCTTCCCCTCCTCTGGTTTAGTCTGCCGTGGGCTGCTGTCACCAGGTACCACCAACCTGGGCTTCAGCAGGCACATCCGTCTCCCGTCATGGAAGCCCCAGGTTGGGTGTGGGCAGGTGGCCTCTCCCTCAGCTTGAAGAATGCCGTGGCCCTTACCCTTGTGGCTGCCCTCTGTAGCCCATCCCCTGTGCCCTGATCTCCTCTTCCAGTGAGGACAGCAGGCAGACTGGATCAGGGCCACCCTAATGACCCCAATTTACTTTTATCGCCTCTCTAAGGCCCTGTCTCCAAATGCAGTTGAATTCTGGGTACTGGGGGTTAGGACCTCAACATGTAAATTGTGAGAGATGCCATTCACCCTGTAAGAGCCTGGGTCAGTTTCTGCAATAACTCGCCTTCACAACAGGGGACCCACCCTGAGATAGGACCCCTGCAGCTGCCGGCTTCTAAGAAAGGAGGGACATTCCTTAGAGCCAAGTGCAGGCCAGCGAGGCTGCCCAGAGGCAGCCCCGGGGGTGTCTGTACGCTGCCGTCGCAGGCCATCCACAGGGACATCCAAGAGGGGACAGGAGACCCAGAGCCAGGTGCTATGCATTCTTTTGAGAATTTAAAAACGTGGCTTTGTTCAGAAACTGCCCTGGTGTATCCTTTTGTTCACGGAAGTGTAAGATTTTCTCCAAATAATCACTGGGATGACAGAACAAAGCAAACCACCTGCCCCTCGGTGTTGGACAGCCACATCTTGGAATTCTTGATGACTCAGGAAGAAGGGAAGAATGAGCCACAGGAACAGAAGCAAACGCCTTTCCTCACCCCCGTGCTGCTGGGGAGCTGCCCCCACAGGGCTGGACCCTCCGCCACTTCCAGGCTGGACCAATGTGGTCGGGAGCTGGGGCGGGTGGTGGCGCCCGGCCCAAAGCCAGCTCCACGTGCGACAATAAACGGTGTAATTAACCTCTCAGCTTCTCCCATCTGTGCAGCAGAGCCTGGAACGCTTGCCACCGGGAGGCTGGGAAGGTGGATGCGTCTGGCTCTGAACAGCGTCCACGCCAGACGTCAAAGCCTCAGCGCTGTGCTGAGCCTGACTGAAAGGGGCTGGTCTCCAGAGCAGCCTCCGACACTGGGGCACCCAAACACGGCTGCCTGGGAAAGAGCATCTCCTCCGAGCTCTCAGACAACCAGGGACCCCGGTGCTCCGAAGCCCCACTCCACCCGGAGGTCATGGTACAGGGAACCCACCCACGTCTGGCAAGTTTTGACTCCCCTTCTCTAAGGGAGGATTCTCCTAAGGGCAGCAGGAGGCTAAGTGGGAGTCCAGCTTCGCTAATTCCCTTTTAAGTGGATTATTTTTTAAATGGGTAAATTGTCTGTGTATTGCTTAATTAATAGTGATGGGTTAGTGCTGCGACTCACTGATCTGGAGATAATCTCGGCACCCTGCACTTTATTACTTGAGCCAGAAAACACACACACACACACACACACACACACACACACACACACACACACAGCTGATGAAAACCCTAGGGCACGAGTCTGGACACTCCAGTTGGCCATGCTTGGTTGCTGTGGTAGAGCTCAGACTCTGAGCTTGCCAACAGCTTGGTCTCTTCTGGACTGGGGCCACTGTAAGTTTAGAGAAGTGGCATCGACCATGGCCACTCTTCCTGTCATCGACCATGGCCACTCTTGGAAGTGTGGGCTCAGGAGCCAGGAAGGAGCTCTCCAGGAGCTAGTGCCTGCACCCAGAGTCACCACAAGGGATGGTGTGCCCCTGGTGGAGTCCATGAGCTCAAATGTCAGGGTGGACAAAGGGGAGAAAGGGAGGGGGTGGGCCCCGAGGTGACCAGAAGGGCAGAAAGCTCGCCATCAGGGAGTAGCCAGCCTGTACCCCAGACCACGCGCTCCAGAGGGGCTTTTGAGCCCTACTTCTGGCAAAGTCTTCACCATGGCTTTCAAGAGACCTGGGAGCCAGAGTCCAGCAGATGATCCACCATCAAAATGCACAGTGTTTTTGATCCGGGTGCCGTGGCCCACACCTGTACCCCAGTAACTCAGGAGGCTGAGGCCAGAGGATCACAAGTTCAAAGCCATCCTCAGCAACTTAGCAAGGCCCTAAGCAACGTCACAAGACCCTGTCTCAAAATAAAAAAATTCGAAGGGCTGGGGACGTGGCTCAGTATGTAAGCACCACCCTGGGTTCAATGCCAGGTACAAAAAAAAAGTACAATACTTTTGAAACCAATAAAAGTCCTTTACTGCTGGCCCGGGGCGGTGCATCTCTGACTGTGAACCTCACCTGAGAGCCCACGCAGCATGGCCAGCCTGGAGGGCAGAGTGGCCCCTGCCCTCCTCCCCATAGCCTCTCACAACGGCCATGGTGGTGTGGACCCATGGGCTTCCGGCTGCTGGGGGACTCAAGGGGCTGACTTTGGTGTCTTCCTCATGCACATCTTTGGGACTTCCTTGGACTCCTCAGCTGTCTGCAGATGGGGTGGCATGAACAAGCCAGGCCGGTGTCCCTGCCGGCTGCTGATCACCAGTGTCCTCTGCTGTCCCCCCAGGCTTTGAAGTGGGTCCTGACAGCCTGCTCTGGGGCCAGCCTGGCTGGCCTGTTATCAGGCACGTCCGCTCCTGCAAGCACCCATTCATTATGGCCAGATGCTCAGACACAGGCACAGCCCTGCACGCTTCCTCAGGGCCTGGGGGCACCCCACCTGCATCCGTGGGCCTGGACCTGGGGAGCTGGGGTAGGCAGGGGTCTGCTGTAAGCTGGGGTTGTCCTTCTGAGTGCCACCTTGCATGGGCTGGTCCGTGTCCTCCCGGGGGCTGCCTCAAGATCCAGGGCCTTTGGTAGGATAATCGTGCTCCTGGAATATCGTCCTTTGAACAGACGGCATTTTGCTCAGTTCCGTACGTAGCGCACCCTGAGGTTCTGAAAGCTCGTGGGGCACATACTCTCTGCAGCTTCCCTTCCCTTCCTCTTCCATGTCACCCCTTGAGGTGGGCAGTCCTGCTCTGGCACACTCCTGCCTTGATGTGCTGCCCTCCCTCAGGCCCAAGTGACCATGGCTGAAGCCCGTGTCCCTTAGGTGTTTCTTACACAACTGAAAGCTGGTTGCCCCCAGGCTCTGCCTGTCCCTGTGAAGACACCAGGTCGGCAGCCGGTTCTTCCTGCCGAGTCTGCAGCATGGTCACCGAGGTCCTCGACATGGGAGAGTCCAGGACCACAGGAATTCATGCACAGGAGTGCCCACCTCGGTATTCAGGTGGTCAGTCCACGGAGCGCACATGACACGGTCACCCCGAGTCACACTCACAAAACCAGTGCGCAAGTGACAGGAAGTGACAGATGAGCCCCGCAGACGCGTGTGCACACAGGTGCACGCCAGCCCCGGGGCTGAGTCCGTAGAGGTACCGCAGTGTTGGGGTGAGAGGCCAAGGCCACCGAAAGACATTTTCAACACATTTCCGAGAGAGGAGCCAAGCCGCGCCCCACAGCGCCAGGAAATGCCGGCTGGCCAGGCGAAGCAGGCGCGGGGGTGGGCGGGACGGCCGAGCCGTCCCCAGGGTCCCCAGGAAGGGCAGATGGGGAAGCGGCTAAAGGGGCTGGTTGGAGGACAGGGTTGGGCTCAGGGACTCAGGGCTGTCCCCATCAGCCTGGGTCTGTCAAGGTGACATGAAGGGGAGGGGGGCTGGCTACTGCAGACCTTCACTAGCTCTAAGGTCTGCCGTCACGTGGGCCAGTCTGTCCCAGGCTTGCGACACCCCCAGATGCCAGAGCAGCAAGAATGCAGAGGTCAGGGAGCACAGGGGGCACTGGATGCCAAGCAGGTGGAGAGGGAACGTGTGGAGAGGGAACATGAACAAGTGTCCAGCCACTTTGTAACACACAGCAACGGCCTGGCTCAGGGGCGCTCCTGACAGCGGGGGTGACCATACGCTGGGTTCTCCCTCCATCTCTTTGGGTTCCTTAGTCTGTGAATGAGTTCGTATCACTTTTACAGCCTGAAACAGAGTGCAAGGTGTCCACGTGGTTCCTGGGGCTGTGGCCCGCACTGGGCACTGGGGCCACCTCCCTGGTCCAGGGCCCCACCCTCCACCTGTGGGCACCCTGCTGCTCAGGCCCGAGCCTGCAGGGCGGAGAAGACCTCAAGTGTGTGCCGAGGTGTCCCCTGAGAAGCAGGGGCCTGTCCCTGCAGAGTAGCCCTGGGGACAGCATCACGGGGACAGGCATCCTCAGTGCCCCTCGCAGAGGCCAGCTGAGCCTGGGCAGGGTGGATCTAGCCAGGGCTTGGCCACTGCTCTGGGGAAGTGGGGTCAGGGTGAAGGGTACCTCAGGGTCCCAGCTGCCTACCAGCCCATAGCCCCCGAGGGGCTACGTCATGGCCCTTCTCTATGCCACGCCACCGATGGGGACAGAGGACCTGGCACCTCGGCTGTGTCTGGAAAAGAGTGTGTGTGGGTGGGCATGTGTGTGTGTGTGTGTGTGTGTGTGTGTGTGAGAGAGAGAGAGAGAGTGTGGGTGTGGATGAGTGTGTGTGTGTGGGGGGGTGTGTAGGTGTTTATGGGTACGTGAGTGTGTGTATGGGTGTGTGTGTGGCGGTGGATGTGTGGGTGTGTGGGGGTGTGTGTGGAGGTGTGGATGGGTGAGTGTGTGTGTATGTGTGTGAGAGTGTGGGTGCGGGTGAGTGTGTGGGGGTGTGTGGGTGTTTTTGGGTGCGTGTGTATGGGTGTGTGGGGGTGTGGGGTGTGTGTGGGGGTGGGGATGGGTGGCTGTGTATGGGTGTGTGTGTGAGTGTGTAGTGTGTATGTGTATGGGGGTGTGTGTGTGGGGAGGGTGGATGTGTGTGTGTGTGTGTGTGCGGGTGTGGGATGTGTGTGTGAGTGTGTATGTGTGTGTGGGTGGGTGTGTGGGGGTGGGTGGATGTGAGTGTGTGTGTGTGTGTGTGTGTGTGGGTGTGGGATGTGTGTGTGAGTATGTGTGGGATGTGTGTGTGTATGAGTGTGTATGTGTGTGTGTGAGGGGGTGGATGTGTGTGTGTGGGTGGGTGGGTGTGTGGGTGTGTGAGTGTATATGTGCGTGTGTGTGTGAGTGTGTGTGTGGATGGGTGTAGGTGTGTGTGTGCGCACTCCCCCTGTGCACAGCAGACAGAGGGGACAGGCAGCGAGGAGGGGGCAGGGACAGGAGAGCCGAGAGGTGGGCTGGGGGAGGAAGAGAACCGTTTGGAGACCTCCCGCGGTAGCCCAGGTGCCTGGCGTCCAGGACGTGCCTGGAGCCACTGTGGCCTTCGACAGTCAGTTGGCTGCGGGAGAGCTCCAGCCTCCCGTCCACCTTTTCCCTTTGAAACCAGGCACTGTGCGTGGGCGTCATTTGAAATCGTGGCCACCTACACCTTAGCTGAGCAAGTTGGTTTGTGTGCAGCACGGTGTCTACACACACGTTCACATGTGTATAACAATACCATGACGCTCAGGAGCTTTAACGTAGAATTTAAAAAGCAAATATTAAAATGACTCTGAAGCCCTCTGGGGCTGACTGGCGGCCTGCATTGATTTTGAGGCTCAGCTATTTACTAAGCTGATGGCTTCCTGCCTGACTAAGAGGTTCTGGAATATTCCACAAGTCAAGCAAGCATTTGAGAAGAGCCAGGCTGGCCTTCCAGGTCTGCATGGTCCAATCGCCCATTGCCGCTTCGGTCCTCCTCTCACCCACACCGGGTCTGTCTCTGGGTCTGTTCTGTTCACGCTGCTCTGTGCAGGAGCTCACCCCTCGCCAGCCCACCTTCCAGGAGCGTACAGAGAGCTCTTCCCTGGAAGTCGGGGACCAGGACGTGTGTGTGCACACCTGCGTGTGGTGCTGGGGACGGAACACAGGGCCCCACGCAGGCTGGGCTAGCGCTCCACCACTGAGCCACACCCCAGCCCGTGGGGCTCCGTGGAGCCAACGAGGGCTGTCTCACCCCAGCAGCCCCTGGATCACCCAGTCAGCCCACAGGCCGCCGTCTGGACTCCTGCCTGTCAGGTGTCAGGCTCCTGAGAGACCATTTCCACCGAGGACAGACAGCTGGGGGGGAAGGACACTGTTGTGTGTAGGACAACACACAGGACAGGACAGGAGAGCCGAGAGGTTCCACCCCGTCACCGTGGTCTGGGAGCCCCGGCCAAGGGTGGGGCAGCCCCTTCCTCAGAACAGGTGGGGGCATTTCTCCAGACTAAGTGGGTGGCAGGGGGTCAGTGGCCACTGAGAGGGCGTCCCAGGGACCTGGCCAGAGACGGAGAGGATCGAGAAGGACAGGCGAAGATGAGCCAGGACAGGCCAGGGCCAGGGCTGCTGCAGGAGGGAGGAGAAGGCAGAGGCCGAGAGAGGGACGGAGGCAGTCTGTCACCCGCACGAGGGCCCAGGGGCCTGCCCGGGCAGCGTTGGCCTTGCCGTGAGGCCTGGAGCTGGGTGTTGGCGGCAGCTGCGGGAGGCCCGGGGCAGAGAGCTCTCCCTGTCAGCCTTGAGCTGAGGCCCAGGCCCCGCAGCCCCCTTCTCCTGCCCAGGTTGCATGGAGAACACGCAGGGAGCGGGAGGGTGGGCCCTGCCCCCGGTGCCCTCCACGGGGGCTTTCTCCTCACACCGGCTAGAGAGAGCCGCAGCGTTAGCTTTTGAAGGGCAGTGATGTGTACACTCCACTTAAAGGATAACTTCTGATTATTTTCTTAATGGAAGAGCAAATATTTATGTCTTATAAGCTGAAGGGCAGGCTGGAGTGTGTGGGAATATTGACTCTTGGGGCGCTGGCCTCCGAGGCTGCCCAGAGTGGGCAGGAGGACAGACTGTGCTGTTTGCATCTGCCCTGCCCAGCTACGAGCCTAGACATGCTCCCCATTGTCCAGGGGCTGAAGGGGGTGCAGGCTGTGGCCACTGGGTCTTTGTGGCAAAGAGAGAAGGAGGGGCCAGGGGCACTGTGCCAGCCTCAACTCAGGGTTGCCAGGTGACCCTTGGTCAGCCCTCTCCAACTGACCTTCCCTGTCTGCAAACAAGGTGTCTGAGGGACAGGGCCTGTCTTTGCACCTCTGTGACCCTGCTGCTTCTGCTGCACCTGGGGCAGGAACCCCACCTCCAGTGGCATGTGACAGCCACCCTGATGGCCCCATGGAGATGGTGACCATCAGAGAGTGCCCACTGATGGAGGCAGCTGTGATGATGATGTAGGTTATTACAACAAAGCACACGCACACTCCCCAGACACTCCAGCTGGGAGGGCAGTGGCAGGAGGCGCGGGAAGCCCGGGGCCGATGGGGCTGCCAGGGACCCGCCTGCTTCCCAGATCCCAGCTGCACCGAGGCTCTGGTCCCTGCTGCCATCTTCAGAGCTGTGAATGCCAACTCTGTGTGGGAGCACCAGTCAGCCTGACCCTGCAGGGAGGCCTCGCTCTGGTGGTCCAAGGACACAGGGCTATCTGGGAAGCAGGACCCTGCAGGAGAGGCTGTTCGGGGGGTCTCTGCCCCCAGTAAGAAATGCCACCCAGCCTGGAGGCCCTGCCAAGACCTGTCTGTCTGCTCCTTGTGGCGGGGGCTTTCCTTCTGAGCCCCCTTGCAATCCTGCTGCACCATTCTGGATCTCCCCCAGGGATCCCACCAGTTCAGGCCCTCCCTGATAAAGCACCAGCTGCTTCCTCCACCCGAGGGTAACCTGTGCCCCGAGGCCCTGACTCTGAGGCGGGATTGTCCCTGAGCAGACAGCAGCCTGGGCTTCCAGGAGCCGAGCACCCCACGGTGTGGAGTGGCTGCAGTCCATCACCTCTAGTGAGGCCAAGGCACAGCCACAAAGGCCAGGAGGGGAGGCCGCTCTGCCCTGCTGCCCGGCTCGCAGTCCAGGGGGAAAGGCTGCAGCGCAAGTCCTGGCCTAGAGGCAGGAATGGGCAGGCTGCACCCCACGTGGGTGCCTCTTCACAAGGTCCTGCCCTTTGAGGGCCACCAACATTGCTCCAGAGGTCCCCGGCCGCTGGATCCTCCGTCCCTCACCTAGCCCTGACCACTCAGAAGAGCTCAAGTTGCACAGGCAGAGGGTTTCTCTGCACACCAGTGTCCCTGTCACAGCTGCCATGTCCACTGTGCCCCTCGACTGTTTTCTGTGCTGGGCCAAGGTGGCTGGAGCGGGCTCTCTTCTCTCCTCTGCTGCCCGTCGAGGTGGAAACTCGCATCACTGTCCTTAGCCTCGCCCACCTACCTGGACCTGTCTCCTGGGCAGTGGCCCGTTTCACCCTCCCAGGGGCCTTTCTCAGCCCCCAGATGCCCTGCTTTTCATGTCCACAGGGTGCTGGGCAAAGGATCATGGTCCTGACTGCACGGCATGTGTGCACGAGGGAGGGGCAGAGGAGGGAAGGCCCTCACACGGTGCAGTGTGGTCGGAGCCCAGACAGCTCCCTGTGCCGCTGTGCAGGTGTGAGCAAGTATGTGGGGGTGCGGGCACACCGTGAGCACGTGTGCGGGTGAGTGCTCGAGGGGTCACGTGCACATGTGTGGGCACACTGCTGTGTGCTGCACATGTGTGCACAAGTCAGCTTCCCATGCACACTTGAGGAGGGGCAGCTGGCAGGGGGCAGAGTGTCTGCAGCTGTGGGTGACCCGTTCCAGGGTGGCTGAGGTTCCCGGCCGACTGGCTCCAATGGCCTCGTGAGGCCAAGCCTGTTCCCTTCGTGGCCTCAGAAGGTGTGTTCCTCCAAGAGCCCCAGGTGTGCCTCTGTGTCCACAAGCCACCCAGCAAGGACCTTCGGAAGGGTGAGAGCAGCCGTGTGGAGCCTGGGTGGGGCCCGGCCACTGACGCTCCAAAGGGCTGCCCTGCTCAGCCACAGGCTGTCCTGCACCCTCCCGGCCCCCCATGTGTCCCCTGGCAGACCCCTGGAGGGACACAGCACCTGCTTCTCGACTGTGTGTCTGCCTGGCCTGCATTCCTGCCATACTTCATGACCAGTGGCCAGAGCCAAAGGACTCAGGTGGCCAGGGTAGGTGATGGGTCAAGAGACAGCCAGCAGGCCAAATCTGTGTTCCATGGGGTGGCTGTCCTTGCCCCATGCTGTGAGGCTGGCCGTCTCTCCTTGACCCCTGGGAGCCCATTCGCCACCCTGGCAGCCCTTGAAAGAGCAGCTGATATCTCAAATGCCAGGCCCCGTCTGGAGCCAGCCACCGGAGCCCGCCACCCTCCCCTCTGTGGACCAGGGACCGCCAGCTGAGTGGCGGGTGGCAGCTGCTCTGAGAGCTGGAAGCTTTTGATTTGCGTCAGTGCTGAGCTGGCCAGGAGGGGCCAGCACGCTGGGCGCTTGGCAGCTGCGTGGAGTCACAGCGACATCGAAACTCCCGGGGCGGGGGGGGCCGTGCAGGGAGCATCCCAGGGGAGAGGCGGCTGCGAGTTCAGCAGAGCGTCGGCTGCCGAGCACGTACCTCCTCCCCACCATGCCGTGTGGAGCAGTTTCCATGATGCACATGCCCAGGGTCAGGCCCCCAGAGAGGGCAGCGGAAGCCGGGATTATCTCCCCCTCAGGCTCCCCTTCGGCTCCCACAACCATGGCCTTGCCTCCATGTGGCCACCGGAGGACTCCCGCTAATTGAGGGCCTTGGCAGGAGTCCTGGCCACTGCAGGAAACCTGTCATTTCACAGAGATGAAAGGACCTCAAAGGACCCTGTGGAGCAGGGACACAGCTGCTAGAAGGGGGCACAGAGTGGGGCTCCTGTGGCCTTTGCACTGGCCCTGTGGGTGCCCAGCCCTCGCTGAGCCTGCTCCTGCTCAAGCCTTGTGACCCACGTGTCCGTCCCACCCTCCCACTGTCACCGATCCCTCCCACTCAAGCAGGAGCAAATGTGAGTCACCTGGGACAGTGGGCACTTCACCCTGCAGGGCCTCCCAAGGCAGCCCCGTCCCTCAGCCGGCCCCAGCTGAAGCGTCCAATGTCCCCATGGTCACTTGGCCAGCACCTTCACATGTGCTCCTGTTCACGGGATGCCCATCTCTCGGCAGTGACTGCCTGCGCAGCCGGACCGCCTCCGTCTGCTCACGCCCCAAGCACTGCACGCAGGGCCAGTGTGCCCCAGCTGGCCTGCTCACATGTTCCTCCTCTTAGCGGGATGCCCCGGGGCGTCCATCCTCCCACCGAGCCCCCCACCAAGCCCAGTCTTGCTGCACCCACTGGCTTCCCTACGCAGGGCCCTCAGTGGTGCTGGCCGAGGTCCTGTCTGCAGAGCGCAGGGCAGCTGGCTGGTGCAGGAGACCCCGGCTCAGGGCTGGGTGCTGGCTGTCTGGCAGCCAAGGGCACTTGTCCTTGCTTCGAAGGGGAGCTGGACCCTGGCCACTCCAGGAATCGTAGAATCAGGATGGTGGGTGCTCTCAGGGTTCCAGCACACCCCAGCCCTGCACTGCCGGTCCAGCCCTGCAGGGGCGTGGTCAAGGGGCCTCACACCCTGGGGGACATTCAGACCCTTTGCCAGGTTCATCTTGCCGAGTGTGTGTGTGTGTGTGTGTGTGTGTGTGTGTCTATGTGTGCGCGCACTGAGATAACGGTCCCGGCGTGGCAGAGCTGCGGTTTGGGGGGAATTGCACCCGCCCAGCTGTGCAGTTGTTCAGTTCCTGCTTCCAAGTGTCTCCCACCGCCACCCCTGCACTCAGTCTCCATCCTGCATGTTTGATGGCCCCGGGTTGAGTCATGGATGTGTCCCTAGCTTAGGCATCTGGGCGTATTCCTTTCCTGTGGCTGCTGTAACAAGGTCCCACAGACTGGGTGGCTTTGACCACAGAGAGTCACTGTCTCACAGTCTGGAGGTCAGAAGTCCAAAACTGAGGCCGGGCAGGCTGGCTCCGCTTGGGCCCGAGGGACAGCCCGCTCTGCACCTCTCCTGCGGCTGGTGCAGCCAGCCTTCCTGGTTGTCCTCAGCTCCTGTAGGCAGTGCTCCAGCCTCTGTCCGCTGTCACCTGGTGTCCCATGTGTGACCATGCCTCTGGCTTCTCCTTTTCTCTATGAGGACTCCAGTCACTGGGTGGATCAGGCCAGCCTGGTCCACAAGGCTCTTGCTCCAGAGCCTCGCCTTCATCATAACTGCAAGGTCCTTTTTCCATATGTGGTCACGTTCCCAGGTTCTAGGTGGACGTGAACATGGGGGCGACCATTCAGTCCACACTGGGGCCAGCAGGTCTCCCATCTGGATTGAGCTTTTCTAAGTGACTCAGCTGGGTGCCTTGGTGGACAGACAAGGAAACTGAGGGCAGAAGATGAGAACCAGGCCCAGCCACACTCAGCAGGCAGGACAGAGCCAGGACAAGGGTGTGGGCCTCTGTCCCCAGGTGCTCAGGCCCCACCGAGCAGTGCAGACTCGGGGGGTCCTGTCTTCCTGTGACCACTGCCCCGTGGTCCCCTCACTTGCCCTGAGACCTCTGGGTGGGTCCACCTCACAGTGGTCTGGCTGGCTGTCGGCCAGTGGTTGGCTGGCTCTTCTGGCCTGTAGGGGTATGGGACAGCCACATGGGGCAGGGAACCTGTCTCCAGGGACTCAGGACAGAGCGGTGATCTGGAGGCAAGGAGGCCTCATGGCCCGACTGGGCTTTGGGACTGGAAAGCGACTATGCGGGGTGGTCAGCCACGCTCAGGCCACGGCCTGCCACATAGAGCTCAGGCAGGGCTGCCAATCTCCCGGTCCAGGGAGGACAGACCCCCTTCTCCCCTCCCCGCCCAGCTCCAGGCCACCGGCAGGGACAGCCCCCACTTCCCAGGGCAGGGTCCCCGAAGTCCATGTGAGACAGGCTGCTCTAGTCTGACCCCAGAGCAGAGTTGGTGACTCATGGCCAAGTCCTCCTTGGAGGAGGAGGGGACCACCTGGAGGAGGTAGGAAGGACACCTGGCCACCAAGACGGCACGTGTGCCAGCTTTGCCGTACGGAGTGTGGGAGGTCCCAGGGGTGGGGAGAGGGTCCTGACCTGGGCCCTTGGGGTGCCTGACTGAAGAGAGGGGAGCAGGCTGGAGTGGGAGGCCGGAGCTGAGCGCCTGCCACTCAGGAGCCCAGGAAGCAGTCTGTGGGTCCCCCCACACCCGCTTCCTCCCTCCCCTGA
The DNA here is from genome assembly GCF_052094955.1 of Ictidomys tridecemlineatus. Lineage (NCBI taxonomy): Eukaryota > Metazoa > Chordata > Mammalia > Rodentia > Sciuridae > Ictidomys > Ictidomys tridecemlineatus. The sequence goes on along the minus strand of NC_135479.1, from coordinate 214,052,396 downwards.
GGCAGTGTGGGTGGGGCAGGAGGCCTAGCACTGGAGGGTGCCTTGGAAGAGGGGTGGGGTCCCTGGGGCTCAGGTAAGGGACAGAGCAGGACCCTCACACCAGGTCCCGGGACCCCTAGGGAGAAGCTCTCAGGCGCGAGGCTCCCAGGAGCGGCGCGGAGGACCCTGGGGCTGATGTGGCGGGGAGGGCCAGATCCTTCCAGGCAGGCAGGGGGAGCCTGGACATGCTTCTGCAGAGCCGCTTGTCCCCGGCCAGGACCCCTGACCTGGAGCAGGACGAGTCTCAGCTGAGGGGCTGCCCCTCCCAGAGTCCCAGGCCCTGAGTGTTCCTCCTGTATTCGAGCAGGAGAGCAGGTGACAGGTGAGCAGGTGACAGGTGACACAGCACTCAGGTGGCTGTGTGTGGCTCTCGAGGCCACATGCACCTCACCGCCGTGTGGCATCTCTGTGTACACCCTGTGCCTGCCCAGGACATGAGGTCACAGTGGGACAGAGGCGATTCCCCTGGCTGGTGGCTCTGGGGACCCTGGGCCAGCAGGGCGTTGGCCTGGGCCACCTGCTGAGCTGGCTGAGTTCTGAGACAGCTCATCCCAGAGCACCTGGGCTGGGGGACCTGCAGCCAGGGCCGCTGCTCCTGGCCAGGGGACTCTGCTGGTTGTTCTGAGTGGCTCTCTCCTGACCTCCAGCATCTGGACACTGAGGGTGGCCCCTCTTGTGCTTAAGAGCAGCTGGACCCCTCCCAGTGGGTCCCAGTCCTGGATCAGCACCTGGAGCCTCCCACCAAGGCCCCTCCCACCAAGATCCTAGGAGAACAGATGATCCCCCCCCATCACATCAACCTTCAGGGTCTCTTCTTGATAAAAAGAAGTCTCATATATTGTGGGGTGCTGGTGGGGGGTGCTGCAGGGGGCCAGACTCCTGCTTAGCAGTGTGGTGGGCCTGGGACCCTGCGCAGTCCTTGGGGACACAGTCTCTTTAACATTTCCTGCAGCAGGGTCCTCTCAGCAGTACCAGCTGGGGTCCACTGAGGCCCTTGGCTCTGGGCCTGATGGCCTGGAGGATGTGGACCAGACTTGCCCACCACCTGCAGCAGCTCACTGAGACACGACCCTCAGACCCACAGGCTACCTTACTGGGCTGGTGGACATCTGGTTAAGGACTTCCTGTTCTCACTGGCCCTGCTCCTGCCCTTGGGTGCCTCAGGCCTCCTAGACAGCACTAGAGGCCAGCCCTGGGAGGACTCTGCAGAGGCAAGCTGGGCAAGAGCCTCACCCCTCCTCAGGAGCCCAGGCCTCTGCTCCAAGCCTGCTGCCCCCTGACACAACACTTACCCGGGCAGGGTCTTGAGAGGTGAGGCCATGCCCACCACCTGTCCCTCAGGTAAGGAGGTTCAGCCAGAGGGTCTGCACGTGGTCTTCAGGGCACATGGCAGCCCCTGGGCCCTCTGTGGGCCCATGACACTGTCACTAGAAGTGGCTAGTCGTCTGTCTGGATGTCCTGATGTGGTTCTGTGTCACGGAGGACACTGTGGTTGAATTGACCCAGAGTCACGTTCACTGGCAACGGTGACCATGACCATGCTTAGAAGCAGGGTCTCCACAGACGTCACCAAGGTGAGATGAGGTCACGCTGGACCAGGGCGAACCCTGACCCAGCACTGGTGTCCGTATGTGGAGATACAGGGCACGGGAGGGTGCGTGTGGAGGCAGAGACTGGAGTGGTGTGGCTGCAAGTCAGGGAGCCCCCAGAACTGCTGAGGCCCTCCCACCCTGGGACAGCACTCCCTCGGGGCCTCCAGCCGGCCCTGCGGACACCTTGGTGTGGGACTTCTGACCTCCAGAACCGCGAGAGAAGGCATTTCTGTTGTTACAAGCCACGGCTTCCTTCCACCAGGACAGGGAAGAGATGGACATGCCCAAAAGGCAGAGGCTGTGCCCCTCCTGGCCCTGGGTGGACATGGTGGGCGGGGAGGGGCTTTGCCTCTGATCTGACCGGACATTCCCACAGCCGGCCCATCCCACGCCTCCTCCAGCACCCCTCCTCCACCCCTCACCTGGAGTCCCTGCCTGCCACGTGGCTCTGCTCCTACCGGTCTTCCACACCCTGACACCTTCATAAAATGTCACCTGTAAGTCACTCCAGGAAAGCGGGGTGTGCCTGAGGCTTCTTACCAGGGGCTTTCCGGTTGCTCCCTGCAGCCCTGGGGTTGGTAGTCCCTGTGTCTCCACTCTCCGGCAACCTTCTGCGGGCGCAAGGGTGAGAAGTCCTGGTGACAGTCATGTCCTCACCCCTTTGGTCACCTTTAGAGGGACACCAGTCCCTTGTCAGGGATCCCCACACTGTCCTTACGGAAGCCCCATCCCACAAACTCCCTGGACTCTGGTGAGCACTGGCCTACAGGAGTGGGCCCAGCCAGAGTCCAGGCAGCGTGGGGTCTCCACCTGGTGATGTCCTGGGAACAGCTCGCCCCACAACGTGGTCTCACGCATGGCCCCAGCCCTTCACAGAGGTCACTCTCATTTGGGGTGTCAGGTGGTGAATTCCAGGTTCAGGGAGGCCACACAGACGTGCAGGGCAGAGCTAGGTTCTCACACCATGTCTTGTGGCTCTCTGTGTGGATTTCAGGTCACCCTGTGACGGAGGCCAAACTGGGTGGCTTAGCACCAGGCTCGGCTCTCACGGTTCTGGGGGTCAGAGTTTCCTCTCAGATCTCACCAATGGGTCAAACTGGCGCGGGCCGAGCTCTTCCCGGAGGCGGGGGTCCTGTTCCTGGCCTGCTGCGCTTCCCAGGCCACGCAGGCCCGGCAGTGGGCAGAAGAGTTTTCCTCCAGTTAGTTCCCTGACATGGAATCCCCTCCTCCCTCTGCCCAGCCGACACGGGGTCTGGCCAGGCAGCCTGAGTGCTCCACCTGAAGGCCAGGTGAGGGGCCATTTCAATCCCCTTGGCCCCTCAGGTAACCCAGTCTCAGGTCCAGGATTAGGACCTGGTCATCTTTGGGGGACGTTGCCAAGCACACTCAGCTGCTCTTGGACTCAGGCACCTGTGCAGGGTCTTGCCAATGACGTGGAGTCCTCCTGTTGACCCTTGTGTCCCCTCCTCTGACCCCATCTATGGCATCTGGTCAGAGCCCAGAGGACTGGGAGCTGGGTGCACAGCTGCCCCTGGGTCTGGGGTGGGCGTCCTCCTGCCTGCTGAGAGGCTTTGTGCAGGCAGCAGCCCCACCCCTGCTCTGCGCGGGTCGGACTGAGCTCTGGGTCCCAGCTGCCCTCCCACTGGCTGGGTGACGTTAGTGTGGAGCGGTCACAGCATCCACAGCAGGGTGCCGATGGCAGGCGGGCAGAGCCACAGGCAGCAGCTCCCTCCTGGTTCACGGCTGCACAGGTCTGGGGGGAACGTGGCCAGCAGCAGGCGGCGAGGCCTGTGAATGGACTTTATTTTACATAGAAATATGAGCACCCGGAGGATGGTGGCCCTGCCACGGCACTCGGCACCTCGCAGGCCTCATGGCCCCATGGGGAGGGGTGTGCAGGAGGGCGCGCTGCCCCGTGGCCAGCAGGGGCTCTGTGTGGAGGGCCAGGAGAGAGGAAGGGCTGCCGAGCTGTAGCAGGGCTCTGGGGGAGTGTGAGTAATGAGGCTTGGTCACCCCAAGGGTTGAGGTCTGCAAGGGACCTGGAAGGGGCTGGGAGCCCTGAGGAAGGTCAGCCTGGCCGCGGCAGGGATGCCCTCTGCCCACCAGGATGGGCTCCGCTCAGGAACTAACGTTTCTTCCCCTCCTGCACCTGCCCAGTTCTGCCATGTCCAGCCTGTCTGGACGGGCCCCTCCTGGGAGCCATGGGCTGCTGCTCCCCTGAGACTTGAGAGGCTGACCCACAAGTGACGCGGTCCTTCTCTGCTCTCTGCTCCTGCAGACCCTCCTGGACTTCATGCTGGGGTGGAGTGGGTGGAAGTGGACAGCCCATAGACACAGCCCATGTCCCTGAGGACAGCCATGGACATGCCAGAAATGGAGGCTCGGGACTGGGGACCAGGCCCAGGGTGCGGGAGGAGAACGGAGGAAGCCAGACTCTGTGAAGTGGGTGAGGAAGGAGACCGGGAAGGCAGGCAGGCAGCGGATGGAGGGCTTTGGGACCAGAGCACAGAGGCTTTGTGTCCCACCCCGTGGCTGGGGGTGCCAAGGGCAGGCTGGCTTTCCTCACCCTGTCCCCAAGGCCTTCAGCTCCTGCAGCCCTTACAGCCCTGGGCAGCTGGCACAGGTTTTGTGGTCTTCTGCAGATCAGCCTCTTGTCACGGGGGTGGTCCTGAGGCAGAGGGCTCCTTGGGGCTCTCCCACCACCAGAGCAGGACCCTGCCCTGCCCACCTGAGGCCTTGCTCCCTGCAGGTGTGCGGGGCCCCTCAGGGAGGGTGCATGCCGAGCTCAGCCTGGACACTCTGGCACAGGTGCTGCCAGGAGCTCTGGCCTGTGTCAGCCGTGCACAAGAGCTGCTGCGGGTGCTGCGCCTGGCACATGGTGGGACTGGCACCTCTCAGAGTCTGGGTGGGAAACAGATGGCCCACACGGCAGAGGCATTTGAAGAGATTTGTTCCTGGAAGGAGTGTTTTTGGAAGTGTTGGCAGATGAGGAGATCAGACCTGCTGAGCATCAAGGGCCTGTAGTAGTGAGCGCCAAGGCCACACAGGGCCAGAGGGCAAAAGGGGAAGGGTGCAGTCCAAATAAAGAGAGTAACCCAGGGAAGGGGCCACCTGAGAGCCACCTGGCAGGTGAACTGTAGCCACTGCCACAATGCCACAGAGCAGATACAGTAAGGAAGGACAGGGCCCCTTCCTCCACCCAATGTTCACCACCTCCAGATGGCTGAAGTCCCAAGGTAAGGGGCTGGGTATGAAGTCAACTACCTGGCAGACAGCTCTCTGGAACAGTGTGTAGGCAGCCCAAAGAGGGATGGAGAAAGGATGTGGGCAAGTAGAAACATTCAGTCATGACCTCAATGATCATAACCAGGTGGGGTGGTGGTATCACCAGTAACGGGGGGCATGGTGGTGCTGATGGTGGGCATGGTGGTGGTGATGGTGGGCATGGTGGTGGTGATGGTGATGGTGATGGTGGGCATGGTGGTGGTGATGGTGACGGTGGGCATGGTGGTGGTGATGGTGACGGTGGGCATGGTGGTGGTGATGGTGACGGTGGGCATGGTGGTGGTGATGGTGATGGTGATGGTGGGCATGGTGGTGGTGGTGGTGATGGTGATGGTGGGCATGGTGGTGATGATCATGATGGAGATGGTGGGCATGGTGGTGGTGATCATGATGATGATGGTGGGCATGGTGGTGGTGATGGTGATGGTGGGCATTGTGATGGTGATGGTGATGGTGGGCATGGTGGTGGGTGATGGTGATAGTGGGCATTGTGATGGTGATGGTGACGGTGGGCATGGTGGTGGTGATGGTGATGGTGGGCATGGTGGTGGTGATGGTGATGATGATGGTGGGCATGGTGGTGATCATGATGGTGATGGTGGGCATGGTGGTGGTGATGGTGGGCATGGTGGTGGGTGATGGTGATGGTGGGCATGGTGGTGGTGATGGTGATGGTGGGCATGGTGGTGGTGATGGTGATGGTGATGGTGGGCATGGTGATGGTGATGGTGGGCATGGTGGTGGTGATGGTGATGGTGATGGTGGGCATTGTGATGGTGATGGTGATGGTGGGCATGGTGGTGGTGATGGTGATGGTGATGGTGATGGTGGGCATGGTGATAGTGATAGTGGGCATGGTGATGGTGATGGTGGGCATGGTGGTGGTGATCATGATAGTGATGGTGGGCATGGTGGTGGTGATGGTGATGGTGGTGGTGGTGGCGATAGTGATGTTGATGTTGGTTATGGTGATGGTAGTGATGGTGATGGTGACAGTGACAATAATAATGTTGCCAGTGCTGAAAATAAACTCATTGTCTTCTAGACTCTGAACCTACCTCGTGGCAATTTGCTATCTGCTTCAGATCCCCTATCTTCTTTGGAAACATTGGGCAAATAAATCATCCCCCTTGTTTTCCTGTCTGGTCCAGACTGGGCTGCTGCTTAACCAAGGGGTCACCTGGCCACAGGAAATCACCGCTGGCCAGGATAAGTCCCTCCAGCCATAGCTCACCACCCAGCACTGTCTACACAGACCTCCATGGCCTCGCTGTCCTCCCCTGCAGGATTGACCACACATCCTGTTGCAGGCTCCAGTGCCCACTGCTGACCTCTCCTTATTTGGGTTACTCATCTCCCTAGGACCCAGCAGGCCACTCATGTTGTCCCTCCTGGCCCTCCTGCCCAGATGCCCACCCACCTGGACAAAGTTCTTGCCGCTGTCCTCTCAGCTCTCCTCTCCGCTCTCCTCACACTCCCCATGGTGGAGGGTGTCCCTTGTCAACCTGCCATCCCAGGAAGGGTGATGGCTGCTGCCTGGGCACCCACACCTGCCCGGCCTGCAGACACGCACTCTGCCCCCTCACCTTGGAGCAAGGGCTCGTGTCCTCGTTTCTCGTTTACAAAACAAAGCAGTTTGGCTCCGAGGGTTTCCGCATGAGCTCCCTCAATCACTCTTTAAATCAGACCTGCACCCACGCACATGCAGCCTGCACACTCATACACAAACACAACACACACACAAATACTCAGGTGCATGCAGCACCTCCTTGCACAAAAGTACACAACACAACACACAGATTCACATGTATGTAGCACATACACACACACAGCACAGCTCATGCACAAACATAAAAACACCCATACATGCACAGAACCTATACACATGCTACACCCAACATGTTCATAAATACACACATGAATATACATGTGCAGCACACTCACACACAACACACATCTTCCCAAATAAAACATGCACATGAACAACATTCTCAAACTCAAAGTTCATAAATACAGGCCACGCACATGCAGACACAACACACTCACACACCAGACCACACAGGCCACACACTCGCATGCCACGCACAGCACACACACACACACAGCATCTCTGGCCACCCTTGGCGTTAAGTGGAGGTCCCCTGGTGGAGTCAGGTGGGCAAGGGCTTCTTGCCAACCTCAGGACCTTGGCCACAGAAGAGGCTCCACCTGCAGACCTTGTCCCCAGACGTGACCTCAGGCAGTGAGCGCTCCTGGCTACAGGAGTTCCCTGGGCGGCAGAGCCTGGGGCAGCCTCTGGTAGTGCAGGCCCAGGCACCACCTGTGGCCCAACCTCAGGGCTGCTCCACGCCCTCAGGAGGCTCCAACAGGCCACTGTGAGAATGGGGTGGGGGCTGGACCCCTGCGCAGGGCTTTCCCGGGGTCTAGGGGCCTCAGGGTCCTGCTCAGACCAGGGCGCATGTCCTCGTTTCTCGACCCCCACTGTCCTCCAGCCCAGACCCCGGGCTCTAGACGAGCACGCGCACTGTTCACCGTGCATGGCACCCAACGCGGTCTCCAAGGAGGTGTGCCCACCGTCAGGGACAACCTCCCGTCTCCCTGGATGCCGTGTCATGGGGGATGGTGGCACAGCCATCCTCTGATTGTCCAGACTGAGCTCCTGCTCCCCTCTCTCTGGGAATTCCCTTCAGCCCTGTCACCAGAACACCCCTGGACCTGCCGGCTTCACCGGGGGCCTGGGCCCTGCACTGGGCTCCTGCTGGTGTCCTGTCCTCCCTGACCACAACTGTCCTTCATACAGAGGCACCTGCAGAGGGTTCTGCTCGCAGCCTGGCAGGGTGCCTGCCGAGCCGGGTGCTAGGATACAGCTCCCTGCCTCAGGCCCCTTTTGTCCCTTTGCTGCCTCCCCCACGGGGGCTCTGGTCTGCTGGTGAATGGTGAGCAGATGACGTGGGATGGCCCAGGCGGCCAGAGGAGGTGTCAGTGACATCCGACATCCGTGAAGCGCAGGAATGCACGGAATGCACTTCCCTCCCCACTCCGCCAGGCCCTGGAGACGCAGCAGAGGGAGCAGGCTTGCAAAGGAGAAGAGAGCCCTACCTCTGGGCGCTGGAGGCGGGTTTCTGGGTCACAGGCCTGATGCCCCTGCCCCCGCCTCTGACCCCCAGGCCTCCCGCACAGTGAGCCCCTCGCCGGCTGAGCTGCCAGGCTGGGTCAGGAGAGGCCGGGGACTGGGTGGAGGCCAGCCTGCCCCTGCAGCTGCTCCACTGCCAAATGCCTGGAATTCTGGAACAGTCCCCACCCAGCAAGCCAGGCCAGCTGAGGGCTGTCCCCCCTGAAGCTGGCTTCCAGGAGGGGCCCGAATGCCCACACATCGGCCTTCACCTGAGGGCCCAGAGCCCTGAGTCAGCTGGCAGGGGCTTAGGGGCCTCCTGAGCCGCCCCTCCCAGCCCTCCCTGGACAGGCGGCCAGCCCAGCCCTCACTGTCACATGCTCCCCACAGGCCACCCCAGGAGTCACAAGGCAGAGTTTCCATTAGCGTCAAATGTACGTGATGTTGGTCCTGGAGTCCGTGGGAGCTGAGAGGAAAGGAGACGGTTTAGAAAATTCACCTGCCCAGGGGGTCACACAGGGAGGGGGCACAGACCCTGGCAGGGCTGAGAACGGCCCCCTGTGGCGTGGGCCCCATGCATATGCACGGAGATCTCACACGTGCACACGTGTCTGCACTGGGGGCCCAGCGGACCCCAGGAAGTGAGTGACCTCACTGTGCAGGAGGAGAGGCCCCAAGGCAGGAGGCTCCGGCCCGGTGGTCTTGATGCTGCAGAGCACACCCACCCGGGCCCAGCCTGCTTCTCCAGAACCGTCCCCCGTGTGGGTGCCAAGGTTGTGTCCGTCGCTGCTCCTACTTGCCCCTGCACTCTTCAGTCCCTTCGATCAGCAGCGAGGCAGGACCCTGGCTCTTTTGCTTCACAGAAGCAGCAGGGGCCACCCCGAAGGCAAGAGGGATGAGTCTCAAACAGGAGGCTCGAGGGGAGAGGCCAGACTCTTCTCACCTGGGCCGATCCTGGCTCTGTGACCCTAGGAACCTCCCCTCTGGAGATGCCAAGGGCGTGTGGGGCTCCCAACGCCTGGGTCCCCGGTGTCAGTGACATGGCAGGGAAAGACGTGCTGCTGGCTTCTCCACTGCCCCAGGACCTCACTTCCTGGAAAAGCAGAGGATGGTCCACAAGCTCCAACCAGGGTCATTGGGAAGGGTCCACGGCCGCCTGTGTCGGCGTTCCAGTTGTCCCGGGACGCCCCCCAACAGCACACTGCCTGCCACCTGCCAGCCTTATTGTAGTGTGCATCCTCACCTAAATGTGGGGAGAGTTCTTACAGTGAAAGGTACAGAGCGGGCACCACTGATTGGGGTGGAGCTACATGCCTAGTCGCCAGCAGCCAGGTGGCTCACTGTGCTGGCATTGGAACCTGCTGGAGCCCCATACTGTACCCCAGGACCATGCCCCAGGTCCCAGACTCCCGCTGGTTTAAAGAGCCCCAGGGGTTTCAGGGTGCAGCCAGTGTGGGGGAGGCTGGGGCGAGAGCAGAAGGGACTGGGAGGGAGGGGTCAGGGAGAGATGGCTCATGGCTGGGCGGGGCTACCCTCTGACAGACAGGAGCAGAAGAGGGAGAAAAACAGACCAGGCATTGGTCTGGGGGGAGTCAGCAGAGTTTGGTCTACCCCGTCCCTGACCTGTGAGGACCTGGCAGGTCTCCTCTTGAGGGGTGCACAGCCTGGATGGGTTGGGCCAAGCACTCAGGTGCCACAGAGACGGTGGGAGCTGCTGTCCTCCAGAACTGGCAGGAGGACCTCTGCTCGGCTGCAGCTCCTATTGTGTCAGAGAGAGAAGGGCGGGCACTCTTGTCACCCAGACGGTCCCCAGATCCAGGGGGCTTGAAACAAGAGCCCTGTGTCCAAGGAGACCACCCGGGCTGCAGCCAACTCTGCGATGTCTTTAATCACTCAAGCGAGAATGGAGTCTGTGATGTGGCATTAAAGGACCCCAGTGACACGGCTGGCTCCTGCAGAGCTGGGCTTCTATAAACATCACCGAGCACTGGCAGCACAAGGGCTGGAGACCAGGATGCGGGCCAACACCCCCGGCCAGACGCGGCTTCCTGCCGTCCCCGGCGCCTCCCACACCCGAGGCACATCTGCCTGGTCTGTGGCATCTCCCCTGGGTGGCCTGCCACCCACTCTTATTGTCTTCTCCTGGAGTCCTCTCCCCACCGCTTCCGCTCTGGACATGCTTGCCCACCCTGTTGGCCACAAGGCCACCCTGCATGGCCCACTTCTGCTGGCCAGGACCAGGCACCGGGCCATGTCAGTCACTGCCACCACCCCTGCTCTGGCCTTGGCCAGAGGCCTGCACCTCCAGTCGCCTGCCCAGCACATTCCCTGAGGGCCGAGGGGCGTTCAGCAGAGAGCACCTTCCAGGGTGGCCCAGGACACAGTGGCGCACACGAGCTGGCTGAAATCTCATGGCATGTATTCTATCACAGCTCAGGGGACCTGGAGCCAGCCATCGGGTGACAGGAGGACTCTGCTCATAGCAGCTTTGGAGAAGCCACTCCCTGCCGCTCTCGCTTCTGGACTGAGGCTACTCCCTCAGCACTGGACTAGTAGGAGCCTCACTTCAGTCTCTGCCTTAGTGCCTGGTTACCATGTCCCCTACCCATGTGTCCTCTCTTAGAAGACACACAGGACACACTGGCGCAGTATGCCCTCATCGTGACTTAATCACGTCTACAAAGGACATTATTCCAGGTAGAGTCAGGTTCGCAGGTTCCGGGAGGACTCGGAGTTGGCTCAGTGCAGCGGTACTGCGAGGCGGGGGATGGACAGGGTCTAATCTAGGATGTGCCCAGCTGGTCAGGTCTGAGTCTGGACCATGGCTGGGCATTCCCATTCCTACCTCATTTTCTTCCCAGCATTCCAAAATTATCTATACCTAGAAAGTCAAGCTGCTCCCATGCTTCCAGTACTCCAGACCCCTCGATGCCCTGCAGGGCTCCCCCTCTGGCACCCCCACTTCTGCAGGGACTCATAAGGAGCATCTGCACCTTTTGGCCAGGGCAGAGCAAAGCATGGTGAGCAGGGAGCTGTCTTTTGTGGAATAAAGGGTGAGTATGTGACTAGGTACATGTTTACTTATATTTACAAAAAAAAAAAAAAAAGGCTCTGGAAAGTTCAATCAGAAGCTAATAAAAGTGGGGACCGTGGGGGTGGGTGAAGTGAGGGACTGAGACCAACCTCTGTGCACACACAGCCGTAGCGTTTGACGCAGAACCATGGAGAGGTTTCCATATCCAAAAAATAAACTTATACTTTAAAAAGAAAGTAGCTTTAAAAAAGGAAACCAACAAAATAAAAATTTATATAGAGTTAGTATCATAACCAAACAAAGAAAAGATTTATTTCAGATGACGTAAAAGCACAGCATTTAGTTTTTTTTTTTTTTTTTAAAGTGGGATATAGTCTAAGGACAAAGAAAATAATGAGGAAATCACATGTGTCATTCGACAAATCGTATTTGAGTTCAATTTGGCATTTTTATTTCAAATGACTTTTTCTTTTCTAATAAAACAAGTAATTATGTGAATGCAGCAAAATTTCTACTGCTTAAAAACAAAACCCACGTTCCCTGGTTCTCTAGCTGGGAGTGGTGCTGTGACCACTGGCTGGTCACAAGCACTGGGAGCCTTCGCCTTGGCCTGGAAACCACCTTGGGCACTTTCTGAGGGCCCAGGGAGGATGGCCGAGTCCAGACCAGAGGCGTTTGCATCCAGGATCAAGGAAGGCATCAGAGACCAGCGAGGTCCTGGCCGAGGATGCCAAGGTCACCTCCAAGGGCCCATTGCTGGACAAGTCAGCTGGGGCACCCTGAGAGCCTGGCTGCAGCTGATGGGAGGCAGTTAGGATGTGAAACCCACGCACAGACACAGCTCGGCTCAGTGGTAGAGCGCTTGCCTAGCATGTGTGAGGCCCTGGGTTCCATCCGCAGCACTGAAAAAATCCAAAGACTGCAAAAAAAAAGAGTCACCTCACCTGTTACCCTTGGCGGTAATTTGGGGACCAACACCTTACTCTGCAAATTGGTGGTTACAGGACTTACCTTATCTTTCCTGGGCAGCCTCTTTTGGGGGTGACCCAGTGGCCCTAGGGATGGCTGCAGAGCTCTTCCTGTGGATGATTCAGCAAGCCCAGGACAATGTGGGAGTGTCAGGTCACCACGCAGGGAGCTCTCACGAGCCGCGACTCCCACCCCAGCACCACGCTATTCAGGTAAACGTCCCAGGAAAGCCGGACATCCAGGCCGCCCACCGTGCCTGTCCAGTCGGCAGTGGAGCACCAGGCTACCAAGACTATGCCCAAGCTCTTGGTGAAGTGGGTGCAGACGCCTCCCAAGCCAGGCAATGCCAATGACATTTCCCTTCCCCCAGTGCAGAACTGACCTCCAGCCCAGCCCTGAGATGGGAACTCCTGTTTGCAGGAAACCACGGGGAGAGATGGACAGGGGACCTGCTCAATGTCAGCTCCAGCAAGCAGAGACATCCCAAGGGGGGCATTGGCCATTTCTGAACAAGCCTGGGACACGAAGGGGAGGAAAGGGAACTGTTCTAGATTTGAAAGAATTTAAGAGACATAAAGACCAAATGCAGAGTGGGGACTCGGTGTCACCCCTCAGAGCACCTCCTGTGACAGGGGGCCTGGGGCTTGAGGCAGTTGAATGTACACCCCTATGCACATCAAGGTCAGGGCTGTGGGGTGTGCAGGTCACAGGCAGTGCTGGAAGGGTCCTCGTCCCTCAGAGTCCTGTGAGGTCCTTGGAGGTGACCCTCGCAGGGTGTGCACTTCCCTTGATGACATTCCATGCACAAAAATAAGAAAGCAGAAGATCTGTCCTTGCTAATTTGCTGGTTGAGATTAGGCTTATTGTACTATTCTCCTATTTTCTATGTGCTTGAATACTGCCATAGTGGACGAGGCTCTGCAGGCCTGGGGCTCTGTCCCCTCCATCACCACTCCTGCGTTGTTTTGTGAGTCATAGGAAGCCCTCATCCTTCCCCAGAGTCTCCCTGCTACTGTCAGACTCATCTTAGAGCCTCCTTCCTTCCCCTGCCCACTGCTCAGCACCTGGGACAGGACCCAGGGGAACTGGGAGAGTTTGCAGTGAGGCGGGGCCCTGGACACAAGCTGGAGGACGCTGCAGCACCAGCACCCAGGGTGACTGAGAAGTTCTTCACTGCCCACTGTCCCGGGGCAGTCTCTTCCTCGCCAGTGCAGAGATGTGTGCACGTGGCACCCGCAAGGTGCACAGCCAGGACCAGCAGGGCAGGCAGGGACCGGTGGCCCACGGGGGTCTCTGGATGACCTGCTGCACTATTGGGAGGGAATGACCTCCACCGATGGGGCCCCACCCTGCTCACCGCCCACTCCAAATGACGACTTTGCTGCTGGGACTGAGTGGGACCCTGCTTGGCTGCTGGGAGGGACAGGTCAGTGTGTGAGAACACATGAAGACATCTGGGAATTTTGATGGGAAATTTTGGAACCCAAGGGACAAGTGTGCTCACAGATTCCTTAATCACAATATCACCTGCCAGTGCTCCAAATCTCTTACAACTCTCCTTTTCAGTTCTTGAATTGGTCCCTTTATCGTTATAGAGTGACCTTGGCTCTTTTCCCAGTGTGACCTAGTCTATTTTATCTGATAGCATCTCAGGGCCTCCGGCTTGCAGGAAGCCTGCCATGGACTTCTCAGCCCCATATCTTATCTATCCATCATCTGTCATCGATCATACACCCTGTTGGTCCCTTCTCCCTAGAGAACACTGTTGAGTACGGGCTGTAAGGACCAAGTAGGACCTGAATGAAGGCCTATTCATGCTATGGAGCCAGGAAGCAAAAGGAGACAGGCCTGCACACAGTAGAGCCAGAATCCAGAAGGTTCCGAGGGGACCCAGATCATGGCTGAGCACCCACACAGAACCAGACTTGGATCTCAGGAGGGTAACCCCCTCCCACGTACAGCCCACACTGACCCAGCCTGCTGCCAAGTGGGGGCTGAGCTTCAGGGCTGTCCCATGGCCCCCAGGACTGTCGATGGAGAGGAAGAAGCAAAGCAGCCCCTTATGTGGGGCTGCGGCACCTGATGCCAGGCCTCGCTGGCCCCTGGCCTCAGTATTCCTAGCGGGAGGCAGGGCTGACGCCGGGCTGCCAAGGTTCACCCCCTGTTCCACCCTCTTCCAAATGTGGTGGGTCCAGAATCAGGGGACTGGGAACATGTCCCCTGGACATAGTGGGGGCAGGGTGCCCCGAGGCCCCCGGGCACCCCTCTGGCCCTGGGCTCACCCCTGCCCCAGCCGGTTCTCCTCTGGAGCTCACCTCCTCAGGTCTGTGCAGCCAAGGCAGGGACAGGTGGCTGGGCCCGTGGAAGACCAGGGGCCGGGGCAGCTCCCTCCCTGCCCAGCATGGGAACCTGGCCGGGCATCCGGAGGGGCCTTCCGTCTCCTTTCCAGGTGAAGCGCAGGCTGCTCAAGGCAGAGGCCGGTGGTGGGCCTCTGCAGGACCCGCAGTCACATTCCCCAGGCCCAGCAGGAGCAGCTGCTGGGGGAAGGGCTGTGGAGCTGTGGGGGTCTCAGAGGGTGAGTGGCTCCTGGAACAGGTGTGCAGTGTCCTGGGTCCCCAGTGTCTGCGCAGTACCCTGGATGGGCCCCACCCTCACGGCACCTGGGGGCAGAAGCTCCTGCACAAGACCTGCAGGAGGGCTCTGACGTCCCAGGAGCAGGTGAGCTGATTCTGAGCCCCGCTGCTTCCTGGGCACCTGCCCTGTGAGCTCAGGGTGGCAGAGGGGACACCAAGAGGGGCCCAGTGGGGCAGCGGGCCTGGGGGAAGGGGCTGTGGAGCTGTGGGCCTCCTCTTGATTTGGAAGCATTGCACATGTTCACACTGAAGTGTGTAGAACAGCCCTCCCAGGATGGCCAGACCCCCAGAAGTCTGTGGGCCAAGGTCAAGGGGAAGGCCTCACCCTAAGCCATGGCCAGGCAGGGCCCCAAGTGTGTGCAGCTATGCAGGCAGAAATGTGTGCTGTGGGGTTGGCATGGCGATGTGTGTGTGTGTGTGGTGGTGGTGTGGTGTGTGTGTGGTGTGCTGTGTGCATGGTGTGGTGTGCGGTGTGGTGTGGTGTGTATGTGTGTGTGTGTGTGGTGTGTGTGTGTGTGTGTGTGCATGGTGTGGTGTGTGCATGGTGTGGTGTGGTGTGTAGTGTGGTGTGTGTGTGTGTGTGTGGTGTGGTGTGGTGTGTATGTGTGGTGTGTGTATGTGTGTGTGGTGGTGGTGTGGTGTGTGTGTGTGTGTAGTGTGTGTGTGTGTGTGTGTGGCTTGTGTGGCTTGTGTGGTGTGCTGTGTGCATGGTGTGGTGTGCTGTGTGGTGTGGTGTGTGTGTAGCTTGTGTGGTGTGGTGTGGTGTGTGCATGGTGTGGTGTGTGCATGGTGTGGTGTGTGCATGGTGTGGTGCGGTGTGTGCATGGTGTGGTGTGCTGTGTGGTGTGCTGTGTGCATGGTGTGGTGTGGTGTGTGCATGGTGTGGTGTGTGTGTGGGAGGTGTAGGATGCTCATCCTCCTTCCCCCTGAGGATGCTGGGGTCTGGCCCTCTGTGCTTCGGGGGACAGACAGGGCAGGCTCCCTGGGAGCCGAGGGGGCAGGCCTGGGTGGCCCTGCACACAAGCTCACATGAGAGGGGGGCTAGCAGAGCCCCTCTGGCTGGGGGCCCTGGCAGAGGTAAGTAAGACCTTCAGGGCACAGGTGGAGTGGGTGGGGCCTGCACTCGTGTCCTTGTCCCCAGCATGTTGTGATTGGCCAGGTGACAGTGATGAGGGCTTAGCAACCCCCAGTCTTGCTGTCTAGTCACAGACCTTTTGGAAATCAGCTGTTGAGGGCCACTCCTGGCTGGCTCTGGGCTCCGGGCACCCCGCAGCAGGGAGCCGGTCACCGGAACACGCCTGCTGAGGGACCCTGCTGCGTTTCAGAGGCAGACTCATCTTTACTCCTTCAAGTGAGTCGAAGTGGTGTCTCCCAGCTGAGGCGGCCTGGTGGGGACATATCAGGGACAGACACCGGCCTCCTTCCCCCTGACCTGCCTGCGGCGGCCTCCGTCCCTCAGCAGGCACCTCCCGGGGCCTCCGGGGTGGGAGAGGGTGAGGAGCAGCTCCTCTGGGGCAGTGAGAAGGGCAGCCTGGCCAGGTCCGGCCCACCTCCAGGCCCCGGGCCACCTCTCGGTCTGCTCTCCTGGCCTCTTTCCCACATGTGGTCCCTTTGCTGATGGCTTCATCTGTACATTTCTGTGGCCCCTGGGTCTCTAGCCCCTGCTCTGGACGGGGCTGTGACGGGCTCTTGGTGGAGTCCCCTGTCCCGTGGACCGTGCCTGGACGTGTGGATGCCCCTGAGGGCTTCGTGATGGACGAGGGAGTCAGGAGGCCGTGGAGGGAGAGGAGGCCTGTGTGTGCGATGGTCCCAGAGCCCTCTACACGCAGGACCCAGGAGACGGTGGTCACCTATGTTCTCTCCAGATTGTGACCTCTTAGCCTGCTGAGACTCTGCCTCTCTGCTCTCCACGCCCCTCGAGGCCCTGGACGGGCAGCCCTGGGCTGCAGCCTGCTAGCCCTCGAGGGCCCTCGACACCTGACACACACCCCCTGCCCCCCTCCGCTCAGCCCCAGCCCACCATGGGCACGCGCTTCTGTGTTGCTCCAGGATGGCCTGCTGGCTCTGAGTGACCGCATGCCCACCATGAAGACGGTAGGTCGTCTGTGGAGCTGGACGGTGCCCCCTGCGGAGGAGGAGCTGCCCCGCCTTTCTGGGAAGGGGCTGGCCCCCGAGGCTTCTCTGCTCTCTCTGGGGCCTCTCTGGTGGTTCTCTTGGTTGTAGCACAAACTAACGGTCCCAACGCCCATTTGGCCAGGGGTTCTGGGCTCAAGAGCTCAGGTGCTCCGTGAAGTCAGAGTGCTTCCAACAAGGGCACACTCTCAGGTGCTGAGGGCAGAGCTTCAACGTCCCCTGGGGAACAGTCCGAGTCTCACTGGGGAGAAGGTCGCACCTGCCAGGCCAGGTGGATGGGAGGTCAGCCCTGAAGGACTGTGGCTGACTGCTTGTGCTCCGTCTGCCTCGGCCTCCCCTGCAGCCAGGCACAAACACAGGGCCGGGTCCAGTTCTGCCAGCTGGACACTCAGCCCCAAATCCCTGCTGCTCTTCACATTTCTGCATCAGGACCGGAAGGACCCATGGTTCCTCCTCTGGCCTTGTGCTGAGCTGATCCGCTGGGCACTCGCCAGGACTGGCGGTCACAAAGGTGCTTTTCTCTGTCTGGGGAGGATGCCTAACTCCACATCCTCCTGCATCTGGCCAGACACGGTCCCTGTGCCTGGTCAGAGCCTGCGGCTTCCTCCAGGGTCTCCTCCGAGGTGCTGAGCAAACACTGGCAGCACTTCGGGCCGCACTCCCCCGCGATATTTTATTGTTTTAATACATAAATCGGCTCCTGTGGAAAACACGCCGCAGACCTCACAGTGCACTGCCTTTCATCTGCCTGGGCTCTGACGACTTGGTGTTTGGGAAGCGCCTGAACATTTTTGTTTCTAAACCCCGAGGCTGTCGAGAAGAGCTGGTGACTGCAGCCTCCCCTCCCAGGGCTTTCGCGCCCCTGCAGGGGTGACGGCAGGCTCGCGCCTGTCCAGAAGGGCTTGCTGCCTCCAGCCCTCCGCTCTGACACCACGTGTCCCCCGAGGACCTCGCTGCTCGCCTTGTTGACGCATTTCTATCGACTGCAGCAGAGGAGAACAAGGAAACCTGCCCCCGTCCTGCCCTCGTCCTGCTCCCGTGTCTCGGGGTGTGTCACGGTCATCCACAGCTGAGTCACCACACCAGGCCCCCCCCCACACACACACACACATGGGCAGACGGGTGACCTTGAAGGGGCAGCAGGGTGTAAAGACGGAGTCACCTGGAAACCCCTGGCCACAGAGAAGTGGCTGAGGACACATTCCCCACCCCCACTGCTTGTCATGCGCGGAGGCTGTGTCTGTCTCTTATGGAAAAGGGCCTTGTCCCCGCCCTGGAGTGACCCTGAGTATTAAATGGCTCTGGAATGTCACTGGGTTGCTGGACAAGATGTCCCGTCCACTTGGGCTGTGTCACAGAGTGTTCTGCAACCTCTCGAAGGGGTGCAGAGTGGAGGGTCCCTCAGGAAACGGGTCGGGCTGAAGCCACCTGGAAATGGAGGGGACCAGGGAAGAGGGGGTGGCTACCTGAAGTCAGAGCACCCGGCCACCACTTCCTGACTGCACCTGGAGAAACTGGCTTCTGCCCAGCGCTCGGGCAGGCGCTAACGAGGCCTGCTGCTGCTCAGGGCTGTGACTCGGGCCTGGGGACCCGGGAAGGAGGCTCGGCAGGGTGGAAGCCCAGCAGTGAACGCTGAACAGGGGTCTCCACCCAAGATCCCTGAGGCCACCTGGGGTGGCTGTATAGAAGACTGCCAGTCACCCCGATATCTTTGCCGTCCTTAGCAATATGAACCCCAGCTTAAGGATACCCTGCTTTCAGGTGGATGGAAGCCTATGTTTCTCTCACTGCACCGCGACTCCGCGAGGAGAGCTCTGCAGGCTGGGATGCCGAGGTGAGGCCAGCTGCTCAGGCAGCCTGCGGTGCACATGGGAGGGCAGGGTGGGCAGCAGGGCAGCCGAGGGAGAGGGCCGAGCCTGACTCCGTCTGGGCGTGGCGCAGCACGAATCCCCTAAGTTTAGCTGGGCTCTTTCCCCCTCTTCCCATGCAACTAGGTGTGGCACAAACCCAAATGTCTGCAGGAACCTGATTCACGGCCTCTACAGATTGTCCTTCAGGGGAGGAGCCTGGTCTCCACTAGGGACTACATTGAGTCTCCCCTGAGACTCATACGAAGCCCACCTCCCCCCACTCCCGCCTGTTGGTCTTTAGAGGTGAAGCCTCTAGGAGGTGAGGCCTAGAGGGGTCATGAAGGGGGGCCACATGAAGGCATTAGCGACTCACCAAAGAGGAGAAGTGGCCAGAGCGCCCTGCCTCATGGGGACACGCACGCCAGGAAGGTCCCACCTCCAGAACTGAGCGCTTGCCTGAGCCCCTGACAGACGGAGTCCCCTGGGTCCCTTCCTCTTTCCTGCTGCCTGAAGTGCCCCAGAAGCCATCTGATCCATCAGGAGCTCGTGACGCCGGAGCCCTCTGAGGACCAGGGGCTCTGGTGGGGCCTGCAGCGTGACAGCGACCGTGGTTTGCACGATGTTCTGAGTCAGAACCTGCATGGAAACCCTGAGCCTTGGTCTGTCTCAGGCTTTGCTTTGCCAACACAAGAAAACAGTGATTACTTTGCCTGAAACGTCCCACCCCAGCCGAACTACATTTTCTTGTTCTCATTCTCCTAGGTTGGGGGTGTCTCCTGAGGCTGTCCTAACTTACTGTCACTTTTGTGGTGGCCTCCCTCGTGGTTCTGGAGGACAGACACCCAAGGCCCGGCATCCGCAGGCTGCTCTCCCTCAGAAAGCGCCAGGAGGCCCTGCTTCTCCCGTCTCTGGCGGCTCCAGGTGCCCTGTGGCTGTGGCCACATCCCTCCAGCCTCCCTCCATCAACACGTGACCTCCCCCCTGGGTTTCTCTTATAAGGCCACAGTCATTAGAGTTGAGGCCCACGGGGATGATCCAGGGTGACCTCATCTCAAGATCCCTAACTAATTACGTCTGCAAAATCCCTTTTCCCAGATAAAGCCACATTCAAAGATTCCAGGGGGTTGACATGGCCATGTTTGGGGGACCATTTGTGGAGCCTCACGGTGAGTGGTCCCAGTGAGCACAAGCATGCCCTTGGCTAAGGTCTTCGAGGGTCTGTGGGAAGCTCCAGGAGCCTGTGGTGCTCCAGAGAGTCTCCCAGGCCCCTTCCCAGGGGCTGTGGCAGAGGGGCCAGCCAGTCCCTCCTGGAGTCCTGCTCCACCGCCTCCTCACAGGAGCACCCTGAGCAAGAGAGGAAACCTGGCCGAGTTGCACTTTCCTCCTCTGCAAAGTGGAAATAATGAAGCCTACCTCGTGTGGTTGCTGTGCAGAGGGACCAAATGACTGTTTGCTGGGCCGAAGGGGGCTGGCCATGTTGATTGGGTGCCCAGGAGCACCCGGCCTGCACCCACAAGCACCACACCTGAATTCTTCCTCCTTCCCCTGTAGCTCAGAGTCTGTGAAAGGAATTAGGTTTTAGATCAAGACCCAGGGCCACAGACTAAGCCCCCAGGAGGGAAGCCTGGTCCTCCAGCCTGCAGCCTCTTCTCAGGTCCACCTGGCTGCCAAGCCCAGTCTGTCCTCTGCCTCCCCTCCTGGGGCTTCTCCTCCACAGCCTGCAGCACCTGCCACTGTGCAGAGAGCCCTTCTCACCAGGGCCCCTGCAAAGCCACTGGGGCGCCTCCTGCCCTGGCCACCCCACTGCCACCCGGTGCCTCCCACAGTCCTCGGGTCACACTCAGGAGCCTACAGAAGGCCCTTGGGTGGGCTTCTCCAACCTCCTGGGTCACCTGAGGGCACTCCCCTGGGCTACAGCCACCTGCCCTGCACTCCCTGCCCCCTCACAGTGGGCCACGGTGCCTTCCTTGGAAATAGGTTTTGCAGAGTCCGCAAGATCTGTGGCTAATGTTCCCAAAATAAAGGAGAACCGGTGCACACACAGGCATGCAGCAAGGCTCTGGGAACTTTATTGAAAATGGAAAGGCGTGGCCTCTGGGCACAAGCTCTCAGGTAGTCTTCATTTCCTTCTCACGCTATTCAACATTCCCAGATTCTTTACACTGTAAACGCAAAATATTTTGCAATTTTTTTTTTTGGATGGGAAAAAGCAATTTTATTTTTACCAATAATAAGAAATTGAAACAAAAAGAATATTAGAGAACCAACAAGGATTCCAAAGAGGAAGTTTTGCTGGCCTATAGCAAACCGAGAGTCTATACCAACCACAACCACAGGCTTCGGCGGCTGTGCTGCTCTTGTTTTCAGAATGTTCTAGAAGTCTTGGACCCCAGGGCAAGTGAGAACTAAATTGGGACCCAGGCCTTGTGACCCCCTCTGTCTCCCTGTTCTCTCTGAGGGACATGAACAGTGTGAGGTCTATTGCCAGGATGTCCTGGGCCTGGGCCTGGGTATGCAGGTTAGCGTCTCGAAGGTGACCCCCAGTTCAGCTAGCCACCAGGCTGGATTTCCTTGGGCCAGCAAGGAGCAGCGACTTCGCCACCGTGGGGTTTAGGGCAGGACCCAGCATAAGTTTGGCAGGAAGGCTGAGCCCCTGCTCACTGGGGCGGGCTCTGTCCTGGATGCCTGGTGAGACAGACCACAGCACCCTGGAGTCTTCCTAACCCAGGGTCAAAGCCCCTGTGCAGCTCCAGGTGGTAGACACTTCCCCGAGCACTTTGGGGCACACCTGAATGGGTTCAGTGAGTCCCAAGAAAGGGAGGGAAGCTCGAAGGAGCTTGGGTCCCTGGGGGCAGATCAGGTAAGGAAAACAGATGGGGTCACCAAGGGTGCAGGGCCCGTACAGCCACCTCCCAGGGGCAGTAGGTGGGACCGGGCCATGCTCTGAGTGCAGAGGTGCCACCAACCAGGCTCCGGAAGAACTTTGTTCCTGACTCTGAGAGAGTCCAGCAAGGCCCGCAGGCCCACGTCTGTGTCCTGGGAGGTCACTAGGGGGCACAGGAGCCAGGCTGCATTCTTCTGGAAGGGTCCCGTCCAGAGTTCTCGTAGTCTCTCCTGGTCATCTTTAGAGTCAGTGCCAGGGCTCAGGCCCCTGTGGTGTAGACGGGTTTCTCAATTCAGCATGGTTAGCATGTGGGGCTGGAAAATCCTGTGTGGAGTGGGGGCTGTCCCGTGCATTGGAGATGGTAAGCAGCCACCAGCTGGAGGCGAATGACGCTCCCAAAGCGTGATGACCCACGCTGTCTGCAGACTTCACCCTGCCCCTGAGGTCCGGATCCCCCCACTGAGAAGAGGCCTGGCTGAGGAGGGTGTTAACCTTCTGCGACTCTGAAGGGGCTTTGAGGGAGGGAGGAGGGAGGAGCTGCAGAGGGTGCTGGAGGTCCCAGCTGAGTTTGTCCTCAGGGCAAAGGAGAAGCTGACCCAAGAACACAGGAAGGAGAGGGCAGCACCCCAGAAAACCCCTCTGAGTCCGCAGAGAGCTGGGACTGAGAATATCTACACAGACGGTTTGCATGTGAAAGACTCAAGCTTTTGGACAGGCCAAGTCTGTGGGGCCCCTGCCTAAAGGGAACTCTCTGCAGTGGGGAGGGAGTGGGCAAGAAAAGGATCCACTGTTGCCAGACAGGAGGAGGTGTGGCTCCTCTGTTCCAGGGTGTGTGTGTGCGTCTGTGTAGCCGAGGAAGGTCGGCCAAAACAGAAAGTGAGTTAACGTAAAATGGAAAAGACTTTGGACCAGGAAAGAATATTTGCACTGTTAAAAGCAAGAGATTTAATTTTAAATACATATGTATATTTTCAAAGACCTTCCTAGATGCTGATAAAAGAGAAGCAAGCATGGAGCTGCCAGCTAGGGCGGTCCTAGCAGCCGAGGAGCTCCTGCAGGCTGGTGGCCTGCCCTTGGCAGGGTGCAGGCAGGCGGTCCTCCCAGAGGCAGCCCAGCCCAGCCCTGCTCAGCGGCACGGGATCATGCCAGCTGCTTGTTTTGACAACAGATGATTCAGGGACATGGTCCAGCATCCCAAAGGGCACACCACGGTGTCTTTCCTACCTCCATTTCCCACTGCAGTGACCCCAACTTTGCCCCCAAAGGTGTGTCCACTCAGGACCTAGAACATGACTGCATTAGAAAAAGGGGTTTGCAAGTGTAATGGAGTTAAGGTTCTTGAGGTGAGCTCGTTCTGGATTGGAGTGGGCCCTCAATCCAACAAAAGTGTCCCCGTAAGAAAAAAAGCGGGGAGAAGACCGAAGATGAGGCTCTGGGAAGATGGAGGGCCCGGCCACAAGCCAGGAGCACCCGCAGCCGCTAGAGGACACAGTCTCCCCTGGAGCCCTTGGAGAAAGCAGGGCCCTGCCAACGTGGTGACACATCTCTGGTGTTTTAAGCCCCAAGACCTGGGGTGGTTTCCCGGCAGCCCCTGGCGCACTCTGCCCCCATCCTCCTTGGAGGGGCTGCTGCAAGGTGTGTGTGCCTGAGCCACTCGGACCACACTGCACGCCCTACTCTGCGTCTGCGGCTTGCATTGGCCGAAGCTCTTGGAGACTGTTGCACACACAGCTGCCTCGGGTTTGAGAAACACAGTTGCATGATACCGTCTTGATGTACCGTGTCGTGTTCGGCCAGCTCGCTGGGCACACAGGAGCTGTCTCAGCTTTTCCCTGGGCAGGTAAGGCTGCAGTCAATAACTTTGCACAAATGTTACTTAATGCATATATTTGCAGGGGAAAGTCCTAGAGATGGAGCTGCCGACTGTGCTTCATGGATTCAGATGCCCATTCCCAAAGGGCCCTCCTCCTCTAACTGAGTAGAACGCCTTTCTCTACATCCTGGACAAGAGCATGTTTTCTTAATATTTGTCTTTGGCAGTCTGACAGGTTAAAAATGGTCTTCCATTCTAATTTCAGCTTGCATTTCACTCTTTAGTGTGTCTGAGTGTCTTCTCGTGTGTGTAAGGAGTTTTTGTGTCTCTTCTCTTGTGAGCTATATTTGCCAATTCCCATTACTTCATCGGTCTTCATTGTGTTGATTTGCAGAACCTTGCCGGGTATGAGCAGATCAGAGCTTTCCCCGTGGTTTGGGTTGAAGACACTGTGTTTCATTTCTCACTCATGTATCTTGTCTTTGTTTACGGTATTTTTGTTTTTCAACACTTTTTTGTTTTTCAAAACTTCCATTTTATCATCCTGGGTTTACAGCGTCTGCATTTCTGCTATGTTTTAGAAGATCTTCTTCCTTCCCAAACTGGCCACAGCAATGCCTGTTTTCTTCTAGTGTATCTACGGTTTTGAACCTTACAGCCAACTCTTTACAGAAGTTGTAACACATGCATGGTTCAGAGAGTGAAGTCAGGGTGCAGTCTTGTGGCTTTGGAGAACCATCTGGTTGTCTCAGCAGGATCTTGAAGGATCAGAGACCATCGTGTGAATAGTTGAGTCGCCTCTGCCTGTTGCTGAGCACCGTGGTTGGGAGCCCTGTCTAGCTCCCCTGCTCCTTCCTGGCTCGGTCTGCCTGTCTGGGTTTCAGCTACTGCCGAGCGACGGTGGGGATCTGTTTTAAGAGATTCCTCGACATCCCATGTCTTCACCCTTGGCTTACAGGGTGAACATTCACGTTTTCACGTGGCCTTCCTTTGTGAGACTGGGCTGCGCTTCCTTTCTGTGCTCACGGGCTTTTTACATCACTCTTCTGCGATCCTCACGAAGTGGGGAATTCCACTTTCTCACCACCTGTGCAGCTGTGATGGTGTCCTTAAGGGTGTGCCGGGCTCACCTGTGAAGCCACCTGGGCCTGGAGCCTTCATAGCCCTGTTGTTGTGCCAGCGTCCCAGCCCTGGATACCTCTGCCAAGATCAGCAGACGGCAGCCCCACCCACACACAGGCACCAAGGGGGTGCATTGTCTATGAAGAATTAAGAATGACAGCACAGCCAGCCACTGATACCCTGTGCTGTCAACCGTGAACAGTCAGGGAAAGAATACACGGTTCTCTGAGAGGACCTACCCTGGGTCACCGCTGGGGCATCCCAGGGCACACCTTCCCCAGCAAGCCAGCACAGCCCAGCCAGTTTCACGGCCGGAGGGCACGCCATCACAGACCCAGGACGCTCTCAATGAACCCCCTGGTGAGAAGATGGGAGCAAAGGCTTTCTTCAGGTCAGTTCTGCAGCATTATGAAAATATTAGGGAAAATTCCAAGGAAACCCCAGGCTTAAGGAAATTAAGCCAGGCAGTTCCTCAAAATTTAAATATAGAACTACCACATGGTCCAGCCTTCCACCCCTGTACCCAGAGCCGAAAGTCAGGTCTTGAAGGGATGCAGGTGCACCCACCCCACAGGTGGCACACGAGGCGGCCACACAGGTGCCATCGACCGAGGAGTGGAGAAGCGAATGGGGGGTCAGTACCGTGAGGTGTGGTCAGCCGTGGGGAAGAAGGAAATCCTGACCCCCCAGCCCCGGATGCTCCTGTGGACACTGAGCCAAGTGAAAGAAGCTGGACCCAAAAGGACACGCATGAGTGTCCCAGAGACAGGGAGTGAAGCATGGGGCCGGGCAGCCGGGGGGCTGGGGGTCGGCGTTCAGCGGGGACAGAGCTTCGGGGCCGAGATGGCTGGGCAGCACTGAGAAGGCACCCCGGTGGCCACTGAGCTGGGCATCAAAAATGACTAAAATGGCCAATTTTGTTGTTTTTCACCACAATATAATAAATGAACAATACAGATATAATAAGTAAATGAAACAAAATCATAAACAGAAAAATTGTTGTTAAAATAATTTTTTTTTCAAGAAAAAATAGTCAAAATGACAGCCCTGCTGCTTGGGCCTGCTGCTGCGCCTCCTGTCTGTGTTGGGAGCAGGCCCTACAGCCTCCACCAGAAGCTGGCCCAGGGAGACTGGGGAGCCTTCCAGCTTGGCCATCTGGCTCCGGGGCCTGTCATTTGTCCCAGCAGCACGACACCAAGCTGACCCTTCTCTGGACATTTTCCACCAACACGGTCTTATCAGAAGCCTAACCCAGGTCTTCATAAGCTGACCCTGACCCTGGCCCTCCTCTGCTGTGGGAAGCCTTCAGGAGTGTGATCTTCCTGGGGGACACCGGAGGAGCTGGACAGCCAGCTGTCCGTGCCAGAGCCACCAGGCTGCCCTGCTTGGGCCCGCTCCTGCTGCAAGGAAAACCATCTTCTTCCCACTGTGGCCTCCAGGCCCCTCCAAGCCCAGAGCCCTGGGGAGAGACGAGGCTCAGGGCCGCTCCCTGACAGCAGCAGGGCCTCAGCCCAGACAGACCCCGTGCCCTCATGACCTTGTCAGCCCCTGGGGCAGCCGCTGTCCCTCAGGTGCGGTTCAGCCCTGCACTGACACTAACCCCAATAGACCTGCAGGACAATCCACAGGGCCACTGGCTGTGGGAGAACCCCTGTGCGGGGCTGACCATCTGGGGCTGGTGTTCCCTGCATCGGGGATCTTAGGGGAGGTAGCTGGGGCTGTGCAGACGGGCACCTAGCACTCCAGTGTCACCCCCTTCTGTTTCAGCAGGCTTAATTTTGAAGCACATCTTTACGTCTCATTTACCCATTACCGACAGTGTTCTGGGGGTAGAAACATGGAAGGACACGTGAGTGGTTCAGAACCTGGAGCATTTCCGTGTCACTGGATCCCAGGGCTGGCCCAGCTGCATCGCCCTATCTGGGGTGGGCAGGGACAAGAGGGTCAGGCAGAGGAGGCCGCGTCTCAGTTACATGGGTTGTCAAACGCTTTGGGCCAGCTCTGTCCTCCTTGGGCCAATATGCATTTATGATGTTGGATGGGGACCGATTGGCCCTGGGGCCTGTGACAATCACTTCTAGAACTAGCCCGTGTCTCCACGTTCCAGAATTGACAGAGGTCCAGCCTGCGCCAAGACAGGGCCCCTGTGAGATGTGGGGTCCCGGGGGCCTCGGGACCCAGCAGAAGCTCTCCCTCCCCCCTTTCGGGGCTTCCGCCCACAGCTTCCTGCAGCTGCCGGAGACTGTGCCTGGGCAGAGGCTGGAGAGGGGACCACCTGCTTCTGGTGGGAGCCCACCAGGTCCCTCCAAAGCGTCCTTCTCTGTCCTCCCTGCCTTCAGTTCTCGGAGGAGCAGTGTTTGGAACAGGGCTTCCTCTTGAGGACCCCTTCCCTCCCGGAGGCTGCTGCCCAGCCTGGCCCCTGGCCTCTGCTCCCTGACTGGTCCTGGGCTGCGCCTGGCTTCCCACACACTCTCTGTGCTCCTGGTAGATGTGGCCACAAGGCCTTGCCTCAGCACTCTGGCCAACAGGGAAGGGGTGGGCAGAGCAGCTGGCCCGTGAGCCAGGCCAGACCACAGGTCCCATTAACTGGGGTCCCTAACCCCGTGTCCCTGTCCCTCCCCCAGTGACTCAGCCTTGACTCGGGGCAGGGGAGAGTTCCGGTCCAGCTGGGCCAAGTGGCAGCTGCCAGTTTCGGTGTGTGGTTTTTTCTTCCCTTTTCACATTCCTAGGCACAGGCTGTTCTGGCCCCGCCCGGCCCTGGCAGCCCCACCAGCTCCTGCCCTGGACTTGGGAGAACCAGTTCCAGGTGGGTGTGGTTCTGGCCTGAGCAGGAGTCCCAGGGAGCCCTGGGAAGCCACTGGCTCAGGAGAGTGGCAGGGAGGAGGGCCATGGACACCAGACAGTGCCGGCCCCACAGCCCTGGGCCCCTGTCCTGAGAGGAGGCGGGAGATGGGCGACCTGAGTACCTCCGCCAAACAGGTGTTTCAAGGTCACCATCAAGGCCACCATGGCCACGGCACAGCCCTGCACTCCCAAGGCCGGTTGTTAGGCTCCTCGGAGCTAGGCTGGCTGGGAAGCAGGCTTCTGGTGTCGTCCACTTGAAGACAAGGAAGACCCCCTGGGCCCATCTGGAAGCGTCTCAAGTGTGGCTGTAATCCCAGGAGCGCACTCTCATGGAGATATCCCCAAGGGGCTCTGAGCGCCCGTCAGCTGTCACCAGAGAAGGGCAAGCGTGCGGCCCTGGGGCCCAGGACTCTGTCGGGCGCCTTGGGGCACGGAGACCCTTCTGGAAGGCCAAACTGCCATTGCTGGAGACGCCATGGCTGACCTCATCCTCAGGGCACCGCCTGAGTCTGCTCTGGGGAGTTTCGAAGCTGGGCTGGTGGAAGGAGGGGTGCCCGTTCCCCAATTATGGGGCATACCCAGGGAGCAGGCTTGCTTCCCGCCCCCGCCCCGCGTCCATCTGTGAGGCCACCGACTTCCAGAGGCCACGAGAGTCTCTCAGGAGATGTGGCAGCTCACGTAGGGGCTGGCTCCTCTGCTGGGGGCAGGATGGGGTACCTTTGGGAATCAGCCATGTGCTCATGGGCAGAGCCCCTGTGTGGAGGACACACTAACTCTATCCACCCACACACCCCCTCATCCGTCCGCTGCAGAGGAGTGAGGGTTCCTATAGAGCCCTGGGGCCAGGCCCCTTTATCCCCAAAGCCCCTCCAGTCTCCTCTTTCTCTTTATTCCTGTTCCACAGACGGCAGCCAGCCAGCATTTACCAGGTGGCAGGCCCTGTTCCCTGCAGTGCTCCGGTTTCCCTGGGCCTCCTGCACAGCTCTCTCTAGGGCTGCACAGGGCCCGGGTGGGCACCCGACAAAGGTATGGCCACCCTTCTTTGAGGATCAGGAGCCACGTGCTTCTGCTGTGTGGAAAGATCCAACGTGATCTTAATCACCTCCTGAAAGACTCATGTCAAGGTAGGGCCACATTCTTAGGGCTTCATTGTGTCATCTCTGGGGGACACAGTTGAGCCTGGAACCCTAGCAGGTTGCACCTGGCCAGTTTGCTCACGTAACACTATTCACTGTGCCCAGACCCTCCCGTGGCCAGGTGTGAAGGGAGGACGCCCATCAAAACTGCACCCCCTCCAGTGAGCAGGTCACACAGGGCTCGGTGTGCTCGGGTGGGGAACCTCGGGAAGACCCTGGCGTCCTCGCAGAGGGGAGTGTGGGCGTGTGGGGTCAGCCAGGGGGAGTCCGCGGGCCAAGCCGCTGGAGGGAAGCTCTCAGCTCCGTCACCGCCAGCGCCTCCTAGGCCGACTGGCCTACAGCAGCTGCGCAGGGGTGGTCCCGGCCATGCACGAAAGAGGGTCTGCGAGACGTCCTGGCGAGGTGCCAGCCCAACTGGGTTAAATAGTGTGGATTCTGGGCAAAAAAGACCGAGCCGGCACACAATCACAGACCACAGGCGTTCTCACACACGCACCACACCATCCACACACACACCACACAGATGCCACACACACACACCATACACATTCTCACACACAAACCACAAACACACTTGCACATACATGCCACACCTACGTCACACACCCACACACAATCCACATAGACACTACACTCACACACTCACACTACACATCCACTACATGCCACACATTCACACCCCCACCACCACACACCACAGCTCACACAATCCACACACACCGTACACAAGTCACACCCAGCACACCCCCAGTCCTCAGGGTCCCTCACAGGCTGGCTCTGTGCAGCCTGTCACTGCCGTGGAGGTGGTGGCAGCCTGGCCTGGTGGACCAGAGTGGGGACACGGCCCTGGGTGCTGGCTCAGCCACATGCTAGTCCCCAGGAGGCGGGTCTTCTGGCTGCAGGAGGAGCAGGCCCTGCCAGGTGGCCTGCAAGAGGAGCAGGATGACATCAAAGAGCTTCGGTGGCCTTGAACCACTGGGACAGCCACCTCAGCGTCCCTCCTGCTGGGCAGCCTGGGGTGGTGCTGGGCCCTCCAGGCAGGTGCAGAGTGGGGAGCACAGTCCAGGCCCCGAGCTGCCCTGCAGGACATTGTGGTCTTGACTCTCCTGGGCCTCTCTCTAACCCCTCAGCCAGCTCCTTTCTGACCCCTCAGGGTCTTCCTCCTGCCCTCTTAGCGTGGGGACAACAGGGGACAGGACCCTGCTGTGGCCTCAGGGAGGCCAAGGGCTGCTCCCGAGCTTGACTCTGGGCTCTGCCATGCAGCACAAGGTGGAGGGGCCTGGTGGCCCTGGTGCACGCAGGGCTTGACACGTGCTCCTGCTGACAAGCACCCCGCCTCGCTGCACCAGGGCAGGCGCTGGCCAGTCCCCGGCCTGGAACATGGGGACAGAGGAGCAGAGCCACAGCCCCCCTGCTCCAGAGCTGAGCCCGAGTCCCCGGAGCCCCCAGAAGTGAGCAGGAGTGCAGTCACTGGTCAGGCGCTTGCTAGCCACATCCCGTGACAAGCGCTGACTGACCAGCCCGCGGGCTCAAGGCTGCCTGCTGCCCCACTGCTCCTCCCCATGGACCCGCGTCCAGCACGGGCACTGGAAGTTTCCGGCAGGCCTGTTCATTCCGGACCCAGTCTGAGGGGGAGAATGCCTACAGTATAAGAAGAGTCGCTCCAGGGCCACGTCCTGTGCACTCCAGGGCTGCCCTGGCTGCTTTGGAAGCCCTTGGTGACAAGGCCCAGCCCTCGTCCCGTGTCTGTGGGTGCTGGGACTGCCTGGCATGCTGCTTCCTGCAGCCTTACACACACCGCCTGCCGTCACACCAAGCTCAGGACAGTCCCAACAGCTGGAAATCGGGGCTGAAGGGCCAGGTGACAGGCTCCCTCTGCCCCTGGCCCTGCCCTGAGCCCCGGGCTCCAGAGGGGAGGCTCCTGTGTGCTGTGTGAGCCGCACACGTCAGCGTTGTCACCGACCCCCTGGCCCCTCCCAGACTGCCATGCCAGGGCTGTGAGGCTAAAAAAAGCAGCACTCCCCAGCCTGCCTGCCAGTTCGCTCAGAGGGCAGGTCCACGCAGGGGCCGCCTGCCAGGCCCCAGGCACACAGAGGGCCTCGCACACGCGGGCAGTCACGTAGTGGGACAGGCCAGCCACTGAGCCTGGGTGCCAAGGAGCCGGCCTGGGACGTCTGGGCTGCATCCCAGGGGCCCTCAGGAATGCACTGTCCGCAGGGCAGTGCCGGGACCGGCTTCCGGTGGGACTCACGCAGCTGGCTCCCCTCTCTTGGGGACAGACAGGCCCTTGCCTGGAATGTGGAGGAGGCTTGTTCCTGTTTGGAAACAGCTCCGATGGGGCCGCTGGATCCGTGTGGAGGCTCAGGAGGCCGAGTCAGTGAGCTGCCCCGGGCCCCTCCAAGGCCGCTTGCTCCTCACTGCTCACCCTCAGGGAAAGCCCTGGCCTCCCGTGTCCTCCAGACAGGTCAGCTCCCCTGGCCCTCGGCCTTCCTCTGCAGCCCCGGGGCCCACAGACCTCAGGGTCTGCTCCTGTGGAGGGGTGACTTACGCCCGTGGGAGACGTGAGCGGGGCAGGGCGGCCGAGCACCGGGTGAGCGGGAGGTCTTCAGGAAACGCCTCTCCCCCCGAGCTGGACGGTGGGCAGTGACGGGGTGGGAAGAGCCCCTGCAGCTGGGACATCCCAGAGAGGTGGGGAGGGCAGGCGAGTCCTCTGGGACCCACATGGGGTTGGCAGTTCCCACGGGAGCAGGTTGGGAACAGGGAAGAGCAGATGTCAGCAGGGAGGACTGACAGGGGAGGGGGCCACACAGACACAGGGACACAGACGTGGGAGGGGTGCAGAGGACACAGCTGCTTCCAGGGGGCCTCACTGCAAAGGTGCTCCCCGGGGGGCACGCCGTGTGTCAGCCAGTCTAACTGTGGGGCAGGAGGGCCTCACGGGGTGGCCCTGTTGAGGGGCAGCTGTGAGTCCCCGGGACCTCTGCTGCCTACAGCGCGTCCTGGAAGGCCCTCCCTTCCGGGTGAGCCACACGGCCCCTGCGGCCCTGCTCCGGAGCCCTGCCCCTCCTGGCCAAGGGCTCCAGCTTTTGACGCCTGTGCCCTGTGGGGGCTGCAGGGTCCCAGCACATGTCCTGTGGGGGAAGCAAGTTCAGGCCTTACTGGTGTCCTGGGGTGCCAGGGCACAGTTCCTTTTTTAAAAAATGATATTTACAAGAAAGAGGGAGGAGTAGGGAGGGGCTGCCAGTGAGTCCCAGGCAGCAAGTGCCAGACTTTCCCAGGCTGGGGCCCTAAAGCCATCCGGCCCCTGGGAAGCCACCTGGGAGTGACCTGGACTCCAGGTGGCATGGCCTGCTTCATGCTGCGCCAGGTGGGAGCCCGTGGACCCAGGTCTTGTGGTTCGTTTGCCTAGTTTGGTCTCTGTGGAGCGTGTGCGGAACCCAGGCCTGGGGAAGGCCAGGCAAGTGCCCGGCCACTGGGCCCCACCCGGCCCTTTGCATCTTGTTTTGAGGACCTAGTTCTGGACCGTCAGCATCAGCTCTGTGGTTTGGCCCGAACACTTCCTCCCCGGGCCCTGGGATCCTGCCACCATGGACACTGCCCTCTACCGTGGGCCTGGCTGCTGGCCAGCCCTCTGACCACCTCTGTTGGGCCGAACCAGACAGGTCACTGCCCTGAGGTACGTGAGCAAGCACTGCTAGGAGGCCTGGTGTCTCCAGACGCATGATTCTGTTTCGGGTATCTCCACCCACCTAAGTGTGGCCCCAGTTGAACACATCTCAAGAGTTTGACACAACTCCATCCAAGGAGCTGCACTTGTTGGAAGGACAAACTTCTCAAGATAATAATAAACAGAGCTGTAGTGCAGCCCAGCAGTGCAGAGCCAGCGAGGGGAGCAAGGGCCAGTGCCTGCCTGGACGGGAGCTCGGCCAGGGCGGCCTCCGTCCTGCACCTCCCTGTGGTGGGTCAGGCCTCTGGGGTGATCCCGGCCTGAGGCTCCCCTCACGAGGGCCCTGGCGGGGCCTGAGACCTGGATAGGGCTGTCCTTGGCCAGGAGTCAGCTGGTTAGGTCCGCTCAGCCTGCCCAGTGCCCTCAAGCCTGTCACCACCGTGGTCATGCCCCAGCACCTGGCGTGGGCCCAACCACGACAGGAAGCCCAGCTCTGAGCCCAGGCAGCCTGAGCGTTGTGTAACCATGCCAGGGTAGGAGCTTAGGGCCACAGCCAACCCCGGTGACCCTCACTCATGTCCTGGTAGAAGGTGGTCACAGATGGGAGCCTCATCCCTGCCAGGTGTGCTGCCCTGGCTCAGAGAAGGACCCCGGGAGAGCCCCTGCAGGCTCTCCATGGTGGCTGTGCGGGGCAGCAGCTCTGCTGAGGGGCTGCACGGCTCTGAGGGGCCCCTCACCTGGAGGCTGGGTGTGTATTTGTGTACACGCCGTGTGGGACTGGCAGGCTGGGTCCAGACCACACTCCTTTGCCGCCTGCCCTGCTCCCAGAGGACAAAGAGGAGCAGAGAGCCTCAAGCCGAGCCCCGGCTGCAGACCTGGGGAGTGGGACAGGGCTGCACCCTACCTCCAGGTGGACGGTGACCTCTGACCCAGGCAAGGTGTGGGGAGCAGTTTCTGGGCCTGTGAGGCCAGCGGGGAGGACAGGAAGGCCAAACAGCAGGGGCCCAGGAGTCCCACAGAGCTGTGTAGCGACCACATCTGGCATTTATCCTAACAAGGTGACTCACGTGGCCCCGAGGTCACTCACACTGACAGGGTGACTCAGGATGGGGGCGTCCCTTCTGGGACAAGCTGTGGTGGTCACGTGGCCCCAGGAATGCTTCCCGGGCAGGTGGCCAGGGGCTCTGCGTCCAGCTGGAGGCTCTCCCAGCCCTGGAGGACATGCTGGCTCCTACCGGGGGCGAGGGGTTGTGGTGCGTCAGGCTGGGAAGCTAGCCAGCACAGGGGTGGGGGGCACCACCAGGCCCTGGCCACCTGTTGTCCTTGCCGTGACCTCTGTGGACCTAAGGCCATCCAGATGGGCAACCAGGCAGGCAGCAATGGAGCATGGTGGACCTATCCTGAGGCCCAGCAGCACCGCAGCACGAGGACACGCACTGTGCACATTTCACAACTTTGCTGCAACTGTCCCTTCATTTACGCTATGGGATGACAGGAGCATTTGCCAAGTGGTCACTGCTGGGGTGCCATGGTGCTGGTGGGCACCATCCTGAGCACACCGGTGTCACACATGTGCTCACTGCTGCTGAGAAGCTCTGCAGAGCAGGCTCTTGGCCAACGGGTTCCATCACGGGCTGAAGGTTCAGGTCCCCCAAACCCACATGTTGAAACCTAACCCAAGGGAGCCGGTGTCGAGGCCGCCGCTTCCGGAGGCAACCAGGTGGTGAGGGTGGAGCCTCGTGAAAGCAATCCGTGTCCTTGTGGAGGAAATCCCAGAGAGCTCCTCCCGCCACCATGCAAGCACACAGGGAGAGGGCGCCACCCAGGAACCAGGAAGCCGCCCTCACCCGACCCCAAGTCTAGGGCACCTTGATCTTGGACCTGCAGCCTCCAGAACTGGGAGGAGTGCACTTCTGTGGTCCCCAGACCTCCTGGGTGTGGCCCCTTGTTGAGCAGCTCAGCAGACAGAGCAGCTGCTGCCAAGCTGGGTTCCACTCCTCCTGCCTCCATCTCGAATGTGCTGGGCTCCTGGCAGCTGGGCCCCAGGCCTGCTCTGTGCCCTGACTCCACGGGAGGAGCCTGAAGGGAGCCACAGCGGGGAGGTGGTGCAGGGGATTCCTGCTCTTCAGTCACACAGCTGACGTGTCACAGTCTGGGTCCCGGGGCTCCTGGGTCCATGCCATGGTGCCCACTCCCAAAGTCTGCCTCCTATCCATGGGCAGGCTCCCCGACAAGGACAAGGGCAGGATGCCCAGGTCTCGTCCCAGCTGGTTGGGAACCTGCCCCACAGCGCTGTGCTTTGTGTTCCCCTCTGGGACAGGTGAGGCCCATGGCATGTGCCTCGGGGAGCCCGGGAAGGAGGGTGCCGAGGTCCACAGCCGTGTCGGGAAACTAAGCAGGAGGGGGCGTGAGACCCTGGGGGTGACAGACTCTCCAGTGTTACCCTGGAGGGGGCCAGATGGGAGGTGGGGGCCCCACGAGCCAATCCCAGCAGCCTCACCTTTGGGCCTAGGCTGGAGTTCGGCACTCCACCCACCCCTTGTTCAC
The DNA here is from genome assembly GCF_052094955.1 of Ictidomys tridecemlineatus. NCBI lineage: Eukaryota > Metazoa > Chordata > Mammalia > Rodentia > Sciuridae > Ictidomys > Ictidomys tridecemlineatus. The sequence continues at coordinate 214,017,736 of NC_135479.1, read as the reverse complement.
ACCAGGCTGCGCGTCCCTGCCTTCCTTCCTGTACCACCCGGCCAAGGAGTATGCAAGTGTGCAGGCAGGCAGACAGACATCTAGATGGACAGACAGACAAAACAAAACCCCAAGTCAAGCTACAAAATCAACACATCAACAGCTTTCCTTACACCAATAACGAATCTGCTGAAAAAGAAATCAGGAAAATGATCCCATTCACAATGGCCTCAAAGTAAACAAATAAACAAACAAACAAACAAACAATAAATAAAATATCTAGGAGTAATTTAGGAATAAATCTAAGCAAGGAGGTGAAAGACCTCTGCAATGAAAACAATAGAACACAAAGAAATCACAGACGACACAAGAAGATGGAAAGCAAAATTAATGTTGTAAAAAGGGTCATACTGCCCAAAGTGAACTATACAAAGCAGTCCCCATCAAAATACCAATTATATTCCTCACAGAACTAGAAAAAACTAGTCCTAAAATTAATTTGAAGGATAAAAGAAAGACCCAGAATAGCCAAAGCATTCCTGAGACAAAAAAGCAATGCTGGAGGCCTCACCCTGACTACGTGTCGGAGCTACAGCAACCAACCTGCATGGCACTGGCTTCAAACCAGACCCAGACCAACGGCACAGAACGGCAGACAGAGACAGCCCACATCTACTGACCCTGGACAAAGGGGCCAAGAAGACGCCTTGGAGAAAAGACGGCCTTTTAACAAATGGCGCTGGGACAGCTGGTTATGCTCGTGTAGGAGAATGAAACTAGACCCTTATCTCTCACCGGCACAAAAAATCCACAAAATGATCAAAGACCTCAGAATTAGACCAGAAACTGTACAATTCCAGGAGAAAATGGAGATCAGCACTGCAGCATGAAGGCCAGGAAAGGACTCTCTCGAAGGACCCTAGAGCTGAGGAGATAGGCCCAGAGTGACCAAACGGAAGGGCATTGAATTAAAAAGCCCCGCACAGAGAAGGAGACGGTCAACAACGCGAAGAGAGGCCTCAGAACGGGAGAGAGCCACGTAGCTACCCGTCTGACAGACGATGAACATCCAGAATAGGAAAGAACTCAAACACTTCACACCAAAACCAAGTGATCCAGTTGGTACGTGGGCAATGGACCCAACAGGCCTTTCTCAAAAGAAGAGATGCAAATGGCCAACAAATACATGAAAAAATCTTCAAGACCACAGCAATGAGGGACGTGCAAATCAGAACCACACTGAGGTTCCATCTCACACCAGTCAACATGGCGGCCGCCAAAAATACACTAATAAGGGGTGCCGGGGAGGACGTGGGACCCTTGTCCATGTTGGTGGGACTGTGGATCAGTACAGCCACCGCGGAAACCCGTGTGCAGGGTCCTCAAAAGGCCAGTCCTGGCACCACCACGTGACCCAGCCACCCCCTCCTCAGTAATCACCCTGAGAATTAAGGTCGGCCTGCCCCAGTGACACAGGCACACCATGTTGACAGCAGCACGTACGTTCCCCCCAGCCAGGCTGTGCCACCAGCCAGGGGCCCCTCAGTGGACGAATGGATAAAGAAAAAGAGCATGGTCTCTATACACAGTGGAGCTTTATTCAGCCACCAGAACAATGAAACCATGTCATTTGCAGGAAAATGGATGAAGCTTTCTCTCTTGTGTGGACGCTAAAGAGGAATAAGGGGGAGGGGGGAGTGGTCCTGGGAAGAGCAAAGGGAGGCCAGTGAGTAGAGGCCGGGAACGGGGACTGGGTGGTTGGTCCTTCTGGGAGCATTTAGGAATGTCAACAGGAATCCCACGTTGTGTGTGGTACAATGGGGGAAAGCAGGGAAGAAAGTCCACGTTCGCAGCAACTGTTAGCACCGTGGGGCTGTAAGGAGCCACTGGACGGTGAGGACTGGCCTCCTCTCCACTGCGCCTGCCCAGTCTCTGTGCTCAGCACACACGGCAGGGGGTCCCTGCACCGAGAGGACAGAAGCCCTTCCCTTTCAGAAGGATCATGAGCAGGGACCTCTGCTCTAGCCCTCTCCTTGCCCCCGGGTGACCACTCCCTGCAAATAGCATTGCACTGGGCCCGGCTCCGAGGCCTCTGGGGTCTCCTGGGACCACTTTGTGAAGTCCCTTCCCAGCCCCACTCCTCCCTCCATCTTTGTGAAGCCCTGTGACAAGGACAGTGCTGTCCACAGGCCTCCGTGCCAAGCCCGTGGACTTCCTCTGGGTCACTGGCTTTGTGCCCAGCTGTCAGCACCCCCAGGGGCAGCACAGGGGTCAGGGAGGCCTGCCTGATCCCAGCGAGGCCCCAGTGGCCATCTTCCGAGGTCTGCACTCATCTCTCTCTCTCCCTGGGGCGCCCAGAGGTTCTGGGTGGAAGAAGTGGACGTGGGCAGAGTCTCTGGTCTTACACAGGTGCCCCTACCTCATGTGCTCTGGTGTCTGCCTGTGTGACGGGGGCTCTCTGGGACTCCATCACATGGCAGACCGTGTGACCCTGCCAGTCAGATCCGCCGTGGCTCGAGCACAAGGCCTGGTGCCGCCCGCCCCAGCCACAGAGCCTCCCCCGGACTCTGGCTCCCGCTGATCTGTTCTCCATCTCTATAATTTCGCCCTTTCAAAAATGCTAAGTGGAATGGTGCTGTGCGGAAGCCTTGGAGACGGTTTTTTCCCCCAATCTGCATCTATCTCAGGGGTTCACCTACGTCATTGCACTTTTCATAGTCTGTCCCTCAGTGTTCCGAGATACGGGCCCACCATCTTGTGGTCAACCGTTGACCTCTTGAAGGACATAGGGCTGCTTCCAGTTGGGGGTGACCATGAATGCAGTTGCTCTGAGCAGGTGCATGCAGGTTCCATAGGAGCACAATTCTGCCCAGCCGAGGAATCAGCAGGTCATGTGGCCAGTGCAGGTCTGGTCTTCTGAGAAGCTGCCAGACTCCACTCCAGGGCACAGGCACTTCCCCTGGCAACAGAGGCTGATCCTGTGTCCCCACACGCAGTGGGCATCTGCTGCCGCCGTGTCAGCTGTCCCGGGAGCCGCTAGGCAGCCTCTCCCGGGTATTGCTTTCCGGATGCTGATGGCATTGACCGCCTTTCCAGGTGCCGCGGTCCCCGGACCTCCCCCTCAAGTGAGCGTCTGCTCAGGGTCTCGCCCAGGTTCTGACTGGATGGTTTGGTTTCGGCTGCTGCCTTGGAGAGTCCCCTGTCCTTTGTTGGAGGGGAGGTGCGTGGACACTTGCCCTCAGTGTGACTCACCCGCTTCTCCTCTGCACAGGAGTCTTCTCAGAGCAAAGGCTTTTAATTCCAACGGTGCTGTCCTCCATCTTCCCTCTGGTGGAAACTGGTGTGGTAGGAACACCTCCTCAGCCATCCCTTTGGATCCTTGTCTGTGGATTTTTTCAGAGTCCTCTAGTTGGTGCCTTGCAGTCAATCTGCGTCCATCTTGAGTAGATTCCTATAAAAGCCGCCCCTTCATCCGGGGCCATTCTGTGCAGGTGGGGTACCAGCGCCGACACCATTATTCTCTCACATTGAATGGCTCTGCCTCTTTGTCAAAAACCAGTTGGGCATATTTCTGGGTTCTCTGTTCTGTTCTGCTGACCCGTGCGTCTGTCTCTCTGCCAGTCCCCACTGTCCTGATTCCTCTCGATCACCGTAAGCTGTGACATGGGAAACCTGGCGCGATGGAGACGTACGCCTGTTCCCACGCAGGACCCGGGGCCGGGGGATGTTCTCTCCTGCAGCTTCACCTGGGTCAGCTGGCTTCGGAAGGTGTTCCCACGCAGAACAGCCCAGGACGACTGGAATCCAGTGGCAAATGTTCTCCTCTCAGGCAGACAGACCTCGGGAGGGAGGGAGGGAGGGAGGGAGGGAAGAGCCTTCTCCCTAGGCCAAGGGATTACAGCCTCGGGCCCTGAGGCTGCTGGCCCAGCTGCGGCTTTGTTCCGCCTTGTTCTGCGGCCCGATGCCATCTTACCTGGACCTCAGCCATGGTCACCCTCCTTGGACAAACAATGATTCTCACTTTCACACGCAAGTGAGAATCATGAAACAAATGTGTTTCCTGGCTACTGGGGGGTTTTCACTTCTGGAGATCAAAGGTAGGGAAGAGCCCGTCTTCTGTGTGTTTGCGTTGATAAGGGGCTCGGCAGCACTTCAGAAAGTCCAGAAAGATTAAACACAGGCGTCGACGTCAGCAACCCCTCACGGGCACCCAGTGTCCCCTGATGGCCTGCTGTCTGCTGAGGCACAGAGGCTTGGGAAACGCAGGCCAGTGGGTGGCACTCGGCTCTGAGCCGAAGGACCACCCACCGTGGATCCCCCCTTCCCAGGGGGAAGTGTAGCTGGCCTGGGCTCAGGCCCAGGAAGGTTCTCAGGCTGACCCCAGAGTTCAAGCCGACCCTGGAGGGGGGACCCAGTAACAGCTTGTTGAGGCCAAGGGAAGGGGTTCCAGGGAGAGGGGACACTGGGGGAGGCGGGGAAGACACTCCTAGAGTGCTCTTGGCCAGGTGGACAGGAGGTCAGGTGACGTCTAAGTAGGAAAGGACAAATTCAAACCCAAAGATCAGAGCTCCTGTACCTGGGCCTGGGGCCCTGGACCAAGTGCCACAAACAGGTGGCTTCACACAGCAGCATGCTCCAGAGGCAGAAATCCAAAGTCAGGCGGCAGCAGGGCTTGCTCCCCCTGCAGGCTCTGGCGGAGGGGACCCTCCCTCCGTCCCTTGGCAGTGGCCCTCCTCTGTTTTTGCATGGCCAGCTCCTCTGTGTGGGGTCATCTCTGCTACCTCTCTTATAAGGACGCAGTGGTAGCCCTCAGGGCCCCCTGGACAGACCCCCCCTCGAGATCCTTACCTTGGTCACATCTCTTACTACTGACACAATTTTAAAACTGGAGATGCCTCCAATTCATCATAAGAGCCAAAGGGTGAGGGGCAGGGCCGAGGGACGCTCACCAGTCAGCGCTGCAACAAAGCCGCCTAAAGGTGAGTGCCACGGGCAACCCCCAGGCCAGCGTCCCAGTCCACTGCACACTTCCTAGACTGTGAGCCCCAACCAGCCGGAAGTGACAGTCACTTCATAGGGCCCTTGAGCCCCAGGCTGTCTGCCTCCAGTGGCCCACACCTGTGACGGGGCCCCTCAATGCCGTCCCTGCCTGCCTTCCCTGCATTGGGTCCAGCACGGCTCCAGCTCTGGCCCCAGTCTCTGGCCACCCCCCAGCGCTGAAGCCGCCATAGCCCCTGCGGGCCCTGCTTCTCTGGCTGGCATGTCCTGTCCGTGAGAGGCCCTGAAGCCTCTCTGCCACCAAGCCCCGTTCCCTTCCGCCAGGTGACACGGGCACTGATTGGCCTGGGAGCTGGTCATTGAGTATTTATGGAGAAGGGCAGGGAAGGCCTCGCTCTGTCCACCCTTTGACGGATGGATGGCCCCACAGGAGAAGCACAGCTCAGAAGATCCGGGCTCTGGGGCTTTGGCCCCGAAGCTGTGGGCCGGGGAACCTCATGGTTTCAGTTTATTTGGGGGCCACTCTGCCCACTCCTGAGGCTCAGTCCTCTGCTGCCTCCAATTCCCCACCAGTTGTGGACATCACAACCTGCACTTTGGAAAGGACATTGGCCAACATGGCCTCGCTGTGGCTGGGTGACAACCCTGTGGCAGGCTGAGCAGGCGGACCCGCTGCCAGCCCACCTCCCCGGCTGACAATGCTCCTGAGGCAGCAAAGCTGAACCGGGTAACAGCCGCCAGCAGAGCTGCCTCGTTCTGGGGTCCCTTTGCCACTGAGAGGGCATCCGGGGGCATTTCCGGGGGTCTCCGGCGGGTGGGAAGGCACTGCGGCCTGACAGCCACCGTGGCTTCTCTGTGGACTTCTTCCTCTGCGCAGGCCCTGACCCTCATGGGGAGGCGAGGCTGGGTGGAGGGCTCCGCCTGCCCAGCTGAGAGCAGGCAGGACCCCCTAGCCTCCTGAGACTGGCCACCCTGGGGACAGCCGGCCCCATGGGAGGGAGCCGTGCCTCGCGTCACACACTCCCAGGCCTCCGGGGCAGACCTCAGAGAGGACCTCACTGTGTCGAGGAAGCAGCCTCCAGTGTGGGGCGAGGCCCTGGCACCTGCAGTGGAGGAGGCTGTGGCCGCAGCTCGTGGGATGGGCCTGGAGTGGCTCCCGTGGGCACCCAAGGCTCTCCACAAACTCCCGAAACCGCCCCCAGCGACCAGACTCCACGCCACACAAGCCTCAGAGCAGGGCTCACGGCCCCAGCTCTGCCCCAGGCGGCCCCGGAGGCCGGCGGGTCTGACTCCAGGCGCCAGACGGGCTGCCTGGACCTTCTTGTGGGCTGACCACAGCCTGAGCAGCCGCAGCCTTCACGGTCTGCGGCCTGTGGGCCGGCCGCCAGCTCCAGGTCACAGGACAAAGAAACCCCGGAGCAGAGGAGCCTCCCACCACCCGGCTTCCAGATCCTCCTGGGGTCTCCAAGAGAGGGCAGAGACCGCCCACCCCTCACCAGGGAAGGACCCAACAGAAAACCCCTGTGGGGCCTGCCCCCGCCCTCCCGGGTCCCCCGTTTCCTCTGGGGGATGGGCAGTCGCTGGTGCCAGGTGTCTTCCAGGTCAGGACTGGACCTGGACTAAAAGGGCTGCTGTGGTCAGGCTCTGCGGGGTTCCCCCACGACCCCCGACCTCAACCCATGTGGGAGGCCAGGTCTGACCTGCCACAGGCAGGAGGGGGTGGAGCGTTTAAGAGGGGCCTCCTGGAGGTCTTAGGTCATGGGGCGCACCCTGGAAGGGGCTCTGGACCCTGACTCTTTCTCTCACCCCCGTGCTGAGCAGGCTCCCTGGCACCACAGCAGAGCCCCAAACAGCAGAGCGAGTCCGCCGTGGACTGAAACCTCCCGAACTGTGAGCAGGGAACCCTTTCCTCTTTATAAGCCAACTGTCTCGGGTATTTGTTATCACGAGAGACACCTGACAGGCAGAAGCCGGGCCACGGTGTCTCTAGACCCACCAGCCCACCCACCGGCAGGTTCCGGCCCCGGCCACAGGAGGCTGGCCAATCACGCTGACCGGCATTCCTTCAGTGTCCCGCCCGCATTTGCCCGGACGTCACTTCACACAGTGAAGAATGTTTCTCCAGGATCTACGATGAGTCAAGCCCTCGTCCAGGCGTTGGGGCCACCAGTCCAAACCCATCACAGTGCCTGCAGTCCCAGCTCACATTCCAGCTAGCCAGGAAGCCGCCCAGCCAGGATCCGAGTCGGGGAAGTCCGGCTCCTGGACTGTGGTCAGTGGGATCCAGAGATGCGGCCCGCCCTGGACACAGTGAAGCAAGTAGCCCATTGTGGGGCAGCTGGGGGTGTTGCACCCGAGGCCAAGCTGTCCTGGGCTGGAACCACCGAGGTGGTTCCAGGGTACAGGGGGCTGTCGTGTGCAGCACAGGGCATAACTTACTTTGCAAGGTGAAAAACTTCAGCCGTCAGTGGTCAGAGCTGCTTCTGCTCTGCTGCGTCCAGCAGGGTGCGGGGGTGGGGGGGCGGTGGGGAACAAGGGCCCAGCTGGAGACCTCTCCCCAGCCCCCATCTCCTCAGCACGGGTCACCAAGGGCTTCTGAGCCAGAACAGCCTCGGGACCAGCGCCCTGCAAGAAGCAGCAGCCCACTCTGGCCTCAGGGGCTCAGCCGCAGCAAGAGCCCAACAGAAATGCCACCAACAGATGCCTGCACCAGCCACCTGGCGGGGGGGGCAGAGCTCTGCATGACCTCCCTTTAAGTCATGACAAACGCAAGCCACGGCTCCCTGTCCTCTGTTTCCCGTAGAGTGCTCGGTTCTGCCCATTTGCCGTGGCTGTGTTCTGTAAGGGTCTTCAAACACCAAAGCCCAGGCCAGGTTCTGGGGAGAGCAGGCTGTGCTCTGAGCAACTCCGCTTTGTAAAGCAACGGTTTGCCACAAGCTTTGAGTTCAGCTGCCAAGGTGGAGTGACTCCACACCTCGTTTGCACAAGAAAACCCACCATCTGCCCAGCACAACCATAAGGCAAAGACTGAGAAATAAATTAATCATGCTGATAAAAACAACCACCTGTGACCATCTCGGATTAAATCAGAAGCACATGGACACAAGGGCATAGCAACTCCGTATCAGAAAAGCCAGGCCCAGCTGGGCAAAAGGCCGCACACCTAGAATCCCAGTGGCTAGTGAGGCCAAGGCAGGAGGATTGCAAGTTCAAGGCCCTCCTCAGCAACTTATTGAGACTCTGTCTCAAAATAAAAATTAAAAAAAAAAAAAAACAACAGGCCGGGGATGTGGCTCAGTGGTCAAGTGCCCCTGGGTTTAATTCCTGGTACCAACAAGAGGAGGAGGAGAATAAGAAGGAGGAGAGCCAGGCCCCCAAGCTTAACAAACACACCAGACCTTCAGAGGGAGCAGCCCTCACCTGAGTCCCACGTAAGGAGGAGCACCCCAAGACTGGTTAGACCCTGTCACCTGGGGTGGAGCCCAGGAGCACGCACACCTCTGCTCACTCACCACACACGAGCCTTGCCCAGGAAAATCGTCACAGCCACAGATCTCCTGTCCCCAGCCTTCAGGGCACAGACCAGTTCCTCCTGCCCATTCCCAGTGGGCACCTCATGCTGACGACGCTGGGAACATGGCTGCTGTGGGACGCTGGCTCAGACCAAGTCCATCTCTGACAGCTCTGCTCCCTGGACAAGCCCGTCAGCTGGTTTTTGTTGATGTGTTGGGTTTTATTTTTGGTTTGGGTTTTTTTTTTTAATCTGTCTGTGGTCCTGGGGTTTGTGGCACCCAGGGGTGCTCCACCGCTGAGCTACACCCCCAGCCCTTTTTACTTTATTTTGAAACAGGGTCTTGCTAAGTTGCCCAGGTTGGCCTCAAATTTGTGATCCTCCTGCCTCAGCCTCCCCAGCAGCTGGAATTGCAGGCGTGCACCACCCTGCCCACCAGATGGTTCTTAATCTCTTAATCTGGCCACCTGTAGTGACTCTTACTTTCCTGTCTTCTCTCTCTCTCCCTGGGGCTACCTTGACCCTTTCTTAGCCTTCCATGGTGTAGAGTGTGATGTGTGACTCTGGTGTTAGAGATATCGCCTGCCTTCTGACCACCAGATGACCCTCCCCTGCGGCAGAGTGGCCGTGCATGATGGTACTCAGTGCATTCTGACACTGTGGAGAGACGGGCTGTCTGTGTTCATGGCACAGTCAGCCATGATGGCTTCCCAAAGCCTCCGGTCACATTTCTCGGTGATCAGCACATAACCTTGCTCCACATGTGTCCAGTCTAAAGACGCCTCATTGGTCTGGACAGCTGAGTCCTGCACGTGGAGTCCGTGGCCGGCAGCACCACTCGTGGGCCTGACTTTCCCCACTAGGTGTGTCACGGCCTCTCGGGCCCAGGACACAGGACAGAGAACGCCAAGGGACCCACAGAAGCATGGAAATCCTGCTGTGTGGACCTAACTGGACCAGGCCAAGGACATCTGCTCACCCTGGGCACTGAAGCAAGAAGGCAGAAGGTCACCTGCTCAGCCTGGGCTGGGACTGTGTGGCAGTCACCGATTCTGTCTCCCCGCACGTGATGGAGAGAGATAGTCAGCTCTGTGAGTATGGACTCGGGGTGCCAGGGACATTTTAGCAAGTCGGTGACTTTGCAGTCAGGGAACCTGTGGGTGGGCTGTGCAGCCCTGCCCCGTGCACAGAGCTGACCCTCCCCCCACCTCTGGCCTCCAGCCAGCGGGGAGGAGGGTGGGGAGTCAGATCCGGGCACCAAGCCAGCTCCCCCCACACAGGAGGAAGTGTCCCACAGTTGGTGGAGCCGTCACTCCATGGGCCTCCTGCTTGGCCAGGGCCTGCCCTCTGCTGGAGCTGTCCCCTCTCAACACCAGGGCTGGGGGACCGGTCACTTTCTCCTACAGCTTGGCCCAGCCTCTGCCACCCCTGGGTTGGCCCAGGAGGGCCCCTCTCCTACCCACAGTCACCCCACAAGGGAGAGGCCTGGGGTGGAACCAGGAGCACGCCCTGCACGCTGAGGCCCGGCTCTGCCCACCAGCCCAGACCCGTGGCTCCCTGGACGTCGCCCACGGCAGCTCTGGCCTGGCCCTGGCAGGTCGCAGCCTTGCTGAGGTACTGCAGGCAGGCGCGGCTCAGACCCCGCGGGAGAGGAGCGGGGGAGGCACAGGCCCTTCCTTGGTGATCCTGGAAACCGTCTGGGGAATTAGGACGCTGGGGACGCCAGGGAGGTGCCCGGGAAAACTTGAACAGGCACAAAACACAAGTGAAGGGCAGGGCAGCCCCTCACAGGATGCCCGGACACGGAGGGCGGCAGAGAGCCTCTCTCCCGCGGGCGGGGAGGTCGAGGAGAAACGGCCAGCTGCCCTCGGTGTCATCCCTGTTGTCCCTTAAAGACGTGGCTGGAAGCACCTTGTGGTCCTTGTCAGGGCTGGGCAGCTGTCATGCCGTGGCCTCGCTGGCTGGGCTGCACACCTTGGGGGCAGCTCCGCTCACGACACTCAGTGATTCCCGAGAGTGGGCATCAGTACCGAGAAAAGCTGACCGAGCTCCCCCCGACGCACCGGCAGAGAGAGGCGCTGGGTTAGGTGACACCGCGATTCCCCTGGGCCACCCCCCTTCCCTGGGTGGCGGTCACAAATCCAGACCAGCCGTGTCTGCTGGGCAGGACTCATTCCTGCAAGGGGCCTCCTGTGGGCCTCAGGGACAGACTCCCCTCCCCAGGAAGGCGTGGAGACAAGCTCTTGGGGTCTGGCTGAGCCGGCAGCCCAGGAAAGGCCTGTGGCCACCCATCTGGGGGGTAATTACAGGCCATCTGCCTGAGAGGGAAACTTCATGCAGTTTCCAGGAAATCTCTGCCCAAATCGTGTAGCTTCAGAGCATGTGAGGAAGATCGCCTTCTGTGTCCTGCACGTCCACACCACGGGTGCCCCAGGCCGGACGCATGCTTCCTGGGAAGAGTCGGGGGAAGCTCGGCCAGAGCCATCAGGCTGATCCAGAGGCCTGCAGCACTGGGGCCTGAGACCAGCGCTGCCCAGCCTTCGACGGCGGGATCCTGCAGGGCCACCAGAGCTTGCTTTCCTGAGCCATCTCCAGAATTCTCCGAGAGCCAGGCACAGTGGTGCAGGCTTACGACTCCAGCGACCCGAGGCTGAGGCAGGAGGATTGCAAGTTCAGAGCCGGCCTGGGCAACTTAGCTGGCCCCTAACAACTTAGCAAGACCCTGCCTCAAAATAAAATACCACAAAAGGTCTGGAGACGTGGCTCAGTGGTGAAGGGCCCCTGGGTTCAATCCTCGTACAAAAAAAGAGAGAAGTCTCGGATAGCCTTGTGTCCTGGAACCTAAGAGTGCCTTTGATGGTGAAGGAGTCGGGGCTGTCAGAGGGGATGGGGGAGGCCAGGGATGGTCAGAGCCGTGGCGTCCTGGCCATGGGTGCCACTTGCCTCTGTCCCTGAAGCCAGCCTCCAGGAACACTACCTGTCCTCCTGCCGGTCACCCTCAGCCTGACTGCATGGCCGCCCCAGGGCTCCAGGCTCAGCGTGGGGAGGACCGAGAGGCCCCTGGCTGGAACGGGAAGGAGGCGTGGTGCCTCCATGGAGGGGTGGTCTGGGTGTGTGTTCCCCAAGTGCACGTGTCGGTGACTAACCAAGGGGACGGGGGCCTCTGGGGGCCATGAGGCCAGGAGGGTGGAGCACTCAGGTGGGTTAGAGCCTTGACAGAAGCCCCCCCAGAAAGCCCCCGCCCCTGGTCCGCCTCAGGAGGCCACAGTGAGAAGGTGCCATCCGTGACCCGGGAAACGGCCCTCACCAGGTCCTCCGCAGCCTGCCCTGCCCTGTCCCCAGCTCCGCCCACCGTGGTCTGTAAGTTGCCTGTCCATGGTGTTGGAGGCACAAAGGAGGCAGGGCACCAGGACAGCAGGAGACACTTTTATTTGGCTGCAGCCAGGTTCAGAGGGCACAGCTTTTGCTGTAATCAATTAACCCCCTGAACCCCGAGTTCAGGGAGTTTCAGAGTTTTATACCCGGCATGTAAGGGGAGGGCTCAGAAGTTCAGTCTGCAGAAGTTCACATAAAAGCAGCTTTTTCCTTCACTGTTCTGGGCACGTTAACCCTTCAAGGACCACACCTGAGAAGGGGGGAGCTGCTTCTCCCCTTTCTTTCCTCCCCCGCAAGCTATTACCATGGAACCCAGATGTAACTTATCTTAGAAATGTAGACATCTCTGTGAAGCCCAGCTCAAGGCCAGAGCCTTGTTTGCACATTTCTACAAACTACTATACTGGATACATGTTTGTGAAAATTAGTAAGGGGGTGTCCAGCACCTGGAGTGCAGGTATCTTCCAGGCCAGTGGCCAAGTAAAATAGAGCAACAGGAAAAGAGGAAGTTTATCTACATTGGACTCTGCTGACAGTCCCCACGTCAGCCATGGTGGAGAGGGCTTTTCTGTGGGGAAAGGGGGGCCACTTCAATGGTATCTCGCTATGGCCGCCAGGGGGCCGTGACACGCAGGGAGCAGAGCCAGCCCTCTCCACTCCGGGATGGCTTCTGCCCCAACTCCTTGTCCACATGGACCCAGACAGACCCCACGGGAGCCAGGGGCAGAGCCTCTTGGGGCCTCGGTCCTGGCTTTGGCCGTTGGTGACACATGCCTGTGCCACAGCTGTGAAGCCGGCTGTGACCACAGCCCCACCTTCCCTGCTCGGACCCAGCCAGGTGTCCCCATGGCCACCCCAGCCCCGGCGCCCCTCCTGCTCACCCTCAGCACCCCTCCCCGGGAGGCCCACTGTCCACCAGCTCCTGGCCACATCCTCCCCACCCAGCCCCTTCCCAGGGGAGGACGCATCGTGGATGAAGGTGACGGGAGCCAGCAGCTCCAGCACTGGCCCGGGGCCAGCGTCCTGGGAACACAGGCTCAGCTGCAGAGCAGGGGAGGGCCTGGTGTTCGTGCCGGACCCTCGAGAGGGAGTGATACGTCAAAGCCACCCCTCAAGGACGGCCACCAGGCTCTGCGAGGTCCCTGCTCCTGCCCTGCCCGACTGGGGCTGCTGTCCCTGCCCAGCAGGGTCTCCGCAGGGTCAGTCTCCTCTCTGCCCTCTCCAGGCCTGTCCGCAGCCTCCTGGACGTCCTCCCCGGGTCTCAGTTCTGTCCTGAGGAGGAAGGCGACCTTCATGGGACCACAGCAGCCCAGGCACGACCTGGAGCTCAGCCCCAGCCTCCTGCCGCGGGCGGGCGGGAGAGAAGCAGGGCGCGGGGACAGTCAGTCCCAGTGACAGACCGGCCTCACAAGCCCAGGGGACGCTGCGTCTCCCTCTGTTCTCCCTCCTCTGGGCCGGCCTTGCCCCCAGAGCAGGGAGGCCCGGTGCTTGCTGGTGGGAAGGGAGTCGGTGAGACAGCTGCACGCCACAACTGCCGCTCTCGGGTGGAGCCACGTCACCCACGGAGCTGCCCGGAGGGAGGCCGGGCTGAGCTCCTGCCCTGCACCTCGGCCACCTCAGGGCTCCAAGGGGACGCGGGACCACCCCAGCAGGGGGCCTGGCCCTGCCCCTCCAGGTGCGGCAGAGGAGGATGGAGCTGCGGCTCTGTTGGGGGGGGCTCAGGCAGGTCCACCAGTGACCACTCGGGAGCCAGCTGCACCCCACACACACAGTGGGGAGCCGTGACCCTTGAGCCAGGTGCCGCTCTTGGCCGCTGGGAGTAACCGTTCTTGTCCTCAGAAGCTCAGCCTGGCCCGAGGCTCTGTCCAGGCCTGGGGCGTGCTCCCCTGGGCTCTGTCCTGTGGCCCTGGGCTGTGCTGCGGTGGGGGGTCCCCTCGCACCTCTGTCAGGGCTCCAGGCCAGTGGAGCAGCCCCGCTCACCCATTCGTTCTCACTTTCTGCCCGGAAGTCCCCCCAGCAGAGCCCCGTCCCTCGTCTGCACCCCTGAGGGTAGGTCTGGGCCCTGCTGGCCTTTCCTGTTGCCTGTTGACCATGATGACTGTTGGGCTCTGAGCACTCGGCCCCTTGGGGGTGTACCGCGAGGGGGCAGACCGTGGAAGCCGGCAGGCTCTAGCTCTGCAAGCTTTGTGACGACTTCCTGGATGAGACCACGGAAAGAGCCACCCGCACCTCCAAAGAGGGATTCCCAGTCTCTCAGCACCCTCTGGCCAGAACCCCTGGCCCAAAGAGCGCTCACAGAGGGCCTGGGCCCTGGCGGAACCACACAGGGCCACCCACCCTGCAGAGAGGACAGGCCACGCAGGACCCTCGGCCCCGTGCAGACCTCCAGACACGGGGGGCTTCCTGTGAGAGGAGGGGCCTGAGGACTGGCCCCGGGAGGCCGGGGGAGGCAGGCAGGGAGACCTCTGTTCTGCATAAACTGGCTGCTTGTCCCTAGGACCGGTCAGTCTCTGGCAAGCTGAAGCCAAAGGGAAGGATCACTGTCACTCACTGGAGAATTTGGCTGTGGCTCCCCACAGGTCGCCAGGCCCCTGGAGCCAGGAGAGGAAAGGCCACGTGGCCGGTGGGGTCCTCCACTTGGCCAGAGACCCAGCGCCTCTGTCCCTCCTCCCAGGCCCTGGCCTGGTACTGCTCAGCAGGAAACGCTCCGAAAAGCAACAATGTCCATAAAATGGGAATCCGACGGACGAGTACTTCACATCAGGAATCCCATCAGACTCAGCGCAGCTTCCAAGGAGGTGAGGAGGCAAACGCCGGCCAAGCGCCTGGCAGCCGGCAGGTCTCCAACCTTAAAAGAAAAAACAATCACTCAAAACAGAGGCAGCGGCCGGGTCACCTGGAATCCCAGAGGCTCGGGAGGCTGAGGCAGGAGGATCGCAAGTGCAAAGCCAGCCTCAGCCGTGGGAAGGCGCTGAGCAGCTCAGCGAGACCCTGTGTCGGAATAAAATGCAAAATAGGGCTGGGGAGGTTGCTCAGTGGTGAGCGCCCCTGAGTTCAATCCCTGGCACCAAAAAGAAAAAAAATCAAAATGAAGGCAGTGGCCTGGGGTTCTGGGTGGGTGGGTGGGTCCCAAACCCACCCACCTGACACCAGTTTTCCCTGTGAACCTGTAAGGGTCCGGCGGAGCGTCGGAGAAAGAGACCACACAAGAGACTGGCTCCGTGCAATTGGCAAAAGGGGGTTTATTGGGGATCCATTCCAGCGCGCTGGGGCTCCGTGCTCACTCAAGAAGGGAGAGCAGCCCAGAGCCCAGAGCAGAGGTCAAGCAGAGCTTAAGTACACTTTCTGGAGAGGGCGGTGGGCTTTGCATACATCAGAACAAATCATCATGAGGCGCGGGGAAATTGAACAACAACTCTGAGACATGATTAGCACATTCATTGGCAGGAACAGGTCGGGCGGGGGTGATTGGTCACTCCTAAGCGGGGTACACACTCAAACTGACTGGTTCGGGCCCTGTGACAAACTGCACAGGGCCCTGGGCTAAATGGCCAGTAGGGCATTGTCTTAACTATCAGGGGAATTCCAGGTTCTGGGTGTAGCAGAGGAACTTAATAATACCTAGTCTTTTACATTCAAGCTTTCCAGCTTAGAAACTTTACCCTTTCAAACCGTGGGACAGAGCAGGCCCAGGACTCCTCCCTCCCCAGGAGATGCCCTGCTACGAGGGACAAGCAGGATTCTGAGGGGGGTTCTTTCCAACACGGCCACACCCTCCCACAAGCTGGGCCTCCACGAGGGAGGGGGAGGAGCAGCACCGCCGCCCTCCAGAGAGCCGGGAAGTTGCTGAGAGCCATTAGCCAAGTAGGTGTGACGATTCCCTTGCCAGCGTACCCCATGTTGCTTAGAGGAAGGACTCGTGGAAATGGACTTGCCCTGGACATTTGCAGTGACATTGCACGAATGCTTGAGAAAGGTGACCCTGCTCAAGGACCAGGGTGGATCCGGGTTTAAGGAGGATCCTACTGGATTAGGGCGGATCCAGGTTTAAGGTGTACCCTGCTGGGAATAGGGCGGCATATCCTGATGCCTCAGGCACGCCCTCTCCCAGAGTATTTGGGATTCAGAACGTGGATTTCCCCAGAACGTGTGTGTAGAGGCTGGTGTGAGTTCGGGAATAAAGAATTGCTGTTTGAATCTACAAGGCTGTGAGTGGCTCGTGATTTTGTGCCCAGCCAGACTGCGGCAGGAAGTGTACCAGAAATGGAGGCCTGGACACCAAGGCAGCAACGGGAAAGAGAGGCAGAGAATAGCGGGACTACTCAAAGGAGCGCTAGGGACCCCGATGTCAAGGTAGCTCTATCTCGGGGTGGGGAAAGAGGAGGCTCCCACAGGAAGGAATCAGCTGCACACTGTTGAAGATGCAGTGGTGCTGTTGCAACAAAGATCCACACACACAAAAGCAAGCCAGAAGTCTCCCCCGCAGATAACGCCCTGGTACTGGGCCCATTCCTGGGAGACCAAGACCCCTTCCATCTTGTTGCTCTGCCATCTTCACAGCTATTTTCACCTCACAGCCCAAGCTGGCTGCCACAGCTCCTTCCCTCACGTCTAGTTTCCTTCCACAGGAAGGGCCATGTCATAAGTGGCACACTCTTTACCTTGATGGGCCTACCAGATCTTGAACCCTTCTGACATGCTATGGAGGGTCCTAAACCTGTCCTCCTTCCCCGCCACTCAGGAGGGCACACTGCCAATTCTCCCCTGCCTCCCTGTCCTGCACCCTCCCCTGTCCTGAGGCTCTGTGTGCAGCCACCCAGGCTCACAGGCAGGGTTTGGTCTTCACCCCTGCCATCTTGGAGCCAAATGGTGGTGGCTTCTGCAGACAGTCAGCCCCATCCGCCTGTCCAGGGGGAAGGGGCAGAGGGGCCGCAGGTCCTGGCCACGTCCCCTGGCTCCTTTCCATGTGGAGAAAGCTCAACCCACCTCATGGCTGACCCTGTGATGATGAGTGACCACATGCTGGCCAGTGCCACTCTCAGGCCCGGGCAGCTGCGCTACCAAGCAGAACTTCCAAGCCCTCTCTCCCAGGTCAGCTTCTGCCTGTGTCCGTCACTAAGACGAGGAGATCACAACAGCCAGAGGCCCGACGTCCCTGCTGCCCTGGAAGATGCAGCTCGATCGTGGACCACCGGAGCACGTCCCCAGGTCCCTACCCTGCACTTCCCCTGAGCCCTGGGAGCAGAGCCCCACCCAGTCCTCAGACGCCCTGAGAACCAGCCTGGGGTGGGCTGGAGGGCCAGGCAGGTGGTGGCCCCCGGCCAGCTCCAGCACGACTCCTAGTGACAGAAGATGACAGGCCAGCACCTAGGAATGGGGCGCAGCGCCAACCAAGAGCAGCTGAAAAGAAATGAATGACGGTCTCCGAGAGGCCACAGCTGACCGCCCGCCCCGCCCGGGCAGAGCCTTGTCATTTCACTTACAAGTTGCAGAATGGAGTTGGAGAACTGCAGCCGGTAAGTGTCCTCACTGAAACTCTGAGAGGCTTCGTCACAACGCCTGAGGACTCAGCGCCACCCTCTGTGCCCAGGGACCTCGCTGTGGGAAGGCAATTGTCCCCCGCAGCAGGCCCAGTTTTGGATCAAGAGCCTCCCACGTGGTGGAGCCAGAAATGACCACAGAAGGGAGTGAACACCTTCCTCCTGGGTGAGAGGGCTCCTGGGCTTCTTGTCCTGGTGACCTGCCCCGGGAGCCCGGGTGGCCTCGGATGTCCCCGAGCTGCCAAAGGACCCGTTACAGGGGGCAGAGCCTGGAGGTACCTCGAGATGCCCCAAGGCAGGGGGAAAGAAGCCCTGGGGGCCTGGGAGGGGGCAGGAGTGGGCAGCAGAAGGGGAGTCCACTGCTACCAAGAGGACCAGCCTGACCCCCACCTGGCAGGGGCCTCGGGGGTTCTGAAGGACACTGAAGCTGGCGGCTCGGCACAGGAGGCAGAGGGCTGGGGGAGAGGACAGCCCTGCCCGTCTGCTGTTGCCACACGCTGGCCCTAAACCTGAACAAACCAGAAGCCCAGGAACAGAGTCGGCCCTAGGCCCCTGAGCACGGGAGCCGGGAACCAGGCTTCCTCGGGCCTGGCCTACACGGCCTCCCACGCCCACTGCGGGAGGCTGGGGAGAGACCCTGGCCTTGAGCCTCAGGCTGTGTTCTGCTCCTCATGAAGGCAGGTCACGGGTGACCCCAGCAGGGCTGGCCACAGTAGTCAAGGACCAAGAGCAGTCAAGGCCTGAGCACAGCGGACATAAAGGCAGCCCACAGCACCATCGTCAACTACCCACCACCAGTACCACCACCACTATCACCACCACCACTATCAGTACCAGTACCACCACCACTATCACCACCACCACTATCACTACCACCACTATCACCATCACCACTACCACCACCAGTACCACCACCAGTACCACCACCACTATCACTACCACCACTATCACCATCACCACTAGTACCACCACCAGTACCACTACCAGTACCACCACCACTATCACTACCACCAGTACCACCATCACCACTAGTACCACCACCAGTACCACCATCACCATTACTACCACCACCAGTACCACCACCACTATCACCACCACCACTATCACCATCACCACCACCATCACCACTACCACCATCACCACTACCACCACCACTACCACCATCACCACCACCACCACCACTACCACCATCACCACCACCATCACCACTATCACTACCACCACTACCACCACTACTGCCACCTCTACCACCATCGCTAAACACCACCAGTAACACCACCACTATCACTACTACCACCACTATCACCATCAGTACCACCACCACCACCATCATTATCACTACCACCAGTACCACCACCACTACCAACATCACCAAACACCACCACCACCATCACCATCACTATCACCACTATCACTACCACCTCTACTGCCACCACTACCACCATCAGTACAACCACTACCACCATCATCACCACCTCACCATCACCATCACTATCACTATCACTAATACTACCACCACTACCACCATCACCACCACCACCACCATCATCACCACAATCACTATCACTATCTCTACCACCACTACCACTACCCTAACAACACCATCACCACCACCACCATCACCATCACTATCACTACCACCACTACTATCACCACTACCACCACCACCAATACCACCACCACCATCACTATCACTACCATCACTACTGCCACCACTGCCACATCAGTACCACCACCACTACCATCATCACCACCACCACCATCACTATCACTATCACTATGACCACTACTACCACCACCACTATCACTACTACCACTACTACCACCACTATCACCATCAGTACTACCACCACCACCATCACTATCACTACCACCACTACTATCACCACTACCACCACCACCAAACACCACCAGTACCACCACCATCACTACCACCACTACTACCACCCCCCCCACCACCATCACCATCACTATCACCACTATCACTACCACCACTACTGCCACCACTACCACCATCAGTACAACCACTACCACCATCATCACCACCTCAACCATCACCATCACTATCACTACCACTAATACTACCACCACTACCACCACCACCAAACACCACCAGTACCACCACCATCACTACCACCACTACTACCACCCCCCCACCACCATCACCATCACTATCACCACTATCACTACCACCACTACTGCCACCACTACCACCATCAGTACAACCACTACCACCATCATCACCACCTCAACCATCACCATCACTATCACTACCACTAATACTACCACCACTACCACCACCACCAAACACCACCAGTACCACCACCATCACTACCACCACTACTACCACCCCCCACCACCATCACCATCACTATCACCACTATCACTACCACCACTACTGCCACCACTACCACCATCAGTACAACCACTACCACCATCATCACCACCTCAACCATCACCATCACTATCACTATCACTAATACTACCACCACTACCACCACCACCAAACACCACCAGTACCACCACCATCACTACCACCACTACTACCACCCCCCCCACCACCATCACCATCACTATCACCACTATCACTACCACCACTACTGCCACCACTACCACCATCAGTACAACCACTACCACCATCATCACCACCTCAACCATCACCATCACTATCACTACCACTAATACTACCACCACTACCACCACCACCAAACACCACCAGTACCACCACCATCACTACCACCACTACTACCACCCCCCCACCACCATCACTATCACCACTATCACTACCACCACTACTGCCACCACTACCACCATCAGTACAACCACTACCACCATCATCACCACCTCAACCATCACCATCACTATCACTATCACTAATACTACCACCACTACCACCACCACCAGTACTACAATCACCACCACCACTACCATCACCACCACCACCACCACCACCACCATCATCACCACAATCACTATCACTATCTCCACCACCACTACCACCACTATCACCACCACTATCATCACCACCACCACCACCACCACCATCACTACCATCACTACCACCACCACCCACCACCATCACTACCATCACCACCACCACCATCACTATCACTATCACCACTACCACCACCATCAGTACCACAACCATCACCACCGTCATCACCACCACAGTCACCACCACCACTATCACTACCACTAATATTACCACCACTACCACCATCACAACCACCACCACCATCATCACCACAATCACTATCACTATCTCCACCACCACTACCACCACTACCACCACCACCAGTACTACAATCACCACCACCACTACCATCACCACCACCACCACCCACCACCATCACTACCACCACCAGCACCAGCACCAGCACCAGCACCAGCACTGCTATGACCACCACCAGCACCATCTCCACCATCGTCATCACCAATCTCAGCACTGTTGTTGAGGCAAGTCACCTGAACACCCCCCACAATGCACTTGAGCTGACTCAGTCTGCCTAGGGGGGCCCCTGAGCCACAGCCGAGGGGCACACAGGTCAGCGTCTATTGCCCATCTGATGGCTACTCCAGTTGGCTTGGATGGCGCGTGTGTGAAATTGACAATGCCCAGAATGGGGTCGTGCACACAAAAGCCTAGTTTGGTTGGATTTCGGGGCAGGCCCAAGAGGCCTGATGGGTTCTGTCCCCTACAACAAAGTTCTTGCCCACCTGGGGCCCACCTTCAGTCTGGGACCCCACCTTTCAAACTCAGTTTCTTTTGTTAAGACCCAGTACCTCCCAGGGGTGGCACTGATGTGAACTCTGGCCTTTGCCCTTCTGTGGGGACAACTCCACCTGCTCTTTCCCAAGCAGGGATGGGAGAGGTGATGGCCGTGGACCCTCCAGGTCTCACCTCCTGCGCCATCTGTCTTCCACCTGTCACCCTGGTCAGAGTGGACGCTGGCAGGAGTCTGCTGGCTCCTGGCCCAGGCGAGGCTTCGGAAGCAGGCCCTTTCTGAAGGGGGCTGAGCAGATGTAGCTGACACCGGCGTGCCCTCCTGCGCACAGAGACCTGCAGGGAAACAGGATTCAGAGACCGCAGGGTTTCTAAGTGCTCTTGGACGATTGGCTGTCAGACCTGAACTCAGGAGGAAGGTCTCTCCAGGGGACTGGGAATTCTACCTTCCAGAGCCCAGGGCAATCGTCCCCCCAGCCCGGCCATGGAGGGAGGGCCTTGCCCGGACGTTAAGGTCCCCTTGGAACCGTCACTCTTTATCACAACTCACTAAAGCCACCCCAGACTGCACCCAGCCCTGCTCTCGGCGGGCCCTGCCACCAGCCAGCGGGCGGGAGACACAGAGAGGTGTGAGCGTCCCAGCTGGGCGTCCTCCTGCCGCGGTCAGCCCCTGCCCGTCTGAGGAGGGTCTTCCACGTGTCGGTGAGGCCTGGGGTCCATCTGAGCAAGGAAGGTGTCCCCCGAGTCCTTCTGAGTGCTCTGACACCGCTCTGCAGCGCAGTGTCCCTGCCTTTCTTTTTTCTTTTTTGTTGTGAGATTGTTTTCCCGGCTGCAGGGACACCAGGAGATGACGGGTGACTAACGCATTCCTCCTTCCAAGTGCACGTGTGTCTCCTGAACACCCGGCAACCTGCTGCACCCACACGGAGGCCGGAGAATAAGGGTCCTGGGGAGGGGCCTATTGCCTGGGAGAGTATTTGCAGTGAAGGGGTTTGCATGGATCTGGAAGTCACCGGAGGCTGCTGGGGTCTGACTTTCTCTTGGACTTTCATTTTCCTCTCATGCTGACCCCTGAGGACCCAGCCTCCCTGCTCAGCGAGCCGGCTCTTCTGCCCGTGCTTCGGGCCCGTCCCCTGTGTCCCTCTGCTCTGGATTGATGTCTTTCTCTGCCTCCCCCTTGGCTGAGTGGGAGCTCCCTGACTGGTGGCCTGTCCCCACCCCTGCCACGGCCAGCGACGTGGTGGAGTCTAAGTTCCTGCACCTGCTGAGACCCCCTTGGCACAAGCCCCGGAGACCACAGAGGAACGCTCAGCCTCCTTGCTGGCCATGGGACAGGGCACGGGACACAGTCAGAGCAGGCCAGCAGAGAGGAGCCAGCTCTGTGGCATGGCTCAGCACGCAGACTGCAGCAGGAGAACCAGGAGGCCAGGGGCCCCCTCGACAGGTCCCCTCCACCAGGAGCGGCGGTGGCGAGGACCTGGGGGGTGAGCGTGGCCCCCGGCTTGGGGTGTGACTGGGAGGTGTGGGAAAGGTAGCTGAAGGAAGTAGGTCACCCAGGTGTGTCCTTGCGGGGTGCTGGGGCCCTGAGCCTCCCCTGGCTTGTGTCTCCTGCCTGCCACCAGGTGAGCCGCTCTGTTCCGGCACACACTCCCTCAGGACGCTGGACCTCATCCCAAGTCCAGAAATGACCAAGGCCAGTGACCCCTGCTGGGGCTGCAGCGGGCCTCAGCCTGTCCTGAGCCGGTTCCCCAGGTGTCGGCACAGCGATGGCAGCGGCTGACAGGCGCTGGGGACCAGACGGCCGGGGAGCCAGGCGAGGAGAGGGGGAGGCAGGTAATGGGCAGAGCCTCGAAGGCTGGCCCTGGGCGGGGTTCTGTCCTGAGGACAGCAGGAGGCTCCACACACCTTCAGCAAGGGCCTGGCCTCTCGTCCAGCGCGGGAGCCCACTGGCAGGCCCCGGCAGGCGCAGGCGGCGGGGTGTGGAGGAGGTGCTGCCGTCTAGACCAGGGGCGACCAGCCCAAGCTCAGGGGTGTGGGGGAGAGACAGGAGACCAGTGGTCAGCGCAGGAGCTGAAGCCCCCCCAGGGAGAACACGGGCAGAATGGCTGGGATGTCACCCATGGGGTCGTCACTGACAAGGGTTTCGCCCAAAACTATAACACAGGGCCGACTGGCCCAGGTTTCCTGGGCCCCTCTCTCGCCTCCGCCCCTGGTTCATCTCCCAGCTGCCACGGCCAGACACACAGAGCAGGGAGGGTCAGTGAAGATCCACCTACCCCTGGAACAGACTGCCAACACTCCTCCTTACCACCGCGGTCTCCCATTGTCCTGCCCCGGATCTGTGACCCTCCACACTGGTGCAGAGGTGCCTTTGAGCACAGCCTCCCTTCTCCACTCCTCGGCCACTGAGGAAGCCTTTCTCCCTCGGGCTCGTCTCTGGAACGTGGCTTTTCTCCCTGGGCTGAGCTCTGGGCCTGGGATTGCATAAAGATTCAGGGTTGTTCTTTCTTCTGGTAGATGGACTTGTTCTTCGCCACTGGGAGAAGTCCCCTTCATCTCTGGTAACATCACCCCTTTCCTACAGCCTGCCCTGCGCGGTGGACACAGCCGATGGGGCTCTCACAATGAGTGTTGGCGTGGGGACCATTTCTCATCCTTCACTTTGAATTTCTCTCTTCTATTTAAAGTTTGTTTCCCATCCTTAACATTTAATTGGATCTTGCTTTTTAAATACAATCGGGCAATCGCAATCGCTGACTTTTAATTAGAGTGTTTAAAACATTCACATTTAATGTAATTATTGATTTGATTGGGTTAAAGTCTACCAGGTGGCTGTTTTCTATTGGACTCTTGTGTTCTCTGCTCTTATTTCTCTATTCCTGGCTTATTTGGGATTGAGTTTCAATTTTATTTTCACTCTTGGCTTTTTAACAACACTTCTTTTCCTGTTTTCCTAGCAACTGCTCTTGGGTTCACACTGTTTTCAACTTACCACAGCCTGCACTGCAGACTCTCACACGTTCCACACCCCAGGTGAGGGCCTGCAAGCGTCTCTCCTTCTGTCCTTGGTGCACCCTTACACACACTTGACTTCTACGCAAGTGTGTTACAACCCACAGCACACCGGCATTACTTTTGCTTAGAATTGCTGTTACTTAGTAAGGATATTTATAAAGAAAGAGAAGCCCTTAATATTTGCCATTTTTCTAGTGCTCTTCTCTACTTTCTAAAATAATTTCTGGGATCACCATCTCTCAGCCTGAAGTCCTTTTAATAGTTATTGAAGTACCGGTACACTGGTGAAAAGTTCTTTCAGGGTGTGTGTGTGTGTGTGTGTGTGTGTGTGTGAAGAAAATCTTTGTTTTAGATTCATTATTGAAAAATAGTTTTTGCTACACACAAAATTCCGGTTGGGTGTGTTTTTCTCTCAGTGTTGAGAACTGCTGTTCCACCGTCACCCAGCGGACACTTCCCTGAAGAGAAGTCTGCAGTAAGCCTATTGCTGTTTCCCTGAGCGTAATGGGTCTCTTCCCCTCCGGCTGCTCTTCAATCTTCTCGTCTTCATAGATCTTCAGCTATTTGATTACCATGTGCCTCCATGTGCTCCTGTTAGTGTCTGTCCTGTACAATATTTGTTTTGTTTTCCGCAGAATCTGGAAGCTTTAGGACCATTATTTTTCCAAATGTTTTGCCCACTCTTGCCTACCTCGCCAAGCTCATCCCTGAAATCCAGTTATGTGCGTGTTTGACAACAGTCCTGAGGTTCCGTTCGGTTTTTTTTCCCAGGTTTTTTTTTTTTTAATCTATTTCCATCTTGACAAGTTTTATCTCCATCTTTGAGTGTATTGATTTTCTCTTCTGCAGTGTTTAATCTGATACTCATCAATCAGTGAACTTTCCGTTTTGTAAAATTACTTTTTCGTTTCTAGTCATTTCATTTGGTTATTTTTAACACCTCATTCTCCTTCCCACTTATGTTTGAATTTTCCTTTACAGTCATGAGCAGATATGCCATATTTACAGTAGCCATTTAAAATTCATCATTCACCAATTCTATCATTCCTATCATTGCTGGTTCTGTTTTTTATCAATCTCCTGATTCTGAGCCACCACCTCTCCTTCTTCACCTATAGGGTAATTTTTTATTGAATGCCAGGCATTTTAAGGGTCACATTGGGAAATGGATAGCATTTTCCCTTCTGTCTTACTTTAAAGAGTGTTGACATTTATTCCAATAGACAGTACATTACTTGCCAACAAGGTTGACCCTTTTGAGACTTGATTTTAAGTTTTCCTAGGGTGATCTGCAGCAGCGTTTACTCTGGGACTGATGTGTCCCTACTGCTAAAGCATGATCCCTTGTGTTCTGTGGTGATGGCCTCAAGAATTCCATGGGCTCTCTTGCTGGACAGATGGGATTCAAACGTCTCCTAGTCTGGTGTGAGTTCTGGGAATCATTCAGCTTCTACCTCACTGTTCCTGGTCCGGCTCCTGAGATTTCCCCACACATGCACAGATCAATATTCAGTAAAGATCGAGGGGGACCCTATGCTGGGAATTGACTGTCCTCATTTGGGTATCTTGCTCTGTCTGGCACTCTGCCCCACCTCCGCCTCCCAAGGCCCGGCGCCTCCTCCCTGCTCCGGAACATGTGCGTGCTCTGCCTCACCCCCACCAGACTGGAAGTACAGAACTGCCCCTGGGGAAAGCTGAGTTGATTGTACAGCTTGTTTTAGTTGTTTCCTTTCTCCTTGGATCGCAGCACTGCACAGCCTGTCAGCCTCATGTCCAAATCCAGTTGTTTCTTATACTTGTCCAATTTTCTAGTTCTTTCAGGAAGGAAAAAAATAATCATAATAACTATCATGAGTTCCACGCCAGTTGCTCCTTCATGGTTGACTGCAAAAATTCCCGAAACCATTTTCTGTGTTTCTACCCCACTTCCTTCCTTGAGATTCCTCAGAATTGTAACTTGAGCAGGTTGGATGGATGACTACATCGACTGCAACAGATTCCTTCTAAGCTCCTGGCAGTTCCTGACCCTGAGAAGACTGGCCAGGATGAGTGAGCATCCCCGGGGCCTGGGGAGGAGGCAACACAGCTGGGTGTGGTCCCGGAGGGGGAGCTGAGCCGGCTCGCTCCAGAGCAGAACAGATGAAGGATGAGCGCCGTGTTCCTTGGAATTCTGACTCTGACAGTTTGTTGTTCTACATGAACATCACTAACATCACTCCCTCGTTCAAAAACGCTGAACTAAAATGAATTTACAAACACAGAACTTTACTTAAAGGGGGCTGACTCAGGATTTCTAACTGATAACACCCCTAGGTAAGCCACGTTTCTGAGCAGAGGGACCCAGGCCCATTGTCAACCGAACCTCCACCCCAGCACGTTGCAATCCTAGCGTTAAAGAATCCTCTTCCACCTTCCTAGGTCCTTGTGAAGCAAACTGTCAAGTTGATTAGATCTGGAGATAATTGTGTTTGGTATTTGCCTGTAGCCGCAGCCCTTCCTAAAGACCACTGTCCAGCCCACAAACCGTGCCAGGTGAGCAGACCTCGGCTCCCATCTTTCACCCGTGGAGTCCGCCCTTCTCAGTCGACTGGACCAGCACAGACATTTGACCTGAGCAGCTAGTCCATGTGCTTGCCTGGGACCAGAGAGTGACCTATGAGGGAAATTCCTCTCCTTAATGAAATGAATCCACAGACACCACGAGAACACGACATTTGGCAGGGAGAACTGAAGTGCAAAGGACAGTTAAAGGAATGAGCTGTGAGCTCCATCTGGGGCACCACAGGTCAGCGACACGAGAGGCCATTCCTGGGTGGAGTTACAAGTCAGTGAAATCCATAAGGACAAGGAAGAAGCAAGGGGGAGGGGTGCAGAGCCTGCTGAGGGTCCTGGAGCTGCCGGGAGCCAGGCCTCGCCATCGGCCCCACGTGGGAGTCCTCTGTCTCCTTTTTTTGTTTTTTTCTGCGTGATTCTCAGCAGAGTGAGTCTTTATTCACCGATTCATTCTTTTTTTTTAATTGGTTGTTCAAAACATTACAAAGCTCATGATGTATCATCTTTCATACATTTGACTCGATTGGGTTATGAACTCCCATTTTTACCCCAAATACAACTCACATCGGTTACACACTCACGTTTTTACATAATGGCATATTAGTGACTGTTGTATTCTGCTGCCTTTCCTATCCCCTACTATCCCCCCTCCCCTCCCCTCCCCTCCTTGTGAGCAAGTCCCACCCTACCTCTGAGCCAGGGAAGGCCTCTGCTATTGGCAGCCAAAGAAAGCTCACACAAGACAAAATGAGCACACCACTTTGCAGTATCCAAGTCTGAACACAGGTGAACTTACAAAATATGAGTTAATTGTTGACTCTTGGCAAAGGAAAGGGTCAGGAAGATTTGGCGGGAGTCTCAAACTGGTGGCTAAAGGGCTGCATCTGATTTACACGCATGTTTTGATTGACTTGTTTGGCATTTTTGAAAAATAGAAGCTAGCAAATCCCAATATCCTGCTCCTCTTGAAATATCTAGAAGACGGGGCAAGGCTAGGCTTGCATTCCCCAAACTCAGTCGCCTCGAGCTGAGCAGCAGCCCCTGTCCTATGGGACAAGGTCTCTATGGGGCACATGTGTCCCCATCAGCGATGGGCTGGATCACACACCCGGGGGGTCACTCATGACCGCTCCCCGTGGGCTCATTTGTTCTGGTTGCAGGACACGGGGCTCCTAGAGAGGCGTGCTCTGAGAGTCAGAGAGCTTGTGGCCTCCTCTGGGCTCTCAGCAAGTCACCTGACCTCTGTGCCTTGGTGGAAGACCCCATGCTTCCTGGTCAGGAAGAGACTCCTTCCCAGCAAGAAGTACACAGACCCACGCGTGGCCCGCAGCTTCCCCAGGATGAAGCCCGGCCCTGGCCCCGCTTCCCATCCTCTGATGCCTGTGCTCATTGATCAATAGAAACAAAACCCTCCTCTACCAAACTGGGTTAAATTCCTCTGCCCTCCCTGGGGCCCTGAATTGTGCCCACCCACCCCCAGCCTGAGTCCACGGAGAGCCTCTCCGCCCCTCCCTCCTGTCCCACCACACCCGCACCTCCGCCTCCCACACTCCATTCCTCCTCCTGTTGGCTGCTCCGCACCGGGGGAGAGGCCCTGCGGACCTTTCAGAGGCAGACCCGACTGCCCACTCACTCCACCCTGCGTGCAGTGTCCTGCCCCATAAAGTCTCTCCTTCCTGACATCCTGACCTGGTTTGTAGGTGACACTTGCTAAGGGCTGCTCCTACCCCTGAGACCCCCATCAAGGAGGTGCAGGGCCACACCGGCCACACTGGCCTTGCCCTCCCCGCTTCTGTCTTGCTGCTAGGCCACCCCGCCCTGCAGCCAAGGCCCACACAGCCCAAACACCCGCCTGCAAGGCCGCTCCAGCACGGCCTCCTGGCCCCTGACATCCTGCTCCACACAAAGGAACCTCCTGCCCTTCCTTTGAGACAGCCAGGGATCTGGCAGTGGCCAGAGTGTACTTGGACTTCTGATGAAGTCACGTGCATTTGCCGGGCCTCCAGCCGCGGACCACAGTGCACCCCAGGCACTCGTCCCCCCCCCCCCCCCCCCCCGCTCCATGCTCGAGGCCAAACCAAGGGGAGGATTCCAGAGCTGTCTGTCCAGAGGCCTGGCCACCAGAAACCCCAGGAGAAGTGGCCACTGCCCAGAGCTTGCCTCAAGGTGCTCTTGTGGTCCAGCCCCGACAAGGCATTTCTCAGATGCAGGTGGACAGTAGCCTGTCCCCGGGGGGCGGCATCCTCCACTTGCCCCTAAAACCAAATGGCTGCTGCCCATAGGGGGATGGGAACACCACGAGGTCAGAGCCACTCGCTGGGGCACACACAAAGGGAAGAGCCACCTGAGTCCAGCCCAGGTTCTCCACTGGCCGGGCCAGAAAGCCTGCCCAGGCTGAGCAAGGGCACACAGCTGGTGACGGCCCTCTCCTGGACGCAGTAACTATGGACAGCATGGGCCCTGTCCCCCTTCTGCCACTGGTCCCACCCAGGAGGCCAGGCTCTGCTTCTCTTCTCGAAGAAAGTTTCCTCGGAACAGACTAGATGGTGCGCCTGTGGTTCACCCCTCTTTAGAGGAGCACCCCGGGAAGTCTGCACAGCCCACCAGCTCTGTCTGCACTGGGACTGTGTGTCCCTCACGGTCACCTGCAGTAGGCAGCGTGGCTGCTGGATTCCTTTCACTCTACCACAAGCCAGCGGCTGGGCCAGAGGAGCTGGCGGTAGCATCCAGGGTGAAGCAGGGTCCATGTCACCACCCTGCTTGAGCTGTGTCCCCGGCTCTGTCCATGCTGCGGGGAGGGCCACCACTGCAAGACCCTTCTTGTGGGAAAGGCCCATCCTGCGCTCCCTCATTCCCACATGGAGGAAGCCCCCTCCAGGGTCCCAGGGCTCCAACTGTTTGAGAAAGTTAAACGCTGGGTGACCGTGGGGACCAGGGACGGAGGAAGCCCTTCTCAGGTGACAAGTAGAAGTCAGTCCTGCCCTTGAGGGAGGGGGTATCCCTGGGAAGACACCCTACCTTCAGTACGCAGCCTCTGAAAGGCGGGAGGGGGCTCTCCTGGGGGAGCAGGACCCAGGGAGGGAGGACGCAGGGGGCTGA
This sequence comes from Ictidomys tridecemlineatus, assembly GCF_052094955.1. Lineage (NCBI taxonomy): Eukaryota > Metazoa > Chordata > Mammalia > Rodentia > Sciuridae > Ictidomys > Ictidomys tridecemlineatus. The sequence goes on along the minus strand of NC_135479.1, from coordinate 213,987,942 downwards.
GGGCGGGACAGGGCTGGGGCGGCTGGCACAGGTGTGGAGCGCCGGGATGGCGGCCCTGGGGGCAACTCCACGGTCCAGGGCCTGGAGCCGAGCAGCTGGGTGAGGAGGGAGCAGGCCCTGGGCCCTGTGCTGCAAGCAGACAGAGTGTGTCCCCCACGTCCCCGTGTTGAAGCCCTGTCCTCCAGGTGACTGGATTTGGAGACAGGGCCTTGGGGAGCAGGAGGCCCCGGGCGTACCTGAGGGTGGGTCCTCCAAGAGAAGGAGGAGAGTCCAGGGGCACACGCTCCGTCTCCGTCCCGTGCAGGACGCAGGAGGGGCCAGCTGCAGGCCGGGAGAGCCCTCCCAGGGACAGAGCCTGCTGGCCCCTGTGCTCTGGACTCCAGCCCCAGCCTGAGAAGGCCCTGGGCATGGCAAGTTGTCGTGACCACGGGGGACCGCACCGCGTGGGAGGGGTGGGGTCCCCGGACACCAGCAGGGTGTGCCCAGGCCGCCTCCTGCAGGGGCCCCCTAAGGGCAGCTCGCGGGCAGGGAGGGGTCCCTCCAAGCCAGGCAGAAGGCCTGTGTGTGTGCCCAGCATGTGCTGTGTGAGTGTGTATGAGTGTGTGCGGGTGTGTGTGTGCTGTGACTGTGTTAGTGTGAGAATGTATGTTGTGTGATGTACTGGGTATAAGTGTGCTCATGAGTTTGTGTGAGTGTGTGATGGTGTGGAGTGTGTGTGTGTGATTTGTGTGTTTGTGAGTGTGTGAGACTATGGATATGTGAATTGTGTGAATGAGTGTTGCATGTGTAAGTGTGATTGTGGGGTGTGAGTGGGCATGTGTGTGAGTCTGCATGGAGGGGTTGTGTGTGTGTGTGTGTGTGCAAACTTGTGAGTGTGTTAGTATGTGTGAGTGTGGGGGAGAGTGTGAGTGTGTATGCGATGATGTGTTAGTGTAAGTGTGTGCGAGAGTGTGTTACTGTGGGAGTGGGAGGGTGTCTGTGTGTGTCAGTGTGCGTGTGAGTGGGGTGTCAGTGTGAGTGTGTCCTGGCCTGCTTTCCTCCTCTGCAGAGCAAGACAAAGCCCACTGTGCTGCCTCCCCAGAGCCACCGCCCAGCAGCCAGACACAGCCCCCTGCACCTGCCCAGCGCCTGCCTCGCTGCCAGTTCCTGGGCCTGGGCTCTGCGGCCCTCTCCTCCCCTGGCCCTGCCGCAGACCCTGGGTCATTCTGGAGAGTGCTGCAGAGCAGTGAGCTCTAGGTGAGAGGCTCTGGAGGCAGCAGGGGAGAATGACCGGTGAACAGGGGACCCTGGAAAGAACACGGGTGGGGGACCCTCCAGAAGCCAAAGATGAACGCCCTGCGAGCCTTGGGGCCTGACTCCTTGGCAGAAAGTGGAGTTGGGTGGCAATTTCACCCCTACAGACTAGTGCGACCCCCAGGAGCACAGCGCCACTCGCCAGGCGGGAACTGATGGCTAATGACTCAAAGGCGTCAAAGAAAACGCTGAAGGTGCCGCTAGCACTTCACAAACACGCACCTCGCACGGAGGTCCTGCCGGTTCCCTGCCCTGCTTCAGAAGGGAGAGAGCCCAGGGGGCTGGGGGTGCTCCCTCATGGAGAGTGACCTGGGCGGCCATCCCCTGCCTCTCCCAGAGCCCCGTCTTGCCCTGCGGGCCACCCACCACTCCACCCTCTTCATGCAGTGTGACTCCCCTCGGGTTTGAAATCCACGTTCCTGCCACTCCCCTCTCCCTCATCCTTCATGGATCCTGAGAGGTAAATTCTATTTCAAGCAAAAATGACATCAGAAACTCCATGTTTCAAAGAAGAGTCCTTCCATTCACTGTGAGTCTGGTTAGGTGTCTGGAGCTCCCGTCCCCCTCCAAAAGCAATTTGATTGAACAGAGTGGGTTAGGGCTGCGGCCCCACATGGGGGCCCTGGACCTCGCCCGTGCACCCCCACAGTGGTGTCTGGGGAACACGGGGAGTGTGGCTGTTGGGCTTTATGGGTTGTGAATATTTGTAACCCCTCGGGAACCAGCTCAGCTGGGGCAGGGGACACCAGCAGGTGCAGTGACCCCAGAAAAAAGCAAAGAACCCCTGCCCCTCCTCTGTAGCTGGGGTAAGAGCCCAGCCCAGGCCTCTATCAGGAGGACACAGGAGGAAGGTCCAGACCAGGATGACCCACGGCTAAGACCATGGCTCAGGCGTCCATGGAGAGGGGCTGGGCACCATGGCAGCCACAGCCATAGGCCAGGATGGCGTGTGAATGTTCACAAGAGGCAAACTTGGGGCCAGGTGGGGATGGCTCTGGAGGGAGGCAAAATGGTCCCTGATGAGAGCCACCTATATAAAGAAGGCCTAGAAGTCAAGAAAAAGACCAAAGATGGGAGCCTTGGGTGAAAGAGTTGGTGAGCAAGAACAGGGAGGGTGCTGGGCCCACGACAGGCACCGAGCCCTGGTAAGCATCGGGAAACCGCTGTTCATATGCCTCGGCCACTGGGATGGGCTAAGCGTCAGAGCTGTGGCCAGGACCCAGTTCAGCTGAGCACATGGCCCACCATATGCCAGGCCACCCTGGGGACCCTGGAAGACCCAGTACAATGCTTACAGTGGTGTCTTCTCTAATAGCCAAAACTCAGGACGAGTTCACCAACAGCAGGACGGAAAGACAGAAGAAGGCCTGGTCACACTACACAGCACCCAAAGCCATGCACCCCACAGAGGCTCCCACTCAAGGCCAGGGAGACAGACAGTGCCTCTGAGATGCACCAGGCACATCCAGCTTCCTGAGCAGCATGTGGCTGCAGGGTGCACGTGGACATGAAAACACTGAGTGAAGCAGAGGACGTCACCAGGAGAAGCCAAGGCACCTCTCACCTGCCCGGGAGGAGAGGCACACGGGCAGGAGGCCAGGCCTGCTGCCTTGGCTGCTTATCCCACACTTAGAGCTGCACCTGCCCTGAGCAGGTCTCACTGAGGATGCAGAGTGGGTGGGTGGTGAGTAGGAGAGAAAGTGGGTAAGTGAGCGGGTAGGTGAGTGGGTGGGTGGGTGGGTAGGTGAGCAGGTGAGGAGTGAGTGGGAGAGAAAGTGGGTGAGAGGGTGAATGAGTGAGTGGGTGAGAGAGTGAGTGGGTGAGTGGGTGAGAGAGTGAGTAGATGAGTGGGTAAGTGGGAGAGAGAGTGGGAGAGTGAGTGGGTGAGAGAGAAAGTGGGTGAATGGGTGGGTGGGTGAGTGGGTGAGAGAGAGGGTGGGTGAGTGGGTGAGAGAGAAAATGGGTGAATGGGTGGGTGGGTGAGGAGTGAGTGGGTAAGTGGGAGAGAGAGTGGGAGAGAGAGTGGGAGACTGAGTGGGTGAGTGGGTGGGAGTGAGTGGGTGAGTGGGTGGGAGTGAGTAGGTGAGTGGGTGAGTGGGAGAGAGAGTGGGAGAGTGAGTAGGTGAGTGGGTGAGTGGGAGAGAGAGTGGGAGAGTGAGTGGGAGAGAGAGTGGGAGAGTGAGTGGGTGAGTGGGTAAGTGGGAGAGAGAGTGGGAGAGTGAGTGGGAGAGTGAGTGGGTGAGTGGGTAAGTGGGAGAGAGAGTGGGAGAGTGAGTGGGTGAGTGAGTGGGTGAGTGGGTGAGGGGTGGGAGAGAGAGTGGGAGAGGAGTGGGAGAGAGGTGGGAGAGTGAGTGGTAAGTGGGAGAGAGAGTGAGTGGGTGAGTGGGGTAGTGGGAGAGAGAGTGGGAGAGTGAGTGGGTGGGTGAGTGGGTGAGTGGGTAAGTGGGAGAGAGAGTGGGAGAGTGAGTGGGAGAGAGAGTGGGAGAGTGAGTGGGTGAGTGGGAGAGTGGGTGAGTGGGTGAGAGAGTGGGAGAGTGGGTGGGTGAGTGGGTAAGTGGGAGAGAAGAGTGGGAGAGAGAGTGGGAGAGAGAGTGGGAGAGAGAGTGGGAGAGTGAGTGGGAGAGTGAGTGGGTGAGTGGGTGAGTGGGTGAGTGGGAGAGAGAGTGGGAGAGTGAGTGGGTGGGTGAGTGGGTGGGTGAGTGAATAAGTGAGAGGTGAGAATGAGTGGGTGGGTGAGTGGGTGAGTGGGAGAGAGAGTGGGAGAGTGAGTGGGAGAGAGAGTGGGAGAGTGAGTGGGTAAGTGGGAGAGAGAGTGGGAGAGTGAGTGGGTGGGTGAGTGGGTGAGTGGGTAAGTGGGAAGTGGGAGAGAGAGTGGGAGAGAGAGTGGGAGAGAGAGTGGGAGTGAGTGGGTGAGTGGGTGAGTGGGTGAGTGGGTGAGAGAGTGGGAGAGTGAGTGGGTGGGTGAGTGGGTAAGTGGGAGAGAGAGTGGGAGAGAGAGTGGGAGAGTGAGTGGGAGAGTGAGTGGGAGAGAGAGTGGGAGAGAGAGTGGGAGAGTGAGTGGGAGAGAGAGTGGGAGAGTGAGTGGGTGGGTGAGTGGGTGGGTGAGTGAATAAGTGAGAGGTGAGAATGAGTGAGTGGGTGGGTGAGTGGGTGAGTGGGAGAGAGAGTGGGAGAGTGATTGGTGAGTGGGAGAGTGGGAGAGTGAGTGGGTGGGTGAGTGGGTGAGTGGGTAAGTGGGAGAGAGAGTGGGAGAGTGAGTGGGTGAGTGGGTGAGTGGGAGAGAGGAGGGGAGAGAGAGTGGGAGAGAGAGTGGGAGAGAGAGTGGGAAGAGAGGGGAGAGTGAGTGGGTGAGTGGGAAGTGGGGAGAGAGTGGGGAGAGTGAGTGGGGAGAGTGAGTGGGTGAGTGGGTAAGTGGGAGAGAGAGTGGGAGAGTGAGTGGGTGAGTGAGTGGGTGAGTGGGTAAGTGGGAGAGAGAGTGGGGAGTGAGTGGGTGAGTGAGTAGGTGAGTGGGTGAGTGGGAGAGAGAGTGGGGAGAGTGAGTGGGAGAGAGGAGTGGGTGAGTGAGTGGGTGAGTGGGTAAGTGAGAGAGAGAGTGGGAGAGAGAGTTGGAGAGGAGTGGGAGAGAGAGATAACTCACTATCATAAACTAGGAATAATAGGACC